>NC_050577.1:113590847-114190847 GCF_011100635.1 Trichosurus vulpecula
GAGAGAGGAGCGACAGGCGGACAGAGAGAGAGAGCGACAGGCGGACAGAGAGAGAGAGCGACAGGCGGACAGAGAGAGAGAGCGACAGGCGGACAGAGAGAGAGAGCGACAGAGAGACAGAGAGAGAGAGCGACAGGCGGACAGAGAGAGAGAGCGACAGGCGGACAGAGAGAGAGAGCGACAGGCGGACAGAGAGAGAGAGCGACAGGCGGACAGAGAGAGAGAGCGACAGGCGGACAGAGAGAGAGAGAGACAGGAGGACGAGAGAGCGACAGGCGGACAGAGAGAGAGAGCGACAGGCGGAAACAGAGAGAGAGAGCGACAGGCTGACAGAGAGAGAAAGCGCAGGAGGACAGAGAGAGAGAGCCCCCCCCAGGCGGAAACAGAGAGAAGAGAGAGACAGGCGAGACAAGAGAGAGAGAGACAGGCGGACAGAGAGAGAGAGACAGGCGGACAGAGAGAGAGAGACAGGCGGACAGAGAGAGAGAGAGAGACAGGCGGACAGAGAGAGAGAGAGAGACAGGCGGACAGAGAGAGAGAGAGAGACAGGCGGACAGAGAGAGAGAGAGACAGGCGGACAGAGAGACAGGCAGAGAGAGAGAGAGAGAGAGAGAGAGAGACAGAGAGAGAGAGACAGAGAGAGAGAGACAGAGAGAGAGAGAGACAGAGAGAGAGAGAGACAGAGAGAGAGAGAGACAGAGAGAGAGAGAGACAGAGAGAGAGAGAGACAGAGAGAGAGAGAGACAGAGAGACAGAGAGAGAGAGAGACAGAGAGACAGAGAGACAGAGAGACAGAGAGACAGAGAGACAGAGAGACAGAGAGACAGAGAGACAGAGAGACAGAGAGACAGAGAGAGGGAGAGAGACAGAGAGAGAGAGGGAGAGAGACAGAGAGAGGGAGAGAGACAGAGAGAGGGAGAGAGACAGAGAGAGGGAGAGAGACAGAGAGAGGGAGAGAGACAGAGAGAGGGAGAGAGACAGAGAGAGGGAGAGAGACAGAGAGAGGGAGAGAGACAGAGAGAGGGAGAGAGACAGAGAGAGGGAGAGCGACAGAGAGAGGGAGAGCGACAGAGAGAGGGAGAGCGACAGAGAGAGGGAGAGCGACAGAGAGAGGGAGAGCGACAGAGAGAGGGAGAGCGACAGAGAGAGGGAGAGCGACAGAGAGAGGGAGAGCGACAGAGAGAGGGAGAGCGACAGAGAGAGGGAGAGCGACAGAGAGAGGGAGAGCGACAGAGAGAGGGAGAGCGACAGAGAGAGGGAGAGCGACAGAGAGAGGGAGAGAGACAGAGAGAGAGATAGAGCAACAGAGAGAGAGATAGAGCAACAGAGAGAGAGATAGAGCAACAGAGAGAGAGATAGAGCAACAGAGAGAGAGACAGAGAGAGACAGAGAGAGACAGAGAGAGACAGAGAGAGACAGAGAGAGACAGAGAGAGACAGAGAGACAAAGAGTGTGAGTATACATGTCAGAAACTACTTGCCCCCAAGGTTTCTTTTGTTTCTGCTAAAGCAACTAATTCCTTCTTGTTTATCTGAATCCAGTCCAGGGTAGTAGTTCCCCTTGTCATTTCCTCCACTTTGCAGAAGATGAAAACATCATTCAGATAAGTCATACACATATGAGCTGTCCTGCTTTTGGCAGAGAGAACACACCAGCAAACGTCTGGATAGTTAAGTTCGCGTCACTGCAATATCCTATTTCCCTACCAGATTTGTTACCTCAACTCTTCATCTAATTTCCCCTTCTGTACAAGTGGTCTACTTGCTCCACATCCATTCAACTCTAACCTAAAAACTCCCCAATAGGTTTCTCCTCTCAGATTACTAGGTTTCCTGTTATGAACACATATTCTTAACATATAATACTATTTCTCTCCCTCCCTCTTATTCTGTTCTTGTTAAATAAAATATACCTTCTGTAGCCAAATTAGTCATAAGTTCCATATTCCACCAGGTCTCAGTAATAATTAGGAAGCCAAATATAGTCCCTTGCTTTAGGATTTCCATCTAGTTCACCCTGCTTGTTACTTAGTGCATTTGTTTATAGACACCTAAGACGTGGATTCCCCTGCTTGTCTTTAATATACACACATGCAAATAAAATAAATAAAAGAGTAGGCAAAGGCAAAATATAAGCATTGGAAGTAGTCAGGTCTTTTGACTCCAAATAAAGTTCTCTTCTTACTATGCCAGGCTGCCTCTCACATGATTTAATCATATCACATCTGCAAACTAGTCAACAGTATAATCATTATTAATAGCATGCAGAAGGTGTCTTATTTCCTTCAAGAAAACATTTCTGCTTACCTGACTCCTTCAGAAAAGCATGGCGGGGGAGTAAGTTTGCTATCCTCCACAAAACCACTTTTCGCCCACAGCCTTGTAGGTGAGGTTCGGTCTAGATGAGCAATGGCCGATAATGGGGTTGGTACTGGACCCCTGAAAGAGTAACCAGAAAAATTATAATTTATCATAACTCTATATTTTATTCATGTTAATTCTAAAAACTATTAAAAGTATAAGAAAAATTAAAGGTAATAATAAAAGAAAGCACATGCAAAACCTAAACCCTATTATTATATACCCAAGAAAACAACAGGAAAATCTTTGAGGTATAGCGCAGTGTACTCACTTGTGAAAATGTCCTTTCAGGTTCACCATGGACTAGAACTTTTACATATACAATAATTAGTGGATTTAGCAAGTTTGTAACACTTTTTCATCCATTAAACTATCACTTTCATACCATCTTCTCTGAAATTAGTATGTGCTCTACAGTGGTTCTTTGAATATTCACTAAACACAGATTCTTTCTAATCCAACAGTTATTAAGCACCTACTGAATCTGAACCCCAGAGCTAGGCGATGGAAACACAAAACCAAAAACAAAGCACCCCCTGCCCTCAAGCCTACACTGGGAGTTGGGGAAGAGGACATAAGACACAAATATGGATAACAATAAGAAGAACTAGCATTTCTACAATACATTAAGGTTTGTGAGATACTTTGACAAATATCTCATTTTATCCTCACTGCAACCTCTGGGAGGTATTAGCTATCATTATGCCCATTTTACAGACGAGGAAACTGAGGAGGGTAGAGGGATATGACTTGCTTAGGGTCATATAGGGGCAAGCAGGATAGTACTAGGAAAAGTGAAGAAGGTTAGGAATCAGGTGAGGCTTTACGTAGGAGATGGCACCCCACCTGACCTTTCGAAAATTACAAGGTTTCTGAGAGGTAGCAAGAAGGTGGCAGCATTCCAGGCACAAGAATGGCTCATTTGAATGGAAAGAGTCAGAAAATGGAATGTCTGCTCTAGGGAGTAATTTGTAATCCAGTTTGGCTGAGATACAGAGTTCACAAAGAGAAATAGTATGAAATAAGACTGGAAAGGTAGAGACAAACCAGGTTACAGAAGGCCTTGAATGCCGAGGCAAGGCAAGCAGCATTTTTGCTATTTGATATCATTATTATCATTAAAAGTAATAAAATAGGCAACATGTACAATGTCCATTGGGTTAACTCCCTAAATGAACAGGAAAAGAGATGGTCCAATTGGCCTAAAACCTAATGACACAAAAATAATACTCATGTAGATATTTTCAAAGAGCTATGACTATGCAATTTTCTCGAATAATAAAAATTCCTTTAATTTCTAAATTAGCAGTTCTGGAAGACATTAGATAAGTAGTTCTTAATCAAAAACTTCTTTATTTTAGATGATTCTCTTCTCAGTTCTTCAGACCATCTCTGAATTCTTATTATATTCAACTCTTTTCTGCATAACTATTTTCTATATATAATCCAGGGACAAATTCTATTAAGCCAATTATTTCATATCAGAGGTTCTGAGATATGCCCTCAAATCTCTTTGATCAAATTCATTTGAAAGATCTGCTCAAACAACACAAGGAAATAATTGCAGAGCTAGAAACCTAGAAACCAGTTCCGTAGATTCTCAGTTGGCTGTTCTTTGTATTAACCATCCAATGCCCAGCAGTAAGAACATAGTGGGCTTGAGAATGCTTCTCACTCTGAGGATCCAAGGAAAAAGGCATACAAGGCATTCATAAGGCAGAAAAGTCCATGAATATCTTATACATACAAATACATGATGTGAGGCAAATTAGACAGTTCTCAATGCTTGCAAACCACTTAGATTTGATGTTTAATTTACCCCCGAAAGCAGCTAGGAATTATGGCAGTTTTTATGATGTGAAACTTGTTGATAACATCATTCCCCTACCCCACCCCACCCCCACACACGTCACCTAAAGTAACTCCAGCTACTGAACATCTGGAAAAGAAAGTTCTCACCACCAAAGTCATTGGCACCGTCAAATGTTTCGACATGAGAACTAGATATGGGTTCATCAAATAAGGCCCAGTGGTCCTTCCTATCTGACTGAAGAGCTAAAGTCTTCTATCTGTGTTTTCCTTTGCTAGTAGAGTTTGAGCACCCCAAAGAGCAGAGCAGCTAAGTGGCACGCTGGATAGAGCACTGACCTCAGACACTTACTAGCTGTGTGACCCTGGGCAAGTCACTTAACCCTGCTTGCCTCAGTCTCCTCATTTGTAAAATAAGCTGGAGAAGGAAATGGCAAACCACTCCAGCATCTTTGACAAGAAAGCCCAAATGGGGTCATGAAGAGTCTAACATGACTGAAACAACTGAACCACAAACGAACCCCAAAGAACAGGACAGTCTTGCTTTTCTATTTCTACCTTCAGTGCTTTGCACATAGTAAATGATGAATGCATTTTCATCACTGCATTCTTTTATTCATTCATCCATTCATATGCTTCAAACTTAAGGTAAATCGCTCTCTTTATCCTTCGCTGACCATTGTGCTCTCTGAGCAGCTAATGAGGGCAGCACGTATGTTGGTTAAAGTCTTGCCCTTGTTTTCATACCTTGAGAATAATGACTTCACCATTTTTGCCCTTCAAGTCTTCCAAGACTTCCTTTGGTCAAGATAGTATAGGAAAAGAAAAATATAAATATTTCAAATCCGCCTTCCACCCTATTATAAATATTGGATTCAATTTAAAGCCTAAACTTTCATCTTTAAATTCAAAGGTAGAGAACCACTCACTTATCTTAAGGACTCTTGCTTGCTAGTCCAAAAGACACACTTTCTTTATATATCATAACACCAGCAGTGAGATCAGCAGATGCCAATTGGACTGACAGTCTTTGAGGATTCCTTTGATGAGTTAGTGGTAGTGGAAGATGAAAATTCAATTTCTCCTCAGACTATACTAACCTTTCATCTAGCACTGATTTCTATTTTCCTTGCATGATCTACCATCATCCACTCCTTTCTCCCAATTAAAACTCCCCCAGGTTTGTCTAGAATGCTAGACTTCCCTCTTTAGCATTTTGCAATCTTTCATTAGGTCTTTATCTCCAGGTACTTTCATCTACTTTAGATCACTGTCTATGGCTTCTCTATTCTCTTATGGCCTTCTAATTTCAGCCAAATCATATTATTCCCATGTAAAATACTGCCCCCTCTCATTTATGGACATTTTAGTTGCTGAAAGGCGGCAGAAAAAGGAGATGCATGCTAGAAAAGTTAGCTTGAGACCATCCTGAGGACCTAAGAGAAAACTGGCTTTCAGATAGATGTTCCAAGAGGACCTGTTTGAAAGCAGCTCAGAAACACAACTACCATACAGTGGAAGGGAGGATAACTGCAGTGTACTGTTGGCCATCAGCTCATATATTACTCTTTCCAGTGAAGTATACAGCTGAGAAACTAATCATAAAATTGTTTGGGGATAATGAGAAAATTATATATTATTTGTTTCTGTTATGCCTGATTGAACTGTGGGTTTTGTTCTTTTTTTTTTTTTCAACTTGAGTTAGAGAAGGATCAGTACTCATGAGGAAGCCCTGATGTGAGGCATTAGAAGCTGTAGGAGATGAGAAGGGGAGAAGAGACAGCAGCTGCCTGAAGAGAGAAACTGATGGCAAAGCCTTGCCCTCACCCCTACCCCATGGTGTTTGAAAGAAGCAGAATGAAGGAGAATCAGAAGATAAGAAGTGCTTTGGGCAGAGCCTACTGATGGAGCCAGATAAAATCTAGCAGGTACTTGGATCTGCTGGGAGGCTCTGTACTGGCTAGAAACTGATTGGAAGAAAGCAGAATCTTCCTCCTGTGTGAAGCTTTCTGGCCACTGGCAACCTTCTACAACCTGAGGGAGGGAAAAGCTCTCAGGCACTTGCCCACTTTGCCCCCTCTAACTCCAGAGGAAGAAGCAGAGTAAGGAAGAAAAGGCTTTCCATCTGCTTTAGTGCAAGCTGCACAGATGTACTGTTTTTGCTAAGAAAAGACTGGAGAAAGCAGATCAGGGTAGAGAGAGGCTGCATTGCTTGATAGGACTACAGCTTGAGAGAGGGGGGATGCCTCAGGTTTTTGTCCATATTACCCTTTAGTGGCCTCTTGAAAAGCGGAAACCCCCTTAACACTCCATAGAGAAAAGACTGGATTCGGTTGGCAGATTTCAGACTTAAGGAGAGTGCTTTGAGTTTAGCACTACTTCAGCAGGAGATTGAAAAAGCTCAGTGATAGAACAGGGGATGAGTAGTATAGACTGTTGCCTAAAAAGGACTTGTGGACCAGTTGTGAGTTGCCCTAGGCACATGGGTAGCCCTACTCATGTTCCTTATTGCTAGATTTCTGTGTGTACCTATTGTCTCCCAAAGACAATTTGTGCATGGATAGAAGAGTGTCTCCCAGGTTTATGGTTGTATGGTTATATTTTGGTTATTCCTGATTTTGTCTTCTATTGACTATATATTATGAATATTCTTGCTGTTACCCTCCCATTTAATAAGTGTTTCATGTTTAAGAGTCAATGTTATAATTGTACCTGATTTATGTAACTGTAAAACACACTTATGGGAGTTCAAGAACTACAGTGGTAACTAGCAGGAATGTTTCCAAACACATACACAAACCAGGGTTACCCCTAGGACTCAGAGAAAGTTGTAGCAGTATGGTGGCCATAGCCAACTACCTTCTCAGAAACTCTCCCCTCCTCTAGACCTATCAACACAAGTGCAGGGTAGAGTGAGTGAGCCAGCTAAAAAAGCAGGAAAAGAGGGGTGAAAGTGCCATTTAGAATCATGCCTATCACTCTACTGCCAGCATGAGTGGGTCAGTACCATGCTTGGGCTTTCACTACATTTCCTTTCTTTGATTTTAGACTTCTATATAAATACTACAACACAACCTTGCTTGTCAGTATGTAAATCTGGGCAGAGTAAATCATTTAGGGGTGATATTTAACCAATACTGAGGCACAGATTCATGACTAGTCTCTTATTAGATGAACTAATGTGGAATGTCAACCGTACAAAATGACTTAAGGCTTCCATATTGTACCAGGTACTAGCCAGTGGTACTTTAAGACTGTGGTCAAGGGGGTTATGGAAGTCACAGGTTTGACATGTTCATTAGGGGAGGTAGGGATCTTCTAATGTTCCTCTCTTCTCTTTTCCCTCCTTTGGGAATCATGGATTCTAAGTACTTGTCCCAGTGCTACCACCAAAATCTACCCTCTTGGAAGCTTAGAAATGAAAAAGCATTAGGGATCATCGGTATGGCAGAGTTAAAAGAGCACTGGTTTCGGAGTCAGATGACCCGGATTGAAATCCTGGCTCTGTGAATTATTAGTTGTATGACCTTGGGTTACTTTGAGTCACGGTTTCATTGGAGTAGAAGACTCCTAAGTCCCTTTAGACTCTAAACCCATGGTGGTATGAGCCTATGCTCTTATCTAGCTTCTTGTCTGCGCAGAAACTCCCTCTAAACCTTCCCCGACAGGTGGTCACTGGGCTTCTGCAGAAACAAGGACCTCAGACCTCACCTGCTTCATTAAATGGCCTTCCCACATTGTTCAGTTGAGTTTTTAATCATGTCCGACTCTTCATGACCCCATTTGGGTTTTCTTGGCAAAGATACTGGAGTGGTTTGCCACTTCCTACTCCAGCTCATTTTTTACAGACAGGTTAAGTGCTCAGGATCACACAGCTATTAAGTATCTGAGGCCAGATTTGAACTCAGGAAGAGGAGTCTTCTTCCCTCCAGGCCTAGCCCCCTATCCACTGTGCCACCTTGCTATCTGGGCCTTTCCATAATTAGTTCTAATAAATAGAAAATTCTTCCTTATAGTGAATTGAAATTTGCCTTTTCACAGCTTCTTATTTCTACTCTCTGTAGCAATACAGAATAAAGGAGTTTATATATTATATCCCTCAGTTAAGAGTATGAGCACCTTGGGAGTGAGCATCGTCTGATATTTCTATTCACGGCACTTAGTATAGTGATTGGCACTTATGAAATGCTTTTTCATTCGTTCTTTCTTCCCTTCCTTCTTTCCCTCTTTCCTTTCTTTCTCCCTTTTTCTTCCTTTCTTCCTGTCTTTCCTTCCCTCTCTTTTTCAGACCAAACAGATCCAGTTCCTTCAACTGTTCATCATAAAAATTATCATTAGAACATAGTATTTTAAGATTCATAAAGTGTTTTCTCCTCAACAACCTTGAGAAGTAAGATAGGAGTGTTACTATTGCTATTTATAGATGAAGAAAATGGTTTCTAACAAGGTGAACTGAATTGTTTGTGGTCACACAGCTAGTAGATGTCAAAGTTCTAAATCCAGTGCTCTTATCACTATGTTTTCTGGTAAGACCCTCAGAATGGATCCTCCTACTTATTTTGGGTACCTCTAAGAATGGTGGCTAGCACTTACCTTCACCACTTTATACTGAGCACATGACCTCCACAATGTACCAAAACAGTGAGGTGCATTAAGCTCTCCAAAAATCCCTCACTGATATAGTGAACATGTCTGGTCTCTGGCAATTATTCAATGACCTTTTGGGCAACAGTGCTGGAGTTAAGGCTTCTTATCTGATTTATTCCCCAAATCAGCTCAGTGAAGCATGCTTAGGTAATGGGAGCAGTTTTATCCAATCTGTTTTGTGGCCATGTGAATGCATACACACAATTTAGTGCTGTTGCTTGACTAAATTATGGGCACATAAAAGGTGAGATTCAAGTCAAAGGGTATTGAAAGTTAAGATAAATGATGAGCTTAAAGATAGTCTGATGCAGTTGCTTTTCAAAAAATTTTTTTGAAATTCTATTCTTGGTAGAATATTAATGTAGCAGGTCCCTCCCCTCCCCTCCCCTCCACCCTCTGTTCTCTCTGGGTTAGTTCACTCACCGAACTAGCTGCCATCCTGGCAGACTTGAAGTCCCTTAGAGGGGCAGCACCAGCTACAACTGACACTCTCTTGACTCTGTGGATAAACCTGAGGAGCCCCTACTCTCCTATTACTTATACTCTAGTTCCTGAGTCCCAGCTGATATGCTTCCCATAAATCAGCCACAGCTGATTCCACTAACTCTGGGCTTGGGGTTTTTTTTTTGGGGGGGGAACAGATTTTTATCTGGTCTTTTGCTTTTTTCATCACCTAAATTTCCTCCTGAATCCTTCCCTCTCCCCACTCCAAGAGAACCATCCTATATAACAAAAAATTCTTTCATTAACCTTTAAAAAATTGACTAAAAAAAGACAAAGCAAAAATTAATTATCCATAAACTTTAGGACACACTCTTCCACTAATGCACACAGTTTCAGAGAGACAGAGAGACAAAGACAGAGGGGAGAGGGGGGAGGGGGAGAGGGAGAAGGAGACAGAGACACAGAGAGAGATAGGTATAGCCTCTCTTCTATCAACTGGTTTTTCCAGCAAACAAGTGACAACACAGGTTAAGATGGTCTTTCTTCCATCAGCTCTGGGACCTTTCCTTAGACCAACCTTCTTGATCCAAAGCAAGGTCCTTTTAGTCACAGACCTCTCCTTTCACTCATGGAGACTAACCAAGCTCTTACTTCTGCTAGGCAATGTGCCTTTGTCCAATAATCTCAGAACTTTCCTGGGGTTCATTGTTCCCCAGCTTTCAATTCCAAAGTCCTCTTGCTGGTTGAATGCAGATTAGATGATGGGAAACAATACACTGTGGTCATCTTTGCATTGAGGAAGTGCCTTGTCTCTGTGGGCTGCTTTTTTAGTGGATTTCTTTTCTTCCAAATATGCAGGTCTCACATGTATCTTTGACTTTTGTCCCCTTCAATTAGCAAAACTGTCACAATCTGAAGGGGTACTCCTTTACATTAGAATATTATAGGATATTAAAGCTGGAAGAGACCTAAGTGATCATCTGATGTTATCTCCTATTTAATGGAGGAAACTTGGGCCCAGAATGGTAAAATTAATGAAGGTCATGCAGCAAATTAGTGGCAAAGTAAGGAGTATGTCACTGTGTCCCGAGTTCCTAGTACACACAATCTGCTACACCATGTAGTCATTTAACCATTCAATAAGAATTTATTAATGCCTACTATGCATCTGACTATGCTAGGTGCTGGGGCTGGAAAGACAAAAATGAAATTGTCCTTGCCTCAAGGAACTTATATTCTATTTGGGGAAATAAAATGAACACAGATAAGCACACACACATACATGTGCACACATAGACATAAATATGTGCATATATGCATACACATGCATGTGTACACATGCACAGTACATATATACAGACACATATACATGCACACATACACATACACAGAGAAGGCACCAGCGACTCGAGGGAGGGTGATCATGACAGGCCTCCTGGATGAGCTGAGCCTTGAAAGAAGCTAGGGATTGTGTGAATTTGCAGAGATAAAGGGAATGTACATTCCAGGAAAAACATTTCCTTCTTCAAGTTCTGAAGTTCAGGAACAATCTTAGATCCACGGGTATTGTGGATATAGCTCTAATCCTATAATTATATAATCTACTTTGCTGCTTCTGCTTATTTCAAATTGCAAGGAAAATTAATAATTTCTTCTCTTGCTCACACATTTTCATCTGTTCCTTTGCTATAATCTATTCTTATTAATCATTGATACCACATGAGGAAATAGCTGCATCTCTCTCTTTAAATAGTTTTGTTGTGTTAAATGGATTTTAAAATGTTCATGAAGAAAAAGAGTTTGGCCTTGCTATGAAGCCTCTAGCCAAAAGCCAGGTTTAAAAAAAAATTATAGAAGCTGCACAATTCATCAGACCAAAAAAAGAATGCCTATCAGCATTGATAGAGAGAGAAGAGGTAGCATTCTGTGATTCTGTGTAGGTGAGAGACTTGAATAGAATCATGGTTGCCAAGGAAACCTTTTCTTGATTCAAGGAGATTACCAAGGGGTTTGATACTAACTCAGGGAATCACACTGCAATTTTTTTCTTCCTTTTCTATTTTTTTCCATTAGATGGAGAATAAGTGAGTAAGGCTGGAAAAGCATTTTAGAACTGGTTGTAAAAGCTATGAGTATCAGAAAGCCTACACTACTCTAAAGGGAAAGAGTAGAAGGAAAATGAACCCAAGAGTCAAATTAATAATTTCCTTTCAATAAGCTGGAACAGTGGGCATAGGAATTCAGCAGCATTTTGGGGTCAAGAGTCAGAGCAGGGCAGAACAGGTTAAGATGATGCAGAACAGACATGAAGCCTGAAGTACCTGGATACCAGACGAGTGAGAGCAAACGTTTCTCCTGAAAAGAAAGAAGGCTCAGAGGAAGACGGAGCAGTGCCTAACAATTGCCCTCTCAGTTATTAATGCCCGGAGTGAGTCTATTTGCCCCATATAGTCAAAAGGAGATACCACATCATTCATTTAGTGGCAGCCACCCAAACTGTAGACATCATGCCAAGAAGGGGATAATGACAACGGCCAGCAGTACAGAGTGCCCATTGTGTGTTAGGCATTTTACAAGGACTATCACAACAGCCCCGGGAGGCAGGCTCTGTGATAATTCCCATCTTACAGATGAGGGGGCTGGGTCACACAGCTATTATCCGAGGCAGGATTCGAACTCACCTCTTCCTTACTCCAAGTTCAGTGCTCTTAACCATTGTAGCACCTAGCTGCCTGATAGATAAGCCAGCCACAATTGTTATCTGAAGAGTTGCTGAGCTGTGCATCTGGTGTGCATCTTTATTCTAACTACATGACCAACTCACCTGCTTTTCCCAACCACACATTTACTCTATTATATCCCCCACTCTTCTTCTTGTTACATATGGGGCAGCACGGGAAATATGCTACAATTCTCCTCAAGCTGACATGGTAAGCAGAAGCCAAACAACCCAGTTTTCTCATAACTACTTCAGCAACGATGAAAAAAAAAACAGCAAATGAAATGACGATCAAGAAATATATGGAGAAACGAAAAAGGTGCATTCTGCCATTGTAGGTCTGGTCTACACAAAGGGGACACTAGACAGACAAGTCCAGCCTTGTAGCATAGCTCACAGAAGTTTCAAGTTCAGGGGGAATGCCTTGTCCCTAACTTACAGCTGTATCGCTTGCATATCTGCCTTTCCGAGATGTGCCTGGAAGTAATATATGTTACTGAAGTGCATAAGCAACTAAATCTGGAAATCCAGAAAACCAGGTTGAACAGAGAATAAAGAAGACTACACATGCGAAGTTGGTTTTCCCTTGTTGCCTGAAAAAGACTCTCCTCTCTCATTTAAGGAATAATGGAGCTCGTTAAACTATCCTTCATGGACAATGAATGTTGGGAATATGGGATACCTGTATTCAGATACTAACAGGTATATCTCTTAGAGTTGCGCTTCAAAAACCCAGAGGCCATAGGCTAATAGGTTTAAAACTGGAAGTGACTTCAAGGTCATCAAGTACAATCCCCTGGGTTTTTTGTTGTTGTTTGTTTTGGAGGCAATTGGGGTTAAATGACTTGCCCGGGATCATACAGCTATAACTATCTGAAGCCACATTTGAACTCTTCCTGATTCTAGAGCTGGTGCTCCATCTACTGCGCCAGCTAGCCGCCCCTCCCTGTTTTTACAAAGGAGGAGACTGAAACACGGAGAAGTTAAATGGTGCTTCCAGGGTCATAGAGCTGGAATACATCCAAGCAAGTATTTGAACCCAGGCCTTCTTGACTTCCAGGGCTATACACCACCCATCACACTTGGCTGCCTTTACAGAAGTCCAGACACTAAATCATTATTTAATTGTAACCTACTACATCTATTTCTTTTTTTTTTATAAAAGCATATTTATTATATTAAGTATAGAATAGTGAGAAATTTAAAAAGGAATATGGTTGTATTAAAATTGGCCCAATTTAACAATATAATGTTCTCTAGGGGAATTTCTCATTTTTATTGGTAATTTAGAATACATGAACATTGGAAATTCGAAAGAATGATAAAAATGTACAGATTGAAAACTTACTTGATACAAAATTATACTCTACCTTTGAAACAGGATAGTGCAATCTGGGGGAACCTTTCCCATCAGGGCATGCCGAGCTGCCTCACGCCGTTTCTGCATAGAAATGATTTCCTAGACAAGAAATATGATCACCAATTATATTGATATTAAAAAGAGCACATGCATGCTCTTTGACCCACTAATACCTCTACTAGGCCTATGCCCCAAAGAGGTCAAAGAAAGAAGACAAAGACCCACATGTACAAGAATATTTATAGCAGTTCTTTCTGTGATAACAAGGAACCGAAAACTTAAGGAATGTTCGTCATTGGGGAATAGCTAAACACACTGTGGCACATGAATGTAATGAAGTATTATTGTGCTATAAGAACTGATGAAGAGGATTGGGTTCTGAGAAACCTGGGAAAGATTTGTATGAACTGATGCAGAGTTAAGTGAGAAGAACCAGGTGAACAATTTACATAATAACCACATGAAGACCAACTGACTTTGGAAGACTTCAGAACTCTGAACAGCACATGACCAACCACAAATCCAGAGGATCCAGGGGGAAACATGCTGCCCATTTGACAGAAGCATGGCCCCAGCCTGAAACATTTATTTTTTAAGCATGGCCAGTGGGGGACTTTGTTTTGCTTAATTGTTATTTGTTACAGGGGCTTTCTTTGTTTTACTTTTTCAACTTGGGTGGTGGGGGGGAGGTAGGAAATAACTTTTGTTAAATGAGAAAAAAATTTAATTCAAAAAAAACTAAAAGCAGACATCAAGGAATTAAAAAGATGATGGCACCGTACCTAGAGCAATAATGATGATAATAGTTGACAGTTGTGTAGGCCAGCGTGGTTTAGAAAACAATTTATTTACATGGTATCATCTGATCTGACACAGTCATTGTCAGTTTAAGACATCTTGGAGGCCATTAAAATTGACCCCCTTAGTTTACGAATGAAAAAACTGAGGCACAGAGAAGTTAAGTTACTTGCCCAAGCCCACATAGCTGGTAATTGTCAGACTCCGGATTTGAACCCAGATTCTCCTAACTACAGATCTAGCACTCCATCTGCTATGCTACACTGACTCTCTGGAAGCTTTCCAATAAGAGTGGAATGAGCACTTGCTGGGGATACTGTAAAGGAGATCCTTGTTCAAGTACAAGTTGGACTAGAGGATTTCTGGGGTCCCTGCTAACGGGCCCAAGAAAGCCATGATCCCCTCCCCCCCTCCTCTAACAACCCTCATCATCCTACACTGGATAACGAATGACTCCCACCTCGGGGGATTACTTCATTCAAAGAGCTTTGGCACATAATGGAGCCGTGACTGGGCAGACCTGGAGGCCTTCCTGGTGCCCCTAAAAGAACATCTTATAAACATAAAGTGATGAGTAGAGGGAGAAGCAGGCCAGAAGCAGAGGAACAAGAAAAGGGAGAGACAAAAGAATGGGAAGGAAAAATAAGTAATAAAAGAAGTCCTTAAGCCAATTATACTTACTAAGGATTTACAAAGATGTATGGGGCATCTTTGTGCCAAGATGTGCCAAGGAATATATAATAGACTAGAGCAGGTGGATCAAAATGAGAAATACATACTCACAAAAACAGGCATGTCTTTGCACCCCCAAAGTTTCATATGTTCATAATGGCCTAAGCCTCTTTTTCTCATGTCGAAATCCTACCCATCCTCCCAAATGCTACTTTCTTTGTGACGCCTTCCCTAATCTCCTTAGTAAGGACTTATCTTTTCCTCCTGGGAATTTGCATTGTACCCTTCTCTAATGCACTTATGTTCTATTCCCATTTATAATTTATTGTTATCAGTACATGCCTCTTTCCTTATTATATTGCAAGCTCCTTGAGAACTTCCTTTAAATTTCCTTCAGTGCAATATTCTGCATGTAGTAGGTATTTAATAAATATTTTTTGAATGAATGGTCAGTAAGCCTATGAGATATAGCTATAAATGTATTAAATGATTCCCACAAGTCCCAGGGAAAAATGTCTCAATTCAACTCAAAAAGCATTTAAAATGTGTGATATGTGCAAAGAACTGGGGATAGAAAAGATGAGAAGGAACAAAGTCTCTATCCTCCCCAAATGTACAATCCAGTAAGAGATTAGGTATGTTCACATATAAGTACGATACAAGGTAGGCTGTGATATAGGTATTCGCTAGATCCAGACAGTGCTTAAAGAATGTTTGATTCATTGAGAGCAATTGGAAAGAGAAGGAGAGGCAGGGTCAGGGAAAACTTAGGTATTAACTAATAATGGAAATGCAAAGAACAAAAGACGAAGTGTGGTGGGACTTAAATCCAATCTGAAAAGGTATCCTGGAGGTGAGTTTGGAGCAGTTGTGAAGGAAGGGAGGGAAATGATTTGAAAAAGAACCATATGATCATTTGAAAAGGAGTCATACCCTTTCTTGTTTTTGAGAAAGTTACCCCAGGAAAGGAGAAAAGCATGTGATGAGGTGGATTAACCGATTTTGCTCTTTAGCACGAAGTTTGCCTCTAAAAACGGTTACCAAAGTTTTATTATTTATTTAAATCCATTTCTGTCACTGTTGGAAGGAAAACTTTCAAGCAATCAAACTGTCACAAAAATAGTCAAATGCTGATTATTTCTATCTTTCTGCACCATTTAAAACACTGGTTTTCAATAGAAGTAGCATCAATGACTTGTTAGAACTCCCGGTCTGTGCCAAAAATATGTGCAACCAGTATGTCAGGAAAATCGTCATTCAGCACATGGTGGAAACTTCCATATTTTCTCTCCAGTCTTTTTAAAAAGCTGCTCTTGGGCAGCGCTTAACAAAGGTTGTTAGCTCTGTTGTTTTGTCGTACCATCTGCCCACCACCTCTGAAATCTTGGATGGATTGAAATCTCTCTCTCTAGGGACAAACTATGAAATGTGATGATGCCCCCTGAAGTTTTATGACACCGTTGAATCTGTAAGTTTAAAAAGGAAAAGAAAGGAAATAGCGGAGGAATCCCTAGAGATTGTGCAGTGGCATCCCTGCCCTCTGACCAATATCTGGGGGAGCTTCTTCAAACTGTGGCATCACACTCTACATCGACAGCTTTGGGAAGGACCAGCTAAAGCGAAGCCCTTGGAAGGGATTGCTAGTGTCAGGAGAGTGCTGAAGCCCCAATATCTGGTGAAAAAAACAATCAGAAGGGAAGCTAAAAGCCCAAGGGAGGATTTGGCCTTTCTTCCACTGGATTTGTCAGGCATTGGTCCGAACAGGCCTAAGGAATTGAGAAAGAATGGGAATATGGGCTGTAGGACAGAGAGGAAGCAGGCCTTGGAAAAGGAGGAGGAGGATGGCAGGGGGATTCCCCTGAAGAATGAGCAGAAAAAGAAAATGAGGGAAATGAGGGACCGGAACAAACACTTTGATACTTCTTGGGAATCAAAACATGCGAAATGTGACCAGTGTAGAAACCCGCAGGGCAACAAATGTGTGTTTAAGAAATGAGCTGTCAGAGAAATTATAACTGTCCAGGTTATGGATTACTTTTTAGAACCAAATCAGAGATGTCCTTTGCATGCCTTCAGGAGCCTGACCAAGAATCCAAAGTGAAGGAACTTAGAGGATTCCCAAGAGTGTAGACCAAAGGGCTGATTAGAACCCAGTGCCAACTCTGTCCCTTATTTCTGGGTCTCTGTTCCAGTGACATTGCCTCGATGATGGTATCAGGGCTGCTACTAGACTTCAGATAAGTCTTATTTAAGGAAGCATTTCTTACTCGGTAAAAGTCTGTTATTTAATAGAGAAGGAAATGCTACATGGTCTTCCCAGGACAAGGCCCAGGGAGGAGCCCCTGGGAATGCTACATTGGAGAAGACATTCAGGAACCATACATATGTACTGTCCTCATTACCTCTCTGTGTATTCTTTTTTTTTTTTAAACTGGAAGGGGTAAGGGTAGGGAAAATCTCTTAAGTCATAAAAAAAAGTAGTCATCACCTCAGCTGTCTTTAGGGGCAGTAGTGTCAAACTCAAATAAAAATAGATCCCTGCTGAGGCATACTGACTCAGAAAATCACATGTTAACATTATCTAGGTTGTATTGTATTTTTAGATTTGTTAAACATTTATTTCCCAATTACATCCTAATTTGATTGAAGCTTCTGGAGTTTTTCAGTCCACAACTGAACCCTGAGTCTGAAGCTTCTGCCTTAGGGTACTCAAATCAGTATATTCCATGACTCCAACATTGAGAGGGTCTGGACCACTGTCCTCATAGAATCATGGAATTGTTGAGTGCTTTAGAAATTGTCTGGTCTAGGGGTGGGGAACTTGAGGCCTCAAGGCCACATGTGGCCTTCTAGGTCCTTGTGTGCGGCCTTTTGACCGAGTCCAAATTTTACAGAACAAATTCTTTTATGAATCCCTGGCCCTGGTCTACCCTCCTCCTTTGCCATTATGCTGCTATGATAAGAACACTTATCCTATGGTCAAAAGACCTGGGTTTGGATCATGGCTGCAACACTTACTAACTAACTGTGACTCTGGGGAAGTCACTCAACATTTGTGAGCTTCAGATTCCTCATCTGCAAAATGTAAATAGCGAGATAGACCTGATGTAAATATGAGTTATTGCAGGCTGAGAAAACAGATGCATACAAAGGTAGATTTGTCCAAAGTCACACAGTGTTTGAGCATCACAACTGAGACTAGAAGATATTAAACATTTAAGTAGTTTATTAAGAGTATTTCTTTTTATAAAAAGGTTTGAGGTTCTTTGATGTTCTACTCCCACCCTTTATCAAGGAAAACCTTAGGACAGCCTTTAGCCCTTGCACATAAACACATCCTTTCCCTCTCAAGGCTGCCCTTAATGTCTGTATCAATCTCATTTCACCTATGTGACAGTGTGATAGGAGGGGAGCAGGATCAGGGCTCCATTCTCCCTGAAGAAAGTAACCAGATACCAATGCTTTATAGTTCACAGAAGAGCAATCTAAAAATGTTGGCTTGAAGGTTCTAGGGACAGATAATGATACACTAAAAATCTAATGCTTCATCCTAGAAAGGGTGAGACTGAGAAATCTTCGAATATACCAATGAAAAACACAAACTTTGACTGGTCCTTTGACTTCAAATATGGGCGTAGAGGGCTATGACTCTCAGCACCAGTGAAGTCAGAGAAAGAAGAGGGGGCTTATAGCTAAGATTAAACAGTTTGTAGGAGCTGTGACTACAGGCTCTTAGGACACCTGCAATTGCTGACCTGCACTCATATACTGGCCAAATTCAGTCTTTTATAAGCCCCTGGTGTTCTACAATACAATAATACTTTCAAAGATCCATAATTTCATTAGAATGCTTTTTCTATTTCACCAATGAAGTAAACAAGTCCTCTTTATATTTAACAGATTGCTTTCATGGATGTGGCCCAATTTTTTTCATTACTTCATTGTCAACTTTCTGATCATGGAGACTTTCTAAACATTTTGAGGCTGGCTCTTGAATGATTCATTCATTCAGTCTGTGCCTGCCCCAGGACGAAAGGTTTTTCAGCCTGGTTGCTAGGGCCTACCTGCTAGAACTTCAGCATTCCCTGGTCTAGCCTGTGAGTGTCACCTCTATCCCATGATGAGGCATTAGAGCAGGACATTAGTGAAGGAGCATTCTACAATAATTGCAAAAAATGCATTCGAAGAGAGAAAGTGAACACATCACCCTATAATTTTAACTCTCAGTCAAGGCTGGCATTTAATACTAACTCATATTGTCTAACTAATTTATGACCACAAGAAATAGGTCAGATCATTAGGCAATTTTCTTTTCTTTTCAAATTCACAGATTATTATCATTAAAATGGCTTACACTACTTGAACCCAAAAGTAAATCCTTAGACTTGGATTCCAAAAAATGAACATTATATGTATAAAATGGGAAAACAGACATTTATCTGGAAAAATATGGAGAATTTTAGTGAATTGAAAGTTCAGTATGGGTCAACAGTGTGATGTGGTAGCTGTTGCTTGCTGCTGATGCTGTCTGTCCTTCATTCTCAAAGAGGACCATGATATCAGGGGGGTGATGCTGGGACATGCAAGTGAATTGGATTTAAGTGAGGAAGGGCTGTGCAAAATCACCACCTCGCTTTCTCCTCTGGAGCCATCTAAGTCCAGACGTAGATTAGGACAACTGGAGATGGTACAGGATGCAGTGCCTTTTCAAGCTAAGGTCTTTAATAGGTCTCAGTTTGACTGAGGCAGCACCCATGCAGTGATTAAGGCTTATTAATATATACTAATGTATGTAATATATTTATATATTATACTTATTTATATATTATAGTACTTATATGTTAATATATTTATATAATATACTTATATATTATACTTATATATTGTAATATATTATATATTAATATGTGTAATATATTTATATATTATACTTACTGGCTAAGAAATAGAGTGGTGGATCATTGAACTAGAGTAGTGGATCAATGAAACAGATTAGGTACATAAGACACAGTAGTCAATGACTATAGCAATCTACTGTTCGATAAATCCAAAGATTCCAGCTATTTGTCAAAAACTATTGTGAAAACTGGAAAACGGTATGGCAGAAACTAGGCATAAACCAACATCTCATATTGTATACCAAGGTAAGGTCAAAATGGGTACATGATTTAGACATAAAGGGTGATACCATATGGGAACTGATAGAGCAAGGAATCATTTACCTGTCACATCTATAGAGAAAAGAAGAATTTATGACCAAACAAGAGACAGAGAATATTGTGAAATACAAAATGGATCATTTTGATATGGTAACTAAGACCTAACATTAAGAGGCACAGTGTCCAGGACTGGGGCACACATGATAGCCCCACTATACTTTGTCCTGGTCAGATCACACTTAAGAGTCTTATGTTCAGTTTGGGGCACTCTACTCTAAGAAGGATAATGATCAATAGGTGAGCCTCTAGAGGAAGGCGGTGAGGATGGTGAATGTTCTCAATGTCATGCTACATGAAAGTGGGTTATGTTTAGCCTAGAGAAAAGAAGACTTGGGCAGATATGATAGGTATCATGTATTTTTTTTTTTTTAGGTATCATGTATTTGAGGAGCTCAAATGACTAAGAGGGATTAGAATTATTCTTTTGGTGCCAGAGGGTAGAACCAGAGGTGGAAATTGCAAAGATGTAAATTTAGGCTTGATAGAAGGGGAAAAAAATTCACAACTCCCAGAGCTACCCAACAGGGGAATGGACTGACTTGGAGATGGGGAGTCTCCCCCTTACTGGATATATTCCAGATATGGCTGACAGTCACCTCCCAGGGGTTTTATAGAATGGATTCTTGTTGTTAGATGAGTTGAACTAAATAGTCTCTAGGGTTCCAACTCTGAGATTCTGTGACTCTATTTAAAAATGTTTTATAAACTGCTTTACATGCATTGTTTCATCTGGGTCTAACAACTACCCTGTGAAGTAACACAACTGTTATTATCCTTATTTTAGAGATGAGGACCCTGAAGTTCAAATTACATGAGCTGGCCAAGGTCACAGAGCTACCTGACTGCAAAGCTAGGATTCATCGTGTCTCCTAACACCTAGGTCAATGCTTTTTTCAATTGCATGGCAAAACCATCCACTGCACTGGGAGAGTATAATAAATTATCACTAAATAAAAAAGGAACTTTTCTCAGAACATTATTTTTGACAGCATTATTGTAGCCTTTTAAAAATTCTTATTGAATCCATTCTGGATCTATTGCCTAATTACCTGATCTAGGATAATAAGTGATGTGTTAATTGGCCCTGAAGACCCAAAGTTTTAATATATCTTACATATAATGATATAGCACCCATATATTACAACAATCACATGTACTATATGTACAGGCATACATTAGATATATCATGCATGATATATGTGCTATGATAACATGTCATCATATATATATATATATGTATATACATCAAGTCTGATAAGATTTAAGATTGCACACCCTTTCTTAGACCTTGTACTATTGAGGGATCTGATTTGGCACAGATGAATAAACCCTGGATTAGAAGTTGCTAACCTTGGTTTGCACCTTAGGTCCTTTCCCTCTCTGACATCTTATAAATCTAAGTGGGTATCAAAAGAGAAAGGGAAAGAATGTGCCCTCAGCTGGCATGGACAAGAGCAGTCTTTAGGGAAATCTGTTACTTTTTCAGACTATTACATCTCTTTTTAAGATAACATATTACAATGTTCAATTTCACCTTTACTCCATCTTTCCTACTCTTACCGCTGGTATTTCTTCTGCTGAAAGTTTGGCTGATAAGCTAATAACATAATTTCTGTCTGTGGAGTCCAGAAAGTCACTGAAAAGAGCATTCGAAGAAAGGTGCCAGAAATATTCTTCATTTTCTGGCGATCTCCTGTCAAGCATCTCCTTGGTAGTATCTGATAGGGAAAGGATAAAGTTAAAAATAGATCTTCTTCAAAGTATAATACAGTTCTGGCTAAACAAGATGCACTCACTAAACATACATATATTGAATTGAACTAAAATAGTCCAAAATATTAGCTAAAGCAGTAACTCTCTTGATCTAATTGAAAAAAACAATCATTATTTCTCTTTTGGAAAAAAAATGCTTCCTTTGGAAAATTGAAAATGAGCAATACATGTACAATGTTAGGAATAATATCTAAAATAGAAAGGAATGATGACAAAGTTATTGTTAAACAAATGTATTGAACAATATGCTAATTTCCTCTCAAAGGCTGGGAACCCCAGAGACCTAGAGTATCCAGAATTTAAATTGTCATTATTATCAAACTGCTGGGGGCAATTTAAATACCTTTAAATTGTTTGAATCAGATGGGTAGGTCTTCTATGTTATGAATATTCATGAAGAAAAACATAGGAGCACATCAAAATTTCTAGGATTATTATGAGAACACAGGAAAGGAAATCATTTTCACTTAATAGCTCCTATTTGAGTCAAAACCTACATAAAATATGATTTTGTTCCAATGTTACTTTTACTAGCTTTCTCTCATCTACCATCTCCATTATAATGTAAACAATTGTGATGATGCAATAAACGCATGGCTACTGCTTGGCTCAGGGAAGCTGAGAGATGTTTGCCCTCCCCCTCTTCCAGTGGAGGGGAGGTCCTGTCAAATCTGAACCCACATACTCAGACTGGGTTTAATCCTGAGGGAAGCCAGGTTGTCTAGCAGGAATTCAAGCTTTTTCTCCCCCACATGTACTGACTCTTTAACTCCTCGCT
Source organism: Trichosurus vulpecula (assembly GCF_011100635.1). NCBI lineage: Eukaryota > Metazoa > Chordata > Mammalia > Diprotodontia > Phalangeridae > Trichosurus > Trichosurus vulpecula. Next base: position 113,613,427 of record NC_050577.1, read on the forward strand.
TACAAGCCCCAGAGGGAACCACTTAAAGCTTAGGTCTGGCTCATGTTTAGGATCCCTGCTAAAGGAACTAGAGTGGCACTTCTTGTACAATATAGATGAATAAATAAATTAAACAAAAGCATTAATTTAAGTGTTTTCTATGTAGAAAGTATGATGATAAACACTGGAGAATAGAAATAGAAAATCAAGACAGTTCAAAAAGCTAACATTCTAACAGGGAGAGACAGCTCATAGAGGAACTTGTAACTTCCAGTCAGATGGAAAGGCCCAATAGACCCTTTAGGGCACAGCAGCAAATCAGGTATGGGATAGCTGTTTCCTCTAGACAAAATAATTATTTAAGACAAAAGAATTATATGTGCCCACTGACAAAGATATTAAACAGGCAGCAAAAGTATTATGTGACTACTGTTATACCCTCCCTGGAGGCTATTTAAAACATCACAACATGAAGCACTTTGTGGGCCTTTTCAATCAGCAACGAATCAATTTTCACCTTAGTTCTGTACTCTATAAACAGTTTCCTCCAGTCCCATGTCTTCTGGCAAGCCAGGCCTAGCATGCTAGTGGTCATTGTCAAGAACCATAGCAATTACCAGGGGCTCCTCCCAAAGTGTAGCCAGTATCAAAAAAGTGCCTTCGAGCTCCCAACTTCTGTGGTACAATGAAAAAAACACTACCCTGGAGTGGAAAGACATGAATTCAAATCCTACCTTTCATATTTACTACGTGTATGACCTTGGGGAAGTATTAACCTCTCCTAGGCTTTAGTAGCCTTATCTGTGAAATGCAGTGGTTAGAGTAGATGACCTCTGAGGTCCCTTCCAACTCTATGACCCTAGGTTACCTCCAAGGCTGGAAATGTCCATCATAGGTTTAATGTTCAGTTACTTATGTTCAGGGAAAGGCCCAGTGCTCAGGAACAGGATCACATAGGTAACAGACATGCCCACTGCTATGTGCTTTCAGGTGCCATTTCTGCTGGGGTGAGAGAGTGCTGCCATTCTTCTTCCCAGCCCTCACAAGAAAACACAGAAAGGGAATCTTCCTCACTACTCATTCTGAAGAATGGATGGAAGAGAGAGTCAGATGGAAGATTCACTCCCTTTAAAGTCTACTAAGTGGCTCCTTTAATGGCCAGTTCTCCCTGATGCAGTTTGACGACTTCTCTCCTTACAACACAAAGGGCTGCTTTCAGCCATCCCAGAGTGGGGGGCCAAGGATCACCCTTCAGCGTTGAACTGCATATGTTGCTGGAAGTTTCCAGGGGAGCTCAATACATCTTGTATGGAACAACCACACAGACCTATCCCTTGTATGCTCAATGTTGATATGCTGCATTCTAATCCCCTCTATGGTGACATGACACAGTAGTAACATTGAGGTAGTTCAAACAATGACTTCTCTTTAATAGTCTTCTGATTAAAACATTTTCAGTGAAAATTATATGTTTGGCCCATTAGCAGCCTTGAGAATATTAGGGCTATGCTGACCATATTGGCTCAAATACCTCCTTTGGTATGTGTTCCATACAATTCTGAAAATATTTTCCAGCATCTCGTATTTCAATGGACAAAAGATCCAGCTTTCAAAAAAAACTGAACTAATAGTGTTATAATATTCTGCGACAGAGCTTCCTGACACAATTCCAGTAAAAGTGTCTGAATTAAAATCAACCTTGAGGCAACATTTTAAAAATAAATTGCTTTGCAGTTCATAAGAAGAACCAAGTTCCCCAGAAAATATAGGGTACTTAAACTTATTTAAACACCTATTATGAAGCATTAAATGAATTTAATGATGCATAGTAGATTTTAAAGTTGTTTCATGGATTAATATCATTGCCAAATGCAAGGCTATATTAATGAAGTTTCCAGGGTACTGAAAGCCACAATTCAATTGAATTCTAAATTGCTGAAACATTTAAGCTTAGGTTGTTTCAAAGCCAAGTGTGTCAGAATAACAAGAAAAAAAGGTCTTGTCTCTTTCTTTCCTGTGATATTTTTATTACCCATTTTAACAGAACAAACACAGAACTTAGATTATACAAAAAACAAAAGATAAAACATACAGAAACGAAAACATTCCATATTTCTTTTTTACTACACTTTTTGTCCCCCAATATAACAAGTATCTCATTGCATGTAGGACAGAAAAAATGAAAAATCCCAGAATTTCTATATGGACATGCTATGTATAGACGTATTCACAGATATAAGCGAAACTGCATCTAAAAGGAGATTGTAGTCAGATAGGTTTCTAAATAACCACTTTCTGTACAGTTGATTGTATCAATTATATAGGCAACACAATTGAGCCATTAAACTGGCCAAAAATGTGAGATTTCTCAATTATTTTTCAAAATGGTATTTTTCATTATTTAAAAATAGTCTTGGAGAAATTTTTAAAAAGATCAAACCTGGATCCAATCTATGTTTGATGTTTTAATGGACCACTCTGGAACAAGGTAAATTCAACTCATTTTCCTTTTACAGGTGGTGGTACCTAGGTGGTCACAGAATCATTTTTTAGTCACATCGGAGTGTTTTTTTAAACTGCCCCTTCCTACCTTTCTCCCCCTCCATGTACCCTATGATCTAATAAAACTGGCCTCCTTACTCTTCCTCACTCTGTGCATTTTCCTGGCTGTCTCCCATGCCTGGATTTCTCTCCCTCTTTGTTTCAGCCTCCTTCCCTCAAATCTCATCTAAAATCCCACCTTCTGCAAGAAGTGGGAGCCCTCTGAGCAGAGGCACTGTTTTTGGCTTTCTTTGTATTCCCAGCACTTAGCATAGTGCCTACCTGTTGACTTGACCCTTTGCATTTAGTAGTCTTTTTTTCTTTGAAAACTTGCATTATCAAAGCAATGCATGCATAGCATATAACATGCGACACACATAAATGCTATGCAGAGAGGATCAGATATGAAGACTGAGATACACATGGGTAAGTACTAGGTTTATAGCCCAAAGGGATCGAAGAAAGAGGAAAAGGAGCTATAGGTACAAGAATGTTAATAACAGCTTTTTGTTTTGTGTAGCGAAGAACTAGAAACAAAAGGGGACACCAATCAGATGAGGAACGGCTGAACAAATGGTCTATGAATTGAATGTAATATTATTGTGCCATAAGAAATGACAAAAGGGATGATTTCAGAGATTCTTGTTGTTGCTTATCCTTCATTCTCTCACAGAAGACCAATGCTATCAGGAGAGTAATGTCCTGACTTGCAAGTAACGTGGATTTAAGTGAGGTGGAGCCGCGCATCAGCCTCACTGTCTCCTCCAAAGTCATCAGAGTCCAGTGGCAAGGCATAGGGAAAGATGACTGGCAATGGCCCTGGATGCAGCGGGAGACCTTGGCCTTTTTAAGCTAAGGGCTTTTCAAGGTTTCAGTTTGTCTAAGGCAATGCCCATTCAGTAATTAAAGGCCAGGTAAGAATTGAGGCAAAAGATGACCTAGTTTGCCTTCATAAAAAAAATTAGTCTGGGAGGTGAAGACTCAGAGTTTCTGGCCAGACTAGAATCAGTTGCTATTTACACTCACTCAGAGCCATCAAAACCCAAACAATGAGCAAGTGAGGCTTGGGCTGGGGCAGTTTCAGAGAAACCTTACACAAACTGATGCAGAGTGAATCGAACAGAGCACGAATAATTTATACAAGTACAACAACGTAAAGGAGACAATTTCATAAGATTTAAGAACTCGAATCAATGCAATGACCTACCACAATGTGTGAGGACTAATGATGTAGCAAGCAACTCAGATTCTGAGAGAATGGTGATGGACTCAGCATGCAGAACAAGACATACATTTTCAGACACAGTCAGTGTGTAGATAAGTTTTGTGTGATTATGAATATTTGTTACAAAAGTTTTGTTTCTCTTTTATTCAACAGACAAGGATTTGGGGAGAGAGGCAGACTAGTAATAATGCTACCCACCCCCACCCCACCGCCCCAAGAAGAAAAGAGTGTCATTGAAGTGTTCAAAAGAAAATGTAAAGAGGATAATCAAAGGTCTTGCAGAAGGAAACAAAGACGAGCAGGATACTTGTGAAAGTAACATGTTGAATTTATTATATCCCTTTACAGAAAAGGAAGCTATGTATAATAGAAATTCATAGGTTCGGTTTTAATCATCTTTTTCTGTTTTACTTTGTACATGAAAATGCTTCCCCTCCCCCCACCTTTTGGTGTTAAGTGCAGAATGAAATAAAAATTTCAAAAAATATATGTGGGTAGCAATGAAAAAAAGCTTAACCATATGAGAATAAAATGTAAAAATATCCAAAACTCCCCCAGTATTAATCATTACATTTTTTAAACAGAAAGGTTAGAGAACTTGCTTTCTATTAGAGAGTGAGAAAGAAAAATACAATTTATCAAAGAGTGTTCCCACTAAACACTCAAATCACTGAGTGCTACCACAAAAAAAAAAGTGTTATAGGCAGTGGTTCTGCATGGACAGGATTAGCCATCATAGGTGGGTGCTTTCCATCTGTAATTCTAGGTTAAAAATTACTAGAAGCAGCAAAATGACCAGTTTACATAGCAATCACATTGATCTACTACAATGATATAAATTTTAGGTATCCATTCACAAATATGTATATGTATACATACATATATACACATACATATATACACATACATATGTACACACAATATAATGTAGAAAATTATAATCACATCATGTGGCAAAAATGACAATTTGAAAACTATTTTCAAAGCAAAATTCTACATCTACATCTTTGAATATAATATTCTGAAAATTAAATCTCATAATAGATGTATTCTATGACAGGAAACAGAAAATGTATAAATGTGCATAATATATTGCAACAACAATGCTACTAGCATCTGCTGTGGAGGTGTAAGACCAACAACACCAGCACACAGGAGGGCTGCTAGCACAGATTCTTTGATCTGCTTCTCTAAGGAAAGCAACTTTAAGGGGTTTATAATCTCACTTTAATGAAACATACATATATCATTCACTTAGTTCAGGGGAAAAAAGTCAGCACCCTGAACTTCAGAGAAAACACAAACAGAAATTACATCAGAAATTATTTAAACAGAGAAAATAACATAAATCAGCAGTCAGGGCTTCCATCTGTCCATAGCAATACATATATAGTTAGCAGAGAGAGAAGCACCAATATATGGGTTTTCAAAGCTGGGAGGGGGGGCTTCTTTAATGGCTACCCAGAGTCTCATCTGGCAAAATCACAGGAATGCTCACCCAATGAGTGAGACCCCAACCAAAATGCTAACCTCAGAGTATATATACACTTCTTCAGGGTCAGAGCATGTCACAATCATGTGACTCAAACTCATGTGACTTAGGCTTTCTTGTGACTTAAGCAGGTCACCAAAGACTTCATTCAATCAAAGACTCTTATTCAAACAAAGGCAAGACTCAATCAAAGGCATTTGATTGCCTTAGTGCTGAGAAGAACTAGAACTCCAAAAGATAAAAGAGCAAAACAAAAAGTCCCACCTTGCTTGCCATAAATATACACACAGCACTAAGTACAGAAATTCCTCCCATTAGAGTTATTCATTTGTTAGACTTAAGTGTCTTAAAATATACAAAACAGAACATTCCAATTATATAATAGAATTGATCATTTTTGCTTTCGTTAACTAATCTACAATTTGGATTTTGAAAGGTGGGTAAATTTCAAAGGAAGAGAAACAAACAAAATAAGAAAGTGTTTGAGACAGGGAAACCAAAAAGGGCCGGCAACAAGATTAGAACTGGATACTGAGGGGCTGGACAGCTTCTCTTCTTTAAAAGTATTTTTAAACATCTGGTTCACTGCCTCCACTTGCTCTCCACCTCTTCCAACAAGCTGTGTCACTTAATTCACAAACACTCATTCAGAAAAAGGTTGTTTTTTAAATGCTGCTTCAGGCCATTTCTTCAGGCAATGTCCCTTTTCAATCTTGGCTTAACTCTTCTTTTTTTCTTTCCTATCTCTTTTTTTTTTCTGCCATTTGAATCAGGAGGTCCTTGAATCTGGCAGTTTTATCGAAGTCAGTCTTTGTTTCAATAAGTCCACAAGAGATAGAAAATGAAATTCCCCTCCCCCTGCCTGGCAGTGAATCTCAAGCCAAGCAATATAGTATATATATATATATATATATATATATATATATATATATATATATATATATATATATATATATATTCCAGTCAGTTTAAAGAAATCTATAACTCAGAAGTGTAGAATGTAAATGTTCTTAATTCAACTTAATACTTATATTTTTCACCTTGGCTCTCTAAATTACAAGTATTTCACTGATTCCCATATTCTTATCAACCTCCTTTCTAGACCCTTACAATTTTTGGTAATCACCTTCCCTCTATACAGGTTGCCAAAGATTCTAATAGGAATTTGAGAGAAGACCCTCCTATTTGTCACCTGGTTTGATCAATGAAGACCAAGATCCTTAATTTATTCTCCTCTGATTTTTCATCCAATCTAAATTAGTTTGAGATGGTGATGCATGGATTCAATTATGAATTTAGAAAACTGAGAATTTGCTCAAGAAATAACCACTGTAAAAAAGGCATATCCTTTTAATTAAAAAAAAAAGACTAGGTTTCATTTATGCATTGATGGCTACATTTACATAGACAATTTAAAGTAGGTGTTTCTAATATCATTTAATGAACATATTGGCCTTGCTTAGATCAAACTTTGGAAGGCAAGGTCTATTGAAAGACACTATGGCACAGTGGATGGGGCCATAGACTTGGCAGTCAGAAGGCCTGGGCCTGAATCCCACCTCATACTTCACTAGTCATGTGTTCATATGTGAACCATCTATCCTCTCAAAGTCTCAGTTGTGTCACCCAATCCTGGCCTGCTTGCCATGGTAGGTGGGGATCCTACCTTTCAATAACACAAAAAAATGTATAAAAACCTTTTGTGAATATGATTCTGCTCACCACTGGTACACGGAACATGCCCACTTATGGACAACATGAAATCCAGTAGACCTGAAAGGAACAGCTCTTGTTGTGAGAGAACTCAGCAGGTATCATATCCAAATAGCAGCCCTAAGTGAAACAAGGCTGGAGAATGAAGGCCAGCTTAATGAAGTCGGAGATGGATAGATATTTTTCTGGAGTAGTCTTGGTGATGAAGAGCACTATGAAGCTGGTGTAGGTTTTGCAATTAAAACTAATTTAGTCAACAAGCTGTAAGGGTAATGGAATATAAGATCTTCCCTGTCCACTAATAGGCCTATGTGACGACATGTGTACCCCTTTTTGACTTGAAACAGGGGCAGTGTTCCCAGGTCTAAAGGTACACATGTATTTCAACCATGGATGTCTTGCTGCTTTGAGCTCTGGCCCAGTTCACAGCTGGTATACATACTGAGTCACCTAGAGCCCACTGTGGGAGGAACTTACCTAAGGGGAAGCCTGCTTATGAGGAGACTTGCCTGCAGGAAGTTCACACCTTTTGGTACTAAGCTAATTAGGTATTGAGTCAGGAGGGTTGTGACACCTTCTGGCTTTGAGCCTATTAACTGAAAGTGTATATATATTCTGAGGTGAGATTTTGCTTTGGAGCTCACTTATGGGAAGAATGTTTGCTGGAGGTCTTTGTGATTTGGCCAGATGAGACTCTGGATAGCCGTTGTTAAGGAGCCCCCTGGTTTTGTGAACCCAGATGTTGGCGCTCCTTGTCTGGTGATTATGTATCTATTACTTTGTTTAGACAGTTGGAGCCCTGTCTATTAGATCTCTGTGCTAATTTCTCTCTGCTTGTATTTTCTTCATGTTCATGGTGCTGACCTTTCCCCTGAACTAGTGAATGACCTTTACTTTCTTTACTTATATATCTCTGATTAAAATAAAATTGTTGACCCCTTTGAAGCTGTCTATCCTTTAGAGATGCAGATCTAAGAACCTGTGCTAGCAGGCCATCCTGGGTGTGCTAGAGTGCTTGCTTATACACCTGCCAAAAACAATAAATGACAGACTGGTGATTGCCCTTTGCAAGAAAGCACCATGCCACCATCATTACTATGTAAGTTCCCAACATGATAAACCCTGATGAGGTCAAAGGGAAACTTTATGAAGATCTGGAGACTCTCATCATTAACATGCTGAAAGAGGACAAGCTTATAATTCTGGGTGACTTTAATGCCAGAGTACACATAGCCTACCAGACATGGGAGAGAGTCCTTGGGAGGAATGGAGTCAAAAACAGCAAAAGCAATGGTCACTTGCTCCTGAAGACTTGTGCATCTCATGATCTTTTCACTACTAACCCTGTCTTCTGTTTTCCTAAGCACAAAAACACTTTATGGATGCACTCTCACAACAAACATTGGCATTTAATAGACTATGTAATTGTAAGGAGAAGAAGCAGCCAGGATGTGAGAGTGATGAAGGCAACATGTGGCACACAGACTTATCCTCTCCAAGCTAGATATTCTCACTCAATAAAAGCAGCAGCCCCAAGGCAAGACAATGACCAGAAGACTTAATGTCAACAGGTTAGAGTGCTTCTCTGAGTGTAAACAGTTCACTGCTAACTTGGCGGGAAAGCTGAGCCAGCACACATTGGCAACGGCGAAGCAGAAAAGGAGGGAGCAGCTCTCGGAGATTTGGTGTACAGTGCTGCATTTACTCATCTGGGCCATAACACTCACTGACATCAAGGGAAATAGGGTGTCCTGAGACAGTCACTCTCTCTAAGTCATTGCCAGCAAGATCCTTGATAGACTGATGGTCATCTACCTGAGAGCCAGTGTGGCTTTAGAAAGGGCCAAGGAATGGTTGATCTAGTATTTGCTACTTGATGACTCCAGGAGAAATGCCAGGACCAGGGCAGACTCTGTACACAACATTCATTTCTCTATTGAAGGCCTTTGACATCATCAGTCATGAGGGCCTGTGGAAAATCATGGCAAAATTTGGTTGCCTGGGGAAGTTCATCAGTATTGTGCACCAGTTTTATCATCACAAATGGCATGCTTGGCTGAGTTCTGGATAACGGACAATGTCCTTGTGCTTTACCGGTCACCAATGGAGTGAAGCAGGGCGGTGTGCTTGCTCCCATGCTTTTTAGCATAATGTTTTCTGCATTTTCGGATGCCTTCAATGAGGATGAAAATGGCATCAAGGTCAGCTACTATGCTGATGGTAAATTATTTAACTTGAAAAGGCTAAAAGCCAAGCCTAAGTAGAGGGAGAGTTGGTACACAACTTTCTGTTTGCAGATGATTGTGCACTTGATGCATCTGAGGCTGAGTTATAACAAAATTTGGATGGATCCTAACTGGTCTTCCTGCCTCCTGTCTATGTCCCCTCCAATCCATCCTTCCCACTGTTTCCCAAATAATATTCTTAATATACCACTGCAATCAAGTCAAAAATCTTTGGTGGCTCCCCACTGCCTACTAAATAAAGGAGAAATGCCTGATTCTAGCGTTTCAGGCCCTTCCTAGTCTGGCTCCAACCTATGCTTCTATCATAGCCTCATCTCAGACAAATTCCGTTTGTGTAGCTTATGGTCCAAACAAATAGGACTGTCCTGTGGTCTCAATCTTGACTTGTGCTTTATTACCTCCATGTGTTTGTCTGTAGCATGTCCCATGACTGCAGTAAACTCCCCACTGCCATCTTTGTCTTTTGAAGGCTCTCTGCAAATCCCAGTTCAAGTGTCATTTTCTGACTTCCCTCACTTCACCCTCTCATTTCTCTACTGACTCTCCATCCTTAAATTTCCTGTAGATGTTTGCTTGGACCTCCTTCTTTATTCTTATCATACCTCAACTTATATTGAAGTTATCTGTATACATATTACATCATAGGATTCGTGGGAGCAAGGTCTCTGTCATATCTATCTTTGTATCCCTGACACACGGCACAGAGCCTTGCAGCACATAGTAGGAATCTTCAATTAGTAAACATTTATAACTGCCTCCAATGTGTACATGGTGCTAAGTGCCAAGGACACAAAAGCCAGACTATGGCTAGATATATAGATCGGGAACCGTGAACTGAACCTATGGAAACTGATAACACCACCAAGGAAACTAACAAAAGGAGAGTCCAGGACAGACTGCTGGGGTGAATCCATACTTAGTGGGTGCTGATTTGGCAAAAGAGGCTACGAATGGTTAGGTAGGAAGAGGGAGAACCAAGATAAAGCAGTATCATAGAAGTCAAGGAAAAGAGGGATCGGGGAGAAGGGTGTGGGTGACAGTTTTGACAGCATCAAAAGCTGGAGAGGTTAAATAGAACGAGGGCTGAGAAAGGGCCATTGGATTCAGCAATTCGGAAATTACTGGTAAGTTTGGAGAAAGCAACAAGGGGAGAGTAAATGTTGTTTGAAATGAATTAATAAAAGTTCAGTCTTATCAGGACTGAATCTTGAGCAACTTACTCTCCTCCATGTTACTGTCATGAGTAATAGGGAGAAGGGCTATAACTACTATCCTTATATGTTGTTATAATCTGACCTTTGAGTCAAATTAAGACAAATATTTGGTATTATTTCCCATCAGCATTTTAGTGAAAATAAAGCACCAAATGCTTAAAAATAATAGCTTCAAAAATATTCACTGAAAGTAAAAACAAGTGGAATTATGAAGAATCTCACAAAAGAAAATACTGTTCAGACAACTGATCAATCAGGCAGATAAAACTCTTACTGATTTTCTGATAAGGTTGGAACATTTGATCATGTCATATGAATACAGAATATCTTGTATTAGTGAAAAATATGAATTACATTACATGATTCAATTTTTAAAAAACAGTCTATTGGGGCAGAGCCAAGGTGGTGGATTAGAGGCAACCTAGCTGCACCCTCTTAACATTCCCCTCTGAACAACTTTAAAATAATATTTCAAATAAAACTTTGGAGCAGCAGAGCCAACAAAAGGTCAAGGTGAGATATTTTTCTGGCCTTTCAACATTTAAGGTCCCAGCTTCTTAGTCTGACAATGAAGGTATTCTACAATCTGCCCCCATCCCCTTACTGCACAACAGAAAATTTCCATTCCTAAATAGGTACATTAATGTCCCCTGATTCAACCATTCTGTAGAACAATTTGGAACTAGGCCCAAAGGGTTCTAAAACTCTGCATACCCTTTGACCCAGCAATACCACTATTAGGTCTGTATCCCAAAGAGATCAAAGAAAAAAGCAAAGGACCTATATGTACAAAAATATTGATAGCTCTTTTTTTGGTGGCAAAGGATTGGAAATTGAGGGAATGTCCATCAATTGGAGAATGGCTCAATAGGTTGAGGAACATTAATGTGATGGAACACTACTGTGCTGTGGGAAATGACAAGGGGGTGGCTTCAGAAAAACATGGCAAGACCCATATGAACTGATGCAAAATGAAGTGAGAAGAACCGGGAGATTGCTGTGCACAATAACAGCAGGGTTACAATGATCAACTGCAAAAGACTTGGCTGCTCTGATCAATACAATGATACAAGACAGTTTCAAAGGACTCATGATGAAAAAAATGCTATCTACCTCCAGAGATAGAAGTGATGGACTCTGAGTGCAAATTGAAATATAATTTTCTCATTTTGTTTTTCTTGCCTTTCTTTTTGAAATATGGCTAATATGGAAGTATATTTTGCATGATTCCACATGTATAATTGATATCATATTTCTTGTCTTCTTAGTGAATGGGCAAGGGAGTGAGAGGGAGGGAAGGAATTTGGAACTCACAATTTAAAAAGCATGTTTAAAATAAATAAATAATAAAAATTTTAAGCATAGAGAGAAATCACATAAAGAAACTCTGTTCATAGAATCATCTCTTCCAAAGCCCAAGACTAAGTTTTTCTAGGAGTATCTCAGGGGGGCAGTTGTTCTGGAAAGAGACCCATCTCTTGTAGGTGTGGGTCCCTTAGGTTACTATAGTGATTGGCCTCATATCCTTGGGACACATTAAAGTTTCCCAGGAGTTGCCATATAGTAACACAGTTATAAGTATTCACCAAGAGCTACCACCATAGTTTTAATTCTTAAACTAAGGAATAAAATAGCTGGGTCCTGGATGGTCACTTTGTAGGGATACCCAATTCTCACATAAACTCACCATTTATCAGCTATTGGCTAAACCTCACATGTTAGAAAAAGGATTTTAGAAATAACAGGTAAACTAAAAGGAAGTGGAAAGGGCTCCTGATTACCTACTCCCTTTGTCACCTTAAGAAATCACTTTATCTCTCTGGGTCTCAATTTCCTCAACTGTAAAATTGGGGCTAGGGAGGAAGAGTGAATCAGATGACAGCTTCACTTTTCACTCTAAATCAAAGGGCTGTAGATTTAGAGCTAGAAGACATCTTGACAACCACCTAGTCCAACTTCTTCAAAACTGAGACTCTTAGAGGTTGAGATTCTTGCTCAAGATTACAGAGAGACTAGGCATCAGAGGAAGGAGCTGTACTCCAGTACTCTCACTCCAAAGCCAGTGCTCTTTCCATGATGCCATCTTGGTCCTATGGGTAAGTAATATCTGGTCTGAAAATAGAGCCCATGTCTGATAAAATTGATTTTTTTAAAGAAAAAATCTGATCCTCATTTCTTGCCTTTTGAAAATATTCTGTATATTTAGATAAAGGTAAGAATGAATTTGAAGTTAGTCATCTCAACTGAAGTGAGATTCCAAATTAGGGGCGGGAAAGAAGCATCAGTCTTAAAACATCCCTGCAAGTACCTTGTGAGAACCTGGAAGAAAATCTTTTTTTTTTCTTTTTTCCTTTTGTCCTATATACGTAAATGACAAGTAGATGGTTCCTATTTAAGGAATAAACCTAGTCTCTTCACCATAGAAACCAAAGACAAGAAGATCATGTAAATGATTTCTCTGCAATGCTAGCGCTCCCTCGTGACACTAGATAATAATGATGACAACTCACATTTCGATCGAGCTTTAAAGTTTGCAAATTGCTCATTTTATCCTCGCTACAATACTGAGAGGCAGGTGCTGTGATTGCCCCCATGTTACAAATTATCTCCATTGTACTAAAGCCCTTTGGATATAGGTAAGTAACCATTCAAGGGATATGCCACTGGAATGTGACCATGCAACTGAGACTCCAGGTAAGACTCCCCCACATATTCATTTATCCAGGGACACTGGCCTCTTGGTGGTTCTAGGAACAAGATATACCAGCTCGAGTGCTCTCTCTCTCTCTCTCTCTCTCTCGCAGTCCCGAGAATGCCTGGAATGCTCTCCCTCCTCAATTCTGCCTGACTTCCATAGCTTCCTTAAAATCCCAACTAAAATCTCATCTTTTGCAAAAAGGCTTCCCCAACCCTAGGTAGCACAGTGGATAGAGCACTGGGCTTGGAGTCAATAAGGCCTGTGTTCAAATCCAGCCTCAGACACTAACTGTGTGACCCTGGGCAAGTCACTTAACCTGTCTGCCTCAGTTTCCTCAACTATAAAATGGGAGTGACAATGCCATCTGCCTCACAGGATTGTAGTGAAACTCAAATAAGATAATATTTGTAAAGCCCTTAGCACAGTGCTTGACACATAGTAGGCACTATGCACTTATTCCTCTTCCTCCAAAACCCTTCTGAATTCATGCGATGAGGTGAGCTCTGACAATTAGAGGAGACCGAAGCAGCCTCTTTGAAGAGGTGATGCTTGAACTAAACCTTTAAAGGGTGTGAAAGGGATTGAAAGAGGTAGCAGTAGGAAGGAAGTAAGATGGGGACAATGTCAAATAGGCCAGCTTGGCTGGATCCTTGATTACACCATGAAGAGTGATCAGGACTGGCACTGGTGTCGTTGCAGTATGAGCAGAGAGGAAGGGAGGAATTTGAGAGACGGGTGTAGCCGTAGCAATGACAAATCAGGCAACTGATGGGATATGGGGGATGGAGTGACAGCCAAGAATCAAGGGCAAGCTCCACGGTTATGAATCTCAGTGAGTGACTGAAAATGTGGTGGTGCTATGGCGGTGATGATGTGAGACTGGAAATTAGGGGAGAGATAGTGCTGGATATGGATATTTGGGAGTCATCTGCACAGAGACCATCATTGACTATACAGGAGCTGATGAGTTCACCAAGGAAGAAAAGTGGAGAGACATTTAGAACGTAGATGGTGATAAGGTGGCTTAAGAAGTGGCCAGGTGAAGCCAGTGTCACAAAAACAGTAAACTAGGGCAGGGGGGAATCTTTGCAACAAGTTTCCCTAATAAAGGTATCATTTGCAAGAACTGATTGGAATTTATAAGAAAAAGAACCTGCTGGTTGTTGTTCCAGATCCTTGAGAAGGCAATCTCCAACCTCCTTTCCTCTCACTTTCTTAACTCTCCGCAGGCTGGATTCCAACCTCATTGTTTGACCAAGATTGCTCTCTCCAAGGTTTCCAATGATTTCTTAATTGCCGAATCTAATGGCCTTTCCTCAATACTTACACTTCTTTACCTTTCTGTACCCTTTGTCACTATTGGTCACTCTCCTCCTTGACACTCTCTTCTCTCTAGGTTTCCTTGACACTGCTTTATCCTGGTTCTCCTCCTACCAGTCTCGCTATTCCTCGGTTTCCTTTGCTGGTTCTTTGGTCAGGTTGTGCCTATTAATGGTGGGTGTCTCCCCACCATTAATAGGCTCTATCCTGGACCTCTTCTCTTTTCTACATGATCTCACTTGGTGATCTGATCAGCTCCCATAGACCTAATTATCACCTCTATGAGGATGATTCTCATATCTACTTATCTAGCCCTAATGTCTGGACTTGACTTTCAGTCTTACATCTTTGACTCCCTACTGGACATCTTAAACTGGATATCCTATAGACATCTTAAACTCAACATATCCAAAACTGATCTCATTATCTTCCCTCTCCCTCCGCCAAATCTGTCCTTCTTCCTAATTTCCCTATTTCTGTCAAGGGTATCATCACCCTCCCAGTCCCCCAGACTTACAACTTAGGTATCATCCTCAACTCCTCACCCCGCCCCCCATCTCCAATGTTTCCAAGGCTTGTCGATTTTACCTTTGTAACCTCTCTAGTGTACGTCCTCTGCTCTCCTCTGACACTACCATCAACTTGGTGCAGGGTCTCAATACTTTATGCCTAGAGTATTGCAATGTGGCCTGCTATTTGGTCTCCATGCCATAAGAACTTCCCAATTATATCCCATCCTTCACTCGGCTGTCCAAACAATCTTCCTAAAGTATAGATCTGACTGTTAGCCTCCACCCTCCATTCAATAAACTCTAGCGGCTCCCTATCACCTCCAGGATCAAATATAAAATCTGCTGCTTGGCATTCAAAGCCATTAATACTCTGTGCAGCACCCTCCCCATCACCCCTACTCTACTTTTCCAGTCTTCTTGCTCTTTATTCCTCTCCATCTATTTTGAGATCCAATGACAATGGCTTCCTTGCTGTTTCTTAAACAAAACACTTCATCTCCCAAAATTCATTCTCTGCTCATTTTCTACTAGCTGTCCCCCATGCATGGCATTCTCTCCCTCATCTTCCCCTCCTAGCTTTCCTTGCTTCTTCCTACAAGTCCCAGCTAAAATTCCAAACTCCACAAGAAGCCTTTCCTGATTTCCCCTTACTCCTAGGGACTTTCCTGTGTTATCTCTAAATGATCCTGTATATGATTTGTTTCTACACAGTTGTTTACATGTTGTCTCCCCTGTTAGACTGTGAGCTCCTTGAGGGCAGAGGTTGTCCTTTGTCTTTATTTGTATTCCCAGTGTTTCACACAATGCCTGGTACGCTTTTTATTGTTGTTGTTTGTTTGTTTCTAGCCCCGTCTAACTATTTATGACCACTTTTGGGGATTTTCTTGGCAAAGGTACTGGAGTGCTCTGCTATTTCCTTCTCTAGATCATTTTACAGATGAGGAAACTGAGGCAAACAGGGTTAAGTGATGTGCCCAGGGTCCCATAGCTAGGAAGTATCTAAGGCCAGATTTGAACTCTGGTCTTCCTAACACCAGGCCCAGGGCTCTATACACTGTGATACCTAGCTGCCCCACCTGGCCTATAAGAGCAACTTGACAAATATTTATTTACTGGCTGATTTCTCAAAGGATAAATGGTCAAAGGATATGAATAAGCAGTTCTCAAGGGGAAAAAAATTAAACTATCTATAACCAAAAGAAAAAATGTTTCAAATCAGTAATAATTAGAAAAATGTAAAATAAACAACTATAAGATTCCATCTCATACCCAACATGTTGGCAAAGTTGACAAAAAGGGAAAATGACAAATGTTGGAGGGGCTGTGGGAAAACAGGAACATTGATGCATTGTGGATGGAGCTGTGAATTGGTACAACCATACTGGAAAGCACTTTGATACCATGCCCCAAATATAACTAAACTCCCCATATCCTTTGACCTAGAAATACCTCTAAGAGAGAAAAAAGGTTTATGAGTACAAAAATATTTGTAGTTCTTTTTTTTGGAGGCAGAGAAGTGGAAACTGGGGCTGCCATCAGTTGGCAAATGAATGTAATGGGAAACTCTTGTAAGAAATGAAAAATGAGATAGTTTCAGAGAAATCTGAGAAGACTTCTACAGATTAATGCAGAGTAAAGTTGGCTGAACTGGGAGAACAACATACATCGGCATTGTAAAAATGGACAATTTTGAAAGACTGAAGAACTCTTATTGATGCAATGATTAATCATGATTCCAGAGGATCGATGATCAAGAATGCTACCCACCTCCTGGAGGAGAGGGGATGCATTAATACATAGAGTGAGACAAACATTTTAAACATGACCAGTGTGCTATATGGAGTGTCCAGGAGGACTAGCAGCTCTGGTGTGAGGGCTTGCTGAACTCATCCACCTTTGGTGTCCACTTTTACCAAACTCTCAACTGTGGCTCCAAGAAGCTGTAGCATGAGCCCCAGCCACACCCCAGTAAACCATCTCAGCAGGCAGGTTGAAAAAGGTAACTGACAGGCCTCAAGCCCATCAGTGAGTTAGGGCGATGTTTACCCCAAGCATGTGAAGACTTTTCTGGGTGGAATGGGCAGATGAGAACAGTTTGTTCCAACCACCATGAAGGTAAACTGAAGCAGTGCTGGGGAGTTCTTAGAGCTTGGTCAGACATCAAAGATGCCAAAATCATCCACTGTATCCTGGGCCTTTGTTGGTTGTCTTGACTTTTGTCTTGCCACTGGATTTTGATGATACAGGAAGAAAGAATGAGGTTGGCGACTTTGCGCAACTCTGCTCCGCTTAAAGACAATTCATGGACATGTGAACACATCGCCCCATGAGGTCATTGATCCTCTTCAAAAATGAAGGACGAACAACAACAGACATGGCCAATATAGTATTTCATTTTGCTTGATTATGCTTGCCACAAGGGTTTTGTTTGTGTTTTTTTTATCTTTTTTCTTTCCAGAGCTAACAGAGGTGGGAGGGAGAAAAAAATGCTAGATAATTTAAAAAATGAAATTCACACTTAAAAAAATGTCTCAATCAAGGTCCTTTCCTGAGATTGAAGGGGAAAGGAATGGTGTAGGTGGTTTGAGAACAGAGGTTTGGGGATAAAGACATTAAGAGGATTAGGAGAGCCAATTAGTAAGAATAAAGGGATTTGTGGGCAGAAGTGAGGGCACAAATAAGAGGAAACAACAAATTTGTAGTGGAACCAGTTGGTTGCCATCCAGTACCTTTAAGCCTCACTGGAGCAAGATGGCTATGAAAGGCTTAGAGTAAGATCAGAATTTTGAAAGGGATCAGTAGCAAAAGCATTTAATTTGGGAAAACAACTCAAAGTTATTTAGAGCCAAATCTGATGAATGAAGTGGGTGGTCAGGTTTGGTTTGGTTTTTAATCAAAAACAAGGGCATGACTATAAAGGAATTATATTGGTTTTCTTGGGTAGTTCATAAACTTGGTTCTGAAGGCAATTTCAAAATGATAGCTCTAAAAATGCTTTTTAGAAATGGCTCAAGTGGCTATAGCAGCATGTAGCTTCTTGTTCTGCAAAGGATGTGTCCTCCAGATATGTAGTAGTTTAAAAATATCAGTCTCATGATTCTATACCTTTGACAGAATCAGTCAGTTAACAAGCATTTATTAAGCACTTACTAGCATTGGAGATACAAAGAAAGGCAAAAACATGAGCCCTGTGCTCAAAGAGCTCATTCTATTGGGAGAGATGTACATAAATAGATATATACAAAATATATACATATGTATATACACACGTGTATACATATGCACATACATACATGTGTGCATATATGTATATACACATACACACCTATATAAATATACACGTATACACACACATATACATGAATTAAAGTTATTTCAGAAGGGAAGGAACTAGCAGTAGTCAGGACTAGGAAAGAGCTTCTGCAGAAATTGGGATTTGAACTGACTCATGAAGGAAGCCAGTAGGTGGAGGTGAGGAAGGAGAGTGCTTCATACATGCGGAGATGGCCAGTGAAAAGACACAGAGATAGGAAATGGGGGGGACACATGAGAGGAACAGCAATGAAGTCAGTGTCACTAGATTGTAGAGTGACTTGAGGGGGACTAAGTGTAAGAAGACTGGGAAGGTAGGCAGGGGCCAGATTGTGAAGATCTTTAAAAGCCAAACAGAGGATTTTATATTTGGCCCTAGAGGTAATAGGGAGCCAGTGGAGTTGATTGACTAGGAGTGAGAGATGATGTGATCAGACCTGTACTTTAGGAAAATAAATGTAGCAGCTGAGCAGAAGATAGATTAGGGTGGAGACTAACTTGAGGCCAACAGAAGACTCTTTGAGCAGTGCGGATATGAGGTGACAGGGTTGTGGCTGTGTGAGGGGTGATAAGGGGATATGTAGGAGATGTTGTTGTGAAGATAAGACTGAAAGGAGCCTGAAAAGTAACAATCAGACACAAAGGAGAAGCAGCGAGAGCGGTATTATGATAAGAGCAACAATGTTAAAGGCTGCAGAGAGGCCAAGGAAGAGGAGGATGGAGAGGCCATTAGACCTGGCAATTGAGAGACAGTCACTTTGGAGAGAGTGGTTTCGGTTGAATGATGAGGTCAGAAGCCAGATTGCAGAGAGTCAAAAGAGTGATAGGAAAGGAAGCTGAGGCAGAGACTGTGCATGGCCTTCTTAAGGAGAGTAGCCACAAAAGGGAGGAGAGCTATGGGATGAGAGCTATTGGGAATGGATGGGCCAGATGAGGGAGAAACATGGGTATTGGTAGGTAGGAGCGAATCAGTCAGTTATAGGCAGAAAGTGAAGATTAGAGAGTGTGGTTATGATAGAGGGAACAGTTTGCTGGAGAGAGAATGGAATGGGATCGAGAGTGCACATAGAGGGGTTTGTCTTGGCGAGGAGAAGGGCCAGGGATTCATATGAGGCACAGGTGCGGGAACTAGTGGGAGAAGACATCTGAGTGATGTGACATGAGGAAAGAAGGGGGAGCTCTAGGTGAAGGGCCTCAATTTTTTTCAGCAAGATCAGAAGAGAGAGTTGGGGGGTGGGGTCCTCTTGTTGAGGAAGGATGAAAAGGTTTGGAATAGCTGCTACAGTATTTGAAACAGCAAATTGATTAGTGGGGTATAAAAAGGACTACTTTTTTTCAAAGATGGAAGAGATAAAATAGAGTACTTATTTGCATCACAAAATGACTCACAGCAGGAAATGGTTTTTAATAGTAAAATCTTCTAGTATATTTAAAATATGATTTGATTTACATGCAAATTGTCAGTAACATTATCTCCTACATAAACTTGGGCAATTCTATAAAGTCTTTTAGGGCATGGTGCAGGGCATATCAATAGCATCATGAAGATAAAGATTTTATTTATGCATACATTACTATAGTCAGTCAAGAAGTATTTTTTCAGTTTGCATCCACATCGCTTAGCGCAGTGTCTGGCACAAAGTCAGCATTTAACAAATGCTTGTTGACTGACCAATTAATATAGTACACCTGAGACACAGGACTTTTAAAAGAAAATGTTCTCCCTTGGAATCACTCTCTCACAAGTGACATAGTATGAACTCAGCAGCTTCTAATCCACTATAAGGCTATGTTGGCATACCAGCACAACCACCTTCCAAGGGCAAAATTCACTCAACCACCCAATGATCTTATCTGCATGATACCAAATATCTCCTAGCATATTGCTGTGCCCTGCATTCAACAAACATTTGCTGAGTAAATTTAACAACTGGTATGATTGATGTTTTTTTCCCATCAAATTGGCTGATATATGTGTTGACTTCAACAATTTTGGCATCGTGTAGACATGGCCTAATCGACCTCAGATTCCTAACTAAAGAGAGAAGGGAGATATTAATAATGAGGTGTTTGATCATACAATACCCTTGGAACATAAACGAAAAGGAAAAAGAACTCCAAGAAAAATGTTTCCTTAACTTCTCGTCTACACATTTCTGATTAATTCCAGTTTCTTTCACTTAAAGATAATATGGTTCTTGGGGAAGGCCCATTCAGCCTTGGGACCTGACTCTCTGACAACCTCAGAATCATAGAAGGGTCACCATTGTTGCCTGAGGTGGGTCTTAGAGTTCCAATTCAGAAGAGAATTTCCATAATCATTTCTCCTCTAATTAACAGAAGGAAGTATTTCTGGGGGCTAATAGAAGTTCTGGTTTGTGGTCTGCTTTCAGTGACCCCAAGATTAGGCGGGTTTGTTGTGAAACATAGCAGACTTTGCTCATCTGCTGGAGTTGTTTACCACAAGCTAATCAGGCATAATAAATCTGTGATAGGACCACAAATTTAGAGCTGGAAGGAGACTTCAGAGAGGCCACTGAATCCAACCCTTCCATATTATGGATGAGAAAACTGAAGCCCAGGGTGATGAAGTAAAAATCATTGTAGCATCCTGATGTCCAGAGTGGCTTGAATTTTTAGAGTCCCTCCAACTGCACTGTTTCATGCCTACAGAAAGGAATGAGTTTATGGTCTTCCACTGGCCCTGCCCACATCTTTTTACTCTGTGGCACCCCTAGTTTGGGAGCTGCCTCTTCTTTAATTACCTGGTAACCACAGGCTTTGGTTAGGTCTTGGTGTCATGACTGCCCCTGGAATGAAGCCTTCCTTTGTAGGGTCTCTCTACTTGAGCTGATGGCTGGTTTGAGGAGCAGTGATCTTATCCTGTGATGGACCTGCAGAAGTTTCTTGGCTCTGAGTTCTCTCTTTAGTTTGTTGCTCAGCAGAAGATGCACTGTCTTTATGAGATGCTGCTGTAGAACTTATTCTTGTTCTGGCTGGTCCCCTTTTTATTAGCTTATGCATCTTTGGCTGATTGCTCAGTCGGGGACAAGCTCTCATTCTCTGGGGGTTCTGCCAAGGTCTCTTTGGTCTCAGATTTCCCCTATGTATAAACCTGCCCTTTTTCCCACTGGTTGTTACTTTGTAACTAAACTGTCCTCCTGTGCTAACTCTGACAAAGGAATTTTTGTTTCAGAGGAATCTGTTTTTATGGACTTGTCCCTCCTGAGCTCATTGATGGTTGATAATTGGAACCTCACTGCCATCGTGGGATAGTCTTTCAGGATTCTCTCTCTTTGGGGATGGCCCCCCTTTTAGGCACTCTCACCTTTGGAATCAGCTCATTTTTGGACAGCTTGGCAGGAACTTTTTTGCTGGAATGAAGCACTTTTTGAGTTCCTTCTTCCTGTAGCTGGTTGTCACTTCCCATAAATGGTTCAGCTTGGGATGATTCAGGAAGTTCTGATGGATGGGCTTCCTCCTCCTGGTTCAGCTTAGAGTTTTCAGGTGGGCTAGGATTGGTGGGTTCTGGCAGTTTTGTAGGATTTGGCTTGTTATGGGCTCCTGATTCCAAATTTGTCTTCTTCAGCTGGGCTGGCCCTTTTGCTGTTTCTCTTTTGATTGAGGAGGGTTTTTTGGCTTTCACCTGCTGAATGGACTCCTGATTTGGCAGCTTGTCTGTGATTCTCCTATTGGAGGTCAACTCTCTTTGTTGAGCTTTTTTTTCTTTTTTATGCCTGTGGGCTTGAGGCTGATCTGGACCTTGAGTTTGCTGGAGTTCTGAGAAGGGAGTAGGGAGGTGAGGGAGTTTAATTGGATGGGCTTCTTCTTCTAAGGTCACATTGGGGCTGTGTGGTTCAGGATGGGGAGGACTGATGAGAGGGAGCTTTATCTCACTGTCTTTCTCTTCTTGAGTTTTCAGGGAATTATCAGGAGGAGTTAAGTGCATGTTCTGTGAAGCATTGGAACTGAGCGGACTGATGGGAGGAAGTTTGGTTTCCCCTTCCTGTGATGGCTGGGGCCTGGGAGAAGGAGTTATGTTTTGGTCTGCCATTTGTCCTAAGCCAGATTCCCTGTTGGGCGAATGGGATTTGCTAGGAACTTCCAACCTGGGGGATGGCCTCCTACTTTGGAGAGGAGCTAGTAGTCGGGGCTGTGGCAGCCTGGTAGGAGCCCACCTGTTTGGAGGGAGCAATGAGATTGGGGCATCCTTTTCTTGAGTCTGTTTTTGACTTGGCAGATCTTCAGGGTAAGGGGTATCAACTCGAATGACTTCGGTTTTATGGGTTTCTTCCTCGAAAGTCTCTCTGGGAGCTGAGCCAAGTTGTTGTGTTGACTCAGAGTGGGAAGGACCAGCATGAGGGAGTTTTACTTCACCCAATTCCTCATTTTGGACAGTTTGAGTGCTGGGTGGTAGACTTGGATCAGGCTCTTTTGGAAGTGCAGAACTGGAAGGAAGTTCATCTTCCTTGACTTCCTTATTCTGAGTGGTCTCAGAGCTGGAGGGAGATGGGTCAGATTTCCGTGGAGGCTCAGAACGAGTGGAAGGAACTTTGGCCTCACCCGATTCCTCATCCTGGTCTTGCTGAGGGCTTTGAGCCGGAGGTGGGTTTGAGTATTGCGAAATCTCTTGGTGAGACTCACTGGTGGCAGATGGGCCAACATTTTTTGCTTCATCCTGGACTGGCATGACCTGGCTTTCAGAGGGGCCTGTTGTATGGTCTAATGGTTCCTTATCAGGACTATTCCTGTTTTCAACTCCTGCTCCATTAGTGTATTTCTGATTTAAGGGTAAGTCTTGGAGCTCTGTGGGCTTAGGATGGTTATCCTTGTCTTGGGCTGGCTGGGAAACAGGAGGTAAATCTGGGCTGGAATGTTGTGAAGCATTTTGATTGTTGGAAGGGACTTTTAGTCTATGGGTCTCTCCCTCCTGAGTCACCTGATGGTTCTGGGAAGGGGTTAAGTTCTGGTTTTCAGGTACCTTTTCATGATTCTGTACCCCAAAGGGAAATTCTGTTAAAACACCTTCTGCTTCCAGTTTTGCCAAACGCCTTGGGGATGGAATTAGGAATGATGGCATCCCATTGAGAGTCCTCCCACTGGAGGGTGGTCCTGCTTTAATATAAACAGAAGTTAGCTAAAAACAAAGTCAGAGAAACATACCATAATTATAGAAATTCCAATGGCAGAGAGAACCATTCTTATATCTAATATACTTAGATTCTTCAAAACAAAAATAGAATCAAGCTAAAACTAGAAACTAGAAAGCCATCTATTCCTTCTTGAAAATACCCAGAATCTAGAAATCTCTTTTCTAGAAAATTGTATAAAAATCAATTTTAACTGAGAAAACTAATATTGAATGTAGAAAAATGAAGATGCCTATTTACATGCACAAATGTTACAGTTTCAGAAGTGATTAAGAAAATTTTCCTAGAGCTAGATCTTAAAAGGATGATATTTCACAAGATTTCACTACCTTGGAAGGAGGTGAGGAGCAGTCACCATTTAATCTGTTGCCCTGCAGGTACCATAAGACGTATATGTGACTTAAAAGAAGTCTTATGATAGAAAGCATAGGTGTTCAAGTACCAAATGCTTCAACCTCAAATATAGAGCTTCCAGTGCTCCTACTGATAGTCATAAGAAACCATTTGCTGTCTTCTATAGGGAGAGGACTAGCATTACCCTCTTCCCTCAAAGCCAATCCTGACATACAGAATAGCACTTGAAAAGCCACCAGTAATATCAATGAGGTGGACAAAGAGTCCTTCAATCATCATGGCAACTGATATTATGAGGGGCTCTTGTTTCAGAGAGAAAAGTTCTATGATTACCTCCAGATTCAAACCAAGTTTAGTATGAGAAAACATGATAAAGTGGTGGCCTCCTGGCCATTCTTGGAGATTACTCCTGTTAAGACCCAGTTACTGAGATTCATAACCAAATTAGGGAAAAATCAAAGACTCCAGTACATTTTGGAGCTTCTATATCTAGAGAAGATCTGAGATGTTTATTCAAGAGCTGTACAGTACTGAGACTGATCTACACCTGGAAATCCCAATGTAAACCAGAAATCCAGGCTTACCCTCAAATGACTTAGCACTAGTCATCTCTTAAAGCCCTCCAAAGCAATGAAGAACCTTGGTTAGAGTGGACCTCACAAGTACTGGAGTTCTCTCTCTCTTTCTTCCTCCTTCTCTCTCTCTCTCTCCTCTCTCTCTCTCTCTCTCTCTCTTTCTCTCTCTCTTTCTCTCTCTACATATGTGTGTATGTCTGACAAAAGTAGAACAGTTGCACCTTATATATTCTTTACTTGATTTATTATCAACTGGATTCTTCAAATGGCAGAAAAGGAGAATTACTATTTTGCATCTGATTATTATCAAAAAGAGAAATAAATTGCTGACAAAGAAATGACAGTGACCAATCCATCTTAAAATTTGTAACATAGAGAGAAAATCTGGGGATAGTCTGATGTAAAGCTTTGTAGAGAAAATATACTTCAAAGGTTTCAGAGAAAAGAGAGTTAAAATCCAGTGGCCTAAAAATCTACAGGGGAAGTCAACCCCAAAAGGAAGGGAAGCTCTCAAGAATCAAATCTGAAGAAAACAGAAATTATTCTAATGGAAAGGAAAAGGGAAAACTATATAAAGAGACCAATATGGCCCCACAAGGACATCACTTTGGGAGAACAATGAGAAACAGAACGAAGTTCATCTACTCCTAAGTTAAGTTATTGGGATGATTTATATAGACTCAGGTTAGGGGGTAGGAGAACAAGAATAGTTGAAAGGAATATATTTACCCTAAATCAAATAATAAATTGAATTTAAGAAATGAGGTAGAGGTAAAGTAGTCCAAAAGAAAAAAAATGTCCTCTAAGCTTTTTCAGTCTTTCTGGGCATGCATGTAGGAGCTGAAAGAACCTCTGATGCTATAGACTAAAAGAACCAATGCCCCTTTGCTCATGTGTGGGAAGGACCTCATAACTTCATAACATAATAATTATCTGTGAATCAGAAGATCGCAGCTAAGAGCAGTACAATAGAAAATGGTAAGAGAGCAGTACGGTGAAGAACCAGCAAATGGCTGGATCAGCAGATTCAAGGATCATAAATCTAGAGGTAGAAGGAACTTTTAAGACCCTGTTCTTTCCCAGTCTAAAGATCATGTGAGCACATATTTAGCACTGAATTAGACCTTGGAGATCATCTAATAAAATGAGAAAACTGAGGACTAGAGGATTTAAGTGTCCAGCTGGGACATTTAAGGGATCCAGATTATATCAACAATCACCTCATATTCTTTTTCTTAAAAAGTATAAAAGATGAAAGCATATTGGTCTCTTTACTGAAAAAAATTAGATGTGCTTGCTGATCTGTTATCAGTGATATATGAAAAATCAGAGAGAATGGTAAGGGTACTGAAGGAGTGAAGAAGGGCAGATATTGGCTTGATTTTTCAATAAAAGGAAGAAGGTAGAATCCAAAAACTCTAAGCAGATGAAATTAATTTTGATTTCTGCCAAAATTCCAGTATGTATTATTAAAGGAATGCCTAAGGAGCATTTAGAAAAGAAAGCAGTGATCTCCAAAAGCCAGCACAGGTTCATCAAGAACAAGTCATGCCAAAGTAACTTAATTTCCTTTCTTACAAGGAAACTAGACTGGTGGATCAGGGTACTGAAGTAGATATACTATGCCTACATCTCGGCAAAAATTTTGACAAAGTTTCTTGTGTTGTGCTCTTGGGTAACTTGCAAAGATATAGAATAGAATATAATTAGGTGGATTTTGACCTATTTGAATGACTACATTCACAGAACATAGGCACTGCCTGGTGCCTATGGTACAGATCTGTAATCCCAGGTCCTGGAGAGACTGAGACTGGTAGATATTTTGAGCTGCAATTAGCTAAGTCAATCAGGCATTCTTAAATAAGTCTGTCATCAAAATGGTGGGTCCTCAGGAGTGAGGGAGGCACCACATTGTCAGTCAAAGCTCCTATGCCAATAAATAGTGGAATCTTGCCTGTAAGTAGCCCCTAGCACTTCCAACCTGGTCAAGTAAGAAAGGCACAGTTGTTTAAAAAAAAGAAGGAAGGAAGGAAGAATAGTTAGGGGACTGGTGACTATGTCATACTAGGATCAATCAAAAGAAGTGGAACTATTCAGAGTAGATAAGTAGTGGAGGAGGGGAGGATTGGGGGAAGGGAAGGACATGATAATTGTCTTCAAATATCTTAATATGTGAATGGGATTAAATGTATTTTGATTTGGATCCAGAGGTAAAACTAGATATAATTGAGGTGGGGGGAGGGGGTAGGAAATTGCTCCAGGGAAGAGTTTGGCTTAATTTAAGGAAAAAACTTTCTAAAAATCGAAGCTGTCCACAAGTGGAATAGACTGTTTTGGGGGCATGCCTTGGGGGCAGTGGGTTTGCACTCTAGAAACTTTTCACCAGAGGCTGGATATTTGGGAAGCTGTAAATACAATTGGTATTCAGGCATAGATTGGACTAGATGGTCTTTGAGATTCCTTCCAGTTCTGAAGTTCTCAGATCACTATGGGCTTAAGAAGAACCCCCAAGTCCAGATGGTCCAATCTTTTATTCTTAGCATTAGGATAAACTGGGTACCTCTTAAATTGGAGATAATGTCAACTAGCTTTCTCATTGGATTCCTAGTATAAAGTCTTAGAGACAAAAGAAGCCCTAGAGATTGTCTAATTTGTGAGCTGTCAGTTTTTTAAGAGAAAAACTTTTTTGTAATATTCTTAGAATGAAACCTCTCATTGTCCCTGCGCAACTGCTTAAAACTATATTACAGGTAAATTACTCATCTACATTGTGAAGGGAGATTCCATATTAGGAGTTCTCCACACCATTTAAATCACGGGTCCAGACCTCCCCCGCACCCCCCGCAAAATTCTAAGAGTATAGCATTTTGAAAAGTCACATTATATTTTATAAAAAATAGATTTCTTCAATTGATGTCAGAGATTTTACACCAACCTCATCTGTATTGCTTTATTTATTTTATTTGTTTATTTAATGATACAAATCAGTATAATACAACACAATAGAAAGACCAAATAATCATTATTTATTATCTTCAGAAGGCCCTTGTTATAATGCACAAGTGTGACCTAGGCTAGTCAGTAATTAGCCTTCTCCTAAAACACGTCAGTCCAATGAGTTATCAGATGAGCTAACTGTCACCTGGGAAGTCAGGGAAAGCCTGCTCCTGAAGGATGATAAGAGGAGGGGAAGCATTGGCCAAATGTTGATGATGGCCAAGAAGAGTGGGGCCAAGCGGACCTCTGAGCTTTAGCAGAGTTAAGATTTTTCAACCTGAACATCATTTATCTCCTGAGCTAGGTGTTCATTACTTATAGCACTTAACATCCTCGAATGATGTCCTTAGACTCCTTCTATTTTGGCTCACAGAAGTCAAGCTGTGTACTAGTATAAGAACATGCAATTCATGGTATGCCACTTTCTGACCTAGTCCCACATACATTCTCTGGCTTACTACTTTGTAAGGTCTAGCAACCGCAAATCAACTCTTTGGTTGGTTCTGAATTCTGAATAACTTTTACATGTATAATTTTATTTAGAAGGATATTATCCTCATATAGGGTCTGGGTTAGTTGTTCAAAGGCTCACTTGGAACTGTGAATTCTGCCAGGCCAGAGAAAAAACAAATAGAGAAATACAGAGAAAGAGATGATAAAGGGGCATCTGAATATATGAAAATTAGGATAAGCAGCACCAGGAAGCACATATTTAACTCACTTTAGTTATTTTCATAACAAATATTTTTAGGCCTTCATGCTATGGAAACTTTGGTTGGCTCAAGGATTTCCTGGACGAGTTAAGCAAAAAAGAAAGAAAACTCTGTTCTTAAAATGATGTAATTGTTGAAAAGATCTGAAAGTTTGTCATTCTACTCTATTTTCAATTATTATTTTATCCATGACCAAAAGGATATAGCAAAAGCTTAGTTTTCTCCACTTAGACCAGGTTGACTTACCCAGTTTAAAAAAATTCAGAAACTTTCTGACTACTACCACTGATTAAAAAAACCCCAGGAATTAGCTTCATTATTCATTATAAATTACTGATATTAAATAATTACTGCTGACATTTATAATGCCTTGCAGTTTACAAAGAATTTTACATGCATTATCTCAATTGATTCTCACAACACCCCTGTGAGGTAGGTAATACAAGTACAATTAACTTCATTTTACACAGAAGGAAGCTGGGTCTTAATGATCATCTTGTCCAACCATCTTTTTTTTTTAAAAGAAGAAGAATCTGGGGGCCAGAGAGTTTAGGGGACTTATGTAAGGTCACACAGATATAATTTGTCCATTAGGTTAACCTTGTCTTCATTTTCAATGCATGACAGTGGCATAGGGTTGACATTCTGGGCCTCCAAGCAAAAAACATAGACAGGGGCCCTTTACCCTTTGTTAACTGAAAAATACAAAAATACCAGTTGAAAGGGTGTCTCCTTTATGAAGTTCTCTGAAATATAGGGGCTACTTAGTATTTATACCTAAGGAGAAATAAGAAGAAAGTAGCTGGCCTGGGGTTCCTCATACCTCTAACTCCAGCTTTTTCTCTATGACATTTCCCATGATCTTCAAATAGACTAGAGCCACATAACTAATTAATTCTTAACAAACCAAGCAGGTATTTACTATAAATTTGGAAGGTTTAGTGAAAGTCAATACAAGAATCATAGGACCATAAAGTTTTAGAAATGGAAAGGACCTAGAGATTATCCAACTCTTTCATTTTACAGACACAGAAACTGAGGCCTGTAGATGTGAAATGATTTGTTCCCTCAGTGGGGAAATTGAAATGTGAACCCAGATCTTCTGACTCCTAATCCAATCCTTTTTCTACCACACCACATTATTCATAAATTATCTTAAATAACTTTAATAGTCCTTGGTAATATTTTGTAAATAGCTTTATTAAGTAACATGTGAAGGCTACTTTCCACTACACCCTGAAATTGCCTGTTTTTTAGACAGGTCAGATGTGGCGGGTCAAAAAGAAGGGGGTGATGGAAAGGGAAGTTGATACCACCAGATTGCTGAGAAATGCAAAGGTGTCATGCAGGGAAATGCCTATACGGTCAAGGAAGCTGATTCCCTTTAAAGTTCACTTCTAAATAAATGGCTTACCTGACCAGGCAATGATCCACCTACCCTCCATTGCATTGTACAGCATAATCCTCAATGTGTTTCACTAGAGTTCCATCATAACAATGAGGAAGAGCAGAGTTAAAGTCAAACTTCCTCAGAACTGGTGACTCAAATAGCATAAATGCTGGGAAAACATGACCACAACCTAAGAAGCAATTTAGGCACTGGGAAGGACAACTAACTTTCCAGAAATTAATTGACTTGCCAAGCATCACTTGAGTCATGGGGACTTCACGTTATAATCCAGAAATTACAGAAACTGCCTTTGACCTGGTTACTTCTCTTAGAGAATGAAATAGATATAATTAATTTACATTTTTGTTTGAAAAAGAAAAAAATAGTATTGGCATCTAAGTAGCACAGTTTGAGATGGTATTTATAGTACCTGCAGTGCCAGGTATGGTCTTGTCAAGCTCCGCAGACAAACCAAGGTATTCTCTAATAAGCTTACACAGTTTCTGGTATGCATGATTTATATCATCTACCGATAAAAGAGAAAATATATTTTAAGGCAAAAGGCATATAAAAACAGCAAATTCTCAATTGTTAATGGTAATGGATAAATAACATGAATATATTTCACAAATTTCAATCAAATTGCCTATCAAGTCTTCACCTGAGCTATTATTAAGTAATGATTAATAAATAGTTAATAGTCTATTTTTTGTCAGGAAAAGGTACATCTATTATCTGAGGACCAGTCTAACTAAATTCCTAAAGACTCATCACCAGGTTGGCAGCGGGGTGATGAAT
This sequence comes from Trichosurus vulpecula, assembly GCF_011100635.1. NCBI lineage: Eukaryota > Metazoa > Chordata > Mammalia > Diprotodontia > Phalangeridae > Trichosurus > Trichosurus vulpecula. The sequence continues at coordinate 113,643,656 of NC_050577.1, forward strand.
TTGAGGGCCATGGCACATCATACTTCTACACAGTTGATCTCTACTTTGATATATCAACAACATCTCTCACATTTGTACCCTTCTCTCTATTCATGTGGTCACCACTCAAGTTCAAGCCATCTCTTTTTTTTCTTATTACTTTTCACTTCAATTATTAAGACAGAATCCAGTCCATCCTCCTGTCTCCTAGCTGTCATTCACTTGGCCGACAAAGCAATTTTATTAAAGGACAAGTAGGACCATGTCTCTTTTTTGCTCAACAAACTCCAGTGACTCCTTATTACCTCTTAGATCAAGTAAAATCTCTTGTGTTTGTCATTTAAAGCCCTTTACAACCTGACTCCATTCTACCTTATTATAAATTACTCCCAAGGATCAAGGTACACGTAGACTTGTTTGTAGGACCCTGTCAAGGTCTTCAAAGACTTGCTTTGCTATTTCATCCTCTGCAACAAATATTAGGGGGAAAGATTCAGTCATTCTCAGGCTTGTTCTTTTGCTTTATATGAGTATAATAGGATACTAATACTAAGAGGATGACCAAGAATCCTGTGAAATGGTGATCCTTAATGCTGTTGAGTGTGTGATGATACCAAACTGCAAATGCCTTTATTTGTCTCTGTGAGGAAAACCTGTAAGCCATCCTTTCAATTAGCTAGAACTCTTTGATGTCTTCTGGTCTCATTTATGACAAAATGTCATCATGGCAATGGCTCAGATTCACTAGTGGCATGTCATCTCATTTTTCATTGCACAAAGAGTTCAAATTTAGATTACCAAGAGTTGAATTAATATCTGAAGCTATCTAAAACCTGTGAGATCCTCAGCACCACCTGCCCCCTTTACTATTACTACATAGTACTCATTAGAGAACTAAAAAGGCTGAGCATCATTTCATATGTTATAGCTGCTTCACGGATATGGCCCCCAAAATTCATCACCTTGCGGTCACCTTATCGGCAATGTGTTTCTCCATATTTAACTAGGCTTGTTCATAGACAGCTGTCCTGTTGTCAGAACTGTACTTGAAGCCTTTTTCTTGCTTGCTAGAAACAGCCAGAGATTGCATGCTTTTGGGCACAACCTTTGAGAACCCAGGGGCAAGTCCATGCCAAAATGAGGCAGCAGAAGAAAACTTCTCTGGAGGTTTCATACTTCCACATATATTATCTGAATTTTGTTGATTTCAAAACACCTCAATAGCGGTAGGAAGGGATTAGTATTGCCATTCCAATTTTACAGTCTAGGATTGTAAGGCACAAGGACATATGGAACACACAATAAGTGAAGAGTACAAAACAGTTACTAGTCACTATGTGTTACCAGGGCTAGAATGCATTACTATTATTCAGTGTTACAAGGAATATTTATGGCTTTGTCCTAGAATTTTCCTGACATAGAACTTTTAAGTCAGTTGCTTCTCAATTCTGAAATAAAAGTTACAACTTTTTTCATGAAAGTTACTTACCTGTATTGACCAGTGCATCAAAGTAACCTGGATTATCTTGATTTATTTTAACATAATAATCAACTCTTGAGACAGAAAATTCAATCTCTGAACGACTGAAGAGCCCCATTCTCCGCAAATTCCCCTCGTATTTTTCTTTGTTCATTGGCACTAGCAGAATATATCGAGGCTCAAAGTAGGAATGTTTCAAACTTCTCACACCCTTTGAGATGAAAGAGAAAATGAATGAAATTGAAGACAATGATAGACAATTCACCTGATGAGATAACTAAGTGAACTGTCTTCAGGGAGTATGTTAAAATAGTTTTTACTTTATTTTATCATCATGAAGTGAGCTGTCCCTCATGGAACATATCAAACTATGGTGAACCATACGAGACTACCTGAGTGCACTCCACACACAAACATCCAGTTAAATCATTGTCAGGATGACTGAACTTCTCTCCAAAACTTGCATTGGGAATGTACAGAATTCTGTCGATATGTGCCAATGACATTATAATGGAGACCAACATCAATATTCTTGAGGCATCCTGGACTCTTGTTTGAATGGCATTTTGAGAGGAGTGATGGTGCTTGTGGATGTCAGGGAGTGGGGAGAGGAACATGCCTTGATGAATATGCAGTCCTTTATTTCTGGTAGCAGCGCTGGGGAGGGAGAGATCTATTTATACTGCACATTGGGAGCTTGTTCCCATAGCTGCCAGCCAATGATGTGGGCCAATAAAATGTTAAGATTAATCTAGGTTTCTACACGTCATTTTTAATCCTGCACAGGATTGGGGGGAGGGTAAAGGGTGGCAGAAGCAACAAATATCAAGGAGGAAGGAAAGGGTAAATTAAGGAGGGAGGAGGACTTGTATTGACAGAACTCAATTTATACTCTATAGCATTAGTAAAACTGGTAAGATAGAAAGGATTAGGGAAAAGTTTCAGTAGAAAAGATTAGATAATCAAGATCTATATAACCAAACACATAGTAGAACAGTATTTGATAAACTCAACATAAAATGCTATAACCAAGGAAGAAATTCATAAACAAAAACTATTGGGGAAATTGGCTAATATTTTGGCAAAACCACTATCTCATTTCATTCTTACTTTAAAATGTCAAGGATCCATAACTTTATCAGTGTGGGCATTTCTTAAACCAGAGATTATTAAAATGGCTTTTAGTACTGATGTGGCATTTATTACAATGGCAAACATGATGATGAGCATCTCTAAAATGAGGCAGGTCAGTCCTTGTACCCCAGACCCAGACTATTACTGCTCCCATAATCAAAATGCATCTAGCTTGGTAGGACAGGCAGAGCTTGAGCTCTGCTGGCAAAACCTTTGATAACCCAAGATTACTACCATGAGGCAGTACAGCAGGACTTTCATAGGCATATCATACAGTCCAATAAATTCAAAATGGATTACATATGTGTGTATGTGTGTGTATACATATATGATTTGTTAAAAGTTAGAGGATAATGGAAGGTCATCGATTTCTCAACTGTGGTTAGGTGAAAAATTCTTTGCCATCCATGACTTGTTTGAAAAGATAAGCATCCAAATGGGTGAATTTGATCATACACAAAAACATACATACAGATGTGTGTGTGTATCTTTTGTGACAAAAATAGCAATGCATTTGGGATTTAAAAAGAAGCAAATTAAGGAAAAATTCCTTGTAAAAAGCATCTCTAAAAAAGTCTGATATCCAAAATCTACACTGAAATGACAAATTCAGAGCCATTCTCATGGAATTACTATGGTTATGTTCGGAGGAAAAAGATATGTCTATACAAATATGTTCCTAGGAACATTATTTGTAATAAGAAAAGAAAATTAAAAACAAGTTTTGTGTACAAGAATTAGGGAATGACTGTACAAATTATAATGCATGAATGTATTTGAATATTATTACATCATTAACATGGTTATGAAGACTATAAAAAAATTGGGCACTAGACATGAAGTCAGAAAGATCTGGGTTCACATCAAATGCCAGGTAATAGGTATTTGAGTCTGGGCAAGTCATTTAACTTCTCTGGGCTGACTCGGTTTCCTTAGCTGTAAAATGACGGGACTGGACTCAAAGGCTATTAAGCTTATTTACAGCTTTATAGTTATGGTCCTATAATCTTATGAAGTGATACAGGGTGAAGAAAGCATAACCAAAAGAAAAAGACACACACTGACTATAATTATGTAAATAAAGTCAGCAGCAACCAAAACAAAATTCAGATAAAAGCATGGGAAAGAATTTCATACGGGATCATGAAAACAAATGAGGTGATTGAATTACCTCTCAGTGTAGGCACTTTTTTGGTGTTCATTTTAAACAATTTGTAAATAACAGAAGGTTATGGTTGCATGTGCTATCGCTTCATTTTGTCATATTGTGTTTTTTCTTTTTTCTTCTTGTTTATATATCTTAATATTTGTACTTGTCAATAGAAGTCATAATATGTTATTTTAAAAGAATGGCTCAGTCTGTTAAATTTAACAGCATTCTCAGTGACTTGATCAAAATTATTCAGAGTTTCATTATTCCTAAAACCACACATTGTATGATTCAAGTTGACTAAACCATTTTTAGTGCTTCTGCATTACAGCTAAAAATCCATAATTTTTATTGCTAACAGGCTATTATACACCATTGTTCAATTTTAAAAATTCATTTGGCCTGTACAACTATGGATTTTTGTTTATATGGTCTACTATTTACAAAAATAGACTGCCTCTAGTTTAGATGAATTCAAAGTCTCTTCTAGTTATAAAATTATCTATTTAGTTCAAAATCATGCTCAAAAATTATATTTAATGCTAAGAGAAAAGATAAAATGCTAAAAAAACTACCACAGCAACAAGAACCAGCTTCTTAAAGATTTATGCCAGAAGCAATTTGTAAAATAGCCTGCTATTAAAGAAAACCAAGACGCAGACAGACAGACCTTAACCCTCCCTATTTTCATAGATTCCAAGAAAACGTGAAACTAGACAAAATAGGGAACAGTTAATTCCATTGAGAACTGAAACCACTGGGGCTCAGGTACTAGCTCAGCCTGTGGTTCAGCAAATGGATCCAAAGTTCATAAGCCAAATGACATTGCAGTCAGGTATCTGGATGGCGAGATGGAATTTGGTTATACTAAGAATATTACTATGAAATTACATTGGTCAGGGAAATGTGATGTGGGGTATGCCTTTATTTGATGTGAGGAAGCAGGAATGAGCTCCCCCAAACAAAATGAAACAAAAATATATATAGTAAATGTAAAGAAAAGGAAGGAAGATGTCAGGAAAACATTCAAATTGGAGAAAGACAACTCTGGTATTGTTAACTTGTTATTGTACTGCTATTGCAGTGGAATGTACACTCCTTGAGGATAGAGATTATATATTGTGCTTTCTTGTAGCTTCCATGACTGTCTGATTAGAGGGGCAGTTCAATAAATATTTGTTGCTTGACTGAATGAAAAACAGGAACGAGCACAACAAAGGAGGAAAAGTACTTACCTCAATTTCCAAATGAACACAGCTTGCCAGGCCGTCTCTTGCAATGGCTTCTATAGTATCCCTACTCAGTCCATAATTATTTTTGTTATATTGATATGTCAAAATAAATTTTCCCTGAAATTCAAAAAAATAAATCACTTTGGGGAGTGGAAATTTCTTCTATGAAGAATTCTAATATAAGAACAATGTCCTGGTACCTCTAATTTCTGATATCAGACCCTATAAGTATTTCAGAAATTAACAATTCTGTTGAACTAGTAACAACAGGGCTTTTAAAAATCCATATCATTGAATCATAGTAATCTTAGATGTCATTTATTCAAACACACATTTTAAGCATGAATCCATTCTCCAACATTTCCAGCAATTGTTAATAAGGCTTTTTTAAAAATTAGATTAAGCTTACAAGGACGTAAAACAATTCAAAGGACTCATGATGGAAAATGCCACCCACATCCAGAGAAAGAACTATGGAGTCAGAATGCAGAGGGAAGCAGACTATTTTTTTGTTTTGTTTTTTTTTCACTTTGTTTCTCCCATTTTTTATAATTCTGCTATGCAATATGACTAATGTGAAAATGTGTTTAACAGGAATGTATATGTACAGCCCATATCAGATTGTATGATATCTTGGGGAGGGAGTGGGGAAGGAAGGAGGAGGGAGGGGGAGAAAGTAAAACTTATGGAAGTGAATGTTGAAAACTAAAAATAAATAAATATTTTAAAAAATATATTAAGTTAAAATATGCGTCTCTCCAGCTTCATTTACTGGTCCCATTTTTGGTTTTGGGGGTCAAGCAAAACATGTCTAAATAATTTTTCAAAAATAAGTTCTTCAAATATTTAAGGATAGAACTGATGGAATCTGAATGATATCAAAACATACTCTTTTCACTTTATCTTTTTCATGCTTTTTTCCTTCTGGTCTGTTTCTTCTTTCACAATATGACTAATATGAAAACATGTTTTACATGCTAGCACATATATAACCTATTTAAAATTCTTAACTTTTTAGGGAGGGGGAGGGGGAGAGAGAAAGGGAGAAAGTTTGGAACTCAAAAAAATTTTTTAAATGAATGTTAAAAGTTGTCTTTACATTTAATTGAAAAAAAATACTATTTTTAACAAAGAAAATATTTTCACTTTTTTTCATAAAAAACTCAAATACTCTCATCTTTCTCCCCTTAGGCAAATAGGATTTTTTCAACTCATCCTCCTCTGGCCCAGCTTTAAGAGCTTTGACTATTTTGGTTACCTTTCTCTGAATTCAGTGGCATGTCCAGATGGATTCCAACTAGGATAATGGACACTCAAATATTCAAACAGATCTGTGATATCATCCATGTGAATGTTTCCTCCAGAGATGCTAGCTGCAACCCACCCGCACCTGCCCATCCTGCTTAACTCTTGTCTGCGTCCTCTCAGAAATTCGCCATAGCAGGTTCACCAAAAATGCTAGTGTCCTTTCTAATTTTCTTCTGACATCGTAAGAACACCAATAGAGACTACAAACTATTTAACAGTTATCTCTTACTCTTGCCGAGTAACCAGCCCATCTCCTCTTTTCAGTCACATATTACTCTGATAATAGTCTTTTATACCAGACAATAATACAGAAGAACATCTTGATATTGTAGTAGAGTTTAGTCATAATATGTTAATGAGGATTATGAAATTATATTGGTCAGGGCAACAACCTAGAGAGTTTGCCTTTACCTGATGGAAGGGAGTAGAAGTGAAGAGCTCTCTAAAGCAAAATCGGGTTAATTAGCATTTTTACATGCCATGTTACACAGTTGACTCACATTGAGCTTATGGTCCACTAAAATCACCAGGTGTTTTTCATGTGTATTGCTCTCTGCCCCTCTGGATATGTGAGGAAATGAGAATGCAGATAAAGTAGACTGAGTTCTGTCTAAAAGTTTGCATAGGCCTGTGAGATTTAGAATGTGCTGTCAATACAGAATGCAAAGACCCCGTCTCTGACCATATAACCAAAGCCTTGTGCATGGGTTAATCCATAAGCATTAAATTATATCTGGTAGAATTTATCTACACTGAAGGCCTAAAGCCCAACTAATACCAGATATATCAGCTGCAGTATTTTCTCAACATGTTAAGAATCAATTTTCCTATAACATGAGATGCATTCAAATAATGTTTTCATCATTGCAAAACAATGATGCAAACAAGATTACTTCACTCCTAGAATATCCAAAATTCTTACCAAGCATAGCATTTCATCAAAAACTTCCTGAGAAACAAAATGATAATCAACTCGGTCCCCTTCCCCAAAGTAGGGAAGTCTTGTGGTATGACAGGCACTGAAAGACATAAAATATATAATTTAACCAGTTTCCATTAAGTTAAAATGTGATGAAAAATAAATGGTTCAAAGCATTTTTTGAGAAAATCTAAGTTTGCATTTTTTTAATGATTAAGATTTCAACTCTCTGATTCTATGTAAGCAGATTACTCTTATCATGGATTCAGGAAATTGTTGGTCCTTGTTATCATCACACCATATGGGCCAACATTGCAGAACCATAAAATCACAAGAGGTAGAGAGCCCTTTATTACAGAGGGAATCTTAGAGGTTATTTTGTCTACACATTCATGACACATCCAGCCCTTGCTTGAAGACTCTGGAATCTTAAGCAAGCTGGAGATGTTTCATCTTAGATAAAACAGGAACAGCATGCACTGTATCTACCTAAGAAGGCTGTGATAGTTATATTACGTCGACCTCTCAGCCAGCTGACATTTTTTGGGATCCCAATTCTTTAGGACCATCCTGAGTTCTTAGGATCCCAAGGTTTTTGAGCTGGAAGGATCCTGAGAGGTCACATAGTCAAACTCCCTTATATTAGATGAAACAGCTCACACAGGAAGAGGCATCTCCCCTTCTTACAAAGACTTATCCTTGACCTTGCTGCTCTTCTTTAGCTACCGTCCTATGCCTTACATTCATTTTAATGGATTTTAACGCCAAATTTCTAAAAAGAGTGGTTTACATTCACGTCTTCCATTTTCTCACTACCCACTTGTTCCTCAAAACCCTTCACAATCTGCCTTCGAGGCCCAACTTCTCCACCAAAGCCTTTTCTCCAAGGGCCTAATGACGTCCTTGTCACAAAATACCAGGCTTTTCCCCAACTCGTCCTCTTTTCATTTCTCTGCAGTATTTTGCATTGTTGATGACCTCCTCCCCTCCCCCAGCTCCTCTTTTTTCTTGATACTCTCTCCTCCTTTGGCATCCTTGACATAGCACTCTCATGGTTCCCTTCCTACCTCTCACTCTTTCTTCTTGGTCTCCACGGATAGTTCCTTAACCTCCTCCCGTCCCTTTGCTACCAGTTGGCAACACCACTATTAGTAACTGAATAGTGACTTACGCTTTTTCAAAACATTTCAAATGCGCTCTCTTTTTGAGTCCTCATTCCAAACTTGAGTAAATGGGGCACATAATATTCTCATGGTTTCTAGGATAAAACTTAAATATAACTTGCCTCATAGCAAGTCGGTGTTAAGCCCAGTCCTAGCATTCACATCAATAGTCATGAGACTGTATACTACACTGCTTCTCTCCTTGCTATGCGCTCTGGGGATCCCCAGCTAATTCTGATAGCATACTAGGCAAAAAAGACAATTTAAAAGGTGAATTTTCTGGGTGGAAAAGCAACCTACAAAATACATTCCAAATCCAACAATGTTGGATTATTTATGAACAACGTCGTTCCCCTCCATTAGTGCAGATAATCGAGAGACCATAAAAGTGGTTTTTAATATTTAATATTACATTTGGATTATAAACCCAAGACAGCAAGGAAACTCTAAATAGAGGTTGTCACAATACCTTGAAATTAGTTTCGCCATGTGAAGACACAACAGACCTTGGTAAAAGGACCACAGTCAATCAATTGACAAGAATTTACCAATCATCTACAATGCTATGTGGCAGGCACAGTGCTAGGTGCTAATCCTTTCCCAGGTCAGTAGGGGCATCTGAATCAATGGAGCAGGAATCACTTTCTTGACCTACTCTGCTACGACCTCTCTAGACTGCCGGAAGAGCTGACTAGACAGGAAATTTTATAGAATTTCTTACAGAGAAAACATAATTTGAATTAGCAGTGTCTTGCACAGCTAAGAATGTGCTTGGAAAATGTTCATTGATTTTATTATAATTTATAGCTTCTACCCAGGCAAAGAAAACAATGGTCTCATTAGCACTGTGGTTGCCAACAGCACCTACATTTACTGGAATGACACCTTATGAACTCTACTCTTAGTTCATGAAAAAGGACCCAATCCCACCGGTAAATATCTGAAGCTATGGCCCAACTGTCATTTGCAGAAACATTATATAATGAGCTCTCCTAGATAGGAAGGAAACAAGCATTTATTAAGTGCCTACTGTGTGTCAGGCACCATGCTAAGTGCTTTACAACTATCATCTCATTTGATCTCACAACAACCCTGGGAAGAAAGTACTACTATCAATCACCCTTATTTTATAAATGAGGAAACTGAGGCAGGCAGAGGGTAAGCAACTTGCCCAGGTCATACAGCTTTAAGTTTCTGAGGCTGGATTTTAACTCATGTCTTCTTGACTGCTGGCTCAGCTCTCTATCCATTGAACCACCTGGCTACCTCTGGGTAAACCTAAATGTAAACACCCCAGAAAATAAATGTATAATAATGCTGAAATACTGCCAAAACTTCAATTAGTGACACCAAATATTTATATGGACAGTTTTTTATTTTTTTTAAAAAGAAGTTTTAATACACATATTTTCCCTCTAAGGAGAAATATAACATACTATACACTGTTTTTTCCATGTTCTTTAAATACTGGTTAGTCAAGTCACAGTAAATTCCTATAAAATGAGTCTTGTTCTATTCGTTTCATTTGGCAGATAGAGAAACAAAGACAAATGTTAAATTCTGACTGCTACAATACTAGAATTATTGCAAAGTGAGAGGGAGCATGCTATCATATCTAAAGGATGCTAACAAACTGGAGAGCGTCCAGCTATGACTGAAAAGGATGCTGAGGTGCTTGGAAACCTGGGTGATTACAGGAACTAAAGATGTTTAGGTGATTAATCAACTGATGTTTTGTTTCCACAAGGAATTGGCTATTTCCAGAACATTCAATTGGTAGGGAAGACAGGTATTTGTTCCTAGTCTTCATATTTGGGAAGTGATTACTTTAAATACTTCCAGCGACTGCCACGAGAGGGCCTAGAACAAAATATAAGCAGGGTGTGAAAGAGTAAGGAATTTTGTACTTGCGGGTAAAAGTTCTCCAGTGCAGTGAAAACGATGGGACTAGGAAATTCTGCTGTTGCAGAACATCATCATAGACAAACCAATTAGGACAGTAGGCCATTAAAATTAATGTTGTGCTATAGGTAGAGGTAAAAAGTTAAGCATTTTAAAAATGGTAAACTCTATTAGAAGGTGATACAAAATTAAACTGAGATTTCATTTATGCTGAAAAGCAAATATGAATAGCTAGTATTTATATACCTCTTTAAGGTTTACAAAGCACTCTCATTTTATCCTTCCAACAACCCCATGAGTTAGGTGCTATTGTTAATCCCTGTTTCACAGGGGAAGAAACTGAGGATGAGTGAGGTTAAGTGACTTGCCCAGGTCACATAGCTAATAAGTGTCTGCGGCAGGATTTGAACTCAGGTTACCCTCACTCCAAGGCTTCTTATACTTCTATGTTGTTTAGTCGGTTCAGTCGTGTCTGACCCTTCCTGACCCCATTTAGGGTTTTCTTGGCAAAGATACTGGAATGGTTTGCCATTTCCTCCACCAGTTCATTTTACAGAGGAGGAAACTGAGGCAAACAGGGTTAAGGGACTTGCCCAGGTTAAGAGTGTAAGGTTAAATTTGAACTCAGGTCTTCCTGATTCTACAGCTGGCACTTTGTCCACTGTGCCCACTAGCTGCCCTTGCCAGCCGAGCTGCCAAGTGTTAATTAACAAGTTGCTCATCTGGGATATTAGGCAGGCAGGCAGGCAGGCAGTTAACAATCATGAATCAAGCACTTGCTATGTGCCAGGTACCATGCTATATAAAGAAAGGCAAAACTATGGTCCTTGCCCTCAAGGAGCCACCATCCTAATGGGGGAGACAGATACAAATTACTGTAATACAAAATACATACAATGTAAATAAAAGATAATCTCAGAGGGAAGGCAATGGAGGGTTAAGGGGAAACTAGGAAAAGTCTCCTAAAGAAGATGTCATTTGAGTTGGATTTTCAAGGAAGCCAGGAGGCAGAGGTGAGGAGGGGGAGCATTCCAGGCAGGAGTGAACACCACTGAGAAAGCATGGCATCAGGGAATTAGAGTGCCGTGTGTGAAGAACAGAAAGAAGGATGACACTGATGGGTTATAGACACGTGAAGAGGAATAGAATGTAAGAAGACTGGAAAGGAAGGAAGGGGCCAGGTTGCGAAGACTTTAACATCTAAACAGAGTTTAACACTGAAGTGTAGTGAGTCGGGGTGGGGGAGGTAGGGATGTGGTCAGACATGAGCTTTTTAGCAAAATCACTTTGACAGCTGAGGATGGGATGGATGGGGAAAGAGAAGCTTGGAGTGATAGAGCGGTTGTTCATGGTTATACAGCTGGTAAGTGTCAGACCTAGAACTTGAACCCAGCTCTATCCTTCTTTCCATGACATGATGCTTCCTCTTTGAAAGCTGCCCTACTGAAAGCGGATGGGGAACATCACTGAGTCTTCACTCTTCTCAGGAGACTGGACACTGTAAGTGGAGAAGTTATCTTGTATTCACTGTTACGTCCTTAGCAACTGGCACGGTGCCCTGCACATAGCAGGGGATCACTAACAGATTGATGAATAAATGAAAATAGATGGTGCCTTATTAGGCCCAGGATGGACAGCTCGAAGGCATAAGGGACTGGTTCATAGACAGTGCCTGTTTCATCTCCAGTTACTGTCCTTCACTGGAAAGTTCTTATATTTGGAGTTCAGGACTATAAGGACAGAGAAGCCCTTCGAAATTGGACATCTTTGCATTTTCTCTCTGGAACTTACCAAACATTCTTTTAAACTGATGTGGGATCTCAATTAGTTGGCACAGTTATACTTTGACATTTTATTCTCATACTGTAATCTATATTAGAATATGTTAGTTAATTTATTAGTTGTTTCTGGGTATCTGAAATATTTTCCTCATCAGAATATTTCTTAGTATTTGTGTCATGAGGTTAAGTGAGGAATATGATTTTAAAAGTCTAAATAAAATGGGCCTATTCAAAATACTATTTGCATTGTCTGGATATGATTAGCTTAAGAAAAAAGAGACTGTAAAACAGTATTAGAAAACCACTTGTACTTTGCTTTTCTTTGCTTATCTTTTGTTGAGTTACACTTCCAATTTGTTGCTGTTAAACTGCTAGTCTAAAATCAATCTCTTTCTCATCCATGCAAATAAAGGGAATATTTCAAAGGAACATAAACCACAATCCCATTTTGATGTCTTACTCTCATGGCCTTTGAAGAGAGCACGTCGTTACTTGGAGGACATTCAGGATTGCTCTGGCTTCCTGTAATTTTTCTCAGCTTTTATTTTGTTTTGTCATCAGGCAAAGTATCTGCTTCTGAAAATCACAACCTGATGTGAGGGAGAAAAAAAGCCCACCGTCCTTGCTTTTTCCTTCCTCGTGAAAAGACGCAAGTGAAGATCAAGGACAGAAAGAGACACGTTGTTTGGTGTACAGAAGGCTGTCACTAGTGCGAGTTTATCCAGTGAAGCTAACTCGAACATCACAACATTGTGATTAAGACTGACATGCTGTGTTGCAACAGGATGAGACGGGTTTCAAATACCATCACGTTGTATTAAAAAGAAAAGTGTTTCCAGGCTCTGGAGAATAATTCTGGGCTGGCTCCGAATTAAGTCATGCATCTGAAAAGTTACTGCCAAGAAATGCTCTGTTGTGTAAAGAAAACTCTGTGAAGAAGCTGATGTGAGGAAGAAGCTGCTTAACAGCTGCATGATGTTGCTGAGTGCTCAGACTGGTTGCTATGGGATGACTGTGGGACTTTTTTGCAGCAGGAAGTATTTAGCTTCTTGTTGCTTTTTGGGTGCTTCTCATCCTGACAACAATCATCCCAGCTTCCACGTGGAATGGTACAAGGACGGTGATAGGTGGCTAGCATCACAAGACAATTTAAGTACGGATCACCGGAACTGCACCCAGCTCATCACGAGGAGCACAGCTTCAATGTCTTCCCTCACTCTCATCACCAACTAATATTTATTGACCAGTTACTATAATGCCCACCTCTGGAAATCTCCTCACATACCAGGGTTATTAAAACAGAAATGCCAGGGTTGCCTTAAAATAAGATTCTGACTTAACGTCTGTGGAGTCTTGCTGGTCTCACAAGCCAATGAGCTAACTCACCCATATCTGAAGAAAGTACTGAACTGCCGGCAGAGTCGGTGAGCCAGCTCCCGTTTCCCTCCAGCTTCTGGACCAACTAATACCAACATGGGATAAGGGGCATCGAGGCTCGGCAAGGTGCTGTAGCAACACAAAACCAAAGGCATCCAGGCCCAGTTATCTGACAGCTAGACAGAAACCACATTAACTACTTCTACAGGGCTTACTGCTGTAATTACTATTAAAACAGGGCAGGGGAGAGGAAAAAAAAAGCACTTAAAACATCCACTATGCGCCAGGCACTTTTTACAAATATTATTTTACTTGATCCTCACAACACTCTTGCAATGTAGAGACTATTATTATCCCCATTTTGCCACTGAGGAAACTGAGGCAAGCAGGGGTTAAAGGACTTGCCTAGATTCACACAACTAGTTTAGTGTCTGAGGCCACATTTGAACTCAGGTCTTCCTGATCCCAGGCACAGCACTCCATCCACTGTGTAATGAGCTGCCTCTGTAATGATTATTTTTACAAACGTAAAATGTATTAACTACAGTGATCCTTTCAAAAAGCTAAAGGACCACTATATGTAATATTCAGATCAAAGATAGTTATAAAGTAAAAAACCAAACATATGTGTTTAAGAAAAAAAACAGAAAATGTTGGACTTTAGCTTACTTGGGGACTTTACTGATAAAACTAGGCACTAGACCTGTGATCTCATCAATTTAAGGAACTCCCAGGTGAGAAAACTCCCTCCAACAATGCAAGTCAGGACCCTCTCTGTCTTAGAGAGCTGTCAGCCCAGAGAAGCTGCCTGGCTTGCCCCAGCTCACAGAGTCAGCATGTGTCACAGATGGAACCTGAATTCAGGCCACCCTGGCTCCAACGCCATCCCTCTATCCACTGTGCCATGCTGCCTCTCCCTGGCTTCTAAATGGAGTCCCCAGTGACCTGCGACTTTCGCTTCTAGTAATGAACTACCAGGCATTTCATATTTTGCTGGTATAAAAGTAAAGTTTAATAAATTAAAATTGATTACTGATTTCGATTTAACATGATAAACTACCAGAAAATTAGACTTTATAAACATTAAATTCATCAATCAGAAAATAAAAAAGAATTAGATAGATTCCATTAATGGATACGATGTATGGTTTCCTAATTGAATACCGGCATATTGAGAAATGCAATTTTAAAAATTGCTTGTTACCTTAAGTACTAAACCATATGTTCACCTATTTGAAAATATATTAACTCCAAAGAAAATTAAAAGGCTTGCTTGAAAGATATGCTTCTCCTAGCAGATATAAACAGACAGGACTTTGAGGCAGTAAGGAATGCTGGCTATGGCATGGAGGTGAAGCAAAGACTAGATGATTCTTCCACCATTTACCATTGTTGGCTATTTGGTGATGTTCCTGTTTTCCACCCATGCTAAAATTAAATCCCCTGAAAGCAAAGCAGCTATTTCTGATAGAGAATAATAACAGTCTTTGTCCAGAGGCAGATCAGAAATGATCGGCCACTTTGTTATTTAACTACTGCAGCAGATTTAGCTTTACACATATTTTTATATGAATGTACCCAGAAGCATGAGACAGCTAGCATCTCTTAGTGGACAAAATCCCAAAATAATGAAACCATAAATGTTCTTCTGTTAAGTCAAATGTGCTTTTCCAGAAATACTCAAAGAAATGATAGAACATTTTGCACAAAGGAATACAATGAACACATTTTACAATATTCAATGCTTGGGTTATCAGATTGTACAAAAATTATGTCTTTTGTTGAAAACTAAAACATTTTACTCTTCCTAGGTTTCCAAGAATACAAAACAATGGAGTAAATTCTCTATGAAGATCAGACATTTTAGAATCATTTACTCCCAGAGGTTTTACAAGTATTTTTTTTTAAATTCCTTTGGATATTGATAGAATTTTTGCATCCTACACTGGTAGCACAAATGGCTATCTGTCCCAACAGGCTGTTTAAAAAGAAATAGAGAAACTATCGCAAATCTGTCTCCAAGCTTCGAGGTGGCAGACCAAATTCATTTTTCTATTCAACCAAGTTGGATTTCTAAGCTCATTTCTAAGCTGTGTATAATGAAAATGTTAGCTTTTTCCTTAGGCTAAGTCTAAAGCATATATAAATGCAAGTTATTATTGCTACCAGAGGGGTATCCCAAAGATCTTTATTAGTTTAAAATTCTTTGACAGAGGTATTTAGGTGTTTACTCAAATGTTAATGAACAATTCTCTACAGCACTATAGACTAACTCGATTCTCCCAATGAGGCCAAGGCCACAGATTGCGATCCTGCCTGGTCCAGGCCATTTGACTGCTTCATGTCTATAGCCATATGCAAGCTCTGTTTCCAAAATGAGAAGCCACTTTGCAAGCCTGCACCATTGGTCATGAGGGAGGCCGGGATGATCTCCACTGGAAAGATAGAGCATCATCACCTTTAGCTACAATGGACAGCAGATTAGAAAGCAGAAAAAGCAAATGAACCAAGCTGGACCATTTTCTAACAGAGGAAAAGTGGTGTCACCAAGAAGAACAACATCCTCTAAGACAGGGCCCAAAAACCCTTGGGCTGCCTTGCTGAGCTTGAATTCCACCCGCGTGCAGTCCCAAGGGCGGCCATGGCTAAATGACCTACCTGTCAAAGATCCTCTGAGGCTGCATCATGCTGTATGCAACGTGGGTCAGATGATCTTGAGCAGCAACTACTTCAGGGGGAGGGTTATACTTATTTAATGCTTCAACCTGTTTACAGAATTAGAAGTAAAAACAGAAAGGGGGTGGGGGGAGAGAAGGGAGATGATGTCACCATAGCAAATCTCTATATAAAGAAGAGAAAGTTGTTTCCTAATTAAAAGTTCCAGTTCTCATGTTTAGCTTATTAAAGACTACTCACCCAATTCAACTCCTGAGAATAAACGAACTCCTGAGATAAACGAATAGAAAATAATAAATGGAAATTGAACTGTTCTTTATTTACTCATTTATAACTTGTGGTTGGGGAGAGGATGAAGTAAGCAAAGCTTTAAAGCCCTGATTATATGTGATAGATTTTAAAAATCCAATTTTTATCATGAAAGGAGGGAACAGCTTAAATTCATAGGTCTAAATATCAATGTAGCCTATTTTTCTAATCCACTCTTAGTGAAGAAGAGTAATGGAGGATTTTGATAATGTTCCTTTTAAACTTCCTTTTTATTAATCAATGTGCAAAGTATTATTTCTAAAATTTCAAAATAACCCTTTGAAATAAGAATCACAGAGTGTTAGAGTTGGAAGGGCTTTGCAATTCATCTAATATTAGTGGGAAAAGCACGAATTTTAGATTAACAATAAGATATACCCTACAGTCTATTCTGGGGATAAAATACACCAAAATAAATAGCTATAATACACAATATTTCACTTAAGTATTAGAAAATTTAAAAAAACAAAAAGCTATGTGAAATCAAAGAGGGAAGTTTATCAACAAAGGGGATTAAATCAATTAAATGAGAAATTATCAAGTACCTACTAGGTGCCAGGTCATGAAGATTTAAAGCCAAACAAAGCATCATGGAGGATTGGACTTTGATATAGGGGTAGGGACACCATGGGTGAAAAAGGTAAGAAGAACATTCCAAAAGCATGGAGATCCCAGTGTCTGCCAGAGAGGAGAGAGTAGTACATTTGGTTTCAAGTAGCACAGTCAGTTTGAGTAGGTGAAGGGAAATAATAGGAAATAGGAAATTCCAAATACTTTTGGAAAAGTAGGGTGGCCTCAGACAGAGGAGGCTGTATTTTGTTCAGCAAGAGTCACTGAAGACTTCTGAGCAAAGGAATGACATGATAATGTATGAGAAAAGAAAAGTTATGCTGGTGATGAGATAAAGGATGGATTGGAGGGGCATTCGCTGGAGGTGGGAAGAGCTGCTGGGACCTATTCGAAGAGTCTAAGCAGATATTAAGGAAAAGCTGTACTAAGGAGTTGACAGTGAAAACAAAGAAGGGGGCAGGATGCATAAGATATTGCAAAAGTGGGACTAACAGTACTTGATAACTGATCTCATAGGAGAGGCAAGGCAAAAGAAAGAATAAAAAATAACCTCATGGTTTTATAATGAGCTCAGTTGGGAACATGCTGAGTGTGAGGTTTCACTAGGACACACAGGAAGGGGGTCCTATGGAGCAGTTGGAGATGGAGTCTAGATAGAACAGAGGTCTAGGACAAGAAATGTAGATTTGAAAATCACCTGCACAGAGGTCATGCAGTGTAGATGAGAATGCCAATGTAGGGCAGAAAGAAGGCTAAGGAGGGACCCTTATAGAAAGAGCACTTACAAAAAGAGGAAGAGAAGCAGGAGACTGCAGTGTCTCCTAAGTCAAAGCCAAGAGTATTAAATACGTGGGTGTGGTCAACAGTAATGAAGCTGCAGAGAGATCAAAGAAGATGAGAGCTTTATAAAAGCCACTGGATTGGGAGGTCATTGACTCATGCTAGAGAAGTTTTGGTAGAGTATTGGAGGTGGATGCCATATTATAGGAGGAGTAAGGGAATGGAAACACGGAATGTAGAAATTTTTTTCTAAGAGATTAGCAAGTGGAGAGTTAGGAGGTAAATGGGTGGATTAGAAGGGTCAAGGAAAGGCTTTTGTAGGACTGGGGTAATCTGCATGTTTGTAAACAAGCACAAAGAGGGATATTGAAGAATAAGGACAAAGACAAGCCTTTGAGGAAGATGTTTCTGGAACTCAGGTATTGAATGAGGTATTGCAGCAAGGTATTGGAGGAGGCAGGAGGGAACAGGATTAGGGGAAAAGTTAAAGGTATTGGCCTAGTAGGGAGCAGGTATTCCACTTCTGTGACAAAAAGGAAGGAAAAGTAATGATGTTAAGGCATTATTCGGAATGAAGGAGAAGAGATAACAGAGGTAAGGGAACTCATAGATAATGGCCTCAGTATTCTCTGAAATAAGAAGCTAGGCAATCTTCTATAATTTGGAAAGGAGGGGATATAAAAAGAGATAAGGAAAAATATGGGATGATAGCTATGAGGAACAAAATAGATCAGAAATCAGGGTAGAATAGAAGAACTGTGGAGCACAGTAAGAATCCAGCTGAGATTACATGCCAAAAGTTTCAAGGTAGAATCAGCTTGAATTTGAAACTTCCTCTCACCACACTCAGTAGCCCCTGAAGCACAAGTGAAGGAATGGGACTATGGGGATGGACCAGGAGCAGAGTTTCACAGGTAAAAAATTATAGGAAGCTGAGGCCCAAAGGGATTCTAGGACCACTAGATTCTAGTTACTACCCAAGAATCCTTTGATTTCTTGACCTTCAGTCCTTCTTGGTAGCGAAGCATTAAAGTGATAGTAGACCTTAGGGTTAAGGCAACATGATTTATTTTTGTTCTGGTACTTAATGATTTAATTTTTTAAATTTTAAAATCTCCATTGATACTATAATTGAATGACTTAGACTATAAGTGCCAAGAAAGAGAGGGTTATGTCTGTTTAATTTGTTTAGATGTGTACCCCTCTAGGATAGA
This sequence comes from Trichosurus vulpecula, assembly GCF_011100635.1. NCBI lineage: Eukaryota > Metazoa > Chordata > Mammalia > Diprotodontia > Phalangeridae > Trichosurus > Trichosurus vulpecula. Next base: position 113,662,630 of record NC_050577.1, read on the forward strand.
ATAAGAATGCCTCAACTTGGCATTCAAAGCCCTTGATAGTCTGGCTCCACCACTTTTCCAAACTTAGAACAGAAGCTCCTCAAGGGCAGAGATGGTTTCACTCTCTGTATATGTATACCTAACACACAGCATAATGTCTGGCACATAGCAGGTACTTAATAAATGCTTGTCCATTATATTATATTGCACCCCTTCACACTCTCTGTATACCAGACAAGATGGCCACCTTCTTCTCCAAATCCAACATTTTTGCTTCTCCCTCCCTGCCTTTGGAGAGGCTGTCCTCAGTGCCTGGAATGCCCTCTCTCCTCATCTCCATCTCTTCCGTCCAGGTTCATCTCATGCACCACTTACTACTGGAATACTTTCCTTATCTTCCTAGTTGTTTCTATGTCCTCAAACTATCATGGATAGGCTTATCCATTTACATGTGCTGTATCTCTTAAAAAGAATGCAACCTTCTTGAAGGCAAAAGATATTTTTCACTTTGTGTTTACATCCCCAGAACCTAGCATAGTATCTTGGCTACATTAGGAGATTTTAAAAGCTATGTTGGATTGGAATGGATGGAATAACCAAAGATTGAGTCCACAGCATTTAGTCCTGGTGACCAAGAGGATGGTAGTGCCAAATGGAGAATTTGAGAGTGTGGACAGTTTTTAAGGGAAAGATAAATCCAATTCTGGATATGCTGAACTGGAGGTTTAGGAAGGATATTAAGCTGGTGACGTTCAGCAGGCAGTTAAAAATGTGGCATTGGAGCTTTGGGGACAGAGATAAATTTGGGAACTAAAAATACAGAGAAGAAAATTTGAAGCCATGGAACTAAGTGTGCTCACTAAGAGAGTAAAGAGATACGAAGAGAGCCAAGATTAGGGCTTGGAGGGAACCCCCACTCTCAGAAGGCAAGAAGAGGAAGGGGAATCTGAAAAGGAGACCAAGAAATGGTCACAAACAAGTAGAGAACCAAAATAAAATAGCAAGAAGAAGAAAAGGCCTAAAAAGGGACAAATCCTGGGATTTGTACTTGGCCTTGCACTGTTTAACATTTTTATCAGTGACGCAGATAAAGACCTAAATGGCATACACATTAAATCTAAAAATAACATAAAACCAGGAGGGATTGCTGACACAAGGATCTTGATAAGATCATTAAGCTGAATCTAATAAAATGCAAATCAATTGGAATAAATGTAAATTCTTGCACTTGGGTACAAAAAAGCCAACTTCACGAATATAAAATGAGGGACATTGATGGACAATAGTTACTCTGGAAAAAAAAAAAGCTGGTGATTTTAGCGGCCTGTAAGCCTCCCATGGATCAGGAATGCAATGTGGCAGCCCCCAAAAATGCAATCTATCTGCATTTAGAAGGATGTAGCTTCAAGGAACAGAGCAATGACACTCTCCCTATACCCTGCACTCATCAGAACTTATCTAGAGCTCGATGTTTAATTCTGGGCACCACAGTTTAAAAAAGACATTGAAAAGCAGGAACAGTATCTTGAAAAAGGAAATCATGATGGTGAAGGGCCTAGAGTCCATGATATATAAGGAATATTTGAAGAAACTGGGCATATTTAGCCCAAAAAAGAGAAGACTCAGGGAGACTATGACAGAGGAGAATGAGGGGTGGGAATCAGACTCATCCCAGCGGGCAGAATCATGAACAATGAATGGGAGGAAGTTGTAAAAGGGCCAATTTTAAAATTTCCCAAGAATTAGAGCCCTCTAAAAATGGGATGGGCTGCTTTGAAAGGCAATGGGTTCTCCCTCATTGGAGGTCTTTAAGCAGATAGTGAATGACTCTTTGTAGGGCATGTTACAGTCAGGATTTCTTCCACACGTGCATTGATATTATATAGCTGCTGAGTTTCCTCCCGATTCTCAAGTTTTGTAATTCTGTGAATTATATATCAGACCTTAAGTGCAGTACCTTTTCTTCCACTTTAATCTTCCTCCGATCTAATTCTGTTAGTCGAGGCAATGTGTGAAGGACAAAGAGCCAATAGTCAGCTTTCTCCTGTCAGGAAGATGAGGGACAATTCTCCGTAACTTTCTCATATAAAGAAACCCTAGAATCTTTCACTGACCTTGCTGACCCTTCAACCTTTTCTCCACCCAACCAAAGTCACTCACTTGTGTTATCTATCCACTCTCTCCATTGTCTGCTAACCCACAGTAGTACCTTCTCTGCTCTCTCTTAGCCACAAGCTACTGACACACGCAAGCTTCTGAATGTGAATATATCCCTATACAAGGGGCCATCATGGGAAAAACCTAATTGCTTGGGCAATTGAATATTTGAATGAGCATGTGAAAATACCCATCTCAGAATGTTAATGTGTGGGTGTAAACTTACTAAAGAGAGGGCGACTGTGTGTATGTGTTTGTGCAAATATATGTGTTAAGATTTACAGGAGTGTTTATAAGCTCTCTGTGAGACTTAAACCTCAAACCCGGTTAATATCTCTCCAATAAGAAAAGCATAGTAGTTGACACTATTCTCACATAAGGGTGTTTATGCTGAGGGCAATAATTTGGGGTTGTCTGCTCCCCTTTTTAAGGACACTTGTAGACAAAACAGACATTTTATAAAACATTGATGGGTGAGTAAAACTGTGTAGCTAGGTAGGAGAGACAGAAGATGGGTGATTAAATAGATTCACAGAAGGGAGAAGCTGAGCAAGTGGGCAAACATTGTAAGTGACTGAGAAAAAGGTTGAGGGAATGGGGGGAAATACATTCTTTACTTTATAGTAATTTCATGGCAAATAAAACGCTCTTTCCCAGAAAATCAGTGCAGAGACCTATTCTAGTAGGTTCTTCTTCCTGTTATTACACAATATTTTCTGTCTAAACCACTGGTGTCTTGGACAATCCAAAGAAACATTAATCTACAACATCAATAGCTTCTCTAGTAAATCTTTAATACTACACAGGGTGAGTGACAAATGACCCCACAGCAGCCAACTTTGATATTCAGTACTGGGCTCTGCTTTCAGTGGAAGTTACAGGACTCTTAAGCTTGTTAGTCAGCAAAGATTTGGGGGGGCTGAAATTACCTAGACCGAGAAAAAGACAGAGCCAGCTAGGTGGTGCAGTGGAGAGAGCACCAGCCCTGGAGTCATGAAGATCATCTTTGTGAGTGCAATTCCAGCCTCAGACACTTAGTAGCTATGTGACGCTGGGCAAGTCATTTAACCCTGTTTGCCTCAGTTTCCTCATCTGTAAAATGAACTGGAGAAGGAAATGGCAAACTACTCCAGTATCTTTGCCAAGAAAACTCCAAATGGGGTCACAAAGAGTCAGACATGACTGAAAAACAACTGAACTGACAAGAAAAACATAATTGAGTAGAGTATTTCTGATTTTAATAACAAGCAGTTTGAGGGTAATTTGTCACTTAATCTTCCTAAATATTCCTAATATGAGGTGATAAAGATGGACACATTTATGTTCCTCTACATTCTTCACCAAAAGTTCTGCTTAGAGACAACTGATTCAATCAGTCTGTTTCATTTCTTTCCAGTATCTGTTGCATCTTACCTGAAGAGGATTTTTTAAAAGATTGAGCACCCGGAGAAGTGGCAGATTTTCAATGTGTTTTATTTCACTCAGCTCTGCAATCTGTTTAATCACAGAAACACAATATTAACATAAAACTAAATAACAAAAACAAAAAGAAAACTTGAAGGAGTCATTGGGGTCCTTCCAATTCAGCGTACTACAAAGATTATTCTGCTGTTTATTGGAGCTCGAAAGGACTGGAAAAGATGCATTAGCCTTTACAGCATGGGAACTCTCACCCAGAAGTACACTGCCTAAATTTTTACTCCTTTGGGCAATGAATAGCCAATCATGATTCTGATATTCTACACCTTCTTCATATTTATTTTCAGTCAGAAATCAAATAGAGTGAACAGATCAGGAAGTAGTACAAACATAAAACATATGGGGTTTCTTGGGCCACTACACTCTATTAGAATTATTTATGTTGGTTGCAATTGACTCACCCACAATCCAACCTTATCAGCTAGATACGTTTGTATGTGTATTACCAAGGGAGCATTTAAAAAACAAAATCAAAGATTATCAAAGAATTTTGATAATGTGCAGAATCTCCTAACCAAATCTCTTACATTCTTTCTTAAGCTCTCAGGAGACAACAGAAATGTTATGTTACTAGAAAATGTTTCTCATACAAAAGTTCATGTGTAGTGAAGAAAGGCTTCTTAGCCAACAGGTGTCATCAATTCTCCATCCATATTGGTTCAGCAGCTGAGTACAAAGAGATTTCTATTTCCATTGCCTGTAAGTAATATTGCTATGATTTTTCTTTTACATATGGTTAGCACGGCTCCCAAAAGCTCATAACTGCCTTTCCTTTTTTCTTATTTTTCCCACAGGCACTTTTCCAAATGTGACAGGAGCCCTCCAATAGTGCAGTAAAGGAAAAGCGCATTGCGATGCTGCTGAGACAAAATCTCTGCTGCCCAGCAGCAAAATAACCAAAATCCAAAATATTTCTAAACCCCCAGATGGGAAGAACATCATCTGCATATATGTGATGTTTTGTTATGTATCTCACCAAGGTGGAAGGAAGAAATACCACCTGGATTTCCATTAGGCCAGTCCATAGGAAAAGGGTTAAACGCCCCTTCTTTTTTTGTGTTATAGAACTCCTCAGGGTAAGAATATGGGACTCAGAATCTTCCTGAGCCTGAACACAGGAAAACTGACTGTTGTCTCTCATTTCTGGACACATTCTACACAAGTCAATCTGAGTAGACAGTTTTTGATTGTAGTATTAAAAAAAAGAGCCATGTACCCTCAGGGGCTTGTTAGTGATGCCTGTAGTATCTGGAAATTACTGCTTTATTACTAGGGTATCTAGAATTCTTAATAAAAATTCTAAGAAGCTCAGCAATTTCTGGTCAGCACACGAAGCTAAGAGAAGAGAAATGTTAACTTCTGGGAAAAGCTCCAAGGCCATTAGAATTGACTCTTTATATAAAGATGTAAAGGATGTGTCAACTAATAGACCAGTCAGTTGAGTCGACTTTTCCCCCATGCTTTTTGTCTCTCTCTGGTGATTCTCCAACTCAAGGAAAAGCCTTTCCTTGTTTCTTAGGGTTCTACCATAGAATTTACATTTCTACACAGTCCATTATTGTCAAGGTCATCCATATCACAGGCCACAGATTCAAATCTGGAAGAGCTTTTAAACTTCATCTTAGGTTTGTTTTACAGATCAGGAAACTGAGACCCAAACGCATGGCAAGCAGTGGAGCCAAGATCCAACTTCCACTTCTCTGACTCCAAATATAGGCTCTCACTGACCTGACCCCTGTTATCCTACTCTGTGTGATAAGGAAAAATCTGGATTCTGGTCCAGCTTCTGCCACTAATTATCTATGAGACTTCATGCAAATCATTTCACTTTTAACCTTAGTTTCTTCATATGCAAAGAAAGGTCATTTAGATGAACAACAAGATCACTTATTATTCTAAAATTTTATGATGTTAGGATTCCATTTACTGGGCTTTAGAATCTTGTTGTAAAATATGATTCCTGTGAATAAATCACCCTACATGACTTTAAGAACCGTGTTCTGCCTTGTTTAAAAACACTGTGATCTATGTATGGAAAGGGACATGGTTCTTTTTAACAGAGACAGTTTGGGTCAAAAGTCAAGCTGTAAAGGTTGCTAGTGATTTACCAAGAAGCTGGGGGTATTTTTCAAATAGAAAGAAGAAAATAGGTTAGTATTTAGAAGCTTGCTGGCAAGGACACTATCACTTGGGGAAAAAAGAATCCCTATGGTTTTTTTCTATTGCATAAGCTGTTAGGATTGGGTCACAATGGCTTGTTGGACACAGAGAGGCAGAGGGAATGAAATCTTAAGTCTCAATGGGTATAAAGCATTGAGAGGTCTTCAAAGAACATCCTGATGAACAAAGATAATAGATAAATAAGAAGTATATACTGATTTTTCGGAGAAAGCCTGTTTATAGCAACTTAATTTCAAGGTCTTTGTGAATAGGTAGGGTTCATCCATTAATTGGAAACACCACTTTTGCAAAAGAGTTAGGACATCAGAAAACTGGAGGCATGGGGGGAATCCTGTCCCTGATTGGGGCCCAAACAGAAATTTGAGTACTAACTCATAATATCATCTCTCCTCCTAGTTCAGTGGTCTCATCTTTCTTTGAGGCCCTGATGTGGTCTTTTGTGGAAGAATAAAGCCTTTCAAGAGTTAGGACATCAGAAACCTGGGGGCATGGGGGGGAATCCTGTCCCTGATTTGGACCCAAACAGAAATTTGAGTACTAACTCCTCATAATATCATGTCTCCTCCTAGTTGGGTGGTCTCATCTTTCTTTGATGTTTCGAGAGAGCTGACTTGTAGACTTTTGTGGAAGAATAAAGCTTTTCCATAGAATCCCTGCATCATTCTTCCATAACATACACCATCCATTTTATCAGAAACAATAAAGATGACAGCTAGCATTTACATAGTGCTTTGAAGTTTGTAAAATGCTTTACAAATGTTATCTCATTCGATCCTCATAACAGCCCTGGGTAATAGGTACTATTATCTCCATTTTACAGATGAGGAAACTGAGGCAGGCAAGGTTAAGCAACTTGCCCAAGGCCACACAACTAATAAGGGTCTGAGACAGAATTTGAACTCAGAACTTCCTGACTCCAGGTCCAGAACTCTATCTACTACAGTACCCAGAGGCCTAGATAACACATTTTCCACATGCCACCTTGAAGAATTCTTCCTGTCCTTGATCAGTCGTTTTCATAAGAAAAAGGTTTGAGGAGGTCAGATTAGAATGCCAGATGAAATCTCGACAAATCTTGAAATACCAAATAGATCTTGATTGGATGTGAGTACAAGCCTGAAAGCGATGATGCGGCTCAGTGGAAAGAACGCTGCATTTGGAGTCACAGGACCTTGGTTCAAATTCTAGCGCTGCTATTTATTATTCATAAGATTCTGAAGAAACTGCTCATATTTTGGGGGGCTTCAGTTTCCTCATCACGGAAATCATGCGGTTAGACTAAATACTCTCTCTGTTCCAGGGTCTAATATTGCCTTCCAGCCCAAGTTCCTGTGACCCTAAGAATAAGTCTACTGTAGAATGGGGTCATATTTCTGATCAAAGTCTGCGGTGGGACAATCAATCTAGGGGCCAGATGGTGTGGAAAATAGGAGATTGCTCAATGCTGTCAGTTGGCCTAACTTCCACAGGCAGATCTGCTTCCTTGTGCTTACAGATCACGTGGCTGTTACTGACCATGTACAGATCCTGGTGATGCCTCAGAGAGGGTCCTTTAAATCCCCAGGTCCAGCTGTTGCCAAAGGGACCCTGCTGATATTGTTAAGCTTTCTTAAAAAATAAATTTTATTGTTATATTTTGTTTCTACATCACCTATACTTCCCAATGTACTTCTCTCCTTTTCCTTCCCAGAAAGCCATCCTTTTTTAACAAAGAATAACAAAAAAGAAAGCTGTTCCACAAAATTCACAAATGTACTGAAAAAATCTGACACTGCATCCAGCATTTCAAAACCAGTCTTTTACCTCTGCAGTAAAGGGGAGGGGAAAGGGGAAGATAACGTTAGTTTTCACTGGAGTCATGATGACATCTCTGAAAATCATCAACACCTTTATCTGTTTAACAATGTTTCTTTTTCTTTCAGTCCTTGAATGGCAAACTTGATTTGCAAATTTTATTCTAATGAAAGGGAAAACAAGCTATATTCCTATATTTGAGAATACCCCTTTGAGCAGGTGACAAGGACAACTTTCCAAGAAGCCTCTGAATCCAAGTAGGGGCTGTAACTGCCTACAGAACTAATAGCTTTCAAACTGGACTGTGATTAAGAATTCCCTTGTTTTGGAAGCAAATTCGGATCAATGTGCAAAGAAAAAAAGATTTGAGTATCTATAGTTTCATCTAAGATAGAAAATGTTCTCTGTTCTCTCCTGCGCCATTGGAAATTTTGCTTATGCTAAATCCCTGAATAATGAGGAGTCATAGATTAGAATTGAGAGGGACATTAGTATTCCTGAATGGGGAAGTGTTTACCTAGCACAACCTCTGGCTATAGATGGGACTGACACTCTCTACCAAGACCAATCATATCCTTAATTTACATGGAAAGGAAGCCTAGAGCTTCTCTCAAGAATAAACCTTACCCAAAACATGGCAAAGTCCCCAGTGTGAACAAAATTATTTCTTAAGCCATACTATAGAACAAATCAGCCAAGTCTACCAACTTAACACTTTATGCTTTGAAATGTATTTTATTAAAAATACAGTGTCATTAAAAGCAGAAAACAATTTGTGTAATTTGTGAAGTAATGTGAATTAAGTGTGGGGTGGGGATTTGAATGAATGTAATTAGTTATTCATTATGCAGAGTTAGAACATTCTACTGTATTAAAATTTTAAATTAAAATTTATTCTATTTTCAGGTCTGCATTTTTTCCCTCCCACATCCTTCCCCCCAACCTAAAAAAAATAAGAAAAACAAAAACCATTACAAACATGAATAGTCAAGGAAAACAATTCCCACATTAGCCATGTCCAAAAAAAAGTCTCAACCTGCACTCTGAGCACATAACCATAATGATAATTTTTTTTCTTAAATATCCTTTAGGAAAAGCAGTACCTCTGCTCTATCTTTTTTCAAGAAAAGGTTAGGCGAGTTGCCCTTGCATACCACAAAGATAAGTTTGTGAAGGCATAAGAGTATGGTACCTTTCTGCCTTCTTGGATTCTATCTGCAGGTGGCTGCCATCATATTAAAAGCAAAATGAAAGGCTTTACTTTTTCGGGCTCTGCCATCTTTCTTTTAAATACTATTGATGACAGCCTCCTATCAGGCTATCTAGGCCACCATTATTTTCTTAGAGCTGACATCTCAGAACGGCGAAATGCCAGCCATTCATCCTTCTACCCAAAATGTGGAGGCAGTGGATCTCTGATTTGATTGGATGAAAAATTGTGGACACAGTCTTGAGAGAAAAATATGATGTAATAGACAACCTTTGAGAAACTACTATGAAGAATATTGTGGCAAGTCAGGCAGTCAGTCAACAAACATTTATTAAGCACCTACTCTGTGCTAGGCACTGTGCTAAGCCCCAGGGACACAAAGAAAGGTAAAAGACAATCCTTGCTTTCAAGGAGCTCACAGTCATCAATGCATTATCTTAAGAAAAAAACTGAAAACAAAAACTATATTTATACACAGTGTTACCTTATTATCCTCTAGGTTGATTATTTCCAGAAAGTCATGATTTTCTATGCCTTGTAAGCTACTGATTTTATTTCCAGATAAGTCCAAGTTCTGTAGCGCTTTCAGGTTTTCCAAACAAGTTATTTCCTCGATCTGGTTATTGCTCTAAAATTGATCAAACATACTTTTAATTTTGTTTTAGGTTATTGACAATGAATATTGTTATTGCTCCTAAGGGACAATTTTTTCATTTTTAATACTGTTCAAAATCTGGTAAGAAGTAGTAAATCATTCTCCTCTTTGGCTTCCTCGTTCCTTCCTTCATATGTTGAATGAATGAATAAGTAAACATTCAAATACTCAATTCTCAAATGGATCTCATTAATTTGGGAGTTCTTTTCAATGATCTAGATCACAAATATCCCATCAGGGGTGATTCTTGCCAATACGAAGCAGGCCGTGATGCATTTATCTACTCAACGTTTCGGAAAGAACAGATGAATGAATCCAATTGGGCGTAAGTCCCAATACGCACTATCTTCATTCCCATTAAGGAAAAATGATTGTAATTCCCTTCTTTAATTGATAGGAAAAATAAAATTCTGAAAGACTAAATAAATGGCAGCATAATTCGAAGGTCATCATTAAAAATAGAAATTTGATGCAATTCTTTAATCCAAAGACCTCTTGAATGTCAGCAGCTTTACACAATTACCCTATTCTCTGAAACTTGCTCAGTTGCTCATGTATGAATATCTTTTCTGACAATGAAGATGGAAAAGAAAGCATACAAGGCAAATTTTGCCCTCTTGTCCAATATTCCCCTATCTCTGTGCACATCATCACAAATAATAATGGCAATACCTTGAATTTTACAATAGTTTTACAACACTCCCCAGGAAGAGAGGTGCTTGCCAACGCAATTATCTCTGTTGCTCCTTGAGCTAGCTTTGAGTTCTATGATTCACACTAAAAAATTATATTCTCAGTTTAACTTGGTAAACTAAAACTGTCATCTCAGCATCATCACTCATTAATGTCATTTTGTGTGTAATTACTTGACATTTTTTCCTATCCTTTTAATAAACACTTAAAAACTCAAGGAATGAACATTATGGTATTGACCTGGCTGAGCATCTCTAACACTTTTCCTGACTTGAACATTTTTAATTAGGCTATTAATAGCAATATCCACCTACTATTTCTCATAAGGATTTATTTTAATAGAGTACAGTAAAAAAAAGTTCTAAAATTGCTGATCTTTCAAATCTGGAAACAAAAAACAAAAAAAATGATTCTGTAGGTAGCTCCCAAATGCCACTTTGAAGGCATAAAATTCCTAAGAGTTCTCTTCATTAAGCAGAACTCATTATTTATTTTCAAGTCAAGAAGAAGACATTTAAAAAATATATCCTATGCTTCTTTTTCCATAGTTAAAACCAAATTTACTACTCCTTAGAGCTTAAGGACTTGGAGAGGATAAAAGGTATAACAGGAATAGAGATAAAAGGTAAAACCATGGAGGAAGAAAAAATTCAACATATTTAATATGTCTACCACAAATATTCACATGAATATAATTCAAATACAGATATCTCTGTAGTAAAAAAAAACACATGCAATTTATCAATTTTGCAACTATTTTTTCCCAACAATATTTATGATGCTTTAGATACTTTAAATAGTTCATAATAATAACTAACGTTCATTCGGCACTTTAAGATTTGCAAAGTACTTTATATATGTTATTTCATTTGAGCTTTATAGCAATCCTGTGAGGTATGTCCTAATATTATCCCCATTTTACAGGTAAGGAAACTGAGGCTGAAAAAGGTTAGGTGACTTGTCCAGGATCATACACCTAGCTAGCAAGTATCAGAGGCAGGATTCAAACTTAAGTTTGGTTAATTTAAGACAACACTCAGTCCACTGTGCTCCTTCCAATGAATTCATAATTACAATAGCTCTGTTAAGTAGTTTACAGATGGGAAAACTGAGGCCTAGAGAGGCATGTAGGTATATAAACATATCGCCAACTAACATAATTCCACACCAATGCCATTAATGCATCATTACCAAACCCTGGAATAATGTCACAAAGCTCTGCAAATCAAAGCGTCTGCAGTAATTTTAGCTAACTGCTCTTATTACACGCCTTCACCTAGCATAGTGGAACCAATTAAAAATGGTAGCTGGGCTATGCATATAATTTGACAGCCTAAAGGCACAGAACAAATAAGAAAAGGTTCCATATCTCCTGAACTTCCTAGGTTTCTCCTAGTTATAAGAAGAAATTCTTAAGAAATAACACATCAAAACATAAACTCAAAAGTGATAAACCATTTCCTAAAAGTAATGAAACCAGAAATACACACAAACTCTATTCTGAATAAGAAAACAGGTTTTACTTCAGGGAAACTGAATTTTAAAGTCTGGAATTCATTGTCATTTCTTGAGATGAATTTACATTTCAGTTTACAGTGAAAGCTGGCGCCAGAGCGTTAATAATTGCTTTTGATAATGAATGTTTTTCTTTATCCTTCCTATTAATGATAAAAATAAATCCTTTTTAATAGGGTTTAAAATGAAGTAATTGGCTATGTTTAAATTGGTAAGGAAATTAAGCAAACATAAAGTCTAGAATATGTGTGTAATTTCATTTTAGTATGACAATGAAAAAACAGAAAAAATTTATTCTCAAATAATTAAAAGAAAACTGAAAGGTATCATAGTCCATGTTTTCACAAACTCATCTTTGTGGTATGAAAGGCGCAATTCAGCTAATCGCTTCTTGAGAAAAGATAGAATGATATGCTGCTTTTTCTAAAGGATACTTAAGGAAAAAATTGTTGATATGGATTATTTAGTGTTGGGAATGCACTCCAAATATGATAGTGCCATGAGTATTATTCTTAATAATAGATTTAATTCTTATCCCCTTTAGTACTCCCACATATCATCCTTGAATCATACCACTTGAAGTAAATGGGAACGCCAAGTACGTATGCCCTATAGCAAGGATATGATGCCCCAAGTAATAAAAATCCATTGCAAGTGCTACCAATAATACTCCAAATTCTTATCTTTCTAGATATATCATTTCTATTTATCTCTAGAATTTTCACTTAACTAGGTGGATTCATTAACATGGTGGAGCAGAGAGAATATGTGACCTAAAGTCAAGTGAATTGGATCTTGATGCCTTTAATCAACTTACTCTGCAGCCTCAGGCAAATGACTGCATCTCTTTATGTTTCAATTGCACCATCTATAATCTGATTTCAGTACCTTGCCCCAGCTTTCCTCACTGTATAGTATGGTGAATCTCAAAAATGCACTTTAAACTCTTTGAAAGAAGACTAATGTCAACATCAAATTCTCTATGCTAAGGAGGCTAAGAACGTAAAATTCCACAAAATTAAAAAGATACAAATAATACAAAATTTCATTTAAAAAACCAATTTCAACCAATCTCCTTCTTCACTAAAATATTCACCTAAGAAAAGACCAGAAAGTAAATTTAGCTAGCTTGAAATTCACTACCCTCCTGCCCAACCTGTGGTGGTCATGGTAAAGAATAGTGAAACAAAGGCAAGGAACAGGAAGAAGGGGAAATCAGGGACTTGAATAAAGCACAAATTATGTCATCCTTCCCCAAATAACTGGCAGGAGTTATTTCAGAAATGCTAGATGTGTATTGAGAGGTAATAATCTTGCAGATTTTTCCCCATAAAAGAATTTATTTTTATGTTGGACCAAATGACTTAAGCTCTCTCAATCTCAGTTTCCTCATCTGTAAAATGAGGAAGGTGGCCTAAATTACTTTTAAGGGCCCTTCCCTCTCTAAATCTGTGATAATGTGAAATTTCTCACTTCATGTCACTTTATGAATGAAATGGAAAAATGAAATGTCACTTATTAAGTTTAATAATTCCCTCTCATAACCTCTTACTGATTCTACACTGGCAAGATAAAATGTATCACGTGCCAGTTAACCTGAAACAACATATAGAAAATTATGGGATTAAAAATCTTAATAGTTTTTTAATTGCTTTTCTAAATTTTAATATTTACTTATAAATGTTACTGGTGCCTACACATTATTCTTTAAAATGTTGTTGGAAGTTATTGTGAATGCCATTTTTTCCAATACAGAAAATGCCCAACATATTTTAAAAATTAACTCAAAATATTTGGATATCAACCTAGCTAATCTGTATTTGCCATGTAACATATATGCAAAAGAGATACCACCTATGCAAAAGAGCACATTATCAAAAGAGTAAAATGAAACTAATATTTTCCCATTTTTGAACCAATTAAGACATTAATAAATTTTTAAAATTTTAAGAAATCAACATTCATACTTTCACTAATTTTTTAAAAATATTTTAATATTTTTAGGTAAAACAAGAATGTTGTTACACTCACCAGACAGAGTATTTTGATTGGTAAAGTGCATAAGCCATCCATTTTACTGATTTTGTTGTGTGCCAAGCTAAGATGGGTTAGATTTTTACAATTCTCTAGTCCTTTGATATCCTTTATTTCATTATCTATACACCAAGGGCTGTATTTAAGGAAAATATTTTTAAAGCCTTATATTTATAAGAAAAGAAAGTAAATGTTAAGTTACCATCACAGGAACCATTTAATATTTTAAAATTTCTAAATAAAGCAGAGACAAAAGAGAATGTATGAATTCTAATGCAAAGTATATTTTAAACAGTGAATAAATAGTACCAGCATTTAATAGGATGCAAATTTTGAATGCTCAGCTACATTTACATTAGAATATGATTTGTTTCATCAGAAAGGAAAGAAAGATCACAATACCACATTGCTGCCTTCCAAGTATTGGGTTTTCCCTTGGTTATTTTAATAGTTTATTTGAGGATGTTATCTGCTTTCCCACTGAACCTCTGAGCTCAGGAGAGGTCTCACCTTATAGCTTACCCCTAGATTAGTTTAGTTACTACCGGCACAGAGGATGATATTCTCAGTCTTCTTGAAGGGCCAGTAAGAAATTTTTCCTGCTTTCGTATCCTCCGAAGAAGTATTAAAAGGTCAACCATAATAGACGATCCAAATGCCAACCTCCTATTAGGGCACAATCCAACTTCTCCTTTGACTGGCACCTTTCCATTTCCTTTCAAAAGTGCTCTAGTCTCCTCTTATTCCAAAAAATATAAACAAAACCTTCATTTGAGCCTATAGTCTCCAATGCCAGATAAAAGTATCTTACTTTTCACCTCCTTACTTTTCTATTAAACTTCTCAAACAAGTGGTCCTCATCCATCGACTCCATTTCCTCACCATCTATCATCCCTCTAATTTCTCGCAATCTGTTTATTCCTCCTTTCCATCACTTAATTGAAACTGCTCACTAAATGGTCACTTATTCAAGTCCAGTTGCCTTTTCTCTCTGTCCTTGACCGCTCTTTAGCACATTTCAGTTTTAACCATCCATGCCTTAAAACTCTCCTTCCTCTGGCCTTGTACTTTCCTCATTAGCCCTTACCTCTCTGAGAGGTGTTTTCTTGGCTCTATATTCTTTCTCCATCTGCCCTCCAACTGTAAGTGTAACTAAGTCTACCTACCATTACTATAAACTCAACATTTCTCAAAGTGAGTTTGTCTTTTCCCCTTCCCCAAACCAGCTATCCCTCCCAACCTTCCTCTTTCTATTTTCTAGGTTACTTAAATTCTAAGAATTACAGTCATCTAGAACACCTGAAACACCATTTAGTTCAAGTTACTCCAAAAGCTCCAATGCCTTTTAGCATTTAAGGTCCCAGCTTCTTAGCCTGGCAGTGAAGGTATTCTGCAATCTGCCTCATCCCATCACCCCAGAACAGAAATTTTCCATTCCTAAATAGGTACACTAATGCACTGTTGGTGGAGTTGTAAGCTGGGCCTACCATTCTGGAAAACAATTTGGCATTAAACCCAAAGAGTTATAAAACTGTGCACGCCCTTTGATCCAGCAATACAACTACTAGATCTCTATCCCAAAAAGATCAAAGGAAAAAGAAAAGAATCTATGTGTACACAAATATTTGTAGCAGCTCTTTTTTGTTATGGCAAAAAACGAGGGGATACCCATCAACTGGGGAATGTCTGAACAAGTTGTGGTATATGTGATTGTGATAGAATACCATTGCACTCTAAGAAATTACAAGAGGGATGGTTATAAAAAAACTGGGAAGATTTTTATGAACTGATACAAAATGAAGTGAGTAGAAACAGGAGTTCATTGTACATAGTAACATCAATATTGTAATGATGCTCAACTGAGAAAGACATAGATACTCTGATCAACACAATGAGACAATTCTGAAGGACGCATGATGAGAAATGCTATCCACCTCTAGAAAGAGGACTGATGAACTCTGAATGCAAATTGAAGCATACTTTCTTTACTTTTTAAATTTTTCTTGTTTTTTTGCAACATGGCTAATATGAAAATATTTTTCTCATGCCTTCATATATATAATTGATATCATATTGCTTGCCTTCTCAGTGGGTGGGGGAAGAGCTAGAGGGAGAGAATTTGGAGCTCAAAGTTTTTAAAAATGAATATCAAAAATAAATAAATTTTAAAAAATACATTTTCCATTCCTGCTAGACTGGCCTCAAATTCATTAAACATTTATCAAGTAGCTTCTATATGCAGACTAATTTGCTAGACTGTAGAGGAAGTACAAGTTTTAGATAAGACACAGTCCTTGATTTCATAAAAATTATAGCATGTCACAAACATAGGTAACCATAATGCACAGTACTGCTCAGTAAGTTCATTAGAGAGATACAAAACATAAAGTAGTTCAGTTTACTTGGAGTTTGGAGTAAAAGGAGGAGAGAGGGCCAATGTGGGATAAGGCTGGAAAGTTAAGCCACACCAGATTGTAAAGGGTGAAGGAGGCTGAACTTCACTTGGAGAGAAATAGGGAGCCACTTGAGAATTTCAAGCAAAGGAGGGACATGACCAGACCTATGCATATGGAAGACTAGCCTATGGTGATGTAAGGATTAATTAAAGGGGTGTGAAGTGGGGTTAGAGAAACTGTTGCTGAGTCATTTCAGTTGTGTCTGACTCTTTGTGACCCCACTTGGGGTTTTCTTGGCAGAGACACTGGACTGGTTCACCATTTACTTCTCCAGCTTATTTTACAGATGAGGAAACTGAGGCAAACAGGGTTAAGTGACTTGCCCAGGGTCACACAGCTATTACGTATCTGAGGCCAGATTTGAACTCACAAAGATGAGTCTTCCTGACTCCAGGCCCAGTATTCTATCCACTGTGCCATAGTTAGAAGGATTTCACACTATTAGTTCAGGCAGGTAGCAACCAGAGACTACACTAGTTTGGTGACGAAAGGTACTGCCGCGATAGAATTGTTTAAATCCATATTTCCACATATAAGATTAATTTAAAGCCTAGCATGTATAGATGAATCTGTACTCTAGAAACCAAGAAATCACAATTAGTTCAAAACATAGCTCCCAATCCTGTAGCTGAAACAAAAATAAATAAACATAAGGAGTATGATTTATAGCTTTTGTAATAACATTATTTTCATAAATCTTGACTCAAACTTTTATTCTTTAAAAACATACCTACTTTCAACATTTTATTTTTAAATGTTTTAATAAGCTGAAATGTCATTCCCAAATCTTTAGGAAAAATTTTGTAGAGTACCATTGTATCACAAAGATATGTAAAAAATTACAAACTTGATGAATCTCTTATCAAAAAATACTCCTTTTATCCATTCCAAAGGATACTATCCAGTATTAGTTTACTGAGCCCTGTGTATGCATACAAATCATTCATTTCCGGGATTTTGTTGAATGAAAAATCCACCTTCTGAAAAAAAAAAAAGACAGACCAATTTGCCATAAATTGCTTATCCTTCCATCTTTTTACAATAGCATAGCATAAGAGAAAGATGTTTACACAAAGAATGAATGAATAGGAATGATTTTACTTAGATTTAATGGTTTACAAATGTAAATTTTGTGTTTATTAATATTAAAAGGCAAATTTAAAATTTTATTAATTAATGAAAAAATCCTCAAAACTAAAACTTTGTAAACATCTTTTAAATGACTCCTTTCTCTTTCATCTTTTGACTAGTCCAAGGAACATGTAATTTCCATGGAGTTCTGACCACTGCCATAGGCAATCTTATAACAAACACACAACCAAATCAGATTCCTGCATTGGCCACCTCAGTGTTTGAAATTCATATTAAATTTTTGTATTCATCCTTTAGGAAACTCCTTCATTCTGTTCCTATTTAGCATCATTTATCTCATTTTCTCTGGATATCCCTAAATTCTATCTTTTTAATTTATATGAATATCTTGATTTTCTTTTTCTTTGCTCCTTGCAATCCTTATCTCAATTAATTTGTCCATATATTTAAGAGGAGAAGAATCTTGCTTTATCCGTACCTTAAGCTACATCCCTTCCACATTTCTCATAACTATTTCAAGAAAAGTCTTTTCCAGACTCTGTATTCATTTTCAACTAAACGGCAAATGATTCACTAAAAGACACTACCTAAGGCTCAGAGACTTTATTTCTCCTTAATTTATATCTTTGATTCTTTTATCCTCTATCCCCATGCATCTATTCATCATGTGTATAAAATGTACCTTAGTCAAAGACACGGTTAATTTTGTATCCTCAAGAATATTTGGTACAGAGGTTTTAAGGGGTAATACTAAAGCCCTCTGATATGCATTGGAGCCTAGCTGCAATCTTTATGAAGCACAGGGCCAGAAGAAAGGAATCCATCAAATACAATGAACAAGTATTTACTGAGTACCTACTAGGTACATACAAGATACCATGCTAAGCACTTTGGGGGTGGTGCGGTAAAAAGAAGTGTAAGATACAGTTTCTAATCTCAAGAAACAGATGGTTGAGAAAGTTAAACAGGAAGAAAGGAAGGCATACCAGGTATCAGGGGAACAAGTCACTGTCCTCTTTCAGCAGGGTGATTGAGGACTATATGGATAATGGCCTAGCCGTTTGGGAGGATGGAAAGGTCTCTGTAGGGCCACATGTTTTTAATCTGGCTAATTTTTCTAAGATTTGGGGACTCCGTGGTGGTAGGATAGGAACTGAATGTTTTGGGAGAAGATACTAGGGTATGTACCTCCAGTGGTATGTGATTCTAAGGAGGCTTCCCAAGGAGTGAAGGACATATTTCAGGATGAAAAAAGCTCTGCCTGGGTCTGGGAGAACTGGCAATGGTATCAACAAAGGAGGCTACAGATAGCCTGATCAACGTGTCCACTGAGTGGCCTCCCCAGAGTGCCTAATGGTTTCACAGAGGAACACAATGTGGCTTATGAGCGTAGGGGAATGTCTAATGCATTCATCTTAGAAAAAATAAAGATTATTTTAAAAGAAAAAATAACAAGACCGATAATAAAATTGAGAGATTTCTAAGCAAGGAGGAGGAAATCAAAAAGAGTGCTATTCTGCCACGACACCAAAATATAAATGAATGAATGCTATAGTAAAATGAATTTGAAATAGATTTCCATGTTTTTGCAAGTCTTAGTAAAGAAGTTTAGATCTAAAACTTAAATTTAATTTGTTTTACAAATAAAATGTAACCCCAGGAAATAGACAGTAACAGTTTATGTCCCTATCATACAAACATGAATCCACATAAATGAATAGCCATACAAAGTTTAAAAGCATAGAAGCATTTTTCATTGAGAAATGCAGTCATGTGACAGAATGCTAATCATACAATCTCCAGTATATAAGTTGTTTTATAAAATGCCTAATGCAGTCTATGCTTTAGGGATGCAAAAGTACATTTAGAGGTATGGCCAGATTTGAAATTTTTATATAATAATAATAGCTAACACTTATATAATACTTCACGGTTTACAAATTACTTTACATATATTATCCCATTTATTTACATAAATTTATATGAAAATTCATATAAAAAAGGGTCAATGATAATTTTTAAAATTGAGTCACATAAAAAAGGTATGTTTGGAACTATGAGGAAATTTTCTATGGTAAATAGGTTTTCCAGAACTCAATGCTGATATGCAATTGTTTCTGCTCTGATTTAAAAATATATAATAATAATTCCTGCATTTCAGAGAAAGGAAGAGCTTTTTTTCAGGCATGTCATATCATCCTGCTACTTTTTAGCAGACTTTTCTAAAAATACTGTCAGTTGACAGGCTAGCCTACATCTTTATTTCTTTAAAATAAATGAAATACATAATATCCTATTTTCCCCTCTTACTGCAAAGGCTAATAGCCATATTATCTACCTTGACTCACTTTTTTTTTTTTGCAGGGGGGAAGGTAAGGCAATTGGGGTTAAATGACTTGCCCAAGGTCAACAGGTAGTAAGTGATTTGAACTCAGGTCCTCCTGACTTCAGGACCAGTGCTCTACTCACTGCACCACCTAGCTGCCCCAACTCACTCTTATAAACATGTAAAGGTTGAACATGATTAGTCACTCCAAAAATTTTCATTTGCTCTCCACTAAAATCTGAATCTCTCAAAGCAAATTTCTCATGTCTCTTCAGCATCATTTTACCTGTTTAATTTGGTATATAAATCTACTAGACCATTTAATACATTTGTTTAGCACAGTTGTAAATTCTACCTTGAGATTCTTGGGTGGGTTGAAACCGAAGAATGTAGTCAACTCATTGTGAGAAGCATTGAGTTCTATGAGATAAGGCATATGACTAACACAGCTCAAATCTAAGAAAGGAAGAAAGAACACAGAATTGAAATAAGTAAAATTAGGCAAAAGCAATTAACAATAGTATACATGACAACTAAAACATTTTTAAAAAATAATTTAATTGCAAGCAGCCAGACTTTTGCCAATGATGCTCTGCCCCCCCAAAATAATGAATAATTTAAATATATGTCTAAAAATGTAAATACTTCACACAAGATAAAACCCTTAGCCTTCTCCTCTACCTAGCCTTTGACCAGAACAACTAAAAATAGCAAATGGATTGTTTTAGGTCTCCTCTGAACCAGTTCAATAATGCACAGAGGTTCTAACAAGTAGTAGGTTACTACTTGTGAAAAGTAGCAGGAGGAAGATGGATGAGAAGCGACATTCCTGGATAACTTACCAAATAACCAGACTCTAAACAACTGATGACTATTGAAAGAATAGAAATTAACGTAACCTCTATATTTTAAATAAGTTTTGTTTATAAATACCTAAGAATTAATCACCAAATCCTAAATCTTATTAATTTCATATGATCACTTTAATAAATTCTATAATTCTACTTTAGTTTCTACTTTCTAAAAATATTCACCTAAACTTTATATTTCATCATAAGCCAGCATTTTGTACCTTATTTCCAAAGAGGAAAAGACTATATTTTTTCTCCACTAGAGTCATATGTAACTTTAAAAATAAAGTATGAAGCATTAAATTTGTTCATGAGAACATTCTCATCTTCATATATAACACAAAATTTAAATGGATTCAACATCATTGGCAACATGATTTAGTGGGGAGGAGAACAGTGGGAGTCAAATGATGTGTATTCTAGTTCGGGCTCAACCAGGCATGATTTCGTGCTTCAATTTCCTCACATGGGTTCATGATCAATTAGTCAGTCAGTCTACAAGCTCTTATTATTATTAATAGTAGGATTTAGAACTTAAGGATCTGAGAGATCATCAAATGCAAGCCCCTGTTTCACGAAGCAATAGAGCTAGGCTCTGACACCCAGGTACCTCCTCCTCTCTCCTCTCTCCTCCTCATCACTATCATCATCTTCATTATTAATGCCTTGGCGAGGAGAAGGGCTACTTCATTAGGTAAGAGGGGGTGAAAGAGGAGATAGTAGCAGAAGACAAGCGGATGACAGGAGATGAGGAAGAAAGGAGAAGGAGGAGCTCTTGACAAACAGCCCCAATGTTTTCAGTAAAATATGACTTTTTTAAAAAAAGGAAATCTGTTCTTTAGGCACAGCTCTACTATTTTATGGCTATGTAATCAGGGGAAAACAATAGAAGTCAGGAAAAGAGCCTGAGAAAACAAATAAGCCAAAAAAGAGAAAGAAGCAAGTTTTCCATCATCAAAGTAAGAAATAGTGAGGGAACTTAGCTGTTGTTCCTCATAAGGAAAAGGTGAGAGGCATATATTAGTAGATAAAGAGACAGCCCCATAGTCAAGCAGACCAGCATTCAGGTTCTACCTCAGACAAGGTGACCCCTGTGTCCCAGGCAACATTCTAAAATTATACATTACAGTAGAGTTGCTGATTTGCATCAGTGAACTGAATTCTATTCCAAGAGTACCCCACCCCAATGAAATTAAAGGTCTAGACAAAAATGAATGATATCTACTTTAGAACCACTGGGGAGAAAGTCCTCTATTGAAGCAGTATATTACTGGTGCCTTATAGGAGTCCTTGAAGTTTATATCATCAGAGTGCCATCTCTAAAGATCCCACAGAGCTAGAAAGGCCTCAGGTATGGCCCAGGGGAAGAATGTCTTTCATCCAAAGACTAGCCTTGCTAACATCTTAGAGGCTCCTTGCCAGGTTGGTGGTGTGTTGAAGATATTTCCAGTCATGGCAAGTCATGAAGAGAGTCTACTAAAAAGTTGTCATCGGTGATATGAATTGATGGATCACAGAAATGCAGGATTTTACCACATCTCTCCCATCAGATTGGCTATCATGTCAAAATAGGAAAATGATAAATGCCGGAGAAGATGTTGGAAAATTGGAACACTATTGCATTGTTGGTGGAGTTGTGAATTTATCCAACCATTCTGGAGAGCAATTTGGAACTATGCCCAAAGGACTATAAAAATGTACATACCCTTTGACTCAGCAATATCACTTCTAGGACTGTATCCCAAAGAGATAACACAAGTGGGAAGGGGGCCTGTACATACAAAAATATTTATAGCCACTCTTTTTGTGGTGGCAAAGAACTGGAAATCAAGGGGATGCCCATCAATTGGGGAATGGCTAAACAAATCATGGTATATGAATGTAATGGAATACTATTGTGCTATAAGAAATGAGGAGCAGATGGACTTCATAAGAACCTGGAGAGTTTTATAGGGCCTGATGATGAGTGAAGGGAGCAGAACCAGGAGAACATTGCACACAACCACAGACACATTGCTTCTGTGATGACTAACTTTGATAGACTTGGCTCTTCTCAACAATGCTAGGTTCTGAGACAGCTCCAAAAGACTCATGATGGAAAAGGCTATTCACATGCACAGAAAGAACTATGGAATCTGAATGCAGACTGAAGCAAACTATTTGCTCTCTCTTTTCTAAATTTTATTTTATTTTATTTTTGGTTTCGTTACATCTTTCTCATGGTTCATTTCATTAGTTATAATTCTTCTTTACAGCTTGATTATTGGGAAAATAAGTTTAATGTGAAGGTATATGTAGAACCTATATCAGATTACATGCTCTCTTGGGGGCGAGGGGGGAGGAGAGGAAGAAGGAGAAAATTTGGAACTCAAAAACTTGTAGAGTGTTGTAAACTAAAAAAAAAATTAATTTTTTTTAAAAAAGGAACTGCAGAATTTAAGAGTTGGGAGAGGGACTTCAGGAGCCATCTAGCCCAGTCCATACAAATATTAGGAAGAAAAAACACAATGCTTTATCTTCTGGGGAAAACAAGGAATATATAGAATGTACAGGATAATAGAATTAGCAACTGAGATCAAGAAGAAAGAGCTTAGGTGTGGAGGGAGGGGAAAGAAGGAGGAGGAAAAAGCAGCAGCAGCAGCACTTAAAAATCACTTTAATAAAATGGAAAGAGTAGCACAATGTGCTACATGTACATAACATACATACATACATGAAAGAAAAGGAAAAGAAGAAAAGTTCAAGATGGAGTTGAAAATAACAATGAACAGGGAAGGGAGTAATTTACACATACACAAAAAATTTGAATTTCTAGTGTTCAACTAATAAGATTAGATATAGCCATCCAGGAAGAAGATGGAGATACGAAAGAACAAATTAAGATAGAGACCAATTAAGGATAAAGGAAGCATAAAATAATGTATAATCTTTATTGAAGATTAGAGAAAAGTAGGAAAGGAAAACAGAACACTTAAACCGTAGGGCATAATCAGCTTCATAAAAGGAGATAATGCTTCAAAAATTTCACCTGAATCTCTGATAATTGAATAAATATAATTCTACAATATCACAAACATACCATGGCATTATCCTTTTTGTAGATTTGTGCCTTTTTCTTTTGGTTTGAGGGCAGAGAAACCATATGGGAACTGATTTATGCCATCACTAAAATGAACTTTTGTGGTATTAACTACATATTACATCAAACCATTTTAATACTCTCTAGTTCAGTGGTCTAGGCATGAATTTACTAGAATAATTGTTACGTACCATTAATTTTATTGTGTGACAGTTCCAAGTTCTCTAGGTGAACATATCCACAAAGAATGGAAACATCTATTAAGTCAGAGTTCTGAGGGGAAAAAGTAAAAAGGACTTTAATATCATTTTAGCATGGTAATCTCCTTAGAATACAAGGGAAGAAGAGATGGCACAAAGCAGGCACACCCTTCAGGTGGATGTTGAAAATTAGACACCAAACTCTAACAAGAAATATAATGTGTATCCAAGATCCTACCAGTAAGAAACCCTCAAAAAAAAAAAAAGAAAAGCAACACTCAAATAAAAAATTCAAAATAGATGTGAAGAAAACAATTGCTAACTGAATTAGAATAAAAATGGTGAAGGTTGTGGGCAAAGAAGTCACTTATTTCTAGTAAAGACAGCTAAAGCAACTGGATATTAGGCAAATTCTTAGCATAAAACAAATGTAAGAAATAAGCCAGAAAGTAGGGTAATGAAAATGATAAAACACACTCTATCCCCATCTACTTTTCATTGGTTCTGCACATGAGACTCCACCTCCTGTATTGGGACTTCATTGGCTGTCCCCGTGCCTAGAATGCACTCATTCCTCACCTCAGAAGCCCTACTCTTCCTTAAAGATGCAAATCAGGCATCATCTTCTTTCTGCAGGAAAGCCTCTCCTGATGTCACTCCTCCAAATACTAGGGCCCTCCTGGACTTTTTGCTATTCAACTACTTTGTTTATTATATTTATATTTACTACCTTTATGCTTATGCTGCATATATTTTTAATGTGCTTGTTAAATTCCCCATTAGAATGTAGGCTCTGTAAAGTAAAGGAGGGTTTCATTTTTACTACTAACATCTCTAGTACCTAGCACACTGCCTGGTACATAGTAGGTGCGTGTGCACTACTTGTTGACTGATTTGATGCCTAACCAAGAAGCAATTAATAACACCGCATGCCATTTATACAGTGTTACTTTCATTTGATCCAATAATTGCATGAGCGAGGGAAAGCATTACTTTTCCCTTTAATAGTGCAGTGTAGAAGAGAGCCCTGACCCAGACTGGGGACCTGGGTTTTAACTCTATCTGTACCATGAACTCATTGTGTGATGTTGAGTAAATCAGTTAATCTCACTGGGCCTCAGCTTCCTCTTCCATAAAAGCAGAACACTGAAGCTCTAAGCAGTCTCCCAGTTCTAAGACCCTATGACCAATACCTTTTCTACTTCCAACAGCTATAAGGGAATACCACTCAGAAAAGACATGGGAATCTGGGGTCCTTGATATGATGGCAGATGTGGCCAGAGAAATAGAACTAGCTAGGAGTAATTAACCACCATGTTCAAATAGAAGACGAATGATGAGAAGCCACCTCTCCCCTCTCCCGCTCTCCTCCACCCCAATAGCTTTGCAGAGGTAGAATGAGTTGTGTGAGAAAGTTCAGGGACTGGGCAGCTTTCAGGCACATGGTCTTTTACTTTTAGGTGTCCAAGTCACATCCCCCCATCAGTGGGAGGTCCATAAGTGTAGTACATTGCACATATTGTAAGGTCTCTGAGGGCAGAGACTTTCTTTTGCTTCCTTTTTGTATCCTAAGCACTTAGCACAGTGCCTGGCACATAGTAGGCAAATGTTGATTGATTAATTAATATTATCAGAATTTTGTGATGCATTGGTCAGTTCTGATCATGTTTTTCTCTTTTTTCCCTTGAAAAATATTATTTTTATGTGGGATGGTCCGCCAGGGGAGGAGGAAATTTTGCGGATGTAAAAAAAAAGACCAATAGAAGTTTATTTTTTAAAAAAGAATGTTTATTAAAAAGGGATAGAACAGCTGAAAAAGAGACCCAATAAAGAAGCCAAACATGGAAAAGAGAGACTATTAAGACAAAATTTAAGACAAAATAAGTCATATAGTGCCCAATATGAAAGAAATTTAGTGGCAAAATAAGTTTTATCTAGCTAAAATTAGATAGAAAGGATTGTTCTGGTTTTTTACAGACTAATTTAAGATAGAGAGAAGTAGAATATTGATTGGAAGGGGTTTGAATGAGAATATAATAGCTTCTAAAATTCTTTATCATCCCCATACCTATATATAGTGCTATGTGCACATAGCAGGATCAATACATGTTGATTGATTCACTTTTAAATGTTTTTAAGTAATCATTACAATACATGCAAGCTTTGGCATAAAGCTGTCATCAAAGCACATGCCATAAGATTGACTTGTAGGTGAATTTAAAGCTGCATTTAATGCTGCATTAAGTTCTCCCAAAATGAGGTCTAAGATGGAATAACCTTATAATGAACTCCAGTGTAACAGAATCACAGTGCTACGGTAATGTTCCGGCATACTTTGCACATATATTGTCCAGAAAACAAAGTATCTTGGGATTTATAACTTTAAGGAACCTTAGAGGTCATATGCCTCAACTCCTTTATTTTACAGATTAGTAAACTAAGACCCAGAACCCAGCCAGAGAAGTCTTGGGACAGGCAGAGAGGCAGAACTGGGATTTTTTTCTGAGACTGGGTCACCCTATCTTGCCTAACCTGGAAATGTAGTCACCAACATCAACATGGATCGGCACAAAGCTTTAATTTGTTCCTTTTCTTTTTTTCAACTTGGCCCAGTTAGCCCCTTCTTTCACCATCGGGTGGCCTCCTGATTCTGGGGGTTTCCTCTATTGGTGCTAGACTTAGCACAGACACCCAATCAACTGCAGCTTAAAACTCCTGAACTCCAGCCACCTAGCAGCCTCATCCTCCCCAGTAAATAGAGACTACAGGTGTGTTCCACCACACCTGGCTCAAGTTGGGATTTGAACTCAAATTGCTCACTAAATCCAGTGTTTTTTTTTTTCCACTAAGCCACGCTGGTTCCATTTTAAAGTGGTTTTTTTTCTTACATTTCATAATATTCTGAAACAAAAAGTTAAAATATTTTTCCAGGATATTAATTTGATTTGAAACAAAACTAAAACTTGAAGTACCCTGATTATTCTTCATTTATCATTTTATATGATTAGATCAAAATCTGTTATTAATTTTAAATACAAATATTATTCAGAAGCTAAAAATTACTGAATAACAAAAACAATTCTTTACAAACCTGTATTTTTTCAGCATTTTCTTTGGAAAGGTGGATCATCTTGACACACATAGAAAAAAAACCAACTCAATACAAAATACTTATTTTAATTTGGATTCAGAGAGAAATTTTGGACAGAATCACAGTATTTTTGAATTGTCATTATGTCACACTGTTCTTGGCCTATTACTGTTGGTGAAAGTGATCCCCATGTTGCTATACCATCACCAAGTACCATCAGATTGTCTGATACTGCCTAACCTAGCTGAATTGTATAAGCTGAAGTTTCTCTCAGTTTCCAACCCTAAGAGAAGGTGTTGGGCTTCCATTAATACTTATCATAAAAAGACACAAATGTGAGAGCAATAATAGTGCAGGAACTTGCAGGCTTGATAACCAAACATGGTAGGGATTCCCTGAAGTCTGGCATCTATGTGAGTAGCTGTTAAACATCAATTTCCACCCAAATGAAATGGTTTGGGACTTGGGGTGGTTTCTAGTCATCCCCAAATCAATGAATATCAGAGAAAACTTAAGAAACCAATGGGTTTAGTGTGCCAGGTATACACACACCGACAATCACTGGCACTCTGTTATACTCACTGGTAATGACAGGTTGAGGTAGACTTGCTCAGTCCCAGGCCCTGAGCGGCCCAATTTACAGAGTGCTTCGGCCACTGCTTCTTCCCTGAGTACTCCATCAAACTCATTCTGAAAAGAAAAAATAATGATAAATAAGGAAGCCAGAAAGATAAAGATGTATCATAAAGGAAATAGCACTCTCCCAGATATGCCTAGCACCCATGTTATATGCCCTAGTAAGTACCGAAACCGTGCCATCCCACAAGAAAATTCTGTCATTTCACTTTGACTCGAAGGCCTGTAAATACAGCATATGAGTTCATACAGACTAAATGAAATGACTGTCTTTATGGTCGTAGAATTTTCAGATAGTGACTGGCTTCAAACATCAATGCATAGTTATCTAACTAGAACACACATCTCTGGTGTTCTTGCTAAAGAAAACAGGTTCTAATGTACATATTTCACTGGCTTCTTCCTCCAGAATCAAATACTTTGTGCCCGTTTCCAAAAATATTATTAGATCGGGATGTGTTTCAGTTAGAAGACTGGACTAGCATTTGCGTAGTCCTGGAGATGACAGTTAAGTCTGTCCTGTAGCAATGCACCATCTAGTAAGATTTCAGAACCTTATATTGAGTGCCAGCACACTATAAGTATGTCCCCTACAATTCACCAGGACCAAAACTGCTACCAATCTCTAGGTTACTGACTTCATCCTAGAAAAATCTTGATCATTTCCACTTAACCCAGTAATCTCCTGCAGACCAAGATATCTGCTCCAGTACTAACTAGAGTCATATTTAGGCTTGTGCTACAGCAAGATTTATCTTTTCCACAAAGCCTCCCAACACTCTTATATTAGGACCAAAAATCTTTATATTTTTATTCTTCCCCACCCACATCACTTAACTTATGGCATCTACAATCTATGTTTTGGAGTCAATTAGTAGATGAGGAAGCAACGATTGGGAAAGAGAGATGGCAGAAATAAATTAACCCAACACAATATCGAATTCAATTCAATTTAGCAAAACTTTATTTAAGTTTCTACTGAATGGAGAGTGTCTGTGGTAGGCATGGAGGGTTAAGTGCCGAGGTTAGTAGAAAAGAAAATGCTTAACTTTAAAGCCCCTAAAGTCTTCTAATACTTTCTAGACCCTGAGGAATGGAACTATTACATAATCATTGTCATCCTCATCATACCATTACTCTCAATAATGAGGCTAAAGTTTGGGGGGGAATTGACCCAAAAGCTTCCCTTTTGAATTTCTTTTATTCAGAAATGTAATTGCTAATTCAGCTTTGAAATAAAGTCAAAATAAAATTTAAAATTACAGAATATTTGTAACTTGATCAATTCTATATCAGAATCAGAATAGTAAAGAAATTTCCACATACAAACCAAATCATTCAAAAATGAGTATCAGATGAAAGTCAAACTCTTTCTGTTTGTTAATAGCATGCAGAAGACAAATTAACAATGGTTCTAATGAACCCCATAGAGGAAAAGCAGATGTTAATTAGAAGAATAATAAAGTAAACTGGTGATTCATTTGTGAATTCCTTTGGGGTGGACCCTGATGGAAACCACACAAACATCTTAAACCTGCAAAACAATGTGGCTGTTTTGCAGATATCACATTTAAGAACAGCAGTGGGAATCGCAAGGAAAAAGAGACTGGAAAAAAGTACTACCCTACAGTGCTGACTCCAAATACACAGCGGCAGACAGAAAGGGAGGAAGACAGAAAAAATTGGGGGTTATCCCTGAATGGACAGAAAAGGGTGCAAATGAGTTGAAATGCAGTAAAGGGGAGGGACTAAAGTTTAGGTTAGAGGAGTAAAACAGAGTGATGCCAATAATGAAAGCAGGAATGTTAGTGGGAACGGAGAAAAGCAGAATGAAATAATGGAAAAAAGTAATGCAGCAGAAGGCAACAAAAAGTTTCATGAGAGTAAGGGCTGAATTAAGGGAATAAGATTTCTTGTGATAGGGAAGAAACAATGCAACTGTTAAAGGGAAAACTGAAGGGAATGAAGTAATGGGGGGAGCACTGGGACTGTTCTGGAGTGGGCTGGAGAAACACTGGTTGGGACTGCTGTAGGGAAACACCTGTTCAGATACGAATACGACCTCTGAGATTCTGTGAAAGTTTTGCGATAGAGAGTTAAAGATGAGAGAACAATTCTAAAAGGGACTGACGGTTGGGAAGAGAAATAGAAACTGGAGAGAACTGGGTGATGGTTAAAGAGGAGAGGATTTGGAAGAATGTTAAAAGTAGGACCCAGCTTGTAGTAGCCTTACAGTAAACAGCAATATGAGTCCCTTAAAGACCCCTTGGACCCGCAGAACACCTCATCCATGGAACTAGAAAGATATATGGAAAATTCCTGTGCTGAAGGTTAGAATGTAAGAGGGAAACCTTAAACCTTATCTGTCATTTACACTCCAGTGTAAATAGCCCTGTTCCCCACTTTCCCAGAGCACAGGGGATTTTTTTTTACATATAACAGAGGAAGAGAAAGCGCCCCCCCCAAACCACTAAGAGTTCAGGTAGCACTCAAAGGGGAGAGTAAGGGTAGAGAAATGGGGATGTCAAAGACAATGAATATTCCAGTTTTGCTTCTGGCTGACTTAAGTGAAAGAAATAAGGCAGGAGGGAATAGTGGTGATGAGCAAGGAGGTCTGAGAAACATAGAGTGCCTTGGTGTTGACTGGGAAGGTGCCACAGAAGTGCCCACCTAGCCAGAAGAGGAAGCCTAAGGCCCAGGATCCCTAGGGGGCTGCACTGTGGAAAGGGGAGCTGGGGGTAGCGGTGGAGCAGAGGCTCATCTGGCCAAGGAAGCGGGGTGGAAAGAGAACACCTGAGAGGCATATCTGGCCAAAGAGGGGTCACGGGGAGAGTAGAGGGGGGAGTACCTGGCTCTAGAAAGGCAGGGGGGACCAGAAGGAGTTATCTGACCTTGGGAGGGAAGGACACTGGTGTAGGAGAGGGGACGTGGTGGTGCTGTGGACAGCAGGAGGGAAGCACCTCTGGCCCCCAGGAGCTCTGTGGGGAGGAGTGGATACTGCTGGCCGTAGAGAGGGCACGTGGAAGGGGGAAACAGAGGAATGCTTTTATCCATGAAGGGGACATCTAGGGGGTGACATTGGGGAGAGGTGCATGTGGCCACGGAGAGGACACGTGGGGGGAGGGGAACCAGAGGGGCGCATCTGGCCACAGAGTGGACGGGGAACTAGAGGGGGGCATCTGCCCACAGGGAGGGCGAGAGGGGACTGGGGGGCGCGAGTGTCCATTTAGAGGGCATGGGGGGGTGGAGGCGGGGGAAGCAGAGGGGCGCATCTAGCCACTGAGAGGGCATGGGAGAGGGGGGAAGCGAAGAGGCCCATCTGTCTGGGCTCCTGTTTCGGGGGCATGGCCCGGGCGGGTACTCACCTCCACCACGGGCATCTCCTCTTCAGACTCGGATGATTCCTCCTCAGCCTCCACGTTGTCCTCTTCCTCGGCTTCCTCGTCGTCGAAGTCTAAACGCAGCGAAGGATCATTATGGAAGAGCTGCTGGAGGAAGAAGGAGACGCTGGAGAAGCCGCTTGGCAGCTTTTGCCCTATAGGGAAATTGGCAGTCGTCGAAGAGCGATTATATCTCAGCTCGGGGGACGACATGACTCCGGCCGGCGAGGAAGACTCCCGGAGGGAGCCCCAGAGATGGAGAAACGTGTCACCGGGATACAGTCCCGGAGGCGGCCATCTTGTTTAGTACCGGTTGCCTTGGAGACCACGGCGGAGGGGAGAAGCCGCAAGGGATTATGGGGGTTGTAGTTTCAGTCTCCTCGATCCACCTCTTCTCGTATCCCCCCTCTCCCTCTGCTCTGCTTCCCTTGTCTTTCCATCATTCTTTTTGCTTCTTTGTCTGTCTTATTAGATCGTTGTCTGTCTTGTATCTGTGATTGTGTCTTTATTTCTTAGTTTCTTCATCTTTCTCTTAGTTTCTGTCACGGTTTTCCAATTTCTGTGTCTGTGTCTGTCTGTCTCTGTCTGTCTGTCTGTCTCTGTCTCTGTGTGTGTCTCTCTCTCTGTCTCTCTGTCTCTCTCTCTCTGTCTGTCTCTGTCTCTCTGTCTCTGTCTCTCTCTCTCTGTCTTTCTCTCTGTCCCTCTCTCTCCACTTCCTTAACTCCATAGGTTTGTCTGTCTCTTTCAAAAAAAAAAAAAAAGCCAGCATAGTGTAGTGAAAAGAACACTAATTTTAGAGTCGAAAGTTCTGGATTTAAGTCTCAAAACCTGGCTCCCATACTTGCTGAACCTGCAATTCTAGGCAAATCACATAACTTGTCTGAACCTCAGTTTCCTGGTCTTTAAAATGGAACTAATGACCCTCGCACTACCAACCTCACAGAGTTGTTTTGAGGGGAAGCACTTTGTATACCTTAAAGTGACATAAAAACTTAAGTTACTATCATTTCTTTCCATCATTCTGTGTCTTTTCTGTTTTCCTCTTTTCTCTCTGTGTAGCTTTCCCTTCCACTGTTTTCCTTCTCCTCCTAATTTTCCTCCTTACTTTTCTTCCCCTTTTATTTTCTTTCCCTCTCTTTAACTTTTTTGCCCATCTCAGAGACTAGTACTTAGGGATACCCTTCCCAACCCCCAGTCCCATTAAAGGCCCAAGCTAGCAAGGTATGGTGGGAAAGAGTCCTGGATTTAGGCAGAAGGCTTGGTTTAAAATCCTGGTCCCACTATTTTCTATCTGTGTGACCTTGGGTAAATCAATTCAATCTCAATTTCTTCATCCTATAAAATTAAAGAATTTAGTTGGAATAAATTATCTCCAAGATCCTTCCCAGCTCTAAATTCTATGACCATGCTGTCTTGTGCTGTCAGTAGATATTAAAGAAATAAAGGGAAAGGTCCAATTCTTGCAATCAAGTTTGGGATAATTTAAAATAGTATGATGTCACCCTCAACATCTCACTTATTCATCCCATATACACAATCGTTTAAAAAGAATTTTCTCAATTACAAATAAAAACAATTTTTAACATTTGTTTTTTAAAATCTTCGAGTTCCAAATCTCTTCCTTCCTCCTTGAGGAAGCAAGCAATTTGCTATAGGTTAGACATCCACATACACAATCTACTGTTAGGTCTTATCAATTCTATCTTCAAAGCCTCTCCCCTGTAAGTCTCTTCTCCATTCATACACATAATACCCTGGTAAAAGTACATATCACCTTGATGGAATCCTTATAAAGCCGCCCCCAGTCCCAGTTTTCCAACTTCTTTATGGGCTCCACTGAACAGCAGGCATGCCTTAATTTGATCATATAATATGGCTTTAACCACATCACAGGTCCCCAGACTCAACATAGCCACTGCCTCTAAATAGCCACCACCCCTAGCTAGCCATTGCCCTCAGACTCAATCCTCTAGCTAGCCACTGCCCACAGATCCAATTCATATATTTGAACAGGCGTGTCCTTGTACTCAACTACAATCATTTAGCCCAAGACAGGACCACAATACCTAACTATCCATCTTGACCAGACAGGACCACAATAGCTAGCCAATCAGGAAGCAGCATGACCAGGACGTTTGGTCACCGATCCATAAACGGGATCCCTCCCCATTACCTAATCCCTTAACAAACCCCTCTTGCCTTTTTAATATTCATAATTTCTGTTGTGTAATCAGCATCATTGCACTATAAATTTGCCTGTGTTGTCTTACTAAGTTGCTGGTTCCTCTTGGAACGCAGCCAACTTCTGAGGGGGTGTCAATCCTCAATAAATGCCTACACTTGGATTACAGGTGGTTTGACTCTGAATTCTTTGAAATAACCCTCACAATAGACCACGAAACCACAACAGTTTTTGGCATCCCTAGGTGGGCAGAGGGACTTGACTTGCTCAGAATTTGCAAGTTTATGTATAATATAGAAATTATTTCTAATGAGTTTTCTTTACACCAGGATAAATTTAAACTTGAAAAGGAAAGAAAAACAAGTGAAAGATGTTAAGTTAAACTTCTTATATATTTAAGTCCTGATAAATTTTTATTGCTTATTGCAACTCCACAACAGTTAAAAACAATTGTATCTAGCCCTGAGTCTAAGAAGACTGGATTGGTACCACTAGGAAGGATAAATACTAGAGGATTTTATTTTTGATCCTGGGAATAATAATAGGGAAGCATTCAAATTTACTGATTCAAGGTGCAATATGGCCAGACTTGTGCTTTAGGAATATCACTTTGGCAGCTGAATGAAGGATGGATTGGAATGAGGAAAGACTTGAGGCTGCTAGACCAATTAAAAGGCTAATGAAATAGTCCAGGCATGAGGTTGTAGTTTCATTGGGATGTTCGAGGGGATGGTCTCAAAGAATTCAGAGTAAGACCACCTCTAATCCAAGTATGCTTCCCTATTATTATTTCCAAAATCAAAAATAAAATTCTCTAGTATTTACCCTTCCTAGTGGTCTGACAATTTGATAGTTGAGTTGAATGGAGGATGGATTGAAGTGGGGAGATTTGAGGTAGGGAGATGAACCAGAACACTACTGCGGTAGTTCAGGCTTGAAGTGATGAGGACCTACCCTAGGATGGTAGCAGAGTCAGAGGAGAGAAGGGGGACAAACGGAGAGATTTTATTAAGGTAGAAACAACAGAACTTGACAAGTGATTGGATATGAGAGTGGTGGTAAGGGCAAGGAATCATGGGTGGCACCTAGGTTGTGAGCCCAGCTGACTGGGAGGATGTCAGTACCCTTGACAGTAAAAGGCAAGTTAGGAAGAGGGAAGATTTTGTGGGAAAAGATAATGAGTTCTGTTTTGGATATGTTTGGGTTTAAGGTTTCTATGGGCCATCCAGTTCAAGATATATAGAAAGCAGTTGGAGATGTGAGACTAGAGGTCAGCAGAGAGGTTAGGGCTAGATAATTAGATCTAAGTGTCGTCTGCATAGAGATGATAATTGGATCCATGGGCTCACCAAGTAAAAACAGTACAGAGGAAGAAGAGGAGAGGAGCCACAAAAGGACCTTGGAGGACACCAACAAAGTTAGCAGGCACAACCTGGATGGAGATCCAGCAAAGGAGATAAGAAGAAGCAGTCAGACAGAAGATATGTGCTAAGAATTTGGGATACAAAAAGGGGCAAAAGACAGTCCCTGTCCCCAATGAGCTCACAATCTAAGTGGGGTGATGGAGACAAAGACCTAACAAAAGTATATAAACAAGCTATATGAAGGATAAAAAGGATAAAAAAGAAAGATAACCAGGAGAAAGGAGTGTCACAAAAACCTAGAGGAGAGAGTATCAAGGAGAAGAGGTAGAAGCTCCCTGAGGGTAAGAAATATCTTTTTGGCCAGTCTATAAGTTCCTACCACTTAGCATATTGTTGTTGTTCAGTCTTACTGTCCATGGTGTTTTATTGGCAAAGATAGCAGAGTGGTTGCCATTTCCTTCCTCACTGGATTAAGGCAAACAGAGGTTAAGTGACTTGCACAGGTCCCACAGGTACTAAGTATCTGAGGCCAAATTTGAACTCAGGTCTTCCTGACTTCAGGCCCAGTGCTCAATCCACTGTGCCATGTAGCTGCATATAGTGAGTCCTTAATAAATGCTTTATCTTCTAACTATCTATCAATCTAGTCTAATTTGTGAAGAAGGCTTATCCAGCATCAATGCTGGATGTGTTTGGATATGAGCTTGATGGGACCAATGCTATGCAGAAACTATGCTAAACCCCAAGCCATTCTCCCTAAAGACCAAGGTGGGATGGGGACAGTATAAAAATTAAATGATGTTAAAATGTTAAATGGAACTGGGGTCCTAGTCCCTAGAGGAAAACTTTGTGGGGCTAGAGCCAATGGCATTAAAGAGATGCCCCAAGCCTCAGGGGTACCCCCTAGAACCCTGAAGAGGTAGTTTAGCCTTCCAGGCTATGGGATAGTAAAACCTAGAGAGCTACCTACTACATGTGTGTGTATCCCCATCACTTGGCTCAGTGCTTGGCACATAGTAAGTCCTTAATAAATGCCTCAGGTGAGAAGAGCCTCTCCCCACTCCAATCCATCCTTCATTCAGCTACCAAAGTGATTTTGAAGTCATCTTGAAGCCCTACTACACAGTCAACTCCAGTGACTCCCTATCACTTCCTAGGATCAAACACTAAATCCTTTGTTTAGTATTTATTCTCCAATCTCACTTCCTGCTATGTACTTTTCAATTCAGTGACACCTGCCTCCTGGCTGTTCCATGAACAAGATACTCCATCTCTTAGCCCTGGGCATTTTCTCTGGCTGTCCCCCATGCCTGGAATGCCCTTTCTTCTCATCTTTGCTTACCGGCTTTCCTGGCTTCCTTAAAATTCCTAAAAAATCTCATCTTCCACAGAAAGACTTTCCCAATCCCTCTTTGCCTTTCCTTTTTAAGTTTTGTGGTGGTTGCTGTTCAGCCATGCCCAACTCATCATAACCCTGTGGACCATACAGTCCATGAGGCTTTCTTGGCAAAGATATTGGAGTGGTTTGCCATTTACTTCTCCAGTAGAGAGGGTTGCACCGCTAGTAAATGTCTGAGGCTGGATTTAAACTGAGGTTTTTCTAACTCCAGGCGAGGTGCTCCATCCACTGAGTGATCTAACTACCTCCCTTTTCAAAAATTATTTCCTTTTTATCCTGCATATAGCTTGTTTGTACATATTTATTAGGTTGTTGTCTCCATCTCCCCACTTAGATTGTGAGCTCATTGAGGATAGGGACTGTCTTTTGCCTCTTTTTGTATCCCAGATACTTAGCACAGTAGCTAGCACATAGTAGGTGTTTAATAAATGTTTACTGACTGTGATGCTTGTGAACTATTTGACAATTAATTTTCATTTTTCCAGATTTAATAAGCCAGACTTTTCAGGGAAAAAATTGCTAGTGGCCATAAACAGCTTCTATTTTATAGCACATTCTAAGTAACTGCGTTGACCAAGTGACTTGAATTAGTCATCTTTTAAAAATATGCATCGAATTTGTTCTCTTTCCAATTTTATGACATAGTCTTGCTAGACTGTAAACAGCATCCTAAGTGTGATTTGATGCTAGTTGGGTTTTATACAATCCATACCCCATAGCCTTAAGTCCCTCAAAGGAAAATCTTTACATAAAACCGAATAAAAATATAATGACCATTATATATTACAATGGTGACGATGATATCTCCCTAGAGGGATCCTCTCCTCCTTGTGGAAGCTAGTCCCAACCCCCATTGTTTTATAGCTCCTTGTCTCCAGCCTTCTGAAAAAGCAAAGTTACCAAGAAAGAATGATAGTGATTTCAACGACTGCCATGGGAGGGGGAGAAATCCTTGTGGACATCATCCATTAACTATTATCTTTCTCTCTGCTTGAGGGAAATGTTATAACTGCAATAAAGCTTTCAGAATTACCTTCCTTCATTATCCTGCTAGTCATAAATGTAAAGGCCATAATGAAACTGTCTCTTTCCCTCTGCTAGGTGCCTTCTTCTCTCTTACGGTAGGCACAAAGTACTCTGAGATACACAGATACACAGATATATATATATATATACATACACATATATGTATTTTTTTTCTTCTTTCCTCCTTCCCCTCTCCCCCCATATTATAAATCTAGCTGAGAGTATGTGTGTAAGGGGAGGGGAGGGAGGGGAAGGCAGTTCAAACACTACAAAATGCAATCCCACTTCTATTTCAATTTTTTAAAGTTTCTCTTTCATTAACTTTATTGGCCTGTTAAGCAAGGCAAACATTGGCAAAGTGGATCCATAAGGATCTATATATCTTGGAAGAAGTTTAATATCATGTGGTACTTCCTAGTACTGCTCTCTTAAAGAAAGGACAGAAGACTAATGTTTACCAGCACTTTTCTATTGCTTCCAGGAAATTTATCAATAAATTGTAGCTATAAGTAACAGACATGGTAGGCACACCGCTGATACTGTCCCCCTCACAACAGAGCACTGTCAGCAGTATAGGACTATTAGTGTGTATGTGGAGGGGGGATTGCTTGACCAGACTGAGCTGTAATTCCATCCCTAAAGGGAGCTCACAGTGAGAACCCTTTACCAAAACAGATCAGCACCTTTTTTGAAACTTACAGTCTTAGAAATTTGCCTAGGTACACTGAGACAGCAAACGATTTGCCCAGGGTCCCACAGTCAGTTTGTATCAAAGGCAGGACCAGATGAGCTTTCCAGAATACATACCTAGCTATTATTTGTCTCCTCCCCAGCACATTCAGCAGATAATCACCTTTGGCTCTATTTTTGTAGGTGATACAAATAGGAATACTCAACCACAGGGGAATAAATATCCTAGTTAAACTGGACTATCTAGTCAGGACTCAGGAAAATTAACATAACCATCTTTGAATAGCTTCATATAGTGCTATACTTTAAAATTGAAGTGAAGTAGATTCATGCCTTCAAGGAGTTCATTTTCTAGACACCACTTAACATATACGAAACTGTGCTACCGTTTTTATTAGGTATCTATCTTTCTTTTGTCAATGACATTTTTGAGTATTGTGCCCTTAACCCCATTTTCCCAATAAGCCTTGGGGTTTTTATTACCAGATTTTGCACAATGAGGTGCTTTTTGGGAAATTCACATCTCCGTTATAGCAGGACATATCTACTATGTGTTGGATTATATGCTAAATTCTGGGGATGCAAGAACAAAGAGAGAATGAAATAATCTCTGCTCTCAAGAAGTTTACCTTCTAACAATGGCCAGTATTGGTTATTACAGTTACACAGGCTTGACTATTTTAGTGTCTTTTTGTCTGCATTTCTACAGTTGTTACATCTACTGCTTTCCTGATTCTACTTCCTTCATTCTGCATCAGTTCATAACAGTTTTCTCCTATTTCTCCAAATTCTTCATATTCCTTGTGTCTTGTTGCTCAGTCATTTTTCAGTCATGTCCAACCCTTCATTACCCTGCTTGGGTTGTTTGGGTTTTGTTTTTTTTTTTTTTTTTTTGGCAAAGGTAATGGTGAGGTTTGCTATTTCTTTCTCCAGCTCATTTTACAGATGAAGAAGCTGAGGCAAACAGGATTAAATGCCTTGCCCAGGGTCACACAGCTAGTTAGTGTCTGAGACTAGATTTGAACTCAAGTCTTCCTGACTCCAAGCCCCATGCTCTATCCACTGTGTCACCTACCTGCCCTCCTTATATCTCAGGGTGTGACAGCATTCTGTTACAATTGTATGCCACAACTTGTTCAATGTTTCCCCAAATGATAGGCACCTTCTTTGTCCCCCCCACCTTTTTTTTTGCTACCACAAAAAAAAAGAAAAATCATGAGGAAATGAGAGCTTAAAAGAAAATCCAGAAAAACATGGAAAATCTGAGAAACACTAACAGATGAAAATAAGGTGACAGTCTTATTGCATTCTGCTTTGGTGAGCCCACATGTGGCCTGGAGGCCTCAGGTTCCCCACCCCTGCACTATACTCCTGCATTACAACATGCCAATTATTATGCTGAGTTTCTTCATGACATGATTCTTGCATTCCTCAAGGACTAGAAAGTTCCCAAAGGTCACCTCCCATGCCTAGAATACACTCTCTCTCCACCTCTGCTTTGAAGCTCCCTAGCCTTCTTTAGTGCTCAGCTCATGAGCCACCAACGATGGGAAAGCTTCTCTCCTTCCCTTGGCTGCCATTGCTTGCTCCCTCTTCCTTAAACTCTCTTTATATACTTCTCTCTTTTACATGTTGTATCCCCTAAGTAGAATATGAGGTTCTGAGCACAGGGACGATTTTTTTGTTTTATCTATACTCCTAGATCTTCACACAGGGCCTTACAAATAGTGGGCATTTAATAAATCTTCCCAATGTACTGAAAGCCTTCTCTTAGGTCTTTAAATATTGTGAACATTCATTAGTGGAACACTCAGGCTCTCAAGGGAAGAGATTGTCATGCTCTTGTGGTTGTGTCTCAGCCCCTAGCAACAGTGCTTCACATACAAAATAGGGACTTAATAAATGCTTGCTGATTGATTGATCAGCTATTCCTTGTTTGTTATATAGATTGGTCTTTTTTTTTTAACATGATCAATGTTTTTCTACTATTGTCCTATAATGTATGTTCCTCCCTAGCCAAACTGGTATCCCTCATCATTTTCTGAATAAACCATATGCACTCCTACCTCTATGTTATGGACCCGTTCAGAGAAATCCATATACCCTATACCAGGGGTGGGGAACCTGTAGCCTCAAGGCCACACATGCCCTTCTAGGTCCGGCGTACAGCCTTTTGACTGAGTCCAAGTTTTACCGAACAAATCCTTCTATTAAGAGGATTATCTCTATGAAGTTTGGATTCGGTCAAAGGGCCACACTTGAGGACATAGGGAGCCACATGTAGCCTCAAGGCCACAGGTTCCCCAACCCTTGGGCTAAACCATAGTGTCCTACCCACCCCTGAACATGGTCTTCCCCCACCATGTGGGTGTCAATGGAGCCCTTTCATGTGAACAATGAATTTTTGTCTGCACAGGAATTCATTAAAATCATACGATCAATGTATCTTCTTTTCCAATCATATATTTTTCTTATGTCCATTATGTTGCCTATTCCATTTCTTGGAGATAGAGGGCAGCTAGGTGGCACAGTGGATAGTTTGCCTGAGTTCAAATCTGGCCTCAGATACTTACTAGCTGTGTGACTCTGGGCAAGTTACTGAACCCTTTTTGCCTCAGTTTCCTTATCTGTAAAATGAGCTGGAGGAGGAAATAGCAAACTACTTGGGGATTTTTGTTACAAAAACCCCAGAGGGGGTCATGAAGAGTTAGACATAACTGAACAATGACTGAACAACAAAGCCATTTCTTGCAAATAAGTCATCATTAGGAATATACTTCAGCACTCTTAAGCACATGACCCTCTCCCACAACATATCTCTCTAGTGCCTTTTGGTACACCTGAAACTTTGATTCTTTAGAAATTAAGGTGTTCTGAGATTCACACTGATAAAGGATCACTAGGTGAATCTTTGTGTTTAAAAGATGGGTTTTGGTACGTCGAGTCATTGAAAGCACATCCCAGTTTCCCAAATATGATCCAGCTGGCTCTTTTCCTCCTATTCATTTCTGGACCCAATTCATAGACCATGTGCACAGCCTGTCCCAGATATCTGTACTGAGGGACTAACTCAAGTCAGAAAAGCAGACTATTCAGTGTTTCCTGACTGTATTATTAAACCATTCTCTTTTGAATAATCATGCATACTGTTGAGGCAGTGGTAGAATTGCACCTGCAAAAAAAGCAGTATCTAGAGAGAATTCCTCTTAGATTTAGACCTCATACATGACATTCTCCTGACAGCACAGAACAGCATTGGCAAATATAACCTCTCTCTGCTTTCAATCTTGCTTACTATTAATAATCAGAGTGTCATTAAACAGCCACCTCTGTGGTTGCATTAATAAAAAAATATTTCACAATCCTAAGTAATGCATGAGATTCCTAATTGGAGAAGAGCCTTTGAGAAGGTTTTGCTTTAACTGTTTTGCAAAGTACTTTACAATTATCTCATTTTATCATCAGAAGAACACTAAGAGGTATGTGATATTATTGTCCTATTCTACAGATGAGATAACTGAGGCAGACAGCAATTAAATGATTTGCCCAGGGTCAAATAGTTCTTAAGTGTCTGAGGCTGGATTTGAACTCAAGTAGGACTCCAGGTCCAGTACTCCATCTTCTCTGCCACCTAGATGTCTCTAAGTTAAACTAAATTCCCCTCTTTTTTTGGTAATCAACAAACAATAAACTTGAATTTTCCATATCTTCCAGTCAATTGTGTCACCATAATGATGTGGTCTGCTGAAAGAAAACATTTGCAAAAACCTATCTGCTCCTATACAGAACCCCAGGATATCAGAGTTGGAGGTCATCTAGTCCCAGGGACATCTAGTCTACAACAAACCCAACAAGCGGTTATCCAGATATGACTTGAGGGAGAAACTCCTACCTCCTAAAGGCAGCCTATTCTACTTTTTTGATAGATCTAATTGTTAAGAAGTTTTTCTTTACATTCATTTCTTACCTATGTGATCTTGGGCAAGTTTTATAAAATGCAGGGGAAGGACTAGGGGGTCTCTAAAATGCCTTCCAGCTCCTGGGCTTATGAGTGTGTGCCTACAATGAGGTGGGCCTCTTTAACAGCTTCTATCCAATGTTCCCAATTCTGCCGCTGGGAGCCACGAAGAACAAAGTCAATCCCTTTTCTACTTGAGGCCCTTTCTAGTACTTGAAAATAGCCAGCATGGATGGGCTCCCTAAGACTTCGCTTATCCAGGCTAAACATTTCCAATTCCTTTGATTCATCCCCATGAATTCAAGGCCTTTCATCACTCAAGTTGTCCTTCTCTGAACATTCTCCAGATTATATGTACCGGGGTAGTGTTTCCATGGAGCAATGCACAGAATGTATCTCAATAACTACCAATTATTCTGATTGCCCTCAATGAGATGAAAGACCTCAGAAACCATCTGATGGACCTATTAATCAACAGCTTCACCACAGAGTTCTGCAGTCCGTAGGCTTCTGAGCTCAATGATACCTCTCACTAAGTGGTGGAGCTAAGGGTAGAGAGGCAGCCAATTTTCTGAGTCAATAAGAGCTTGGCAGCTATACTAGAGGGGCTTAGTGTGTATAGTATATGAGATGAATATCGTTAGGGTTAAGCACTGGTCATCAACATCCTCTTGCTGTGACATATTGTGGAATTAGGATTCTAGGACTCTCTTATCTTACTGGACTTCCAGGGATTTTGACATGACTACATAAGGCTATGAGCAAACTAGACACTGCCATCCTAAAGGACTATGGGAAAGACACACTAGAAGACAGAGTCAGGATCCAAAAAGACATTGACAATCTAGAGAATCAGGGGCATAGTAGATAGAGTAGATAGAGGCCTGGAGTTAGACAGGCTCATCTTCCTGAGTTCAAATCTGACTTCAGACACTCACTAGTTGTGTGACCCTGGGCAAGTCACTTAACCCTGTTTGCCTCAGTTTCCTCATCTGTAAAATGAGCTGAAGAAGAATAGTGAACCAGTCCAGTATCTTTGCCCAGAAAACACTAAATGGGGGTCACAAAGAGTCAGAAACAACTAAACAACAACAAAGAGAACTGGACTAAATCCAGGAAGATAAGTGTAAAATGTACAGTTGGGGATAAAAAAATTTAATACATGTTGGAGAAGGCATGGATAGATAGTAGTTGTTCTGAAAAGTACCTGGGGGTTTTAGTGACATGGAAAGCTCAATATGGGTCAACAGTATGATGTGGCATCCAAAAAAGGCTAATGCAATTTTGGGCTGTATTAGGAAGGGCATGGCTTCTAGGAACAGGAAAATTACAAAGCCACTCTATTCTCTGCCCTTGTCAGACCTCATCTGGAGCATTGAGCTCAGTTCTGAGAACATTTATAAGGTGCAGAGCATACAGAAGAGGTAACCATTATGGTGAAGGGCCTTGAGGCATGTGGCATATGAGGATCAATTTAGGTAACTCTCCATGTTTATCCCGGAGAAGAGAAGACTTACAAAGGACATAACAGCTGTGCTCAAGTATCTGAAAGGCTATAATGTGGCTGTAATTGTTCTGCGTGGACCAGGGGTGGAAGCAGCAAAGACACCAGCAGTTAGAACTAGGCATCAATGGAATGGTACCACTTGAGAGACACTGGGTTCTCTCTTCTTGGAGAGCTTCAAACAGAGGTTGGATGACCACTGGTCAGGTACATGGGAACGATTCCTTTGTGTATGAGCTGGACTAGGTAACCACCAAGGTCCCTTTCAGCTCTCAGGTTCTGTTGTTCTGTGCCTTCTCACTGGAACCTTGGGTACCTTCAGGCAGAACAACAGGAGTGCTTGCTATAATCAATTACAGGGGGGCACCTAGCTGGCACAGTGAATAGCGCATGGGCCCTGGAGTCAGGAGGACCTGAGTTCAAATCCGACCTCAGACACTTGATATTTATTAGCTGTGGGACCTTGGGCAAGTCACTTAACCCCAATTGCCTTGCCCCCCCCTTCCAATAAATAGATGAATGAATAAATACATAAATAAATATAATCAATTACAGGAGTGGAGGAATGGGCAGACGCCCTGAGATATCCGGGCATAGCTGATCTCTCAAGAAATTTAGCTTGGATTAGCGACAAGAAGGTCAGATATCTTCATAAAATGAGCCAGCTTAACTATCACTTGAGGGATTATATAAGAGAGGAACTCTGGGGTCAAAGCAGCAGTGGCGTCCTGACATGCCGCTGTAACTTGTCTGATTGCCTAGGAAGCTAAGACTCAGTAGGACCTCAGCTATGGAAATCTATGGTGTCATTATATATAGCCTGAATGAATACATCTCATGAAGTGTACTTCATGCCATGCTCCTACACTCCAGACTCCATCTCCAACCCACCATTCCTGCCTTGGGCACCTTGGCTTCTGACTGGTGAGCATTCTCATTAACTAAGCCAGCCTAGACCCTAAAGCTGCTCTCTCCTCATCTTCAAACCATGCCACCTTCCACATTCCACCCCACCCCCACTTCCCAAGCCCTACCCCCACCATGTCATTCCTTCTCTAGCTCTGAGAACACTAATTAACCCACACTATCATTCCTAGAAAGTATTTGTCAAGGGTAGCTAGGTAGCACAGTGGATATAGCGCTGGCCCTGGAGGCAGGAGGACCTGAGTTCAAATTCGACCTCAGACACTTATTATCCATGTGACCCTGAACAAGACACTTAACTCTAATTGTCTCTTTAAAAAAAGTATATGCAATGGTTCTATGACTCTACTCACCATCCTTATGACATCCCTGATGATAATATCGCTCCCCGGCCACCACTCCTCTTTTTGGTGTTGTTGTTAACTTGTGTCAGTTTTGTCTGACTCTCTGTGACCCCATTTGGGGTTTTCTTGGTGGTTTGCCATTTTCTTCTCCAGCTCATTTTACATATGAGGAAACAGACACAAACAGGGTTAAGTGACCTTCTCAGGGTCGCACAGCTAGTAAGTATCTAAGGTGAGATTTGAACTCATGAAGATGAGTCTTACTGCTTCCAAGCCCAGTGTTCTATGCACTGCACCACCTACCTGCCTCACTAGTTTACTTGTGTTATATTTCTCTGTTAGAAGTAAGCTCCTTAAGGGCAAGGACTGTCTTGCATTTTGTATTTGTATCCCCTGCATGTAGCACATTGCCTAGCATATAGTAAGTGCTTAATGTATGCTTTTTCATTCATTCATTTGGATGAAGGAAGCCAGTCCTGAAA
Organism: Trichosurus vulpecula; assembly: GCF_011100635.1. Classification (NCBI taxonomy): domain Eukaryota; kingdom Metazoa; phylum Chordata; class Mammalia; order Diprotodontia; family Phalangeridae; genus Trichosurus; species Trichosurus vulpecula. The sequence continues at coordinate 113,707,311 of NC_050577.1, forward strand.
ATCTTTAAGAACACTGCTATTTAAGAGATGCATTAGAGAAGTAACCATAATCAACTAACTTCCCTGGTCCAGTCCCCTATAGACAACTTATCCTTCTCTTACTACATACATTCAATGAGATCATTAGCTTTTCAAGAAAGACCAGAGAAGCTGAAATATGATGAAGCAGACAAAGAATTGGATCTGAAGTCTGAGGACTTGGGTTCAAATGCCACTTACTTTCTCGGGACAAATCCCTTCACGTCCCTTTCCTCGTATATAAAATGAAGAGGTAGGACTTGATGACCTTTAAGAATTCCTCTAACTCTAAAAATCTATGATCCTCAAAGCCACATCATTTCCAGAGTATTTAACCATCCACTATATTCATTCCCACCTCCAGATAACAGAAAAACATTAAGAACATCAAATTTCAATCTGCCTGACATTCAAGGGCTATAAGAAAGCATTCAACTCAACAAAACATAACATGATCTTCACCACACGTTGCAGAATCAAAATGTGTTTAAATTACACAGACCTAATGGAAGAACTACGCCACCGCTATGTTGATAGAAATTATGATACTCAATGACCCACGATGCATAAATCTATCCAGGGGAATGAAGCAAGAGGATACAGCCTCCCAGAAGTTGTGGACAAGCCCAGACAGAGGAGTCACTTTTCCATAAGTTTGACGGGAAATAGGAAATAGCATTGGTGAGCAAATGATGCATCTCCTTTTGAATGATGACTGCATCATATCGAAGCCCAAGAACCGGAAACAAACATTTTGGTGCTGTCACCACAAGCAGGGCTGAAGCCACAAAGGCAGGGGACGGGCCTGGTCCAAAGGCCCATACTTCAGTAACCGAGCAATTGACAAAAATGAAAGATGCTGGTCAACAGCTCTAACTTAGTCATAGAATCACATAATTTCAGAATTGAAAGGGACCTCAAAAGCCCATACACATAAAGGGATCCCCCACCTCCAACATAACTGACAAGTCTCCATCAGACATTTGCTTTGTCTCTTCTAGGTTCCTCTCTAGGTTTGGCTATGGAAATTCTTCAGGGTTTACTCTGCAGGCACTGCATCTGCAGCACCCACCTCGATGCTCCTACATTCTTTATCTCATGCTTCTCCTAACCCAGTAACCCCCTGTATTCTTTGTTGCTTATCTTCCCAAGTATTCCCTCTCTCTCATAAAAAAAAATTTATTTATTTTTCTGTACTTAAATAAAACAAGCATTTCCATAATGTAGTAGAATAGAAAAAAAGATGATTGTTCAGGAAAATACAAATCTATTATGTATAACTTGCTATTCCTTTTCAATATATAATAAAGTTATCATGTAACTTTCTTTTGTCCCCTTTTTCCCCTCCCCCTTCCCCGTCCTAGAGATGGCTACCATTAACACAAATATGCATACACATGTAAAACCTTTCTATGCACACTTCTATTTATCAGTTCTTTCTCTGTATGCAGATAGCATGTTCTTTCATATGTCCTGAGTCCTTCTCTTCTAAAGTTTTCTGCAGCCCGCAGGCCAGAGAGGCCTGAAGGGAAGGCCTGGCCCGACCACTTAGGTCCTTTCTCAGCATGCCTGTGAAAGTAGAAGAATTTTATTGTTGTTCAGTCCTTTCAGTCATTTCTGACTCTTCATGACCCCATTTAGGGGTTTTCTTGGCAAAGATCCTGAAGCGGTTTGCCATTTCCTTCTCCAGCTCATTTTACAGATGAGGAAACTGAGGCAAACAAGGTTAAGTGACTTGTCTAGGGTCATTTGAACCCAGGAAGATGAGTTGTCCTGACTCCAGGCCTGGCACTCTCCACTACATCACCTCGCTGCTCTGTTTAAAAAAAAAAGTTTTACATATCATAGCACTCGATGGGGAAAAAATCTTGGAGGAAGTAGTCCTTAAGGTGAGCCCAAGGGCAGCAGGCAGAGCATCTCCCAGAGACACTCAGTTCTATTGCGAGCACTCTTGATACTTTCCCTGTTTCTCTTGCCACTGAGGCTCCGTGAAGCGAGCAAAGGTGGGGTGGTAATCATGTTTCTTTGGTGTAGCAGATATCATTCTAGTATGAGAATCAGGAGGATTTGTGTTGAGTCCTGCCTCAGATACCTACTAGCTACGTGGCCCTGGGCAAGCAACACTTTGTGCCTCAGTTTCCTCACCTGTATAATGGGGATAACAAAAAGGATCGTATTTGAAGATCCGTGATATAGCATATGCAAAGTGATACATAAAAAGAGTTGGAGTTTCATGTACAATCATCTCTCTATTCTACCATGTTATGGAAATGCTTGTTTTATTTCTTAAGTTCAGAATAGAATAAATAGAGTGATACAGTATATATAAAGTGCTTTACAAACCTCAAAGTACTACATAAAGGTCAGCTATGAATCACAACAAAAACGATATGAAAATAAACAGAAGCTACATTTTGACTTAGCAAAGATAGCTGGAGATTGGAATCAAACACCAGGGAGATTGAACGAAGGATTTATTTTCCTGCTTCAGGATAGATCCAATTACCTTTTGTGGATTAAAGTACTTTCCTTCCATCATAGCCAACTCTCCCTTTGACCTAGGAATGGCTTCAGCACAGGATGGAGTCCTGGTCATGGAAAGGAAGGAAAGAAACAAGCATTTATTAAGCACCTACTATGTGCCAGACACCATATTAAGTGCTTTACAAATATTATCTCATTCAATACTCACAAAATCATTGTGAATAAGGTGTTATTATTGTTCCCATCTGACTGAGGCACACAGAGGTTAAGTAATTTGCCTAGAGTCTGAGGACGAATTGGAAATCAGGTCCTCCTGAATCTAGGGCCAGCAATCTACGGCCCTGTGCACTAAATCACCGTGCTGACTCACAAGATGGGACAATTAAAACCAGCTTTGAATGCTCAGGAATGGAAAACTTAGCACGGAATTTGTCCTGGTCCAATCCTGGGGGGTAACAACTGTCTTGGCAGATCAGGAGGGATGTACGAATGGAAGGGCATTTCTGTAGGGGCCCCTGGATGCACCTAGTAGTAGATGGGGCTAGGAGGCAGGTCTCCAGGCAATGGAAGCTTGAGAAGCAGCAGAAGCAACGACTCAACAGAGAATCAGCAAACAGCAGCGTCAGAAGTACTGGGCAGTGGCAGAGGGCAGACGATCTTCCGTAGAGAGCAGCCACGTAGCAACTGCCAGAGGGTCCTGGGACCATCCCAAGCATAGCTGACTCTGGTAGTGAGGTGTAGCCCATTGCCAGGCGATGTTACTGTGAGAACTTGGGTAGTGGAAGTTTTCCCAGATGGAATGCAAGGTGGCAGCTCTCAAGCCCTTTGCCACCTTGGAGCACTAATATTCCAGTGAATTGTTTCTGTCCTCCCCAGTACATGAATCTGTGGGATGGTGGTGAGGGGATGGGGGCACTACGGATGATCCTCTTGCAGGAATTTTCCATAATTCTGCCATTTTGTTCCAATCAGACAGCTTTATCATTTGGTTTATGGTTATTGCCTGCCCTGTTTGTAGCATAGGGGGCAGCTAGCTGGCACGGTGGATAAAGTGCTGGACCTGGAATGAGGAAAACCTCAGTTCAAATCCAGCCTCAAACACTTACTAGCTGTGTGACCCTGGGCAAGTCACTTAACCCTGTTTGCCTCAGTTTCCTCATCTGTAAAATGAGCTGAAGAAGGCAATGGCAAACCGCTCCAGTATCTCTGTCAAGAAAACCCCAGATAGGGTCACAAAGAGGCGGACACAACTGAAATGACTGAACTACAACAGTTGGTAATGTAGGCATTAGACAGGCTTAAGCCATGTTTCTCTCCCACATTGTACTATGTGATTCCAGAGTTGATACCCACGGCAGTGGCTGAAGCATTCTTTTGGCCTCCTCATCACAACAACTGCTTTATATCAGTTAAACATTTCTCTACATAATGGAGATAAGTCAATGTCTTTGCTTTTAAAGAGTTCTCATTTTTCAGCATGAAAGGGTGATTTGGATAGGTGAGGTTGAAGTTGTTCCAACAATCTGCCTTGTCTTCTTCTCATCTTTATCCTTTCTTTTAATTTGGTATTGATTTTGACCTTTGCTTTCATTAAACAATGATGTGACCGCACACAGACAGCTAATTCTTATAATAATGATAATAGCTTACATCAATAGAACACTTGGCTTATTTTATTGGGTTTGATTGTTACAACAATTTTGTGAGGTAAAGAGTACAACTGTTATCTCCCCCATTTTATAGATCAAGAAACCGAGACTCAGAGATATAAATGAACTTGCCCAAATGTGCACACATTTGGCAGAGCGAACGCAGGCTGGTCTGATTCTAAATCCAGGATTTCCCTCTGATCATATTCATGCTACATTACATTTACACTTCTTCAGTTAGCTTTCATTAATGGCATCTTGGTTCTGTTCATCCTTACAGAGATGGCCTTCATCTTGCACGTAGGTGCTCACAAAAAGAACTGTTGAAGAGTCAGTTGATAAGCATTTATTAAGTGCTTACCATGTGCTAGACACTAGGGATACGAAGAAGGGAGAAACAGATTGTATCTTCAAGGAGCTTATGTTCTAAGGAATTTTGCTTTACAGTGATCCTATAGGCACCTGCTAATCCTACTCTCTTGTTTAGTACAATTTGTACATTTGTCTTATACACACAGAAAAATCTCCAACTGTATTAGGAGGGCAGAGTTTATAATCTCAAAGAGGATCATAAACATGTCTGAAAGGTTCGGAACCGCCGGATATAAGAAACTCTCAAAGTAGAAGGCAGAAGAATCAAAACATTTATTTAGGCTCCACAGTAACCAACCCATGAACCAGCAGCCCCATTTTGATATGTTGATCAAAAGCTTCCAGGCCCAATAAGTACGCCTTGAAAGAGTAACCAGGAGGCTACAGAGAAGCATGATTGCGTAAAGCAAAATCATGTTTCCCCCTCTATGGTAATAAGATTACCCACTGGACTGAAGTCTTTGTTCAGCTTCCTCCCGTAGGTCAGCTCTGCTACTGGCAGCTCCTGCCTCAGCTGGGTCTGTGGCTGTGTCTGAAGCTGCAACTGTAACTGACGATGTAACTGTCGCTGTAACTGTCGCTGTAACTGTCTCTGGCTCAAACCGGAAAAGGAAAGAGAGCTCTTCAAGCTGTCCTCTCCCCTCTCATAGGGTTTTTGACATCATCAAGCTCCGCCCGAATGACCAGGGCCGACCGGCTCTTGAGTTGGCCCCTCCCCCTAGCATAGCCGTTAACACCTCCCCTCAGCCAGCCCCATGACTCCTCACACAGGAAGTTGTCTGGTCCTGCCCCGGAAGAGCAAGCCACAGTGTCCAGAGGCTCAATGAGGTAAGCTGAGTCATTCAAAGAAAACAAAGGCCATTCTGGCTACACTCCACCCCTTGTTATAGGATACATAATCTAATCAGCCATGTATCCTAGAACATACATTGTGATCCAATTACAAAGGAAACTAAAACATATCATTCATTATAAAGCAAAACATATCATTTGGTGACATTCCTAAATATTGGTTTACGATTCAAATGTGATCCACCCCTAGGTCCCAGCAAGATAATCTCTTCAATCAATCATCCCCAAAATAATTATTAATAATTCAAATGTCCACCCCTAAATCCTTGTATCCATTACATAGGATCAATAATATCATAACAATAAAACAACACAGCAAGGATAACACAAAATAAGTAAACAGAACACTATCATCATTTCCACCCCCCTTGAACGATTGGGGCTCAAAATCTTGGGGTGAGGGGTGAAGGTCTCATTTTCCATAGCTTCTTCATGCTGAAATTGGATGTAGAGATGGCCCTGCCCCCAAAAAGTCCCATTCCAGAGGTCATTTCTTTAACGAGCTGGCAGGAATTCCAAGAATGCTACATGCTTAGGCAGTCACCGGAAAGTGCAGGGTGCTTAAGCCTGAAGGAAACAAAACTAGCAACAAGGTTAGCCAAAACAAAGGACAAAAAGAATAGTCTGTGAATCTATTATTATAACCTATTCACGGTAAAATATATGGTTCAGGGGTACGATTTGGTAATTATTTTCCCCTGAATAGACAACTGTTACAGTGTTGTCCTTCCCATGGGCTATAACTTCTGCAGCCTTTGGAATATCATCTGGCTTCCGTTTTACCCATACCTTAGCTCCTGACTTTATTCTATCAATGGAGCAAGACCCTTTTGCCCCTCTAGTAGTTATTTTGGGAGGAGGGTCAGTTTTCACAAAGGGTATTTTTTCACAGGGAATAATAATGACTTGAACCATCCTATCATTTCTACAAAATTGTACAGGTTTTTTACCCATATTCTGGAGTGTCACAACAATTTCTTTTTGATAATTAGAATCTATCACTCCAGCCAATACATGTATTCCTTGAGCCGCTAATCCTGGTTTAGGTAATATCCGTCCAAGATGATTCTTGGGGATTCTCATACATACTCCAGTAGGGGTTTTTCTTATCTCTTTCCTATTTAACCTAAAATTCTCTATACAATGTAAATCATATCCTGCTGAACCAGGTGTTCCTGGACTTGGTAGTGGGACATCTTCCCTCACAGTCCAAAATTCAATGTTTTGGATCTCACATGTTTGCTGTTCTCTGATCTGCAGATTTGGGGTCATCATTCTGGCTAGAGGTGTACTTCCCCCTAAGGGCCTATTATTCAAATTACGTAAGGCAATAGACAAATTATCCTTCCAATGTCGATATGAATTATTTGAGCTTAATTTTCTCAGCTGTTCTTTCAACAATCCATTCATTCTTTCAATTAGCCCAGATGCTTGTGGGTAATATGGAATATGATATATCCATTCTATATTATTCAACACACAATATCTTTTCACTTCTTTGCCCTTGAAATGTGACCCATTGTCACTTTGAATCTGCATTGGGGTTCCATAATATAAACTTACAATATCTAAAGTTTTACAGGTGTTTTTCTGAGTTGCGTCTTTATAAGGACAAGCCACTAGTACACCTGAATAGGTGTCAACACACGTACATACATATTTACATCCTTTATCCTGGGGTAGTGGGCCAATATAATCTATCTGCCAAATTTGGGCTGGAACTTTTCCCCTTGCTATTTCTCCAGTAACTATCCTAGGAAGAGTTCGTTCTTTTTCTAATTGGCATATACAACACTCCTCTGTTATTTGTTTTAACAACGCATGAGAAATACTGATACCTCGATCCTGTGCCCATCGATGGGTGGCCTGTACCCCTAAATGGCCAGCAGTCTGGTGGACCCATCTTGCTAAGGCTGGGTCATCAGTTGGAGTCGGAGTAGGGACAATACATTCAGTAGCAATCTTTGCTAGTCGATCCGCATGTGCATTGTACTCACGTTCTGGTGTGGTCAGGGTTGCATGAGCATCAACATGAAAAACTGACAGATCTGTAACCAAAGACATGTCCCATATATTTTCCCATAACTCTTTACCCCAAACTTGTTTGCCATGAATCTCCCAATTCTGATTCCTCCATATAGGCATCCACGTAGCTAATCCATTAGCTACCGCCCACGAGTCAGTAAATATATGACACTGTCCTCCTTTCTCTGCTCTGATGGCCTGATGCACTGCCATCAGTTCAGCATATTGGCTACTTCCACCTATCCCAGAACTTTCCAGAGTTCTCCTCGTACAGGGGTTATAGGCTACTGCTTTCCAATGTCTCTTCTGTCCTAAATATTTTGCTGTCCCATCAGTAAACCAAGCATGTTTCTTCTGTTCTTCATTTAGTCCGTCATATCCATTATTCCATTTCACTAAGGATGGTACCATCTGTTGCTTAGATTCAAGGGGCTTTTCATTGCTCTCAGTATCAATGTTCGCCACAGATTCATGTAGAGCAGAAACTCCATTTTTGCCTGCTCTGGACCTATTCTGAATATACCACTTCCATTTGATTATGCTTGCCTCTTGTGCATGTCCAATTCTGTGAGAAGCTGGGGTACTCATTACCCAAGTCATAATTGGAATTCCAGGCCTTAATACCACTTCATGACCCAGAGTTAGTTGCTCAGTTTCTACTAAAGCCCAATATGCAGCTAACAGCTGCTTCTCAAAAGGTGTATATTACACTCCAGATGAGGGCAGTTTCCTTGACCAAAAGCCTAAAGGTACACTTCGGCTTTGTTGTTTTTGCCACAGACTCCAATTTGCATAGTCATCTTGTACAGTCACTTGTAACTCCACTGGCCCATTTTGCATAGGCCATAAGTCTAGAGCTAATTGAATAGCAGCCTTTGCTTCCTCAAAAGCTCTACTTTGTTCAAGTCCCCAGTCAAATTCATATTTCTTTCTGGTGACTTTATACAAGGGTTTTAAAATCTGTCCCAAATGTGGGATGTGGTGTCTCCAATAACCAAACAGCCCTATGAACTTTTGGGCCTCTTTCTTATTGGTAGGGGTGGGAAAATCCTGGATTTTTTGTCGAGCTTGTGGGAGAATTTCTCGCAGTCCTCTATTCCACTGTATCCCCAAGAATTTTACAGTTTGAGCTGGCCCTTGAACCTTTGCGGGGTTGATTTCCCATCCTTTGCTTTTCATATGGTCAATTAATAATGCTAAACTCTCCTCCACCTCCTTTATATTCTTTCCCTGTATCATGATGTCATCTATGTAATGTGTAAGCTGTACACCAGGTAACTTTAATTCATCCAAATGTTCAGCTACAATCCTGTGGCAAATAGTTGGGCTATGAATATATCCTTGCGGCAGGCGTGTAAATGTATACTGTCGGCCTTGCCAAGTAAAAGCAAACTGATTCCATTGCTTGGGGTCTATTGGGATTGTAAAGAAGGCATTGGCCAAATCAATAACTGCATACCAAGTCCCTTCACGTTTTTGTATTCTCTCTATTAAAGTAACTGTGTCTGGGACAGCAGCATACAAGGGAGGAGTCACTTTGTTCAGCTGTCTATAATCTACTGTCATCCTCCATGTTCCATCTGACTTTCGGACTGGCCAGACAGGGTTGTTCCATTGAGTAGTTGTAGGGACTAACACTCCTGCCTCAACACATTCTCTTATAGTGTTGGCAATTTCATCTTGCCCACCTGGCACACGATATTGCCTCAAAGTAATTACTTCAGAAGGTTCGGGCAAAGTGATTGGATCCATCTTGATTTTCCCCACTAAGACTGCATTAATGCCTATTTTCCTCACAGCAAATTGGTATTTCCCTTCAGGTAAATTTAAGGTCATACCCTTCAAAATGTCTATTCCAATGATGTATTCAGGAATAGGCACAATAACCACACTATATTCTTTCTTGGGCAACTGTCCAATTTTCATCATCAATTTAACTTGTCTGGCTGATATTTCAGTCCCTCCTAGTCCTGTAATGGTAATAGGAGTTCCATGGCTGAACTTGTCTGGATTTCCATAAATAAGGGTGGCCTCGGCCCCAGTATCTATTAATGCCTCAGTTACCGTACTTGACCCATTTTTCCAATATATGGTCAAGTTAATGTGAGGTCTGCAATCCAGCCTGTGTATTTCCTTAATTTGGACTGGGGCTCGGCCTGTTCCCTAGTATTCCCTTTCATGTGATTCACTTGGGTTTAAAGGTTCAACATCTGTAGTATTTGCAGGAGCAGTTCTTATTTCCCTATCTCTCCTGTTATCAAGGCCTTTATCTCTGTACATTCTATATAATTCATTGGTTGGAATTCCATCTATCATTTCAAAACCTACCCCTGCTCTCAATAAAGCAGTAAACATTTCTTTCCTTGTTACTCTCCTTTGGCGCCAAGTTTGCTGGTTATTCACCCTTCTCTCTCGAGGAGATCTATCCCTTCCCCAGTCACCTAAGTCATATAACTGTAAAATCTTATTTATCACTGTTGTAAGACGGCTCCCTACTTCTCCAAGTAATAAATTCAAAATTAGTTGTTTATAAGCAGGGGGAGCTGTCCTAATTATTAAATTCCTATGAGGCAGTCCCATTGGATCATTGTAATATTTGTCTGCAGTTCCTATCATAATGGCAGTCTTCATTACCTCCTCCTTTAGTCTCATGATACAATCTCTAAGTGAATACCAGGGTCTGTGCTCAGTGGGCCACATAGAATCAGTATCATATCTCTTATTGCATCCCACAGCGGCTAATGCCAACAGAGTAGTCCTGCTATCACCATCTCCTTGCTGATGATGTTCCCTAAAAGCTTGTTGAACTAGAGGATCATGGCTGATACCTATGAATCTCATGCAGTCTGTCCCATCTACTGATATTCCACCGGCCCCTTGATCACTGAGTCTTACCATCCAAGATATCAATGGTTCTCCTATTCTTTGGCTGAATCTACTCAAAATATCTGTGACCTCTTACGGTGAGAAATCTTCCTGAATTTCCCTTGTAACTGAATCTTCACCTCGGGTTTCTGTCTTCCTCCTTTGTATGGGTCGAGCCCTTGTCTGATCATTTAACCATCTCCTATTCTCTGTGTGAGGCACATCCTGAACCCCAGTAGTGTTTTGTGCCTCAGCCCCTAACATTGTCTCATTCTCCCCCCACTCACTTCCTCTGCCACCATGGCTAGGACGAAGCAGGCAGTCAGGCTCTTTCTGGGCTGGGTTGAAATGCACTCTGGGCTTTTTTGGTCTCCTGTTGCTCTTAGCCACATTAATAGAAAAGTTCTCATTTGAGTCAGTTTGGTCTCCTGTTATCTGAGATTCCTCTTCTTCCTGTGGGGTAGGAGTGCCCCCATGTCTTTCACTTAATCTCAATCTTTCGTATACTAGCCGGTAGGCTGATAACACTATCCAGCTTTGCCTAGATAGTGATGCCCCTGACTGAATCCCAACTTCTCGTAAACACTTTTCCAAATCCCTAGGATCTCCTCTCCGTAGCCTTGGTTCCCAGTTTTCACAGGGTCCAGCTTTTTTAGCCAATTCTTTTGCTAGGGAGGAATAAAATGGATCCTCCCATCCTGGGATATTCATCTCTTCCTCTGGAATTGTTCTGCTTCTAAATAGAGATCTTATACCTAGCGATCCCATCCTCGTCGCCAAATGTATTAGGAGGGCAGAGTTTATAATCTCAAAGAGGATCATAAACATGTCTGAAAGGTTCGGAACCGCCGGATATAAGAAACTCTCAAAGTAGAAGGCAGAAGAATCAAAACATTTATTTAGGCTCCACAGTAACCAACCCATGAACCAGCAGCCCCATTTTGATATGTTGATCAAAAGCTTCCAGGCCCAATAAGTACGCCTTGAAAGAGTAACCAGGAGGCTACAGAGAAGCATGATTGCGTAAAGCAAAATCATGTTTCCCCCTCTATGGTAATAAGATTACCCACTGGACTGAAGTCTTTGTTCAGCTTCCTCCCGTAGGTCAGCTCTGCTACTGGCAGCTCCTGCCTCAGCTGGGTCTGTGGCTGTGTCTGAAGCTGCAACTGTAACTGACGATGTAACTGTCGCTGTAACTGTCGCTGTAACTGTCTCTGGCTCAAACCGGAAAAGGAAAGAAAGCTCTTCAAGCTGTCCTCTCCCCTCTCATAGGGTTTTTGACATCATCAAGCTCCGCCCGAATGACCAGGGCCGACCGGCTCTTGAGTTGGCCCCTCCCCCTAGCATAGCCGTTAACACCTCCCCTCAGCCAGCCCCATGACTCCTCACACAGGAAGTTGTCTGGTCCTGCCCCGGAAGAGCAAGCCACAGTGTCCAGAGGCTCAATGAGGTAAGCTGAGTCATTCAAAGAAAACAAAGGCCATTCTGGCTACACCAACTCATTGCCAAGAAGGGTTTACTTTCATATTTTTGTTTTAATGAACCTGTACTATTGTCCAAGCCAAAGTATGAAGAAGTGAATATTTTGCAACGATGCAATGGTTATTTACATGGTCAGACTATACATAAAGGGCAGAATGGAAGTCCTAGGGAGCCTGTAAGAGAAGCATGGCAGAATTCAAAGCACTTGTAGGCGCTTCTCTAGATCTGGAGTCCAGCCATCCAGGGCTAATGAGTTCCCTGCATGGAAGTTTCCACGACTTTATTTCCCACCATCTGGAGAATATTCCATCTCTTCTTACAGTTTATGATGATGCAAACAGAAGTAAGGATTATTAAGAACTCCAGGAACACATACCTAGAGACCACACACAAGTCCCATATGTTCAGCCTGGCAGGGAAAAAGGGAATGACGTCAGTTTTCCTGCCAATAAGCTATCTGATGCAGTCCTTCAGTGTGGAGCCAAGCACTTGGAATTAAATTAGGAGTATACCCATGGGAAAATGGAGCTTCCAGATCCCAGTATATGCAAGGAAATTTGGGAAAGGATCTGGTATGGAAAAGAATAAGCAGATTAAAAAAAACTATTTTGAATTTTTAAAGTCTGTTTTCAAATTAAAGGCCAGACATTTAAAATTGAATGGAGGTAAATTGAGCGAGAAACACACACATATACAACACACACATACACACAGAGTTATGCTCTAAGACAATTTGTGATATTTCTGTACCCTGCTGGACATTAGGATGTCCAAATATGGACTTTGCTGAGAAGTGCAGTCAAGAAGTGTAATTGTTAGCCATTAGAAAGCTGGAAGGAAAAAAAATCTCAGCGTTAATGCTTCATTTCCACTACAGCTACTTGTCATGGGATTTCTGTTTGAACCACCATGTCTAATGAGATCATTTTATTTCAAAAGCTTATTTGTTTGACTTTAATATTCCAAGTGGACATATTATCCAATGTAACAATTACAGAAAGGATGGTAAACTCCACACAACTGAAAGAAACAAAGGACTTACTTTTATTGTGTTAATAAATCCATAACCAATTGATCTGCAGTGCCTTTGGTTAGCAGCAGAGATTATGTGGTGGGAAAATATGTGTCTAAGATGCTTCTCAGGGGATAGGGACTGGAACTGTAATTTGATTGACATAGGGGTGAGGACATTCCCTCTACCAATGGAAGCTACCACCTTCTATGCAATTTATGATCTTAGAAAGTTGCCTTGGATCTGTGAAGTTAAGTGATTTGCCCAAGGCCATGCAGCCAGGTGTCAGAGTTGAAGCTTCAACCCAGGTCTTCCTGGCTTTGAGGCCAGTTCTCTATCTATCATACTCTATTGTGTGTCAAGGGACTTCTTCTTCTTTTTTTTTGTTTTTTTTTTGGGGGGGGGACAAGGCAATTGGGGTTAAGTGACTTGCCCAAGGTCACACAGCTAGTGTCAAGTGTCTGAGGTCACATTTGAACTCAGGTCCTCCTGATTCCAGGGCTGGTGATCTATTCACTGTGCCACCTAGCTGCCCCTCAAGGTGCTTCTTAATGGCCTATATTTTCCTTTTTAATCTTTTAAAAAGGAGAAAGTCTCTTCCCTTGGAAATCAGTTATATTTGAGGATATGAAACAATATAGTATTCTATTCTTATAAGGTGATTTCTCCATGAGAAAACTCATATGTTTTGGAAACCTAAAAATAATTTTGTTTGCTTTAGCATTTCTATTATGGTTGCTATCCCTCCCCTGATATCCTACTGTGATGTTTCGTCATGGTATGGAATTGAACTCTGGTTCTGAAATCTAGCCCCAGAACGAGTTTCTGTAGGTTCTACAAATCTATAAAGTCTTCATGTATAGATTCAGAAACTAACTATATTATTTTCTGAGGATCAGAAAACAGATTAACTTAGTTCATCACCAGAAGGTTGGCCATAAGGCCAATACAAGATACAGTACAAAAGCTACCTTACTGTGTTCCACCTTCTGAGACTCTCAGATGCTCAGTTCTGGTCCTGCGAAGAAGGACACTATATATCCAGGAAAGATGAACCCTGGCCAGAAACCTAGGCTAAGACCAAGTGACATGGGGAACTTCAGGGAGAGTATATTTTATGCTCAGAGGCAGGCAAAGACTAATTGGTTTACTTCCAAGAGATACCAGATGAAAATAGGGAAATTCTTGCCCTTGCATTAGCACACCAGATAAACACAAATTGAGAGAAAGGAATATAAAGATTAATATATTATCTGTGGTAATGTGTGATTCCATAATATACATTCTCCTCCCCCCTCCCTGCTCCTACTCTGTGGAAACTGGGAAGGACCTGAGAGATGGGGGGGGCGGGGCCTTCACCAGCCTGGGTCAGTGTGTAAGGTCCCTTTCAGCTCTGAAATCCTATTCCTCTGAATCCTGAATCATCTGAATCCTCTCTGGACTAGGATTGATCCAGTCTAATTAAACCCAAGTATCAACTTAAGTCAGATTTAACATTTCATCAACCTTAATCCACACTGGGCCGTGGTCTCCTTGGCTTGGAGTTGAGGTTATTCCTCTTCTAAATAGCCAATAACACAAACATCTTACTCAGTTTTTTTTTAGTCAAGATGAAACCTAAATCTTTTAAATATAGTGCTATCAAATATGTCATGAATTGGTATATAGGGAAGAACATTGGCTTAGGAAACAGAAGACCTATGTTTTAGACCCTGGTCTTCCATTAACTTGCTCTGTGCTCTTGGACAGGTCAGTTTTCCTCTGTGCACCTCCATTTCCCCACCTGAAAAAAGAGGAGGTTGGATTAAATGACCTCTGCAACCCTTTCCAATTTTAGTAGTCTGTGATTCTGTGTACCTCAATTACTAATTCTTTCAGTTAGTTACACATCAAGGTATTTTTAATATTGGTCTTAAAAAACCTCAGCAGGCACTACCTCTGGCTGGTGGGAACTCCAGAAATTGCAGACATAGAATCCCAGGAAGAAATGATTCCCCCTCTAGACGACAGGTTATGCAAATACAACCTGTGCAATGACCACAAGTCATCAGGAAAATTAAATAGTCCCCACTCTTCATCATCACTCTAATTCATTATTGAAATTTTTTACAAAATTAGTTAGAAAGTATGAATCATACTTTATGAAATTATTTTCCTGATAGCTTATCCATTTCTGATCCCCTCCTACTTATTCAAACAATAACTTGAGGCTTGGAGAGAAGATTGGATTTATATCTCCCAGTCCAAACATTTTTCAACGCGGATGCCAAATCATCTGATATAATTCACAAGCAATATTTTATGTTTTCAATGCGCTTGATTTTTAAAAAATGAAAGTAAGGAGACAGTATATTTTCGCCCTGGCAATAAAGTTGTACAAGCAGGGAATTAGGTGTCAAAGTCTTTAGAAGCAGCAACATTATTTTGATGACAAATTAATAGGGATTTGTATAGGAAGGGGTATGATTTAAAGTTTAAGTTGAATGAGGTTTAGATTTTTACCATCATTAAAATTCCAGTTCCAGTTGCTAACAATTTTCTTTTTGGCTACAAAATATAGTGGGGATTTTTTTTTTCTGAGCAAAGAGGAAAAAGAAGATAACATTGCATAATTATGTCTATACCCAAAAGAGGATGTTACTCAAGTACGAAATTTTCATTTGATTTTTATGGGGTGGGGGGAGGAAGGAAAAAAGAGAAGAAAGGAAATATTAAGAAGAAAGAAGAACAGAAGGGGTTAGAAATGAGAACACTCATAGAAGCAACTCATTCCTGAGTCAGTAACGGCCTTCTCCTTGGATCCCCTACATGCTTCGCTTTGTGACTTTCCCATATACTTACCAGGCATAATTATGCATTGGTTATCTCTGTTTGGTCTTATTTCTCTATTACATAGTGAATAAGCATTTTTCACTTAATATTATGTTTCATAATTACATGAAAAGATAGTTTTCAACATCAACTTTTATAAGATTTTGAGTTCCAAATATTTTTCTCCCTCCCTCCCTCCCTTCCCTTCCCTTCCCCTTTCCCAAGATAGCAAGCAATCTGATATAGACTATACACATACAATCATATTAAACATAATTCCACATTAGTCATGTTGTGAAAGGAGAATCAGAACAAAAGGGAAAAACCATGAAAAAGAAAAAAAAGAGAAAATAGTATGCTTCCATCTGCATTCAGACTCCATAACTCTTTCTCTGGATGTGGATAGCATTTTCCATCATGAGTAATAAGCATTTATTAAGTGGTACTATGTACCAGGCACTGTACTAAGAACTAGGGAAACTGACAAAGGCAAAGAGCACACAGTCCCTGCCCTCAAGAAGCTGGCATTCTAGTGGAAGAAACAAAATGTAAATGAGGCAGATATAAATTATGTACCTGAAAGGGGAAGACATTAGCAATTGGGGAGACTGGGAAGGGCCTCCTGCTGAAGGTGGGCTTCGTTCTGAGGCTTAAAGGAGACCAGGAAAACTAAGTAGTGGAGGTAAGATGGCAGAGCTTTCCAGGCATGGGGGGTGGCTGGGATGGAGGCATAGAGAGAGCACAGGCTAAGTGCTGCATCATCCCTTCTGGTTTATAACTAAGTAAACCTCCTTTTGTTAGCTACTGAATGAGCAGGGGAGCAGAGGGCAGGGGGGAAGGGTGGTTCATTTTGTTCCATCATTGAATCCACACTTAACAGGGGGCTAACTTGAGCCACATTTGCCTATTATATCAGACAAGTCACTTAACTTTCCCCTGCCTCAGTTTTCCTTTTCTGTAAAATGAGAGGTTGACTAGATGACCTCTGAGGTCCCTTCCAACCCATTGATCAGATCTTTTCCATTGATGCAGCAGACGTTTCTTACTTGTTAGATGCCAAAGAGAGAGGTAGAAGATAGGTCTAATGTCTTTTTGGAGGGAGAGGGCTGGGCACAGAGCCAGGAGTAGCCAGGGGGGCATCATGAGGGCACCAGCAACTACCCAAGAAGAGCAGAAGAGTGTGGAAGGAGAAAGTTTAGAGGAAGGGAATTACAAGGACAATATTCTCTTGGTTTTCTTCATAATTTTGCCCTGGGATGGTCTCCATTGTGGCCCTCTAGCATTACCTTAAACCACACAGCATTTATCAGATGGTTAGAAATGTTAAAAATTTGTAAATTGGTGTTGAGAGCCCATAATTAGGATGCCAGGCTATACTTGGAGAATATCCTATACCAGGGGTGGGGAATCTGTGGCCTTGAGGCCACATGTGGCCTTCTAGATCTTGAAGTGTGGCCTTTTGACTGTATCCAAAATTTGTTCTCTAAAATTTGGATTCAGTCAAAAAGATCTAGAAGATCACATAAGGTCTCAAGCCTGCAGATTCCCTACCCCTGCCCTATACCCATTCCCCAAAATAAAACCAATTTCTTATTTAAGATATATGCCTTTCCTCTTTCTGAAAGGATTTAAGTCTGGTGAACAGATAAACACAAAAGTCAATGATTAAAATAGTAATAATAATAATATTATTAACAAAACATTTATATGGTGCTCATTAGCTTATTAAATGAAACCATGCAGACTCCTTATAATAGCAGAAGGTATAAATACTTTCAGACATCAGAATTGAACAGATTGCTACATCTGGATAATAAATTTGGCTCTGTTTCTAGTCACAAAGGCGAAAAGAAAAAAGTATAGTTACACAAATTTTATTTTTTGATAAGCAAATTCATCTGCAGGAATATTTTTCTACCATGGAACTACATTTGAGTAGGAGATTTGGGGGGATTTGTTTTGGAGGGGTGCTACAGAGCTCTACATAAAGGAAACAGTTCTTACTAAAAGATACAGAAACTTTTTTCAACACAGTTAAATTCTGTAATTTTTGTGCTGGTGCTGTATAAAGACATAGCTTTAAAATATTTTTATGCGAAGGCATTTCTGTGAGGACCTGAGACACTCTACAGGATCACAGACTTAGGCAGCTTGGTATAGTGGAAGGAAAACTGGCTCTCAGGTCAGCATTCAAATCTTGCCTTTGATACTTTATACATGGGTGACCTTCAGCGGGTCTCTTTCCTGCCCTTGGCCTCATTTTCTATTCCTTCTATCTCAGTAAATGAGAGGCGATTAGAGAGCCTTTGAGATCCCTTTCAGATCTGTGAATCTCTTTCATCTTAGAGATGAGGAAGCTGAAGTAGGGAAAGGTTAAAAGATTTGCCCAGGGTCACACAGGGAGTCAGTAAATAGCAGAAGCAGCATCTGAGACTTTTTTGCCTTTCCCTCCTTCATCTTTACCTTTTCTCTCTTCTCGCTCTCTTCCTCTTCTCTCCCTACTCTTCAAATAGTCAGTCAACAAGCATTTATTAAGCTCTATGTGCCAGGAGAGCGCATTATCAGGAGGAGTCAGGGGGACCTGGGCTCTGACATCTGCTCTGTGACACTTGACATTTACGTTGTTTTAATTTAATATGCTTTGAATATGTTTCCCTAGGACTTCTCTCCTGTCATTGACAATTCTGATTGGTGTTGGTGGCAGTAATTTCCATACCAGGAATTCCCCTACATCCATGAAGTCACATATCTTTTTACTATCCACATTTTTAAAAAGTAGACCTGAATCTTCCCAACTCCTCAGGGACTGATTGAAATTCCAAAGCTCAACGTTGGATATTGGGGTAAGCCCAAAGCCAGAAAATAGCCTGGATGGTCATATATACAGAACAATGGTAAGAATATGGCTAGCCAGGGAGAAGAAAATGATCTTGCCCCCTGGGTTTACCTTTTCTTCCATTTCTTCCACCCTCCCCCAATTCCCTCTCCACCAAAAAAACACTCTTTCACCCTATCAGCTACATGGGGAGTGGAAAGGACTTTGGAACTGAAAGACTAGGGGACCCTGGATAATGAGTTGGGATTTTGGCCATTTGTTGCCACAGCAGCCCCAAGGTAAAATGTTAAATAGTTGTAGCCAATCATCTGCAATCAATGGGGAGATATAAGGTGAGGTCACTGAGAGAAATTAGTGCTTGGTTATTATTATTATTATTATTATTATCATAAACTATAATAATGAAGTTCAAAATATACTTGAACCTTGTAGAACTAACTATAGAGTTCAAATAGTGATACTCTCTGTGTTCTAAAGAGCTTAATTCCTAGAGAAAAGGCCCTCCTACTAGAGACAAAAAGCCTCTTCTAGCCAAGGGTTTTCTCCTTAGTCTCAAGGTTGAATATGAGTTGCTGCTTTTTCCCAAGAGATATGTAGTTTTCAGGCTTTAAAAGAGCATGGAAGAATCCCTTCTTCTCATGAGGAAGAGAAAGCACTACAGTTGAAGCTAGAAGCCAAAAACAGAGAGAAGATCTACAACTGTGTGCTCAGTGTTCTATGAGGCAGCATCCAGCCCAGACTAGTTATCTATCCACAGCAGCAGCATCCAAACTGATATTACACTTCCAAAGGGATGGGGTTCAACAGAGAAAATGCATCTGGCAAAGACCAGAAGAAAGGAGGCAAGAGGATTTTTTGAGACAGCAAAGAATTCATCCTCATATTATATAACCAGTTTTCCCCAAATAAATGCAAACGCGGGTGGTCTCTGCGGACACTAGAGTGGGGAACTTGGTTGGGAGGTTATTATAACAGTCCAATCTAGAAGTAATAAGAACCTATGAATCAATCAAATTGCATTTATGAAGTGTCACTATGTACCAAATGCTATATTTAGAACTGGGTATACAAAAAAAAATGAAATGGTCCCTATCCTTAAGGAGGTAACTTATCATGGTAGGCCGGAATTACAGTCAGAAAGATTTGAGTTTGAATCTGCCTTGAACACTAGATGTGTGACCCTGGGCCCTCAGTGTCTTCAATTGTAAAATGAGGGGAGGGTATCTAGGTGATGCAGTGGATAGAATCTGGGGCTTCAAGTTGGGAAAACCCAAGTTCAAATCCAGCTTCAGACACTTACTAGCTGTGTGACCCTGGGCAAGTCACTTAACCCTGTTTGCCTCAGTTTCCTCACCTGTAAAATGAGCTAGAAAAGGAAATGCCAAACCACTGCAGTATCTTTGCCAAGAAAACTCCAAATACGGTCACGAAGAGTCAGATGTGACTGAAACTACTAAACAGCCACAAAAATGAGCCGGTCAAGTCATAATAATTAATCAAGTTAGAGGTAACATAAACTTGATACATTGAACAGCTAGGACTCACCAGGGCTGTTCTGTTTGACTTGGACAGGCTTTTGTTTTGTGCCTTGGAGTGAAGGGATTAAGTCGTAAATTATTTCCCAGCCCCTTACTAGCAGCTCTTTATTAGCATCACAGCATGCTTCAGTTCTAGCAGGAGAGTGATTATCCTTGTCCCAGTGCCTCTATCTTGAGCACCATGAAATATGTCTGGCAGGAAGATAGAGGGCCTGGATGCCTACAAGGCTAGGCACTTGTCAGTTTTGACCTTTGGATCTTTGTTAAATATTGGAAAATAATTCTACTTTCATTGTAATGCCAGGGAAGCACCGCTTTCTGTGTGCATACGTGTGTCTGACTGTAGGTATGTGTATGGGTACAAGTATGTAGGTGTGCCTTTACCCCCGTTTCTCTAGGATTCTCTACTGAGAGGCAACATGGTGAGGGAACCACGGGATTGTAAGTTTAGAGGTGGAAGGGAGTTCGGAAGCCCTCCGGTGCGATGCTGTCATTTTTATAGAAGTGGAAACTAAGGTCCAGAAAGTCTGATATTAAATGACTTAAAAAAAAACCATGCTAGATCAAGAGTGAGGCAGAATTAGGTTTAAATCCAAGACTCGTAAACTTATTACTTATGTGACCATGGACACTTCACTTACTTCTCATTCTGAGTTTCCTAAACTGTAAAATGGAGACACTCACGCTTGTACCAACTATCTCACAAGGTTGTTACGAAGAAAGTACTTGGGATATTTAACCCATGGTCCAGAACTGCCAAAGGACTCTGGGCTCATGTGGATCAGGGCCAACCAATCCTGGGGGTCAGCTCCCAAAGGGTTATCATTCTTTGACCCATTCCCCCAACATGGAGTTACTCCAGGAAAATCTTATAGTATGCTCATGATATAGCCCATCCAGGGGTGGGGAACCTGTGGCCTTGAGGCCACACGTGGCCTTCTAGGCCCTTGGGTGCAAGCCTTTTGACCGAGTCCAAGTTTTATAGAACAAATCCTTTTATTAAGGGGATTTGTTCTGTGAAGTTTGGATTCAGTCAAAGGGCCACACTCGAGGACCTAGAGGGTTACATATGGCCCCAAGACTACAGGTTCCCTGCCCCTGGTCCATGCCTAAGTTTTCCCAAGTGTGGGAAATAGGGTTCCCAACCTCCACACAAGCATTCACTGTACAATATAGATATCAGGCAATGGCACAGCCATGAGAAAGTGCAGATTCATTCCCAGGGAAAAATGCATAGATTGTAAAGGACTCACAGGAGTCCATGAATATAGAAATATAAAACATTTAGATAAACAATTAAAATCATATTCCTCCCCCCCCCCAACCCCAGAGGCAGGACAGCTAGATAGGCAGTAGATAGAACACTGGGCTGGGAATCAGGAAGATTCATCTCCTGAGTTTAAATCTGGCCTCAGACACTTACTAGCTGTGTGACCCTGGGCAAGTCACTTAACCCTCTTTGCCTCAGTTTCCTTATCTGTAAAAAAATGAGCTGGAGAAGGAAATGGCAAACCGGTATCTCTGCCAAGAAAACCCCAAATAGGGACATGGAGAGTCAGACACAACTGAAAAACAGCTAAGCAACAACAATCCCTCGAAGTAAACATACTTTGGGAACTGCTGAACGAGCATTTGCCTTCGCCTTGGTCCTTGGTTATTCAGGAAGCTCATGACAAGAGTAGGGAAGGTTTCTTGGTTACAATATCGACCTCTCCTTTCCCTTCCATGATGAAGGTCTAGTCCTCATGCTGGCAGGGCCACATTGTTCATCCTCCTTTCCCAAGGATCAGGCTGTTGAGGTAATCTTCTTCCTCAAAGAAGTTGGTGCCTGAACTCTCAGACTTGGACACTCTAGAATTTGGGATCATTCACAAGGCAACTCTCAAAGCTTAGTATTTCCAGGAAGTCTCCTTTACCTGGCTAGAATGGAAAAGCATTTATAATGCATTTATTATGAGCCAGGCATTGGGCTAAGTATTAGAGATAAAATTACAGCAAGCAAAATAGTTCCTACCTTTACAGAGCTTACGTTCTAAGAATACATATCAGAGAATGATGGCCAAAGAGGAGTATTTCAGTGATGTGAATTTGCTCACTATCCTCAAAGCTAGAGTAGGAAAATGGAGGAGTGGAAGATATTCATACAGTGACACGGCATGAAGACAGTTTGGGAGTAGTGGGGTGGTTCCTGGGTCCAGGTTAGATATGGTAGAGATTCACTAAGCGGAAGTCCAAGGTCCCAAGCTGAAGTTTGGAAAGCCACGTTGGAGGAACATGGAAGCATGAAGATGGCTGCATTGTAGTAATACTATCCAGAGAAGAAGAAAATGATAGTTTAAAACTTTTGCTGCTCTCACAGCACAGGGAGAGTCAGTTCAAAGGCTGCGTGCTGTGTTAAAATAGGAATAAGACAACATATTGGTAAAAGAGAAGAGGTTATATTTGACTCCCAAGCTTCTATATGAAAACTAAATTCTGGGATCATGATAATTAGGAAATTCATTCACCTCCTTTATATAGAAGGCTGAGGTTTAGTAACAGTGTCTTTGAACTACCCCCTTAGATCTACCACTTCCATGTGCTTCTGATGAAAATCATCATTAACTACTCCTGGAGGAAGGAAGGGAGAATCTGATCTGCTTCTCTATAGCCTAGAAATATGAGAGAGACAGAGAGAGAAAGAGAGAGAGAGAGACAGGGGGAGGGAGAGAGACAGAGAGAGAGACAGGGGGAGGGAGGGAGAGAGACAGGGAGACAGAGAGACAGAGACAGGGAGAGAGACAGGGAGAGACAGGGAGACAGAGAGACAGAGACAGAGAGAAAGAGACAGGGAGACACAGAGAGAAAGAGAGAAAGAGAGAGAGGGAGAGAGAGCGAGCGCACTTGAGGGAAAGGCCAACCAGCTTGCTTTTGTAGACTATGAGTAGAAGGGCAGCTCCTCTGACAAGATACACAGTCACCAATCCTCTCATAAACAGTCTCAGTCATTGGAGACCAATCAGAGGAGCTCTCCGTGGTCTTCCAGTAAGGTGCCAGTGGGCAGGCATTCATCAGTGGAAAGTGTTCCTCATTTGCCTTCCCACAAAGACCCACACCCTGTAATCTTCTCAAGTGATTGAGGGTCTCATTAAATTGACCAGGTACACCCGTGATCACATCAATGTGAGTTGTTGTCACTATTCTTATCATCACCATCTCTATTTCAAAATGTTCACAGCTACCCTGTTTCAAACGAGAACTGCAGGATATTTGAAAAGAAGGAAACTTTAGAGATCATTTAGTCCAACCCGTCACCCAATGCAAGATGATTTTTAAATCATCTCTGAGAAGTGGTCATCTGCTGTCGTTCATTCTTCATTTTCAAAGAGGACCAATAACATCAAGGCTTGACTTGTATGTGAATTGGATTTAAGTGAGGCAGAGTTGCACAAAGTTATCAGCCTTGTTCTCTTTTCTAGTCATTGAAGTCCAGTGGCAGGACAAAAGTCAAGATGAACGGTGATGGCCTGAGATGCAGTGAGTGACCTTGGCATCTTCCGTGTCTGACCAAGCTCCAAGTGCTCCACAATGCTTGCTTTAGCTGCCTTCATGACCATTGGAACAAATTGTTGTCATCAACTCATTCCACTAGGAAAACTATTCCCATGCTTGGGGTAGATGACCCTCCAACTAACTGGTGGGTTTAAGAACTGTCAGTTACCCTCAACCTGGTTTAGCCCATCTGCTGAAACTGTTTTATCAGGGTGTGGCCGCTATGTACGTTACAGCTTCTTGGAGCCACAGGTGAGAGTTGGGTTACAGGTGGACACCAAAGGTGGGTGAGCAGCTTAAAAAGGACTCAGCAAACCCTCACACCAGCTAGTCCTCCCTGAACTCCCCAAACGTCTCTAGGCTCTGTTAGAACACTTAGAGGATTGAAGACCTCCCTACTTTGCAGAGTAATCTGTTCCATTGTTGAATTGCTTTAATTCAGGGACTTTTAATTGGAGTCCTTGCATGTGCATATACATAGAGAGACACTAGTGTTGCTGTTGCCAATGTGGTTGTTGAGTCGTTTCAGTCATGTCTGACTCTTGTGACCCCATTGGGGGTTGTCTTGGCAAAGATACTGGAGTGGTTTGCCATTTCCTTCTCCAGCTCATTTTACAGATGAGGAAACTGGGGCAAACAAAGTTAAGTGACTTGCCCAGGGTCACATAGCTAGTAAGTATCTGAGGTCACATTTGAACTCAGGTCTTTCTGATTCCAGGCCCCGCTCTCTACCCACTGCACCACCTAGCTGCTCACAAATACATACACACAGTAATAAATGCTAGAAGAGATGTGAAGTTTATGCATTAATTTCAATTAATTTTAATATCAGAAACCTGAGCATCAAGAGACATAGACACTGCTCCGGGGATACTCTTGAATAGGACCAAGAGCCTAAACCTGGAACATTTTGAGTATGCAGCAAATAGCAATTAACAGAGATAATTCTTTTATCATCTTCATGTAAATGTGTTTCCTAATATCATCCTCTAAGTCGGAAGACTCGCTTCTACTTTTTATTGGGAAATTATTAAATGACCTCAGGCAAGTAGCACTGATACTCTGAGCTTTACTTTCCTATCTGTGAAAAAGGGATAATGACTGGTTTTTTTCTGCTTCACACCGTTATTTGGGGTGGGGGGAGGGCAGGAGGTAAAGATGTTCTATCTTTCGGGGTAGAGAACGGCTATTCTGAAATCCTCTCTATCTGTGGAGACACATAACTCTTATTCTGCAACATATATAATGCTAGAGAGTCATCTAGAAGCTAAACGAGTTGCTCATGGCCACATGAATTCAGGCCTCCCTGACCAGGAATTCTACTGGCCTTCTATCTACTATTCCATGCTTTCAGAGATGGTATAAAATCAAATGAGATAATGCATATAAATTTCTTTGAAAAATATGTTGTGCTATGTATTTTGTAAAGTTATTGCTATCATTATCAATTATGTCTTAATTTTCCTATTTTTAGTGAATGTTGGTAGTAATAACGATGATGATGATAATTAGCATTTACATAGTGCTTTCAAGTTTGAAAACATTTACAAATATCATCCCATGTGATTACCACAGGAACTCTGGGAGGTAGGTGTTATTATGATGATATTCATTTTACGGATGAGGGAACTGAGACTGACAGAGGTTCAATGACTTTCCTAGAGTCCCAGAGAACCTCAGATTTGGAAGGCATCTCAGAGCCATTGAGTCCTGTATCTGTATAAACGCTGTGTATAAAATTCCTGACGAGTGATCCAGCTATTGCTCCAAGCCCTCTAGCGAAAGGTAATTTATTGCCTCTGGAGGCAATTCCCACCTCTTGAAAGCTTCGATTGTTAGTCTTTCCATACAATTTGTTGTTTGTTGTGCATTCGTTTCAGTCACGTCTGACTCTTCGTGATCCCATTTGGGGCTTTCTCAGCAAAGATACTGGAGTGGTTTGCCATTTCCTTTTCCAGCTCATTTTACAGATGAGGAAACTGAGGCAAGCAGGGTCACACAGTTAGTAAGTGTCTGAAATCAGATTTGAACTCAGGTCCTCCTGATACCGGGACCAATGTTCTGTTCGCTGAGCCACTTGGCTGCTTTTCCATATAATACCTTCACTGAAACAACTTAGAAGAATATTCAAATTAATAGTATTATGAAAGCTCTTTCAAATTCTTTAGAAAGAAGAAAAATATAAGCATAACACATGAAAAAAAAGAAGAGCTTGGAGTAGTGAATATAGAGACAGATGGCCTCTGAGCCTGGAAGACCTGGCTTCGAATCTTGCTTCTGAGGCATATTAGCCATGTGACTCTGGGCAAGTCATTCAGTCTCTCAGTGCCCTTTGGCAGCCCCATGACTCTAAACTGCAAAGAAGCTGAGGATCTGGTAGAAGGAATTTCCCTACCAGGAGTTCCCTACACCAATGAAATCACAAATACCAACCCAAAAGGCACAAAGTAGGAGGCTCTGCGCTATCCTCCCACACATTCCACTGAGGTTCTCATCCCTCACAGCCTCAACTATTATTAAGCTGATTGCACTCAGATCTACATCTCTAGACCTGATCTAACATAGTCTGTCTTAATATTTTATTTCCCAAGTATAATGTTCTATTGACCATGAAATGTAAAATGTGAAAAATGGAAATCATCCGTTCCCTGGAAAAGTCCCCTTTGCCGTCGCTTTCAATGCCCCTGCCATTCTTCTGGGCACTTAGAAGATTCTCACTTACCTGCAGTAGCAGCTGCAACTCATGGGGTAGAATGGAGAGGTGTGGTTACCATCAATCCCATCACTCCCAGAAAAAATGATGGCTCCTGATCAGGCTGAAGGCCTTCTTTGATGTTTTCAATGCTTTGTGATTGCCCTCTCTGCTATGCCTAACGGACAAGCCTTTCTTTCTTTCTTTCTTTCTTTCCCCTTACAGCACCTGTTGTCCTCTGACTGCTTTGATCCATGGCTCCATGTATTGACAACATATTTTTACCTCTGCTGCCCTGATTCTGTCCAATGGTTCACAGACACTGAAGCTGGCCCTGATCATGGAAGAATGCAGGCTTGGGCTCTACCCTCTCCAAGGAAGCTGGACTAGGACAATGATTGATTGACTCATACTCTGCTAGCTTTTCGAGAGTAGTACAGAACCCAAAAAGATAGATGTCTTGCTATGGGAAGAGGAAACTGAGGCAGAAAGCAAAGAATGACTTTTTTCAAGGTAAAAATCAAGAGTTTTGAATCCCCGAGTACAATCATACACAGAATCAATTTTGACATTCTGCCCTGTTCCTTTACAATATTACCATTACTATCACCCTCCATATATGAATTATTGGTATAAGGTTATGTGCATGAATATAAATGCACCACACATTGGCAGACTCTCATATTCTTGACATAACATAGAGCTTTATTTTCTAATCTCCTGAACTATTTGTATCTCACTCACTCATCAGAAAAAATATATTGGTCTTGTTGTTTTCATTTTCTCTTTGATCTGGGAGTCCATCTTGGTGCCCCATCCACCTTGGAAAGGACTATTCAAGAGGATAGGTGCAATGACTGAGAGAAACTTTTTCCCTTTAATCAGTAAGGTAAGAACTAATCATGCAGATGAGGTACTTTTACAGCTTAACTAAGTCAAGAGATGCTACTATAAATTATTAATAAGTTATGGTTGGTAATACGGCCTTGGTTATTAATAGCATATTTTAAGCAAGCTCCCATTCTTTTTGTGATAAGAGATAAAGCTACACAAGCCAGATAATAAGTACTAATTTGTACCAGCAATCAGTGGGTTGATTAAAGGTTAGTGTATACCCAGCTGAAGAGATAGCCCTGGAGTCAAAGGCTGGTCCACTATAGAATCAGGTCAGTTGCTTAGAATACTGAATGAATGAATGAGATGTGGGTCCTATATTAAATTTCTGCAGGCTGTGAGTTTCACCCTGGTTCCTGGGCTCAGCCAGACACTCTTTTGCAAATGTATGTCATCGATCACAAGGGGAACTAGGTCAGAGAAAGCATATGCCCCAGCCCTAGTCTCCATTTGGTAACCAAGTTGATCTCCATATGGTATGGAACACTCTCCTCTCTCTTATTCAATTCACTATTCACTTTGCCATCTCTTCTTTGTCTACTTGGGTTTCCTGGTTCTTTTCTACCTTCCTATTGACTGACTCAATATTTCTCCAGGCCACCAATAAGCTACATGTGCCCTGACTCTGCTTGTCTCCCTAGTTTCTGAACCACAGCTTCACCTTGACCTTCAACTTATGCATGACATACCTCAACTGTATACATGTTATCTGCTGCTTCTGGGATAAATGGAAATCATCCTCTAAGTCAGTGAAGTCCTTCAAAACCATAAAGAAATTGAGAAAGGGGTGTCAGACCTTTGAGATATTACTAATAATTTTAATTTCATTATGCCTTACTTTATAATTTATCAAATTATATTTTGAGAGAATGGACTGGAAGAAACCAAGGAACCTGTAGGAAATCTCTGACTCCTTCTGCAATCTTTCAGAAGACTTACAATGTAAGTTCCCTGAGAGAAGGGATTGTTTCATTCTTTGTACTTGCAACCCTAGGGCCTAGCATAGTGCCTAGCCTAACATCAAGTAGACATTTAATAAATTAACCGATCCTCCAAAGTCACTTCAGGCTTGGTATCTTCTCTCCTCTTAAAACATCAAGGAAGGAAATCACACAACTTCCCTGAGTAGCCCAGTTTTTAAAAAATTTTATAATTTTTTTAAAAGGAAAGGCTCATTGGGTTGGGGAGGAGTGTATTAAGAAATAAATTGCTGTAAAGTAATAGGCATCACATTTTTAGAAAGAAAAATATAACAGGGTAATTAACACCCTCCCCCCAAATGATAACATCATAAAAATTTATGATCATTCCTGTAACCTATATGAAAATATCTTATGTCATGTCATAGATGAATGAATGTCAGCTGTTTCATCACCCGAAGGCTCAGCACTTTGCTTTATTAGTCCCTAAAAATACTGCTTTTTAATGTTACAATCTCTAATCCTAAAAAAGTAATTTTAGCTCTCATTCAAAGTCATTAACATTTGCTTCCATCAGGACAACTAGGAAGTTTAACATAACCCTAGGTTGTCAGGGAAGGGAATGGAAAAGCAGAAGATAGATTCTCCTCCAGTCATTTTATGTTTTTGTAAATGGAACAAGGGTGACAAAGGATAAAAACAACTCAATTCACAGAATTGTTACCATACACCATAATGGCAGAAGAATTAAAAGCTCCAGTAGGGGAAAAATGGGCCAGTCTGGTGAGCTGATTGTGCATAAGCACCTTATTGGCTATAGATTCTTGACCCAGCAGCACTGTTTAGGAATTGTTCATATTAATAACATTAGATACTTTTATTTATTTATTAGACTCTTGTAGTGGCTTTCTGAATAGCTCTAGTCATTGGACTGAAAACTATACACATGGAATAGCTATTCTAAAGATAAAATGAGGAAAGATGGGAAAAGAAATAAAGAGAAAGGCTGGGGCAAGCTGAGTCACTCCATGAATGAATGTCTTCTTGCCTCTTCTTCCTCATCACCCTCTTTGTAACCAGGTTTCTGGTATCATTTGCTTCTGAAGCAGTTTTAACATAGTAGGTTTAAGAGTCAGGAAACCCGGATTCTGATTCTAATTCTGATACTTACTAGCTTTGTGACTACCGTCAAGCCAATAGATTTCTGTAAGTTTCCATTTTCTCATCATGAAAATGGGGATGATACTTGTATTGCCTACTTTAATCAATCAACATTGATTCTGTGAGGACTAACTTTGATAGACTTGGCTCTCCTCAGCAATACAAGGCTCAAAGATAGCTCCAAATGACTCATGATGGAAAAAGCTACGCACACGCAGAGAAAGAACTATGGAGTCTGGATGCAGACTGAGGCAAACTATTTGCTTTCTTTTTCTTCCTCTTCTTTTTTGGTTTTGTTTCTTCTCTCTCATGATTCATTCCATTGGTCGTAATTCTTCTTTGCAACTTGACTATTGTGGAAATAAGTTTAATTAGAAGATTTATGTAGAATCTGTATCGGACTGCATGCCATTTGCGGGGGTGGGGGGGGTGAGGGGTGGGGAGGGGGCGGAGGGGGAGGTGAGAGGGGAGGGAAGGGAAGAAAATTTGAAACTCAAGAACATGTGGAACTAAGTATTGTGAACTAAAAATTAAAAAAAATCTAATTAAAATAAAAAAAAATTTATTAAGCACCTACTATGTGCCAGGCACTGCGTTTGACACTTGGGGCACAAAGACAAAAGAGAAACAGTCCTTGACCTCAAGGGACTTAAATTCAAACAGGAAAAAGATATGTACATATATAGGTATATGGAAAATTCATAAAAAGCAGATTCAAGGTAACTTGGGTGGGGAGGAGAGAGACACTAAAAATTGTAGGGATGTGTGGGGTGGGGAGCAGGAAAGGCCTCATATAGGAAGTGACATGAGATGAATTGTTAAAGAAACTAGGGATTCAATATTGATTAGAGAAATGCAAATTAAAACAACTCTGAGATGCCACCTCATACCTGTTAGATTGGCTGATATGACAGAAAAGAAAAATGATAAATGCTGGAGGGGATGTGGGAAAATTGGGACACTAATGTGCTGTTGGTGGAGTGGTGAACTGATCTAACCATTCTGGAGAGCAATTTGGAACTATGCCTAAAGGGCTACAAAACTCTGTATACTCTTTGACCCAGAAATATCTCTATTATGTCTGTATCCCAAAGAAATCAAAGAAAAGGGAAAAGGACCTATTTGTACAAAAAATATTTATAGCAGCTCTTTTTGTGGTGGTAAAGAATTGGAAATTGAGGGGAGGCTCATCAATTGGGGAATGGCTGAACAAAGTGTGGTATATGATTATATGGTCAGGTTCTTGTTTACTAATTTTTTCAGCCTATTTCTTGACTGTTACTCTACGTTAAAGTGGGGCTCTGCTCCTAGGGTGGAGGGGGCACTGTCCCAAGCTTTAGGCCTTTCTTGCTGCTTCTCTCAGAGCTAGTTCTGGGGGTCTGTAAGTTTTCAGTTCTTTCAAGGTGGTATGATCTAAGGAGAGGTGTGGTCACTACTTTTTTGGCCTGTGTTCAGTCCGTGAAGCTATCACTAGTACTATTTTCTGCTCTGGAACTGGGACCAGGGTCCCTGCTCCCCTGCAGCTACAATCTCTGGTACACTGGTACTCCTTACCCTGGGACTACAACCCAGATCCTCGTATGAACAATGCAATAGAGACCTGACCCCAGTGCCAGCAAAGGAACCCCTCTAATCTCCTTCTGACCAGTTGTTCGACCCCTTACTGTCTGTGGTCTGAGAACTTTGGAAGCTGCTGCTGCTGACTCAGTCACCCCCAAAGCCTGCTACCGGTTTAGGGGAGCATGGCCTGCACAAGCGCTAGTGTACCTTATACTGGACTGTGCTCCACTCTCACCATGTTGCAACAGACCTTCCCTGCAGACCTTCTAGCTTGTTTGGGGTTGAAAAACTTTTTCACACCATCATTTTGTGGGTTCTGCCACTCCAGAATTCATTTTGAAGTATTAAAGTTGTTTGGAGAGGAATTTGGGAGATCTCAGTCAAATTGCTGCCCTTTCTCCGCCATCTTGGCTCCATGATATATAATGAAATACTGTTGTGCTATAAGAAATGAGTAGGATGTTTTCAGAAAAACCTGGAAAGACCCACATGAACTGCTGCAAAGTGAAATAAGCAGAACCAGAACAGTGTACATAGTAACAGCACAATGTTGTGTGATGATCAACTGTTAATGACTTAGTTATTCTCAGCAATGCAATGATCCAAGACAATTCCAAAGGACTCATGATGAAAAATGCTGTCCACCTCCAGAAAAAGAACTATGGAGTCTGAATGCAGATCAAAGCACACTATTTTCTCTCTTTTTTTTTTTTTTTGTTTCTTCTTTCTCATGGTTTTCCCTTCGGTTCTATTCCTTCTTTACAACTTAATATGGAAATATGTTTTGCATGATTGCACATGTATAACTTAAATTCCTTACTGTCTCTGGGAAAGGTAAGAGGAGAGAGGCAGAGAATTTGGAACTTGAAATTTAAAAAATGAATGTTAAAATTGGTTTTACATGTAATTGGGAAAAATAAAATATTATTCAAGTGAAAAAAAAGAAACTAGGGATTCCTAAGGGATGGAAGTGAAAAGGGAAAGGTTTCAGACATTGGAGCAGTCAGTGCAAAGGCAGAAGTGAGAGCTGGAGTGCTATCTTGGGCATGTGCTAAGTACTAGAAATACAAATACAAGCAAAAACTCCTGCTCTCAAGGAATTTACATCCTAATGGGGAAAGACCACATATAAAAGAAGTGGGGGTTAAGGTGCAGAGCCATGGCATAGTGAAGAAAGAAGTCCAGAGAGTCAGACACCTAGCCTAGAGTGGAATGAAAGGCTGAACATAGCTGGCTTGGTCACTTTCCTTGAAATGAAGGTTCCAGGAGAAACAGCCAATGGAAGGAAGGGACCAGAGGCTAGAGTGATCTTCCAGGGTAAGAAGGCTGTTGGGTCATGGTGGAGACGTAAGCCCAAATATGCAGGAGCAGAGCCCAGGAAGAAATGAAGGATGCAGGTAGCATTGTACTTGACTAGAGCGTTTGATCTGTGGAACATGAAGGCTGATGCTGACTCTCCCCATGTCCAAAGATCAGCATCTCATAATTCCTTTTCATTTCCACACGAGACTCAGGATTTTCTTCCTCACCTCCACAAAACTTTATTTTATTGTTTTTATTTGAGGGTGGGGTATAGAACTGGACCTTAGATTTCATCTATGTGGGAATCCTCTGCAACTAAGTTTTCGAGAAGGCTTCGAGATTAAATGACTTGCCGACAGTCAGAGATAGGACTCCAACGTAAGTCTTCCCGAGTCCAAGGTTGGCCCCTTTATCCACTAGGCTGCCTCTACATCTCATTCTGCCCTATGTAAAGTAGGATGATTGTTTTCAGAGGTGTGTATTCTCATTCCACCCCTTCAGTTTCAGAAACGTGCTTTTTTGTGATTCCCCACCCTCCCTTCCCCATATCCCTTGCTAATGATGTGCATTTACACACATCCCAATCCAATTAGGACAGCCACCTTCAGGTGTGAGCCCTTCCTTTACTCTGTTTCCCGTTTTCACTGTTTCACTTGTTTTCCATCTCATTTTTAACTGTCAATAAATTATGTCTGTTGGAGTTGGAACTTACTGAAGGATGTATATCTCATTACAGCCCAGCCGGACTGTGGACAACCTGCTCCAGATGCCTACCTCATTACACTTTTAAAATTTCCTGCCCTCACTCAGTTGTTTTGGCCTCATACTACAATCCTTCAAATTATGTGCATCTCATTACACCCAGCCCACTTAGCAGAAACTCCTTTCAGGTGTTTGCATCTCATTACACCTCTTTATTTCAGGCTTAATTCTGGTGGGTTTTGCATCTTCCTACATCCTTGATAATTAGGCACATCCCATTACATCCCTGCCTGGTTGGAACAACTGCTGTCTGGTGTGTGCATCTCATTACAACATTTTGTTTCCAGGGATAACCCTATGGTAGACATCTCATCATACTCTTTTCATAATTCCAGGAAGTGCACTGCACCCCGGCCAAATGAGGACAAGCCCATTCATCTATGTGTATCACAGACAACTTCAGTTCGAGGCATAACTTCTGGGCTTCACATCTGATCACACACTTATTAACTATGCACTTCTTATTACATTGATGCCTAATTAGGACAAGGTTTGTCCTTTATACTCTCTTGTTCTTGGCATATCATTATACCTTCTCTACATTAAGCCCGACTTATTACACCTTTTTCAAATTATACATAATCTCTCACATCTCTCCCAAATTAGGACAATCAGTCTTAGGTTTATACATTCCATTACACATTTTGATTTTTCAAGTAGAACTCTGTTGATGATGACATACCTTACCTTTGTACTATATTACTTTAAAAATTCTTTCATCTACATCATTTCGTTTGAGCCTCACAAAAGGGCAGGTTTTATCATCCTTCTTCTATATGTGAGGTCATGACTTCCCCAGTCACACCGCTAAAGTTGACTGTAGGGTCAGAGAAACAGAAATACAAGGAACCTAACCGTTCAGCTTGTCCAGTGGTGTTAAGCTCAGCTAGAAGTAGAGATCTTTAAAACTACACATAAGGATCCTTGTGGGCTGTACAAGAGTTCCAGTTGGGCAACGCAGCTCCTTCCTTTCTTTTTCTTTCTTTCCTCTCCTTTCCTTTCCTCCATCCATCCCTCTGTCCACATAGGGTATCGTACCCTTATCTGTGGCTCCTCTGCCCAAAGGAATGTAACTTTTGATCACTGAAATCTGGCAAGATACCTTGGGGTTTACAGTCTACATCACTTTCTTAAGTACCTTGACTTAAACCCAAATCACTCTGGCTCTCATTGATTGGCCAACAATGGCTCAGAGTGAATGTAAACAGCAATTGTTTTGGGTTTGGCTAGAAACCTTGAGGGTCTTCCCCTCAGATTGATTTTTTTTTTTGACTAGGTAAAAGAGGCCATTCTTTGCCTTATTTCTTACCTATCCTTAATCACTGAATAGGCATTGCCTCAGTCAAGCTGAGACCTAGGAAAGACCTTAGCTTAAAAAGGCCAAGGTCTCCCACTGCATACAGGGCCATCTCCAATCATCCTGATTTATATCTTGCCACTGAACCCAGATGGCTCTAGAGGAGAAGGTGAGGCTGGTGACTTTGCACAGCCCTCCCTCACTTAAATCCCATTCACTTGTAAGTCATGGCATCACCTTTCTGATGTCATAGTCCTCTTTGAGAACAAAGGACAAAAACACGTTAACATTATGTTTTGTTCTTGTTTTTCAGTAATTTTTCAGTTGTGTCTGACTCTTTATGACCCAATTTGGGGTTTTCTTGGCAGAGATATTGGAGTTGTTTGACATTTCCTTCTCCAGTTCATTTTACAGATGAGAAAACTGAGGCCAACAGGGTTAAATGATTTGTCCAGGGTGTCAGACAATTAGTAAGTGTCTGAGGTCATATTTGAACTCATGAAGATGAGTGTCCTTGATTCCAGACTGGGCACTCTATCCACTGTGCCACCTACCTGGCCACTTATGTTTTGCTATATTTTTATTTATTTTTTATTCTATATTTCCTAATTTAATTTTCATTCAACTCAGGCTGCACTCAGGAGTCTTGTGGGCCACATGCAGCTCACTGGCCCCATGTTTGTTAGCTATGATCTAGTTCAATTCCCTCATTCACAAATGAGGAAACAGTAAGGGAGGTTGAGCCTTGCTCAAAGTCACATAGGTATTAATCATAAAGACAGAACTTGAACCAAGAGCCAATGCTGTAGTTGGACCAGGCTGACTGCGAGCCAGCGCTCTTTCTCTTTTAAAATGTTTTATTGATGCTCTTTTATTTTTTGACATGGCTATCACTTCCCAATGGTTTCTCCAATTTTCCCACAATAGGATTTTCTCTTATCACAAATAAGTACAGTTCAGCAAAAGGGTGGCTAGGGGACACAGTGGATAGAGAGCAGCGCCTGGAGTCAGGAAGACTCCTCCCCCTGGCTTCAAATCTGGCCTCAGATACTTCCTAGTTGTGGGACCTTGGGCAAGTCACTTAACCCCAAATGGGATCACAAAGGGTCCAACATGACTGAAAAACCACCGAACAACAGTTAAGCAAAAAGAGCTGACATACTGATCGTATCTGAAGATGTATATCTCAGGCTATACTTGTGGTCCACTACTTTTCTGCCAAGAAGCAGGAGGCCAGCTTGATTATCTGTTATACCAAGAGCTAGTGAGACATGCCACAGAGTATAAGTTTTAAATGGAGAATTTATTAGCTGGCGACCATTCGGGGTTCCACCCAAATCAAAATGGCCCTGGGTTGGGGTAAAGAAGCAGTTTATATAGAGAACACAGGGTACAGAGGTTAATTATCTCTTGGAATTTACAGGCCAGGTCACAGGGTGGGGGGTGGCACAGGGACGGATCAAGGATTTTGACAGGTTATGGTTAAGTGGGATAATCTTATTGACATTCTTTGGTGTAGTCACGGAGCCCCAGGGACATTTGCTAAATGCCAAAAGGTCTGAGTCCATTCTTTATTATGCAAACTGGGGTTTTCTCAGGGGTCTCCTTAGCAATAACTGATTTTCCAGTACCACAATCAGTCCTCTTAGTGAGGACCTCATTGGTGAGATTGATCAGAGTTTCTCTTGACCTTTCTACACCTTGATTGTCCCTGCCAGAGTCTGGTATCACTTTGTCTTTGAACCCACTTAGGAGGGCAATCACTTTCTGCCTCCTAAAATCATGGTATCTGTCCTGATCAGAGTCTGGTCCAAATCTGGCTGGCTGGCTGGCTGGCTGCTGGGATTGAACCCTCTGCTTCTTTTAGTGGGACTACCTGCTCTTGATAATTGCTGCTTATACTCCAGAAGCCATGTCTGTAGTTCCACATTCCACACGGGCTCAGTGGACCAGGTCAAGACCATGTTTAGGGATACTTTACAAAGGTATGAGACAGAGATACACTAGTAAACGTTTAACAACTACCTGGGGGGCGGGGTGGAGAAGCCATATGAATGACACGCTTTAAAGTTCAATTTGAATTTTTAACATTTTCTCTGTTGCTTTAGGTCTAGAAATAACCCAAGCCCTGATTTGTAGCATTGGATGACTTCCAAGCAGGTCACACCCCTGTTAAAAGACCTCCAGTTCTCAGGCTCCCTGATTCAAAAGTTGTAATATGTAAATATAAATTGTTACAGGGACCTGATGATTTTCAAAATGCAGAACTCAAAAAGAGGCGAGCAGAAGTTGTGAAAAATTACTGGAAGTAGCATGAAGGAATTGGGCGGTATATAGATTCATAACAAGGTCTTATCAAGATCTCTTAATTTAGCTTTTCCCTTAAACATTTTTTTCCAAGGTCACAATGACTCTAGGTGGGAGCCGGGTTTAGACAGCTGTGAACGAACTCTTTCTACAAGGCAGTAGCTCTGGGTAGCTACTAGCTACAGCACCCTTTCTCAGAGTTGGGGGCTTTGGGAGTGCTGAGCTATTTCCTGACAGCTTGGGTTTGTTTTAGCTCTAGCAGGCAACAACCTGTCTTTCAAGAGCTGGAAGTAGTCATTCTCATAAGGTATGGGTATCACGAGATGTGCCTAATTACGAGGTATGTAATCAGATGTGGAAAAGACCTAGTTATATCTAAAATTGGATGCGTATAATGAGGCGCACACCTGAAATCAGTTGTTCTAGCATGGTTGGGATGCAGTCACTTAAAAAATCCCATGGTTAAGCAGGATAAAAATTTTGATGAGATGAAAATGCCCAAAAGTGGTTGTTTTAATTGGATTCGGGAGTGAAAGATGCCTGTAAATCACAGAATAAAAGAATCTCCAAGATGGAATGGTTCTTAGCTTTATGTAGCCCAAGGTTTCTTAACTTTTTTAAAAAATTGTTTTAGGTCTTAGACTCCTCTAGCAGTCTGGTGGAGCTTATAGATACCTTCTCATAAGATAACATGTAATGTGCTTTTCAAACCTTACGGCACTATATAAATACTAGTTATTATCATTACTATTCTCAGAATAGTTTTTTTAAACACATAAAATAAAATACAAAGGATTAGAAAAGAAACCAATAATATTGAAAGTTATCAAAATATTTTTAGAACAAAAGTCCAGGGGCCTAGGGTTCAGAACTCTTACCTAGATAGATCGGCCTAGAGAGAGATAATCTTCTTTACAAAGAGAGTTTGGATAAGGTTACTTCAATCAATCAACAAATATTTATTTATTATGAACCTATCTGCATAAACCTGAAGGGACAGAAGGTTTAAGAAGTGATAGTGAAATTATTCTCCTTAATGCAGTCCAACAAGTACTGGACCCTCAAATGTTGTTCAGTCCAGTGGTGTTTGATTCTTAATGATCCCATCTGGTGTTTTCTTGGCAAAGATGCTGGAGCGGTTAGTCATTTCCTTCTCCAGTTCATTTTACAGATGAGGAAACTGAGGCAAAGAGTTAAAATGACTTGCTCAGGGTCACACAGCTTGTAAGTGTCCGAGGCCAGATTTGACCTTTAGGCCCTGCACTCTATCTACTGTGCCACCTAGCTATCCTGAAATAGCTTGGGTTCAAATCACCACTTCTAATCTCATCACCATGCAGCTAACTCACGCCTTGACCAACACCACCTCCCTCAGCCTTCTCTCCTCTCTGATTGGAGGGCTGGAGGGAGGAGTACCAAACTCCTCCCAATGCTTTCCATTATAGAGAGCAGAAACTAGACTTTCAGCTGGCTCAGTTTCACATCTCCTGCTCTGCCTGGCTTAAACTCCATGGAACAAGATGCCCCCTGGTCCCCATCCCCCAATCCGTTTCCTGCCTCCTTTGGTGGGGTGTCTTCTCGTAAGCTCCTTGAGGGTAAGGGCTGTCTTTCTTATTTGTATCTGCAGTGCTTGGTACAGTACTAGCACATAGGAGGTACTTAAACATTTATTAAATTGAATTGAACCCACGTTGTCCTGTAGAATGCAAGTCCCTCGTGAACAGAGACTTTCATTTTTGTCTTTGTATATCCAGAGCCTAGGGTACCTGGCATATAAAGATGCTGAGAATGCTTATTAAATTGAGTTGCTGATTCCAAGGCCAGCCAGCCCTTTAAACACCAGGACACGCTGCCTCAGGCAGTCCAGGTTCCGCACAGCACAGCCTTTTTCCAATGCAGGTAATTAGGAGGATCACTGAATCACAGATTTGGGGCTAGAAGGGAACTCAGAGGCCACACAGTCCTAATGAAATGAAAACAAAAACACTCCAGCACACACACTTTCAGGATTCTCAAAACACCTTTAATTTCCCATTTTCCCCTAAGACCAAAGTTGTACAAGCAATCTGCAAAATTCAAGACCATCAATGACAGGGGCATCATATTGTGTGGTGGTTCTCCCCACTCCTTCCACCTACAAAGAAGATGGAGCACAGACAGTGCACAGTGTGTTGTCCTTCTAAGGTTTCAATGATGTTTAAACTTTAAGGGCCAACAACACTAGAGAGTGTGGTGAGTGGGGTTAGGGGCAGGATGTGCTAGAGGAAATGTGAGTGACAACACAAGTCATTTTGAGAACAGGTTTAACTTGGAAGCCAGGATGGGAATTAATGTCATAAGTCTTTGTGCCCATTTGTGTAAATCTGAGGAGGCTACTGGGACTGACTCGGAGAATAAGGCAGTATTTTAGCTCCATTTAACTTGTTGGTAATTGACCAGTCCTCATGATATCCTTTAAGGAACATTTCCTCTTGGAAAGTGGGGAAAAAAAATCCCTGCTCCCATGGTTGGTTGCACTCCTTACCACTAGTGTGATGGCTCTTGGTTCAGATAAAGTGGAGACAAAGACAACACAGCTAACAAAAAGTCCACAATAATGCTGCCCTGGGTGTGGCAGAGTAGGAACAATGATCCAGCCTCTCAATATGCCGGAGGGAGGGAAGGCCTCCTATTCTGGTCATAAAAACCCACCCTGGAGACCATGGCCTGCCTTGACTACTCAATTAACTGCTTTGGTAGGCCTTAGCAAGAGCAGGGAATGTAGAGCTAGATATTTCTTTGTACTAAAAATTAATAGCATCAAGGGAGTAAGAACCTTACTGTCTATGAAATACAACATAACACCTTCCAGATCAATGAGATTACATGAAGAGACTTTCTTCTCAAAGGTCAGAGTGTTTATAAGCTGCAGCGGTAACAGGAGCTGGATATTCTTCCTTCCCTACACAGATTCCAACCATCTGGCACAGTCTCCACTCCCACTCTGAATCCTTTTGGAAGTTACCACATTAAACCCTCTCATTAGGGTTCCCTCCACTAGGGATATGGGTTCAGATTTCTCAGGGCAGAATTAATCGGATTACATACCAAAGAAAGATGCAGGATAAAAACAGATAACAAAACAAAAGTGAGCATACATGTAGTGACCCCTGGCCATTATAGCAGGAGAAGCTTGTGGTGGTCACAGCCTCTACTGTATTGTGGCAGAGCAGGAGGCATGGATTACACAGTGGTTATTTTCTTGTCCTTAGTGGCTTGTTTGATGGCGGCCTGCTCACAGATGATCTCTTTGAGGCGCTGGAGTCTCATGTTCTGAGTGCTCTGGTCCCCGACGCCTGTCTGACTTCGGTGCAGCAAATTTAAGGCATGAATGTACTCCAGCTCCGTGTACTTGACCCCCTGGTCAACCACCAGGTTCAGGAGCTCATCAGCTGTGTTGTACAGCATCTCATAGTACTGCC
Organism: Trichosurus vulpecula; assembly: GCF_011100635.1. Classification (NCBI taxonomy): domain Eukaryota; kingdom Metazoa; phylum Chordata; class Mammalia; order Diprotodontia; family Phalangeridae; genus Trichosurus; species Trichosurus vulpecula. Next base: position 113,747,142 of record NC_050577.1, read on the forward strand.
TGGGAAAATCACAGAAGGAAAGTTGCTTTAATGGGGACTCACAATAAACATATATTTTTTAATCAGACTAAGTGCATTGTTGATACCCAAGAAACCTATGGATGAATCCAGTGGAGATGCATGGTGGCTCCATGTTTTCTACGGGCATGCTTCCTACTTTTAATAACTACTCTCAGTGGACTGATTCTCAGTGTGGCACCTATTTGGGAGATGGGGTGAGAAACCCCAAGCATTGAGAGGGTAGGGGTAGCTATCACCTTATTCAATTCAACTCAGCAAATGTTTATTTAGCACCTTTTGCATGCAGGGCAATGTGCTATAAACTTACTGGGAGAGACGCAAAATCTCTGGAGGAGAATAGGATCTGTGCACAGATATGTCCATACAAAATACTACATGATAAGTATGTAAGAAAAGTATAAATAAAGTGCTAAATCAATAAAGAACATTACTAAGAGGAGGAGGAAATCAGGGGACACTTCATGCAAGAGGTGACATCTGAGTCAAGCTTTAAACCTAAACTGCCCTTACAGTGTTTAAGGCCACAAACCCTTCCTCCCTCCCTCCCTTTCTCCCTCTCTCTCTCTCCCTCCCCTTCCCTTCTTCCCTCCCTCCTTCCCCCCTTCTTTTCTTTTTTCCTTGTCTTTCTTTCCTTTTAGGATCAATTTGATTCTGGTGTCAGAAAACTTGAGTTTGTAGGTTAAACATGTTATGTGGGAACAAAGTAGTTGTCTTACTAGGCCAGATCCTTGATTCATCTAGTCCAGGAGTTCTTAACTTTTTTTTTTTTTGGCCTGCATTCCTTTGATGGTCTGGTGAAGCCTGTACATCTCTTCTCAAAACAATGCTTTTAAATGCATAAATTAAAATACATCAGATTACAAAGGAAACCAATTATACTGAAATACAATTATCAAAGTACTAAAAAAAAACCTCACAGATTCCCTGGTTAAGAACCACTGGATCAGATGATCTCTGAGTTCTGACAGTCTGTGAATAAACTATTATTAACCATGGATAACATACTGTTTTAAAAGAAATACCTTGGGGGGGGGTGGGGCGGTGGTTATGGTTATCCTTCCTGATGGCAACCTCAAAACTTAGGTATAGTCCAGCTTGCCTTACGAAGTTTTTTTAACTTCAGAAATTGGACAAATATGTAAGTTTGCCAATTCCCCCACCCCAGTTCATTTCTATTTTCTGTTTGTCCCACCTGTTGGGATAATGGGTTCTGTAAGTTTCCTTTCTAGGTTATATTATTATGGCTTTTATTTTAGTTTACTTTGAGGGGTTCTTGTTGTAGGTTCCAGGAAACAAGACCAGACCAACAAACACTATTAGGAATCTAAGTAACAGGTTGCATTATGATGGGATTCTGTTATATTTGTTAAGGGGCTAGGTGCTTCAGAACTAAGCAGGGAGGGCAAGTCTTTCCTCTTTTTCTTGATGGACTCAGAATCTGACCACTGGAATCACTTCCTTAACTCCACAAGGAAGAACTAAGGATGAGCACTCAGGCTGTTCTGCTGCACAGAGACAGAAAAGTAACTACAGGGCTCCAGAGGAAGCTCGTTTTTTTCACAAGCACTCCCCAGTCACAAAACCAATGAAACAGAAACACACCATTTATACTTTCTCTTACTTCCCTCCTCCTCCCTCATGGAATACTTGCTCTGTCAAATACACAGATAAGTACAATACAAGGTAGGAAATGATAGTTGCAAAAGGAGAGAGGCAGATAGAGTATTCTAGGAAAATCTGAGAACATGGAAAACATTTTTAGCTTAGGAGAGCAAGAAATGCCTCCTAGAGGTGGTACTGAGGTGACCCTATGAGGGACATGAGGACTCAGAAGGGCTGACAAAGGAAAGAGTGCATTTTGGGCAGAGAGGATCATTTGAGGAAATGCATGGAGGGAGGAGAGATAGAAAACAGAGTATTTCTGGAGACTTATTTTTCTTTTCTTTTAAAAATATATCTTATCGATGACTTTTATCCTGACATCACAGTCATTTCCAAATCCACCTCCATGTCCTCCCTAGCAAAAAGAAAAACAAGCAAGCAAAAACTTTCAACTCAGAGACTGACAATCCTTGAAGTCCCCCACCTCTCTGCTAGGAGGCAGACATTTAGCTTCTGACCTATTTGGAGATTGCTTTTTAATTTTTTTCAGTGACTTCATGCTGCAGTTGGAACTTTTCAATTGCAGAAATATAAGAACAGGGCCTTAGTGACTTACAATGTCCCTGCTTTTACATTTTTGTAATTGAAAAGTTCAAAAATGCAATATGAAGTCACTGAAAGGAAATATGTACAATCTTTAGGGCGTCCAGACTCTGATTCCTCAGCTTTGATAATAGATGGGCACTTTATATTATTATTATTATTATAAACTTGGTCAGATCCAACAATGAAGCAGCAAGCTAAAGGAGGAAGCAATTTCACCATTGTTTACGCACCAAAGCTGTAGAGTGTGGTAGGGGTGAAGGAGAGAACCATATAAAGTATTCTAGGGAAATGTGAGTGGGGAGAGCTCATTTTCAGGTGTGTGTATGTGTGGGAAGGGATGAAGGGTCAGGGAAGGTTTTTCTGAGCAGCTGACATCTAAGTTGGGCCTTGATGGATGAGAATAATTTCAATAGGTGGAGATGAGGAAGAAATGCATTCCAGGCATGTGTGAATGCAGAGACAGAAGGTGGGGCCAGATGAATTATGAGCTAAAGTTGAAAAGGGAGGTGAGTGAAGGGTTGGGGAGGTTCTGAAATGCCAGTTTAAGGAATTCTAAATCTACCTGATAAGGAATAAAGAATCACTGAAGGTTTCTGAGCAAGGGAATAATCTAGGTAGTATAGTCCACCCACCCCAGAGAAAGAGAACAATTGAAAAGTGCTATTCCCCAGGCACCATGTGGGGAGTGAAAGCCATCTGATAAGTGCTAAAGCCTAGGAGCTCAAGCAACTCTCCCTGCTCCCCTAATACACAGGAGACTGGAGAAGTGGGGCCACTGATGAAGTTGCACAAGTCTGGATTAATCTGTACATAGAAGTCACTGACAAAAAAAATGTTGAATAGGACAGGGTCAGGGACAGAGTCCTGTGGCATTCCTCTAAAGACTCTCCTACAGACTGGCATCTATCCATTAATCTATACTTTTTGTATATAGTTAACATTTCTCCATCTTGTTTACAAGGCTATCGTAAGAGACTTTATCAAAAACTTTACTATTATCAAGATATATTATATCTATAACATTTCTCTTTAGTGTCTTGCCTAATAATATCAATAAAAATAAATGAGGTCCATCTGGGAAGAACTAGACAAGAAATGTTGGACACAGAATCAGGGAGGTGTGGGTTCAAAGTTTAGCTCTTAAACTAGTTGTATGCCTCAAACATGTCACTTAATCTGCATTTCCGTTTCCTTATCTGTAAAATGGGACCAGTAAAATTCATAGTCAGCTAACCTTAAAGAGTGGTTGTATGGAGAAAATGAGAAAATCCATCGAATGTATGACCCAAACCTTAAAGGGCTCTATAAATGTCAGCTATCATAAACTAGAAAGGAAAAGGGTTCTCATTAAACTAACAAAATTTCTACATCTTTCTTGGGGGCATATCTCTTAGAAGGGTAGGGGGATGTTGCTGCCTGGGAATTACAATGAGCTTCATTGTCAGTCTACTGTATTAGCTGATAGACGTGCTGGTTATCCTGAGAGAACATTATTCCAAGGCTGATGAAGGCCACAGAAGGCCACAGGAAAAAAAACGCCCAGATTCCTAGTCCTGTCTCTTCCAACATGTGACAAGTGATAAAGGGCATACCACTTAATTCCTTAATGTGCCAATACCCACTATACACTGAAAACACTTATCTACTCCACAGTGACACTATAAAGGAGAGAATGGAGACACTTATAGAGACTCTGAGATCCTTAGATGAATGGTACCCGGGAACTGCAAACCCAAGTTATCATACACTACTGACAGGTTGACTGATAGTGTATTTCGTATAGTTAGAGAGAAAAAATTCTCCCATAACTCTGATGATATATTAGTTCATAAAGAAACATGAATATTTAAAATAGACAAAAATTCATTTATCTTCCAGAATAGTATACAGTAGCAAAAACTAATTCAAATTAGCATGGTAGCTTCCGTACTTTCCTTGGAAGGTGAGGAGAGAGGGGCACATAGCCCAAAGAGAAAAGAGAGAAATTGTAGCTTCCACACCATTAGAATGTGTTCCCAGAGTAAAATAGTCCTGCAAAAATTGCATTAAATTCTGGAGCCTGGTTGGAATAAATAATTTAGTAGCTCTGTTGGGGCCCTAGGAAAAGAAGAGCTCTGTCTTCATCATTAACCATTAGAATAGCAGTAACAACTGTCCCAATGGGGGTAAAGTGGACGTGAACTGTCTCCTTCCTCAGAATCTTAGCCTTCCAAAGATGAATTTTCACTTTTCTGTGTCTCATCAGAGCTTAGTGTGCCTGGCATGCAGGATGTACTTAAGAAATGTTGGCTGATTAATTGATCTCTGAGAAAGTAAGGGTATTTTCTAGTTTGTGGACTAGAGATCTGAGCTTTGGGCCAAGTCTTTAAGTTCTGGTTAGTGCAGACTGTCCCCACTCTTTCCTCCTCACCTTCCATTTGTTCTGTCAACGCAGGTTTCAAGGTAACACTCCAGATCACCTAGAGTTGGAAGGGCCTGGGGAAGGTAGGGTTAACCCTCCCCACTCTCTTCCATCCCTGGGAACAGTGGTCGTAGCTGCAGTAGTTAAGTTAGCAATATATGGAAGGGATAACTACAAATGATAAAACTGTAACCATCATTAGTAAAATGTACATGTCAAAAGAGTAGCTGATACATGCAGGTTTCCAACATACAAAAAGTCTCCATTTTTACAACCACATTTTTATAGGCAATAGAGGGTCAGCTTCAAATTGCAGGAGTGGATGGAAGACTAGTTTCTGAGCTCTGGGTAGGGAAGGAGAGGGAATTGAGTCCTGAGGAGGAAGGGATGGGAGAAAGGAGAGCTCTAAATCTGGATGGGATGTGAGTTAGTAGATAACCTTTTATTAAGGGGATTTGTTCTGTGAAATTTGGATTTTGTCAAAGGGCCACACTTGAGACCTAGAGGGCCACATGTGGTCTCGAGGCAGCAGGTTCCCCACACCTGACCCAGAGAAGAAGCACAGAAGTCCCTCTGGGCACACTTGAATGTGTGCAGGAGGTAACAAACTTGTGTTCTCCTGGGGCCATGCTCAGCTTTGAGCTTCCATTTACTAGGAGCCCTCAGAATAAAGTAGAAAATGTTATTTTAAGTGTCTCTAAGCTTCTTCCTTTAGTGATCTTTGACCTAATAAAGTTTTGCCTACATTAAGGGGCCACGGAAGATATTGTCCCAGTATCTTGTCCCCTTTCCCCCCAACTTGAGCTATCATCTCCACTGTGTCCTTTAGGCTCTAGTAAGGTAACAGGGTGGGCAGATCGAGAGAGCAGGCTCCCTGGGGAGTACCTCCTTTCCTCCCCACCCACACTCCCACTCCTTACTTTCCTTCTCATTCTGAAATCCTGGTTGTGTAAACAAAAAAAAAATCTCTGATTTAAAAAAATATAGAATTCAAGTCACATACCCATTGTGGGCGTGCGTGGTGGGGCACAGTAGTGATACACGGTAATTGTACTATGAATACTTACAACTGCAGATGGAAAAATCATGCCTTGCAAGGAATACCTGTATAACTAACTCAACCATGGTATGGGAAATAGTAATAACCTGAAACCCACATATAGAGGCAACTCTCTATTTTCCATGCTAATGGAACAGAGCAGTGAGGCAGATAATTGAAAATCTATTTACATAGCCTTTGCATTTGAATTCGAATATGGGTGTGTCTAACCTAGTAATTCACATAGCTTCAAAACAAATAACAAATCACTAGGAAGACCTAACTCAGGAGGAACTATACAATTTTCCAGCTTCCTCATCTTGTCTTCCTCTTCCTGTTCTCCTGTTCAACTCCAAATTAATGGGTATTCCCAGCTGGGATGAACAAGATTATACCTGCTATTAATGTGAAATACCAGCCTAAGCACAGCTGACCTTTTCCCCCCAAATTTGCTTGTCTTTCTGTAACAAAGATCTGGAGATGGATAATTAAATATTATTGCTTTTAAAGATTTTTTCTTCGAGTTCTGTCTGGGTTACAATAGTTAACAAAAGAATTAAATAGAGAAGGCGGCAATGTTAACTGGAAATCTGAAAGAGAGGGACCTGAAAATAACCTAACCCTGGATATAGCTTCCAAACCTCCTTTCTGCCAAGAGTTTCCCCCATCTTTGGACGATGTTTATCTAGCTGCAGACAAGCTGCTCAACTGGCAGATTAGAGCTTCCTTTCCTCTTACTTTTTTCTATCCAGCTCTTTAGTAGGTATGCTAATGAACAGTAAAATGAGAGAAGAGAAAATGAAGGGCCAGACAAACCCACAGACTCAATTGGTGATGCCATGACCCTGCTCAATTACCAAGGAGGCTAGACTAGGCTGATGCTGCAGAATGCCCTTGAAATTCTCTTTGGTATGCTGTAAGGGAGGATAGGAGGGGTCTTGGACTTATCATCCTGAGTTGGAGAAGTGTCTTGATCCCCAATTGAAACAAGAAAAGGTATCCATTCCAGGGAGGTAAAGTTCCCACAAGGAGAGTGGGCTCAGAAATAAGGAGGGCGTAAGGGGCCACTTAGGTCTAAGGGGTCTCAAATCCCAGGCCCCTGGGTATAGTAGGACACTGTGTGGTTATTCAGTAGTGTCTGACTACTCGAGACCTCCATGGACAGTATCATTCATATAGTATTTATGTTACTGTACATGGAGCTTCCTTGGCAAAGATACTAGAGTGGTTTGCCATTTCTTTCGCTAGCAGATTAATGCAAACAAATATTAAGTGACTTGCCCTCAGTCATGCAGCTAGTAAGTGCCTGAGTCTGGAACTGAACTCAGGTCTTCCTGATTTCAGGCCCACCACTGTATTCACTGAACCATCTAGCTGTCCCACAGCAGGACATAAGGTCAAATAAAAAAATGAGCCAGCTAGTAGAATTTGCTTCAAGCAAACCAGTGACAATGGAAAAGAGGGGCTCAAGTGAAGAGAATAGCTTCTAAGGGCCAGAGCCTAAAGATGTCCAAATAAAGGGAGAGGGAGGTAGCAATGCCTGTAGCCTAAGGGAAGACAGTGTGGAGGCCCAGATAGAGAAGAGTATTTCCCAGCTGCAGTTGTGGCCAGGTGGGACCACGGGAGGCTTTCCCAAGCCATAGTCAATGGGTCTTGAGTTACCCTAAGCTGGCTGCAAGAGTAATACACCCAGCTAGATCCTAGAATGCCACACATCTGATTAAAGAGTGAAGAAGAAGATAAAAAACTGAGATACAGAATCCGGTCAGACAAATCCACGTTGAGAATGCTGTATAATGTCATAGACAGCACCAGGTAGGAAGTTTAATGAGAGGGAATCTAAGAACAGCAGTCCTAGAGGCCTGTAGTTGGTGCTAGATTTAGGATTAAACTGTAAGAATCACTTCAACTTGTGACGTTGTTACCCTTTTCAGCTGCTACTGTAAACCCATACTGCCTTTAGATATAGGGTGTCCCAAAAGTCTTAGTGCAGCATTAGTGGCTTTAAACTGCGCCAAGACTTTTGGGACATCCTCCTGGAGTGATTTGTGGTAAATCCACTTTCAAATCACTCAACAAGAACAGGGAAAGATAGAGAGGCAGAGGAACTGTGGACAGAAGAATGCAGGTATCAGCTGGCACAGTCCTGAGCTGGGTAGCCAAAAGAAGAGGCTTTTTGAAGATCATGATATCCTGAGGAAAATCCTGGGATTGCTGAGCTAGATGGAGCTCATCTAGTCCAACCCCTTCATTTTACAGAGTAGGAAACTGAGTATCAGAGAGGCAAAATCAATCAGTCAAGCCTCCTTCTATTATGTGCTAGGACACAAGCAAGACAGGCTCTGCCCTCATGGATTCTAATGTGGAAAGGCGCAATGTAAAAATAAGTATATAGGACCACATATGTGAGGGAGGGCATGTGTGGTTCCTTTCCCACTCCAGCAGCTATAGTCACAGAAAGCTCACAATGGAATCACAAGGTGTCAATGAGATGTGAAAATAATGGTAAAGATGCCCCTAGACCCTGATCCTCTAATGAGATTCCAACACCTCTCTGAGTCAAGAAGGGAATGAACAACTCAATAGGCTCAGCAAAGAAATGAGCTCTTCCCATGAGTACTGTGTATATCTGTGGGAAAGTGTAAGCCAAGTTCATGAAAGAAATTGTTTGTAGCAACTATCTTTACCATGCCATTTGAGTAAATGCCTTCGATAAAAGCTAACTGTTTACTGGCTTATTTTTTTTTAATTTTTAAAATTTATTTTATTCTGAACTTAAATAAAACAAGCAGCTCTATAACTTAGAATAGAAAAAAACAATGATCACACATTAAAATAAAAATCTATTATGTACAACTTGCTATTCCTTTTAAATATATAATATAGTTATCATACAACTTTCTCCCCCCCCCCCCGCCTTTTTCACTCTCCCCACTTTGCTGTATAGATGGCTACTGTTAGACACAAATATGTATATGTATATATGTAAAACTATTCTACACATACTTCTATCTATCACTTCTCTCTTTTGATGCAGATAGCATCTTCCTTCACGGGTCCTTTGTAGTTAATTTGGGTATTTATAATAGACAAAATAATGTATCTGCTCAAAGTCATTCTTCAAACAGTGTCGCTGTTACTGTATACAGTGTTTTCTTGGTTCTGCTCATTTCACTCTTCATTATTTGGGGAAAGTCTCTCCATGTTCTTCCAACATCATCAAGCTCATCGCGTCTTATAGCACAATAGTATATTCCATCATGATCATGTGCCACAACTTGTTACTGTATACAGTGTTCTCTTGGTTCTGCTCATTTCACTCTTCATTATTTGGTGAAAGTCTATCCATGTTCTTCTAACATCATCAATGCTGTTGGTCTGCCATTCAAATCTTCTAAGTAGCATAAAGACAGACAGACAAGCACGTGTGTGCTTCCATTCCCCAGCCCCCACCCACACCTCCCACAGGGTTTATCGACCCTTTGTTTAAAAAGTTCTGGCAGGAGTAGGAAGTTAGTGTCCTTCAACAATACTTTAGAAATATTTTAGCAGTCCTCAGGGAAATTTTACAAACTATAATTAACCTTACAACAATAATAAACACTTTACTCACATGATCATCATGACTCCATATATTTGTATAGTACTTGATATGGTTTTCAGAGCTTTCACCTATTACTTCATTCACTCCTTACACGTAACAAAATGGGTAGGATAGGGATTATTCCATTTTCTAGATAAGGAAACTGAGTGTGTGAGAGAGGCTAGTACACACAATCAAAAGCAAGTAAGTGACAAAGCTGAGGTTAGAATCCAGGTTATCTATCCCCAAATCTAGGGGGGCACCGTGGCACTACTCTCTCTATGAAGGAGGGTTTTGTGAGATCTTTAATGCCTGGATTGCAGCTAGAACCTTGGTTTTACATTTCGTTTGAGAGTATGAGTACCCCTGAGAATTTCTCCAAGATATATCCATTGCTATCTTTAAAGATCAATGACATTCCTCTATCAGTGGCTTCAATCCCAGAGATGAGGAGGAGCTTCCCTTTGATTCCCTCAGCCAAGAACTTTGCTCCCCACCTTTGGAACGAGTTCTAAATTATAAATCTTTGAGGTTGAAGCTTTCACTTCATCAGCTTAAGGATTTGCATGTCACTCTTTGGCGCATCAGATTACTATTTTTTTTAATTATGGTTTTCTATGACAGGGCTGGAAGAAGATCTGCATTTTTAATTCAGTACAATTAAAACTGTGTCTCTTTGGTCTGGCACTGCCTTTGGCCAGACCTTATTTGCATGAATAATTATTCACTCCATTAAGGAGTCTGCTCAACTCCTTCTCCCATTTTGAAGGTATTAATAAATATTGATCAGGCATAGTCCTGTTTGCACTTGCCAAAGTAATTCTGATGGATTCATCTTCTGATGTTATCAAATAATGAAATATGAAAGAGTGAATGGAATTACCCTCTTGTTCTGTGATTTTTTATTTAGGTTCTTCATTTTAATTTCATAATGTACTTTTATAATTGTGTTTGTCTCATAGCCCTGTAAATGTTCTTTTGATTACCAAAAGGTGAGTTCAGGTTAAGGAGAGCTATTTTGTGCTGAATACCACTTTGGAAAGTATTTTTTTAAAAGGACTCTATCCAAAATTAGGTGAGACGGAATACAAAGTGTTTTGTAATATACAGTTTAATATATAGTGGATCTCAAAGAAGTTTGTTAATTTGCCAGTTGGCATAATGTGTCTATAACTCTAATTTTTCAGATTAGGAATCTGAGGAAAAATTGCTATGGCTTGCTGGATAAACCTGGCCTAGTGCTCTGCACATAGTAGGTAAATCATGCTTTTTACTGAATGATTTCTTGGCTGAAATGTGGGGTCCTATTATATGCTTTCTGATTCTAAGTAGGCAAGACAGTTGTGGTGAATTCCTGGGAGATGTCAAGTATTGTTATAAAGCTAAATCCCATCTCATCATAACTTTCACTTAGGAGGGGGTCCATGTAATATTAAATGTTACACATAAAGAGAAGGACATCACTCCTGCCTTCAAAGTGTCCTTTTCAAAAAGATGAGCGATTCAATGTGGTCACAGAGCATAGAGACCTAAAATATTGGGTCCAATGCTTTAAAATAAAATAAAGCCAATGTGAAAGGTTGAAGAAAAGGAGTCCTTTGCTTCCAATGACAAGGATGGCAGGGCACTGGGTAGCAGACTTTACTTTGGGTCCAGGGTTAAGTCAGAGTTAATGCAGGGTAGGCATGAACATTCTTCAGGTTGGCTCTCAGAGGGATGCTAGCTATTGGCAGCAGAACTTTGATGAAGTAAAATCCTGAAGGGAAATTTTCACTTTAGCCTGTCTCTGGGTGCCAATGAAGAGTCAGGTCTCTGACTGACTTTACTGAGGTTGTACCTTATACGTGGATCATGTGTCTGAGATATTTGCAGCCACAGATTTTTCCCTTACATGAGAAAGTTTGTGCATAAATTTGTTGAGACCATTTAAAAAAAAACCTGAATGTCATACACTACTACTAATGACCCTAGGGAAAAGAAGATAAAATGTACCTCTTTCTTTTTACTGAAGAGGTGGGGGACTATGGATATGGGATGATGCATGTGTTGTCACATGTCGATGTGTCAGTTGATTTTGCTGAACAGCATTAAAATATTTTTGGTGCAGAGAGGTAGTACGTCACAGTGGATAGAGAACTGGCCTTGAAAGCAAGAGATACGGGTTTAAAGTACAGGTCCTGACACAAAGTTCATCACGTGACTCTGGCTAAGTCATTTAACCTCTCATTGTTCCAGGCAACTCTCTAAGACTCTAAATTGTAGAGAAGTGAGAGACTGGCATTGGTAGAGGCTGTTTCCTTTGTCCAGGAGCTCGCGACTAGATGAAATCTCAGGTCTTGTCCTTATTCTAGTCCCTCTCCTCTGGCATAAGAGAAGGTTTTCTGAGAAGAGGAAAGATACTTGAGTAGAACGAGATACTTGGAAATGAATGTCATATAAGAACAAAAGGCATCAGTAAGACAAAAGTAAACATCCCAGTGATTTGTGGGCAGATCACAATACCCTGTGAAAGTATTCACGCGCAGACTGATTCCCTATAGAGCCTAGTGAGCACACACCAACTCAGGAGCCAGAATACTTTATGTTCTTTAAGCATGATGCAAATCCAGGGGAATGGGCTGATTCTCTCATGGGCCACTTAGCTTTGCACATAAAACCTTCATAGACATCACCCTGACCCCAGCCCACCACCTCAAAAACATGCTGTAGGGTGAGAGGGGAGAGGGCTGGATCAGTGACCTTACATGGTACACCAGAACCCACCCACATGACTTCAGATAACTCTTAAGCCCAAGGCCTACTGATGCTGAAGCACAAAGGGAGGCTCAATTCAATAAACATTTATTAAGTGCCCACTGTGTACAGGCACTATGCCAAGGTTAGAGTTGTTAGCCCCAGTCCACCACTCAGGAAGAATGCCTGGGGGACTGGGTTTGATGGAAAGAACATTGGACTTGGGATCAGGAGAACTGCATTCAAGGTCTACCTCTGAACCTTGCTAGCTAGATATGAAAGTAGGCAGTTGTTTACCTTTCTGAGTCTGTTTCCTCATCTGTAAAGTGGGAATAATGATTCTTGTATTCTTTGCCCCACAAGGTTATTCTGAGGAAAGTGTTTTGCACGTGGAAACGTCATATGAACTAACACGCCAGGACTTCCCTGTTATTGAAATTAGTGGCTACTTATGACTAAAGAGCCAGGCAGAGAAATGTCCAAGAGGCAATAAACTTGTGCTTCTTTGATGGGGAAAATGAAGGAAAGAAAACTTGATTAATTAGGAATTCTTGGAGAACTTGTCAAAATAATTGCTGAGAGAAAGTCAGGGATGATATGGAGACTGTGAGCACATGCAAATCAGCAGGTTCTGGTGACAAGCATTCAAGGGTGTTCAGAAATGGCAAACTGGGGGGTTATGAAATCTTCAGTTATTCATCAAAACACAAAAACTTGAGATAAGCCAAAGCAGGGAAATGCGCCACCTGAGATTCAAGGGCAGATGAGTCAGATGTGATGTCAATTAGAAAAATAATGGAATAAATAGGAGGAAGAAGCTAATGGAAACACGTACTGTATCCAGCAGGGTTTAATTAAGAATCCAAATATGCTGACAAACCTGATGGATAGCTCTGGATAGCAATATGAGCTTAGAGGGTGAAGAAGCTGTTGTGGCTGCTGTATATTTCGGTGTCCTAGAGCATCGCAAGCAACACTTCTGAAAAATGGAACGAGCAAAATGAACTACTTCTGACTGGCTACACTGATAGGAAGAGGGGAGGCCTGAGAGAGAAACAAAGGACAAATGATAAGGCCAAGCGAACAGACTTGGAGGCAAAAGCATCTAGTTGGTACTGAGCACACTGATTTCAGAGCTTGTTTTGCTTAATTCCTTAATTGATGGGGTAAACCTGATGCAGAGTGAAGAGAACAGAACCCAAAGAACAATATGCACAATGACCACAGTCCTATAAGGCCTTAGAGTTCAGATGAATGCGATGACCAATCTTTATTTCAAAGGGCTGATGATGAAACACATTTCCCTCCTTCCAAGAGAGGCAGTGAACTATGGATTCTGAATGCTACTGATCGGGTCAGACAAGGTTGATGTATTGGCTTGTTTGGCACAACCGTATTGGACTTAGAAGTTATTCCCCTTTATGCATTCTACACCCTAGCCACACTGGCTTACCTGTTGTTCCTTCACACGCAATCTTTCATTGCCCTTTTCATTGACTTTGCGTGCTTGGAATACCCTTCTTCCTCCTCTCTGACTCTTAGAATCCCTAGCTTCCTCCAAAACTCACTTCAAATGCTATCTCCCATATTAATCATTTTTTGGTCTCCCTTGCAGCCAGTCTTTGAACTCAAAAAAATGATCCTGCATATAATTGGCACATATTTTTCTATACTTTTATATATACATGTTATTTTCCATGAGAGAATATAAGCTCCTTGAGGGCAGTAGATGGTTTGTTTTTGTCGTTGCATTACCAACACCTAGCATGGTTCCTGGCCCACAGCAGGCACTTAATAAACGTATATCTGTTGATTCAATGATTTATTTTGAAGGGGGGGTTCTTTTGGGGATTTTGGGGTTCTTTTGGGGATTATTGGGAAGTGACAATACTCCACAAACTCATAAATAAAACATTCAAAAAAACCGTGAATGGCATTTGTTAACAATTGTGAGGTACTGAAATGATAGCTTCTTCTTTAGAGATCTGTGATTTCTTATGTATGGGAATTCTCTCCACTGGTGTAAACACCAAGCCCTCCATTCCTTACTTGATGGTCTCCTTGGAAGTGGTGTGACCAATGAGCTTCATCATGTGACAGTGAGCAATTCTACTGTTAGCTCAGCTGATCCAAAAACTACAGATGCATCTGTCACTGGTCCATGCTTCCTTTCTGGCTCGGTGGGACCTGTCGGAGCCTGTGGTTCACAAGTCCAGTCTTCAAGAACCAAAAAGTACCTCTCCCTCAAAATGAGGTACAGGAGGAGCAATTTTCAAGAAGGAAAATGACAACAAAGAGAAATCCCAATGACACAGATCTTGAGGTGGCAGGGGCCTCAAAGGACATCTACTTTATCCAATTCAACCCCATTTCTTTACAGATGAGATGGGTCCAAGGCTCAAAGAGGATAAGAGACTTGTCCAAGGTCACCCAGACAATACATCCAACAGGTCAAAAGAAGTATAGAGTCTTGGAGAATTCAGAATGATGGATGATAAGGATGATGATAATACTAACTTTTATATAGAGCTTTGCATATTAAATAAGTTTCAAGGGCAGCTAGGGGGTACAGTGGATAGAGTGCTGGGTCTAGAGTTAGGAAGACTCTTCTTCCTAAGTTCAAATCTGGCCTCAGACACTTACTAGTTGTGTGACCCTGGGCAAGTCATGTAACCATACTGGCTTCAGTTTTTTCATCTGTACAATGAGCTGGAGAAGGAAATGGCAAACCACCCCAGTACCTTTGCCAAGGAAATCCCACAAGGGGTCACCAAGAGTTGGACACCACTGAACAAGAACAACAAATGAGTTACAGCTTATAAAAGATGCAAATTAATTTAACCAGAAAAAAATCTCAAATATATAAACATTAAGAAGCAGAGGGAAAAACCTTTGAAAACCCATAGAGGGAAGGGGGAAGGGTTTTGGTGACAACAAATTACGTCGGAGTCTTCAATATGAAGTGGTAGCAAAAGAAGGTAAAGCTCTTCTGAGCAACATATTAAAAAGCAGGGAGGAGATCATTGCTTTCTTTGTTATACTTTGTGGTCTGGTGCCATCCCATCCTGGAAAGCTAGGAGTCAACTGGAGGGAAATAGCATCAAATGGTATTATGTGGACAGAGGGACTATCAGAGGGTAGAAGATTAAAGGCATTAACTCTGTATTTTGTTTAAATGATAGCTGAGGAGCAGCATAGGATTCTTTGATACTACAAGAGAAATCGGCATTGCACCAGAAAGAGATGAAGAGGCAAGGAGCCACCAGTGAAACAGCTGAGTTCTGAAGGTAGGAGGTTTTTTGTATGTCTGGTTTGTTTTGAGAGCCCTGAGAGTAAGATTTGGAGAGCGTGCAGTAGGTGGGGAAGTTGGAGAGTGGGGACCAGAGTTTCCTTAACTCCCTAACAGGCTCCCCCCAAAGGTTTTCTAGAACTGGTTCCCCTTATGAGGTAGGAACCTGTCCATTTTTCACCTTCTTCATCTTTAAATATTTCTACAGAGGATAAAGGATGGCTACCCTTTCTTCCTATCTCAGAAGAAGCATCACTCTTTGTTTCTGGTTTTCAAGGTTAACCTGTGCCTTCTGGGACCTTCTTTGATTGTCACCAGCATCTTCAATCTTTCCCTTGAGCACTGGGCTACTTCCAAAAACATTTAGGCCTTCTTTTTCTTGAAAAATTCTCTAGTCGACTCCACTGCCATATTTTCTTCTTTCTTTCATAACCAAATGTCTATCTTTTGGTCCCTTCATCTCCTACAATCCAGTTCTTGCTCACAACATGCTGAAATGCACGTACAAAGTTATGGAAGGCCATGTCACTATCAGATCAGTAGCCATTTCTTGGTACTTTTTCTATGATATAACTACATTTTATATTTCTGATCATTCCCACTTTGAAACACTCCTCCTTTAGCTTCCTTGATGCTGATGACCCTCAAACTTGTATCTTCAGACCTCCAGAATTCCTCCAGAATTCTAGCATCTTATTTTTTACTCTCTACTAAAAACCCTAACCTCATTTCTCTCTTGCACCACCCCCACCCACTTATAAAGATGCAAACTTATCACAGTATCCCTACCTCTGGTAATAGGATTATTTCAGTCACCTTTGGCGGCAATTAAGTTCCACCGATTCTTTCTTCATAATGTTTATTTTTTTTTATCTCTCTCTTTGTTTATTCAATATTTGGATTTTTCTATCCTTCCCAGAATTGAAGCCTTCTTCATTTTATGACTAGATTATTATACTGGTCTCATAACACATCTCTGACTCCACTTTCTCCACTGCCATGCCCTGAGCCCAAATCCAGTCCACATACTACCACTGGTGTAATCTTCCTTTAAAACAAACAAACAGCAGTTTGTGATTTCCTTGTTCAAAAATCTTTGAAAGCTCCCCAAGACCTGGCATCCTGGCCTTAATTTGCCTTTCTATATTTATTACCCATTAACACTTCCAACAGAATTCTCCCCTTGAAGCAAATTGGTCAACTTAGTGTCTCTTGAATACACCAAGTGCTTAATATCTTTTTCTTTCCTCTTCCCCTAAGTGCTTTAGTATCCAGTTCAGACTCCATGTCTTGTGGGAAGCTTTCTTTAATGACCAGGAGTGAGCTCTCTTTTATTTCCACTCCTCTGATAGCACTTCTTATCAGCACCACTCATTTATTTACCTATAATTTATGGGCCAGTAATGTTAGCTACCATTTCATGTGAATAGACTTCATTCCCATTGGACTTGAGGGCAGATGTTTGATTTTTATGTCTCGGCATATGCCTTAAACAAACCCCACCATGTGGTTTACACATGGTTGGCTCCAAAATGGTGGTGAGATGGAACGGGGGTGCTAGTATACTTAGTACAGCTCCAAACAGAAGGTTCTACTTGGCCTTCTTGTGTTGAAAAGAGTAATGCTGAATGCCAACTGAATTGGGGGCCACTAAACCAAACATGAGGACTCCTGCCGGTGGGCCACATTTTTATGGACTTAGAAAACCACATGTTAATATTACCTATGTTTTACTGAATCTTTATTTGTTCAACATTTCCCAATCACATTTTAATCTGGTTTGGGCTGTACTTATGAGTGTTGTGGGCGATGTGAGGCCCACGGCCACATGTCTGACACCTCTGCCTAAGAGGAATGACTACTTGGCTTGGCATCATTAGACCTGGATTTAAACTTCAGCCTCAGCTCCTCAACTATAAAAGGAGCATACTAATACTTACACTCCCTGCTTCCTAGGATTGTCGTGAGGAAAGCACTTGGCAAATCTGAAGGAGCTAAAAAAATATGAGATTATTATTACTGATCCCAATTGTTTGGAGAACTTTCTATGCCACCATCTGAGGTTATAGGGATGATTTCTCTTCTGAAAACTGCCATGGGATTAATGACCTTCCCGCTCTCTTTTTTAGTGGTTTCTCTCCATGGACATGTCCACTGAAAGGGGAAGGAGCAAAGTGATGATCATTTATATAAAGCCTGCTATGTGCCAGGCACCGTGCTGAGCCCTTTTTTTTAAAACTAATTTTACTTTATTTGATCCTCAAAACAACCCTATGAGGTCAGTGCTATTATTATCCTCATTTTACACATGAGGAAACCGAGGCAGTCAGCTATAAGGTGACTTGCCCAGGGTCACACAATTAGTAAATGTCTGAGGCTGGCTTTGAACCCAAGTGTTCCTGATTTCAGGTCCACCATTCTTATCTAGGGATGTCATAAATACAATTCCATTCAAATGCTAAGTTGAGCTCTCCTGTGGTCATGTAGGAATTGTGAAGCGCCAAATATATGAGGATGAATTAACTTACAGGTCTACAGTCTCTTAGTCAGTTTGGCATAGTTTGAGAGTGCTGTTCTCACAGTCCTTAACATTATTCCAGCTGCTGACTCTTCAGACACTTGCAGGGACTGTTCTTCATGGCTTGTTCCCCCTACTTTCACCTTCAGATCCTGAATAAGCACCCCCAAATCTCCATCACCCAGTCCTTGGCTTCCCCCATTTCTAACCCTCTTCTCTTCTATGATAATAATGCTCATAACAGTAATAACTACCACATATATGATGCCTTAAGGTTTACAGAGCACCTTATGTACATTATCTCATTTGGTCCTCATAGCAATCCTGTGAGACAGGTGATGTTATTTATCCCTACTTTGCAGATGAGGGAGCTTAGAGAGATCAAGAGCCTTAAGGAGGTTAAGTGACTTCTGAGGGTCACATTTCTATTAAGTATCTAAGGCTGGATTTGAATCCACATCTTCCTGACTTTAAGTCCAGGATTCCTAATACTGTTGTCAAACAAGTCAGCAACTAAAGGAGAGGCTAAAGATATCTAAAGATGTCCCTAGCATGGCCATTGTCTCTGGATCATTAGGAACTCCCAGTCTCATCTCAAGGTCATTCTTACTTATTGGTCAAAAATAAGATTTCAAAAACACACCTGCAGGCTATACTTCATTGTCTCTGTCTCCAGTCATACTGCCTCCCAAATCCACAATGACTGTGTGGCTAATAGTTTGCCATAGGTCAGAAGAAAGGTTTGGAAACAGAAGAATTAAAATCATAGGTTCAGAGAATCATTGGATTAGAGCTGGAAGGGACCTTAGAAATTATTTAATCTAACTCTTTCATTTTCTACATGAAGCAACTGAGACCCTGAAAGGTTAAGTGAGTCTTCTTAAATATAGTGGAAATTCTACGAACCAGTCATTAAGGAAGGAAGAAAGGAATGCTCTTTCAGACCACTATGACTGACAGAGTAATAGTTGTAAAGAGTGGGTTGGGGGGGTCCTTTGGGCAAAGGTACAGAGAAAATAATTTTTATACTTTAAGGATGCCAGCTATGTTTGGGGGCTTCAGCTAGGGGACTCGGGAAAATGTGATGTGATGGGAACAAAACCAAAGGAAAATTCTGCCAGCACATCAGCTACCTCAGGATAAAGGCATGGGCTACATTTTCATCCTAAGTAATCCTCTTTGGCAATTTTCTATTGATAGAGCCTGGGCTGTGACTTCGGGCTAGAGATTCGGATGATGATAGCAGAATAAATCAGCTACTACAAGGGTGGCTGTGAAAAATTTTTAAATGGCCCTTTCCAAATAAGAAGGAAAAAAAAAGGCCTGATGTTGAAACTGCTTAGCAATACTGCTCTCCTAAGCACGCATATTAAGAAAAGAGACTTTGGGAAAAAGAATTATCTTTCTTGAATTCTTTTTGAGGAGGGAAAAAGGGTGTCTAGTTTGAAAAAAACTCCCTGAAAGGGCAAAGCTAAAAGAAGGAGGCCTCTGAGTGCTCTTAATGCCTCTATTTAAATGCTAATACCAGCCTCGAGTCTTGGACCACACAAAAACTAAAAGTTTCCAAAGGCAGTAAAGTGAATTCAAAATTAAACCCTCATTTCTTTAAGAAAAAAAGGTTTTTATCTTTGAAGGGAAGGACTGCCATTTGCCATACTGCATTTCCTAAGCAGAATATCATTCTGATTGGGGGGGGAGCAGTCCCACTGAGCTGGTGACAATGCAGGCCAGTTAATTATACCGACTCACTAGTACAGAATTAGCTCTGGGTGCCCTCTCAGTCACAAATGGGCATTTTCTTTCAACATCATTTCTCTTCAGAAAGCAACATTTACCACAAATTGCACCTGATTAAGTGTGGTCCTCTCTCTGCAGCTCCCACCCTCTGTCCCCACTGAACTGTTTCCTATAACAATCTGAGCAAAGACTGGGACTCAGGAGGTGGGAAGTGGCCCTGCCAGCCAGAGCTTAAGACAACAGGAGTGAGAAGGCACAAAGAGAGACCTTGGATGTCCTTTCGTCTGTCCTTTGTCACACAGCAAGAAGGGCAGAGCTTGAAGTAGACTGTTTAGTGTTTCTTCTCTACCTTCTTGCAAATATTAAGGAAGTGCGAACTCTTATTTTTATGCCTGAACTTCAGAGTTTAGTCATAATATTAAGAATAATCAGAATTAACTGGTAAATTGATTCAAACTTCAACTGCTTATTTGGGGTCGGAGGACCTATGTATAAATGCCCATTCTATCACCGGCTGTGTGACCCTGAACCCTAAGTCTCTATGGGCCTCAGTTTCCTCATGTGTAAAATGAAGGGGTTGGACGACACATCATGTATGGTCCCTTCCAATGATAAAACTATTATCCTATAATCTTCCATTAATCAGAATCATAGATCATAGATAACTAGAGTTCAAAGGGAATTTAGGAGCATAATGGAATGAACCACAGAACAGGGGAAGAAGGGTAATAGGGGCAAAGGATTTAGGGCCCATGGTCACGCTGGCAACTAACTGAGTCACAGTTTGACCCTAGACTTCCCAACGCACAATCTAGCATTCCTACTATAACACTCAGTGATTTGGGCTTTAGTGCTGGCTCTGTCATTACCCATCACAGAGCTTCGACTTCTTCGTTCATAAAACGGGAATGGCAATGCTGGGGTCACTTATCACCTAGGTTTGGGGCGAGTTGTCAAGCTTGCTATTTCTCCCTTCACAATGTCTCTTGCATCTGATTCTTTTTCTCCACTTGGCTCCCACCATTTACTCAGATTACAGTAAAAGCCTCTGTCCTTCTGCCGCAAGTCTGTCATGACTCCCGTCCCTCCTACTTGCTGCTACCAAAGTCATTTTCCTCAACTCTAGGTTCTCTCCTTGATAAACTCTAGTGGCTTCCTATTACCTCCAGAATCAAATATAAATTCTTCTGCTTAGCTTGTAAAGCCCTACAGTCAGGCTCCAACCTATCTTTCCAGACTCATTAGACATTGCTTCCCCTCCTCCACTCTGAGATCCCGCCAAGCAGGCCTTCACCCTGGTCCTTATCATACTGTATCTCCCTTCCCTCGGCCTTTGCACTGGCCATCCCAGATGCCTGGAATGGACATGGCTTCCTTACCCCAACTCACAAAATTCTCTCTCTTTAAGATGAAGCTCACGTACCATCCTCTAATCTACATGAAACTTTCTCGGATTCTATCAACTGCTCATTCCCTCCTCAAACTACCTTGTATATATTTGTGTTTCTATTAATGCTGTGTATGTTTTTATATGCACTTGTTGCTTTGATTAGAATGTAAACTCCTTGAGAGTATGGATTGTTCTGTTCTTTGTATATGTTGTATCCCCAGCCCCTGGTACAGGTTAGTGTTCAATAAATACTTGCTTACTGATTAAATACTTTATAAATGTAACTTACCAGTAGTGCTAGCCTGCTGTACCGACATTGGACAAGCCACTTTTTAACTTCGTTGGGCCTCAGTTTCCTCATTTTGTAATACATGTAAAATGTCAAACTAAGTAAATTCTCAGTCTAAAAGCTGGATCTAGTTAGTCTCCATTTTATTTGAGGGGAAAGAACAAAGCAGGGGGAGATAAGGGCCACTGAACAGCAGCTAATGCCTGGGAAAGCAGTGTAATTGGGGGTCAGGTGAAAATACAATCTCAACTAAGCCACGGAAAGGTTAGCTTTATTTGCAACATTATTATCAGCAATGGAAGTTCGTTAGTATTCTCTCCACCCATGTAGACTGTATACCTCCCATACTCTCATTCTACATTATCCTTGCTTAGCATAGTGACTGACACAGAGTGAGTGCTTTAAAAATCTTGTTGGCTGACTGGCTGCAGTAGTAGAAGAGCTGTCCAAATAATGATGTCACTGGAGTAGAAGTAGACGTTAGAACTAGAGAAGATGATTAAAGATTTGATTTGTATGTTAGTCTGTGACAAGCCAAAGTGAGTAATGAGGATAACTGCCATCATTCCAAAGGGCTGACTGTGTGTGTGTTATGCTCAGTCATAACACTACCTGATCTTTTATAATGTTTCATGGCTATAAAGCAAATTATATTCATGTAACTGGTAAGGGCCCAGTCCTTAAAGAATGCATAATGTTCCCTACCTGGTCATCATATACGTGGAGACTCAGTGAACCTACTGCCCGGCATGAATAATAGAGGGCTGCCCTCTTCCCCCCCCCCCCCCCGCCCAGTTCAGAGCACACAAGAGTATCCTGTTAGTTTCCTGTGCAGTAACCACAGCTTTTTAATTGGCTTCAGAGCCCTAAATGAGTGTGAATACACAAGGTTCCATCAGAGGAGTCATCTCTCTCTTCTTGGCAGCCTTCAAGCTAGGAGGATTTCTGTGTTCCACCAGATGGGGGGGGGGGCAGATGGCACTATGTCCTACCCTGCTTCCACATGTCTGTGAACATGGAGCACCTCTGTTTCTTCTCTTTTGTATGTATTCCTTCCTGATCCCTGGTGAATGAATATCTGAGATGGCAGTGCCCAGATGAATGGCAAGACTGGAAGAGCCATCCATGTCATCTGAAGTCTCACTGGGAGTCCCTAAGTAGGGTAGTAGCAGTTGCTGAGCCCACTCAGGAGCCAGCACAGCCCCAAGGTGTGGCCTGCCTGACCCAGCCAACTAGCGAATGGACCCAACAGCCCGGAGGGTGGAGCAAGGGAGCAACTCATTCATCAGCTAGGACACACTGAGAAGTGGACTTAGTGGGGATTTTGTGAAGGTAGAAGAGGACTCCCAGCTTCAGGAAGGAACTCCCCAGGTGGAGAACAGGGGAGTGTTTAGAATCTACCACTTTAATTCTGAGCTGACTTTCTTCAGCAGGTGTGTGCCTCCCAGTTTGGGTGGGGGGGGGATGATTTTATACTTCTCTTCCTGCTGCGCCTTATTAATAAGTATCCTTTTGTAAAGGCTAATTGATATCAATTGGTTAAATTGAGATTGGGAGCATACCAGATGGGGCCCCAAGATCAATATCTCAACCCCTCAGGGTTGCCCCCAGAACCCTGAGAAGGATTCATTGATCTTTGGGGACTCAACCTGCCTATGTGAATAGGGAGTTAACAAAGTGATCCCAGAGGGGTACTATACTCATATAATCTCTATCATGTGATCCATTCCCAGAAGAAGACTGTATAAGTAGGTGGTACAGATTTGCATTTTACAGACGAGGAAGTTGAGTCTCAGTGAGTTTAAACAGCTTGTTAAAGGTCACACAGGTAGTAAGTAGAGAAGCTGAAACTGGAACCCCAAACTTTGAACTATCTTTCAGTGTTCTCTCCCCCCCACCAAGCTGCCATGAGGTCACAACTGCTAGTGGGCTCGAAGAACAAGATGATCAGGGATCCAACAGAATCTGGCTAGAGCATTATGAAATTCTGAGTATTAGAATATTTATGAAACTTTTTCTGATGGCATAAGGAAGCTGTAACACTGGAGAAAGAAGAAAAGATGATGCAAAAATTTACATGGGGAGATACTGAGTCAGGGGTAGGGTCAAAGTTAATTTAACTAGGTCCTGATTCCCAGGTGGTTCCTCTAATGCTGGTTCACACTGGCTAACAGTTTGGATCAATCACACCATAGCAGTATTACCACCAAACTTGTACAAAATGTATCACCTCAAAGTATAAGAATAGAAATGTTGGAGAGTTGAGTGAAAGTCATTGAAGGTGACAAAGTGCAATCAATTTGTCCAAATTATAGAGGCAGGAGTGTGGGACTAGTAGTCAGGAAGACCTAGATTCAAATTCTGCTTCAGGCATTTACTAGCTGTATGACCAGAGGCAAGTTATTTGGTCTCAGACTTTCAGACTTACCCACTTATTTTTAGATGGGCTGTGACCTACATTGGTGGAGGGAATTCTCACACTACAAATTAGAATCCTTGACATATTGTATTGAGGAGACTGCACACATTACACACATGTTGTATGAATTATCTATTTGGAAGCCCCAAGTAGTTTATCTGGATGTCTCCTTTGGCCCAGGGTTTGTTTTCACTGAGAATGTGTCTTACTGCAAAATATTTCTAGTGTTTTCAAGTCGAAAATGTTAGTTTGAGCATGTTGGTTAAACAAATATTGGTTCGTGGTCCAATGTTTCAGTAAATGTTTTCTCAGGCTTGGTGCGTCCAACTGGTACAGATATTTACAAAACCACTTGGGCAGTATGAACTGGAAATACATTTCAGAAATAGTAATGTGGAATGAATACTACCACATACAGCCTGCATGCACTTCTATATCATTAAAAAGTCTTCACGTTATCTGCTTCATCCTTTTGATAGCATAGGCACGGTCAAGATGTAACATTCCCTATGATGCCATGCTTTTTCCCTTCCCTTTCCCCATTGGTGCCTTCACACTACCCCTTAAGGTTCACTATTTATAGACACTTTCTTATCTGTGCCTGTTTTATAAAGAGGCCTTTGTTTTTTTTTTTTTCTACTGCTCATTGTCATTGAGTTTATACTTTAAAAAATGTGCTTTTGGGAAGGGCCACGAGTACACATCTGGCAATGTGGTAGCTGTAACCTTATTTCAGTGCACATTCAATTGAAAATAATAGCAGCCCATTGTGATAAAGAGCAGTATTCTGCTTTGTAATGAAGATACAAAGCACTTAGTAGAAATCACATTCTTTTAAACTAATCTTCCTCATATCCAGTACCAGCAAAGCTGACATAAGAGAATTTAAAAGGGCTCTCTACAAATCAATTTACTTAAAGGACAAAAGCTTGAGTGGAAGAAACACCAGTAGCTCAGGTGCTCCTGACTAGTTCTGCTCCTCCCCCTCTCTTTCCCTTATCCTTTTGAAGATACGAAGTAAAGAGTTTTCTAGTCTTCTTCAATGCCTTCTCCCTGAGGTCCTAAGGAATTACCTTCCTCCCCATCTTCTTTAACCACAAATCACAAGACCCCAGCTAGGCATGTGCACACATGTGTGAGTCCTAGAAGCATAAGGCAGAAGGCTCAGTGGGGGGAGGAAAATGAGCATTTAAAACCCTTTAAATAAAGATCATAACTGTTCTTGGACCACACAAAGATCTAGAGTAATTAAAAAGCTCTTCAAAGAATGGAATAAGTCCATTAAATCCTGTTAAATAATTTTTTAGAAACACTGTTTGAAACGCTTCTTGCTGTTTCACTCTCTCACAATGAACGGAAGGATAGAATATCTCATTTTCCAAATGGAACTTTATGGAGTTTTCAATAAGCCCCTTCAGCACTTATCTAAATCTTTAATTAGTTCTATAATATACTGATGATATCAAGCCTAATTAAATTTATACAGATAAGGCGCAATGAAATTCTAGCCAAGTGAGCTGGAAAGCATATATTAAATAGTAAATTTAATGGTTTCAGCTGATAAGTACAATTTTATATCAAAAAAAATTAAATTCAATTTACATGTTGTATTCAAATTGATTTTGAGTGTGCAAATGATTGGAAAAATCTTTTACATATATCAGTAAAACTGCTAATCTGAACTGTTTAAATATCAGTTATTAATGTTCACATTGGCAAATAAGCCACATAGATTTGCATTTTTACTGCATATAGTAAAAAAATTATCTAAACCATATGTCAGTTTTATAAAGAATATTAAGTGATTTTTCTTTTGGGCTCATGCATAAATTAGGGAGGAGCAGAAACGAACATAGGGTCTAAAGAAGAGGGAGTCAGCAATTCAATAGAAAGCAAGGCAAAAATCGTATTATTTCTTTTTTGCTGACTGGAGCAGTTCTAGGTGCCCTTTGGGAACGGCAATTACCATGGCAAAATTTCCCTTATTTAGAATCAACTGGTATGGAACCACACACAAAGGCCTGATGCCATAATCAGGGAGACGTGGAAACATTCAAATTGGCTGGCATTTAACACAGAGGGAAATGAATATTACTCTTTATCGGAGGGTAAAGGCATGACTCAATGTAGGTTTGACAAGTCAATGTGGGTACAGTTGTGCTAAATATTCACTTGGAATTGGAACTTTCCTCTTCAAAGAAGCAAACACACCTACACAAATGACACAAACTAAAAAAACTATGCTGCACGACGCTGTCTCTTGGTAAAATGCCTGTCTTGACTCTTCTTCAGAATTGATTATGCTTACATCTTTCCCTTTGCTAATATGGTCAAGAAGCTACATATATCTTTAATCTGAGCTCAAATGAGCTCAGAATCAAATGTGTGTGTGTGTGCGTGCGTGTGTGTAACTATACATGCTTCAATAAATCAGTGGATCTGTGATTACATGGTATGAGTATTCCTTCTATCAATGCAGATGGCCACCAAACCGTGCCCCCTGATCATGGTCTACGCTTGTAATGTCATACCATAAATTCTCCACAGGGTATTCACCCAGTGTTCTAGAGGCCTTCATTTGGCTTACATCATGAGGTGAGTAACAGTGCAAGACGCAAGCTATCCATCCCCTACCCTCGCTACATATTGAGCCCACTTTCTTTTCTGATCTTGTATTTCTTTGATGGTATGTTATTACTCCTTGTTTGTAAATTGTAATTGGTAATACGTGTGACCTCTTCATGCCTACTACACATTTATCCATTGCCTTTTCAGTGCCCTACATTTTGATTCTTTGGAGATGAGTCTTACACGGTTGTTAGCGAGGTGGAATAGTGGATCAGGAGCTAGAGTGGAAGTCATGAAGACCTGAGTTGAAAGGCTTCCCCTGTTTACTAGTTCAATGTTCCTAGACAAGTTGCTTAGCCTTCCTCAGCCTCAGTTTCCTCATCTGAAAAATGGGGGTAATATAGCACCTGTCAGAGGGCTGTCGTCAGGATCAAATGAGGTGAAACAGGTGAAAGTGCTTCGCGAACCTTAAAGCATTATATAAATGCTAGTTATAATTTTTAAAATACATCAGTGGAAGATTATTAAAGATGGAGCTTTTCTTCAGAAAGAAGCATGTTCAGTCGTGTTGAACTTTTTGGACCCCATTTGGGGTTCTCTTGGCAGAGATACTGGAGGCGTTTGCCATTTCCTTCTCCAGTTCATTTTACAGATGAGGAACTGAGGCCAACAGGGTTAAGGGACTTGCCAGGGTCACACAGCTAGTAAGTATCTGAGGCTGGATTTGAACTTGGGAAGATTAGTCTTCCTGACTCTGGGCCCAGCACTCTATCCACTGTGCCACCTAGCTGCCCTTTGAAAACTGTTTAATTTCTCAAATGCAACGTAAGCTACTCTCTTCCTCTTATATAATTCTGGGCTCAGTTTACTAAATATCTGGAGTCTATCTAAGATACATGCATTGATGAATCAGTTCAAAGGATTATCCATCCATCTGCATAGCACATATAAATAGCCATAGGGAAAAAAGGATGTTTTAAATCACTGATAACTAAAACAACTCTGAGGTGCTACTTCACACTCATTAGTTTGGAAAAATTGACAAAAAAAGGGCAAGTGACAAATGCTGGAGGAGTTATGGGAAAACAGGTACTAATATACTGTTGGTGGAGCCGTGAACTGGTGTAGCTGTTCTGGAAAGCAATTTGGAACTATGCCCTGAAAGTTATTAAATTGTAAATGCCCTTTAACCCAGTGATAACATTACTAGTTTTATACTGCAAAGGGTCAAAGAAAGAGAAAAAGGATCCATTTGTATAACCATATTTATACATGTATAGCATAATCTAATTAATAGATTTGCTTCTTACATTTGGTTTTTCCTGTGTAAACTGTTAGGCTGTCTCAAGTTGTTTCAGCTAGGTCTACTGGTCAACGATGCTAAAATAACAGGACTTTACCTCAGATGCCTTTTTTACTCACACAAAAGAAGGCACGTTGACTAACCTGAGACATTCAGAGCATGGGGGGGTGGGTCAGTGAAGAGAGGTTTCAGGCAAATCTGTCTGGATCATAATTGCCTGAGCGACAAGCACATAGCTGGGTTACAACCTTCAAAGGGACGAGATGCACACGTAACTCTGCCAGTGAGGAGTGCCACTGGGGTAAAGGAGAAATGATCTTTTGGCTACGGCAGGAGGAAGGGGAATGATGATCCTGCCAAAGGCGCCCTTCAGACCTAGCACTCGGGCTATGGCAAGCTCTTGTTGCTCTTGGTTTGATGTGGGAACAAGTAGGACTGGTACCAAACAAAAGGCCATCTCAGTGACATGGACAACAGTCAGCAGTTTTATAGGAAAGTGGGAGGACTGAATCAGGCAGGTCTGATTTATTTACTAATTCTAGTGTCACCACCAGGGAACGGCCAGTTAACGAGCTTGTCTTGGACATGGAAGTTTGCAGTGAACATGGAAGTTTCTAACATGGACATTTCTGGGAGGAGCAAGTTCCATAAAATGGAGGGGGTTACCAGGCAGGAAGATGGGTCCTGCCTATAGCAGAGGCAACCTGTTGCCTAAGAGCCTTATGGATCTCAATGAGGCCCAAGAAACCAGCAGTTTTTACTACTGTGTAGGCTGAATTCTTTTGAGAAATTGTGAGTCATAATTCAAAGGCTCTGCAAGGCTCCAGAGCTTCAGGTAAAGAGGACAGTGTCATCTGCAAACAGTAGCATCTGGAGGAATGTTCCCCTTTCCATTTGGACTTTGGGATGAATATACTCCATGAGAATGGTAAGCATCTTTAGTGAGCGTACGTCTCCTGTGTATGTCAAAATCACCATGGTCACAAGGAGGAGGAAAATGAGACAGATAAGGATGATGATGATGATGATGACGATGATGATGATGATGACATACAGCACTTTAAGGCTTACCAGATACTTTAAAAACATTATGTCTTTTGATCTTCACAACAATACTGTGAGCTAAGTACTATGATAGACCTATTTTACTGATGAGAAAATAATTTAAGTGATTTGGCCATGGTCAATCACAAAACAAGTAAGCTTAGGAAGGCAGAATTTGAATTAAAGTCCTTCTTGATTTTAAGCTCAAAGCAACCATAAGGTTGAAGTCATATAATTGAACCTCAGACCAAATGCAGCAGTTCTCTCTACAACATTTCTCCGAGGCAGGTCATTCAGCCTCTGAACACTTAGAGTCATAAGGAACTTTAATTTTTAGAAAGTTCTTGGCTGGGGGGGTCTTTCTTTGGGACACGATTTGAAAATGAGAAAGAAATGAGTCTGGGGGCAGCCACACTCTTCTTGGGTTTTACAATTCCTGAGGATGTGTATCAACCACGTTCTAAGTGAAGGACACCATGCTAGCACTGGGGATAGGAAAATAACCTAGTCCTTACCCACAAAGCCTGGTAATTGACTAGAATAACTGTTAATTCAGACTGAGACCTGCACAGCATGGTACAGCCAGGATATGTGGTGATGGCAGCATATGCCAGTCTCACGATCAAAATAGTTTATACTTAATTAACTTTATCTGGTTTACAATGTGCTTTTCTTACATACTTTCTGCATTTTATAGATGAAGGTCAGAGAGATTATGTGACTTGTTCAAAGTCATACAATCAGTAAATGGTAAGGGCCTAGGTTCAAAATCACGTCTTCTGCTTCCAGATCCCCACAATCACATGGCTAGTAAGGGTTTAAAACGGGATCTGAACTCGGGTCTTGAGATTCCAAGTCCAATGCTCTTTTCATTCCATGCTCTTTTCATTCCATGCCCCGAAATTCAGCACTATATTCGAAATTCTATAGAATCCAAATACTGTGCTTTTTCTTGTGGGAAAATGCATTTCTTTTATTTTTTTTGAGGGGGGAAGGCAGGGCAATTGGGGTTAAGTGACTTGCCCAAGGTCACACAGCTAGTGTGTCAGGTGTCTGAGATTGGATTTGAACTCGGGTCCTCCTGACTCCAGGGCCGGTGTTCTACTCACTGGGCCACCTCGCTGCTCCAGAAAGTGCATTTCAAGTTCTAGCTTAATTTGCTAAAAACGTATGTCTACATTTTGTGGTGATATTGGCAAATCTCTATTTTTGTCTTCGGTCTGCTTGCCAGACAGGGGAATGGAGATTCTTCCAACTCCAAGTCATTGGCAGTAGCTCTTATGGCCTTGGTCAGGGTCTCAACAAAGGTAGGGGCTAGAGAAGGAGAGTGCAAGGTGGGAGAAGGGAACCAGAAAGGAGGAGACAGGGGGTCAAGGTTGAGGTGCGGTTGGCAACTAGGGCCTCTTACAGGGATAAATCCAAGGAATTTTTTTTTGGTCTGGGATGGCTCACTGGCGCATCCTTTCTTTTCTCTTGCCAAGCACTGGCCTCATAAAGGAAGCAATGGCTTGAATGGGGTTATTTTCTTTTCTGGGCCTAGAGGGCTTTTCCCAACAACCACTTCCCCCTTTGAAATGCATGCTCTCCAAATACATATTGCTCCATCCAGATCCACCTGGCAGTTACTGGCTGTGCTAGGACTAGCATTTCTCTGACAAAACTTCTTTTTTCCCACCCACAATATGCGGAGGTTTTTCCTAAAAGACAAGCAACCCTTGGGATCTGATTGATCTTAGATTCCCTGATGAAGTTTTCTTCCTGTTTCTTCAACCCCCAGCCAACTTTGGATAGGCCCAGGACAAAGCTACCTCTGGGTCCTGATTGGCTCTGGCTTCCCTAACACAGCTTCCTGGTCATCTAGGGGCATAAAAGCCCCAGCCACATTGAATCTGTGCTCCTCAGACTTAATGGGTACCTAAGATCATGCTGTTGCTATACCCTGGTGACCTAATGACAAGATGTGTCTCCAGATTGAGAGGAGGAGAGGCCATGTCCAGAGAATCTAAGTGCCACTATATTCTTGTTGCATATTCTTGCTGTGTTATGATAAAGTAAAACTCCTTTGTTAGATGTTCAATGACTTACAAGTGCTTCATTTTGCCCCAACATCAAACCTGAACTGAGAGGATGCTGGTGTTAGAGCCACACTTCTAATACTGGCTCCAGGTTATTTTTTTCTTTCTCAAGAATTGCAACACCTGGCTCACAGTCTTCTTCACTCCAATCCTTACCCTTATTCTGGAGGGATATCAACACACGGTGATGTTTCCTCAATCATTATGACCTCCAAATTCATCAATTTCCTCAATTCTCATGACCTACAACTTCACTGCACTGCAGCCATGCATAGGGAAGGTCACATCCTTGTCACCATCACCCACACTTGTGGCATTTCTTTTTTTAAAACTCAATTTTATTTTCAGTTCTGAAATCTCTCCCTACCAACTTCCCTTCCCTCCGCCATTGTGAAAGCAAATTTATTTACTTATTACAAATATGTAGAGTCAAACAAAATAAATTCCCACATTAGCCATGTCCAAAAAAACAAAAATAAAAAGGAATATACTTTATTCACAGGCATCTGAAACTCAACATGACAAAGAGAGAATTCATTATCTTTTCCCCTAAATCCCTCCTCATTCCAAACTTTTTTATTTCTGTAAATGGTACCATTATTCTTGTCTCGTGGATTCACAACCTCAGTCAGGACTGACTCATCATTCTTCTTCATACCTTATAGCCAGACAATTGCCAAATCTTGTTGGTTTTCTGTCCACATCTCTTGTATCCATCCCCTTTCATCCACCAATATGGCTACCACCATAGTGCAGGTGTTCATCACCTCTAGCCTATTCTACTCTAAGAGCCTCTTAAATGAGTCACCTGTCTCAAGTGCTTTCCCTCTCTAAGCTGTAAAGTTGCCAAATAGATTTTTGTAAAGCACACCTCTGATCATGTTACTCTCCTGAAGTTCCAGTAGCTCTCTATTGCTTCTAGCATCAAATACGAACACTTCTTTTTCACATTTAAAATGCTTCATAATCTGTCATTAGTTTATGTACTTTTCTAGATTTATTATACATTACTCCCCTTCCCTTAGTTTACGGTCCACTTAATTTGGCTGTTTTGTCCCTCACAGATGTGGCAGTCTTTTTAGGCTAAGTACTGCCATTTAAAAACTGTCCACAGCATTAACCAACTGTTGAAAAGGCTTAATCTAATTGACCCCCAAGAAACCATTAAGTGCCTGTCATTGTCTTAGCCACTGCCTGTTTTCCTCTTTGCTTCTATAACTGTAGTATATCCCAATTTAGCTTGGCCCCAGCAGGTATCTTGCCCTCTCGCACACACAATTTTTCTTTTCCTCTTTGTTGTGTTGACAATATACCCAAGTCATGGGAATTGTCTTCTAAATAGATGGGTTACTCAGCTGGCAAGTGTTTTAATAAAACCTAGAATAATGTGACTTACCAACCTGAGAAGTGGTCTTCCAGAAAACACCCATGACATTCCATTTCCTCTCTTTCTGTCTTTGCAAGGGTGTCTCCAATGCCTAGGACACATCTCTTCTTCTGAGAATCCCTAGCTTTCTTCAAAGATTAGCTCAACCACTATCTTCTACACAAGACCTTTCCAGATTCCCCAGCTGCT
Organism: Trichosurus vulpecula; assembly: GCF_011100635.1. Taxonomy (NCBI): domain Eukaryota; kingdom Metazoa; phylum Chordata; class Mammalia; order Diprotodontia; family Phalangeridae; genus Trichosurus; species Trichosurus vulpecula. Next base: position 113,779,335 of record NC_050577.1, read on the forward strand.
AATGCTTCCTCGTCCTGCGAAATTATCTTGTTATTTATTTTGTGCACATTAAACAGCTATTTGTGGGTCAAAATGTTGTTTCTCCCATAGAGTATAAGCTCCTTCAGTCAAACAGCAAGCATTTAATTGTCTACTATATGTCAGACACTATGCCATGCCCTGCCAAAAACAAAACCATTCCTCCTCAGTGGTCTTACATTTAATTAGGAAAGAAAAAAATAAGCATATGTAGAATAAGTAAAAAAATAAATACAAGGCACTTTAGGAAAAAAGGGCACTAGTTTTGGGGGCGGGGGAATCAGAAAAGATTTAATGTAGAAAGTAGTGCTTGAGCTGAATTCTGAAGGAAGTGAGTCCATGAGGTGGAGTGAGAAGGGAAAGCAATGGAGGAATGGGAGACAGCCATGGAAAAAGAAGGAAGGAGGGAGATGGACTGTCATGAGGGAGGAACAGCAAGGCTGGTTGGAGTAGATGATGGAGTGTGTGAAGGGCAGAAAGGTAAAATAAGGCTGGGAAGGTAGGGTGAGGCCAGGTTGTGAATGAAGGGCTTTAAAGAACAGAGGATTTCTATGTGATTACTGGGACAATAGTTCCTGTTAGAGCTTCTTATATAGAGGATTTATTTGGTCAGACCTGCACTTAAGAATCATTTTGGCAGCTTGAGTCAAGGAGGTCAATTAGGAGGCTATTTTAACAGTCCAGGTAAGAGGTGATGAGGGGCTGAACTGATGTGGTAGCCATGTGAGAGGTTAGAAGGGGATGACTGAGAGAGATGTGGAGGTAGAAATGGAAAGACTGGCCAAGTGACTGGATATATGGTGAAGAGAGAGAGGAGTGGGCGATAATCTAGGGCAGTGAACTTGGGAGACTGGAAGATGATGGTGTCTTCAATGGAAATGGGCAAGTTCAGAAGAGATTCTGGGGAAAGATAATGAGTTCTATCTTAGGCAGGTTAAGTTTGAGATGTCTCCAGAATGTCCAGTTTCAAATGTCCAATAGGCAGTTGGTGATAAAGGATAAGGGATGAAGTTCAGGAGAAAATAGGGATATATAAATTTGGGAGTCACTGGCATAGAGATGAAAACTAAATGCATGGTCACTGATGAAGGCACCTGGTCAGAAAGTATATGATAGAAGAGAGAAGAAAAGACAGCTCCTAAAAGATGCTCAAATTATATCCACAATTAAGACATGATAAGGATGATGAGGCAGTGAAAGAGATTCAGCAGGAGTGTCTGACAGGTAGGAAGAGAACCAGGAAAAAGGAAGGTCACAAAAACACAAGGAAGAGTGAATATACAAATGCTGCAGAAAGACCAGGAAAAAAGGATGAAGATTGAGAAAAAGACATTCAGTTTGGCAATGAAGAGATCACCGGTAATTTTGCAGAGAGCACATGATGCTAGAAGCCAGACTGCAAAGGACTGAGAAGTGAGTGGGGGGGTGGGGTGAGGGAAAGTGGAAGCAATGTAGATAGATTTTTTTTTTCTCTAGGAAACTGGCTATGAAAGGGAGAAAAGATATAGGATCATAGCTTGATGGGATAGTAGGGTGAAATGAGGATTTTATTTAAGAAAAGGGGAGTTCTGCATGTCTTTCTAGGAGGCAAGAGGGAGCAAGCCAATAGAGAAAAACGAAAGACTAGAGAAATAGAGAGAGGGAACCATCCCAGGGGCGATCTACTGAAGGAGCTGGGAGGAGATGTTTTCAAAGGTTTGTGGAAAAGGGTTGACCTTGCTTGGAAGAAGGGTTACCTTTTCAGAGACATAGAAAAGTGGAAGTTATGACAAATGGCCTTTAAATTCTCAGTAAAGTATGAGGTGAAGTCCTTGGCTGAGAGGGTAGAAGGAAGTGAGAGTATGGGAGGTGTGAGGAAAATAGAGATAGCTTGGAACAGCTAATGTGGGCTAATTTCTATAAAAAGCAGTTAAGAAAGTGAAAAGATTGTCTTAATACAGTAAGAGCACAATTGAAATTAGATATAATTAGTGTGAATTCATAGTGATCTCAGCACAGTTGTATGACTTCTTCTAGCTCTGTTTATCAGGTCCTGAATAGGACTCAAGGAGGTAGATAGTGGAAATAATTCAGGGATAGTATAATTAAGGAGATATCATTACTTCCACATATCCTTGGGCTTTAAGATTTTCAATGAGAGAAAGCAATACATTGCAGGCTCCAAGTTCAGACTGATACTCAAATAGAACTCAGATCCCCTAGATGGGTTCAGAGCTCTTTTCATTACACCATGGGAGACAAGCTTGATATTCTAACATCTAACTGATGGTATGCAGTTCTTTCCTGAAGAGTATATATGTGTGTGTGTGTGTGTGTGTATATGTATATATACACACACACATATATATATGTATATATATATACACACACGTATACACACACACACACACACATATACATATGTGTCTATAGTATCAAAACAGCAGTTGGGGATTTTACATCTATATCTCTATATATGTATTAATACCTAACACATCCTGAAATTAATAAGGGTTTAAATCATATTATGTGTTCACAACTTTCCCTGGCTGAAAAGCATTGGCTCTCAGGGAGGAATTTGATTGCCACATCAGAGTCTGTGTGTTGAAATCCTACATCTGATGCGTGAAAGTTCAGCGATGCCAATCAGTATGGTGCAGATGCCACTCAATGAAATGTGCTCAGACAGTCCCCATCTGCCAGATATGCTAATGATTGTGTGAAATCAATACCTCACCTCCTTAACTCCATCTTTTCTACACCTGCTTTGGAATCTGCTGTCTGCCTCAACTAAATGCCCAAAGGAGGTAGAGCAGATCCACGCTGTACTAGTCTCTGCTTTAGTTCATATAGTTGAAAGATGTATCATGCAAAGGGCAAGTGGCCTCTTCTTTTAGCTCCTTCTCCAACTTGGAGCCGCTAGTCATTTTCAAATAATCACTCCAGAACCAAAGAAAACTGACATGGCAGGTAACAATATCCAGAGGGAAAAATTGGTATCTCTATACTTGGAACACAGACTGAAAGGAGGTGTCTTTTCCAGCTTCTTTGGCTACAGCTTGGAATCAGGACTAGTAAAAAGCAGATGGTGGACTTGGGCTCGTGTTGGCATTTCATTACCTTTTCAATAAACTGACTCGCAGTATGGGTGTTTGCAGGGGGGAACTGGGAGGGGGGAAGTGGGAAGTGTTGCTCTAAGGGCATGAGCACAGGAATTAAAGAGAACAAAGAAGATGAGTTCTCCAACTTGGCGCCAAAACTTTCCCTAAGGAGGACAAGGACAGTTCATTTCTTAGCCTCTTTCTGAAAAAAGTTGTCCTATGGTTAAATTTATTTATAAAGCCAGAGATACCAAATTCAGGGGACTTCTTTCTTTGGGTATGTTCCTACATTCTACCAATCCTTCATCTGCATCCCAGGAATGTGACGGATGAATGAGAAAATACATTTCAAATGCTGAGCTCCCTTGCTAGGGAAAGATATGAAAAACTTTCAAGGTTTGGAGAATTACAATCTTAAATTTTTTATTTTTGAGGTTCTTGATATATCTTTACAATTCAAAGTATTTCAGAGAATAAGAACACTACTCTAATTGTCCTCTGTGAAGAACTCATTTCAACTGACTTACTTTCAATGAAACTCTGTGAGATTTTGCTCAGGGTAATACGGTGACCGGGCACACAGTCTTTGATTGAAAAGAGCTGATCAAAGTCACCTATTTTTCCCCTTTTCGTTTCTATCCTTGCTTATTCTTTATCCCTCTTCTGTTCGTTTCTTTACTGTGTACATATTGCTTATGGAGAAATAAATCCCTTTGCTCTGCCCCTGAATATTTTACAATGTTGTCTGTCAATCAATGTCCACAAAATCCTACTCTGAGGCCTCATAGTGGCATGGATGTAACCCTGTATTTTCTATTTTGCCCACGATGGAAGTACAGTGGTTGCTCATGAGTCTGATCTCACTACTGACTGCAATGGAAGCACTGACCTACTCCATGTCTGGCCTGAGTCAGTTTGTTCTTCCTTAAGCAGCCTGGTAGACCCCATGCTCCCAAGGGCTCAACATGCTGGTGCTGAACTTTCTATAGACTCTCCATTGGTTAGGCTTATTACAGCACATAACTCCTAAGCGCACACCTCAGCCTCCCTGGTACCTTATGCACCACCATGCCTGGCATAACCCTGTATTTTGAAGGCCATGCTTTTGAGCCCTGAAAGTGTTATCACCCCCACCCCAGATCACCAGTCCTGCTTGTAGCCCAGCCCAGACAGCCATCATTTTAGGAGATAGATAAGGAACCTGTTGTCATCCCTACCAACTGCCACCCACATGAGATGCAGACCAGCCCAAGTGAATCAACAAAGGCTGCCTGAGGGAAAGACAGGAAGCAGCATGTACCAGACAAGTCAAACTACCACCACCTCCACCACTTTGACCACCATCTCCCCTCAGGCAGTGAAGGAGACAGCCCAAAACCCTGAATCCAAGAACCTTGGATAGGAATGCTTTCATCACAGTGACTATGGCCAACATCCAGGGAAGCAAGTCCTGGGGAGGGGCAGCCAGATATCTGCTCCTGTCGGTGCTGTAGTCATATTTCTTGAAGATACTAAAGAGAAAGTTCTTGTCACTAAAGTCTTTGTCACTGTCAAATGGTTAAAAATCAGAAACTGATGATTTTTATCAGTTGAAAGGACATTAAAGAAGATGCATTACAATCTGTTTTGCCACTGCACCCTAATGACCACGGGACCTTTCCATCTGATTTGCAGCTGAAACTTTCTTCATTCTATGTGAGTGCTTTGAGAGACTGTCTTAATACTGTTTGTATCCTAGTACTTTGCACACAGTAAGCGTACAATAAATGCTTCATGTATTCTTTCATTTGGCAAGTTCTACAATCCTGGAAAGTCTATGAGCATGGTACCAGCAACAGAATTTATCTGCTTTCTGAGGGCTAGACTAATTATGAAAAGGCTCATCACCAGCAGGCTGGTAGCCACATAGTGGAGAACTCTTGGATGATGGTAACCTATTATCAAATTTTTCTGATAAGGTTTTGGTGTCCAAGATATATAAATTCAACTCAACAAACATTTATTAAATGCTTACTACATGCCAGGCACTGTGCTAAGTACTGGGGACACAAAAAGAGGCAAAAAGACAGTCCCTGATCCCAAGGAGCTTACAGTTGGAGGAGCCAACATGAAAACACACACACACACACACACACACACACACTCACAAAGAGTTAGATATAAAAAGCTCCATACAGAATAAACAGGATATAATTAAAAGAGGGAAAGCACTGGAATTAAGAGGAATTAAGGAAGGTTTCACATAGAAGGTGGGATTTTAATTGGGACTTAAAGGAAGCGGGGTAGGGGGTCAATAGTCAGAGCAGAGGGAGAGAGTTCCAGGAGTTAGGGACAGCCAGAGAAAATGCCCAGAGCCTAGAGTTAGAGGGTCTTATTCAAGGCATAGCTAGGAGGCCACTTCCATTGGATTAAAAAAAAAAAAGAGTGTGTGTGTGTGTGTGTGTGTGTGTGTGTGTGTGTGTGTGTGTGTGTGTGTGTGTATCCAGGCAACTAGGTAGCACAGTGGATATAGCACTGGGCTGGGAATCAGAAGATTCATCTTCCTGAGTTCAAATCCAGCTTCAGACACTTACTAGCTGTGTGACCCTGGGCAAGTCACTTTACCCTGTTTGTCTCAGTCCCTCATCAAAATGAGCTGGAGAAGGAAGTGGCAAACCACTCCATGATCTGGGCCAAGAAAACCCCAAATGAGGTCTTGAAGGGTCAAGCGTGACTGAACAATAACAAGAGTGTGTATGTGTATATATATATATATATATATATATATATATATATATATATATATATATATATATATATATATATATATATATATATATATATGTCTATATATATATATATATGTCTATATCCAGAGATGTAAATATATCCCATGCTATAGATATACACACACACATTTATATATGATCAAAAGGCATTCCTCATTACATAAGTAATCAAATGACATGAACAAATAGTTCTCAAAAGAAGAATTGTAAACTATTAATAACCATATAAAAGAATGCTCCAAATTACTAATAAGAGAAATGCAAATCAAAACAACCTTGAAGTTTCACCTTATATTCCACAAATTGGCAAAGATAACAAAACACGGGAAAAATTGATATTGGAGGGTTGGGGAAAGACAAGCACACAAGTGAACTGTTGGTAGAACTGTAAATCAACACAACCATTTTGTAAAGCAATTTGGAATTATGCAAATAAATTTCCATACCTTTTGTCTCAGAGGTTTCATTGCTAGGCTTATATCCCAAGGAGGTTATGTATAAGAAGAAAGTTCCCACATGCACCAAGATATTAATAATAGTACTTTTTTGGTAAAAGCAAGGAATTGGAAACCAAGTAGATGCCAACTGATTGGGAAATGGCTAAACAAGCTGAGGTACAAGAATGTAATGAAATATTACTGTGCCGTAAGAAGTGACCAATGTGATGAATAAAGAAAAGTTTGGAAAGATCTACTTGAACAGATTCAATTCAACCATACACTGTACTCAAAAAGGAGAGAAGAGTTACGTTTTTTCCTCTTTAAAAATACTAGTTGTTATATGGGATGGCTCTCTAAGAGGGGCGGGGGGAAGAGTATTGGGAGGAAATTATGGTGACATACAAAAACAAAAGACATGACAAAAATTTCTTTTAAAAAAGAAAAAATAAAAACCAAGTTCAGTCAATAAGGAAACTCAGGATAAGATTCTGCATAAAACTCCATGGGACAGGAGTTACTGAATTCCAAGATCAATAAACACTTGTCCTCCCAGGCCCTAAGAAAGAAGACGAGAATCATAGAGTAAATTTGTAGACCCAAAATGAACAGACATAAGCCAGGCAACAGGAACCTGTGTCTGTATTTCTCCATGTTTGGAAGAGAAAAAAACAGACACAAGATTGTAAATAAAGTCATTCTACTGTTCCTTTTGAGTTCAGTGTGTAGTTGAATTCCATCTGGAGAAAAAACAGACAGTATTCCTGTTTTATTAGCTCTAACGACCTAAACATTCATTAATTACAGAGACAGAGCTTAAATACCATCAATAGAGATTAAAGGATCCATGGACTAAGACTTAGGCTCATACCTAGATTCTTAGAATTTTCTAATAGCAGTCGGCACAATTAAGTAGCCCTGGGGACTTACTGCTGGCTTAGAGATGTGGGGCTGTAAGTGCCGGTGTGGCTTTTGTGATAATATAAGTTTAAATGGACAGAGAACCCCAACATTTGAGTAGAGAATAGGAATAATGATAGAAGTATAAGCTGAGCTAGATACTGAGAGTGTACTCAGTTGCTATCTTATTTTATATCTTTGCTTCAAACGAGATCTTCCGTATCACTACATTGATTTATTCTAAATCTATATTAAATACACTTGGAGAGGGTAACCCGATTGTTTGTGATCATACCGAACCATCTTTCTCTTTTGGCAACTGTAAGCACTCGCCTGCTTAACTCCTTGCTCTAATTCCTGTGTTTATAACAGATATTGTGTGTGTATTATTTTAAAACCATAAACAAAACCTTAAAACTGTAAACAAGAAGTCCCTGAGATACTCTTAAGGGACAGGCTTGGCAACAACAACATCCTTGAGCTGGACAAATTCAATTAAACAACGTATTTATAGCCCCATGAAGAGCAACGCACCCTGTTAAATTCTGGGGATCTGAACTAGCGTAGGGGTGATGGGGCTTTATCCTAGAGAGCTGAAATTTGGAGGGTGGTAGGAATATTTGCACCCTTGCAGTACTGTAACAGCTGACCTTATCACCTAATTAGCAAGAATAATTAGTTAAAATATGATGCTATCCAATGGCGTGTTTCCTTCCGTGTTAAGGGCACGCTCTGGGTGAGATGCTCCGTGCACCACCTCTCTCATGGAAATTTCTTGAGCAGTAGCCTCATGGCGTCCTGGGGTTTTTTAATCTCCCTGCTCCTCGGGCAATGTCTCCCTCCGACACACTCTGAAGAAATTGCCCCGGACATCACAATTTCTAGTTATCACTTTGCTGGGGCTACAACAATATGACACAGATCTTTTCTTGGGGAGTTTACAATCTTAGAAGAGAGCCATAGATACATATATCAATAGCTGTGACAGAAAGGAGTATATATTAAGTACAAATATTCCAGAAATGCTCAGAAAAAGTGTTAAGATAAATTTGAGGAGGAAGAGATCACCTGAGATAGGGAAAGTTTCCTCATACAGTAGTAGGATCTTGGAGGAAGAGAAGAATTTCCATAGCTAGGAACTGAGATGGATGGGCAGTCCATTCCATACAAGGGGGTGAATGAATGCAAAGGTGTATCAGTACAAGAGACATCAAGATGAGAATTTGATAGAGAAGTTCAGATGATTTTCCAGTTTCACTGATTTACCCACATTTGAAAAAACAGATCCCTAATTTCACTCCTTTGATATTATCTCCTAGCCTAACAACCACCTTATCATCCTCCAAAAAATAATTCAGCCTCAGACTGTGTGGTTTGCGGACAGGTCACCTGACCTCAGTGTCATCTGCAAAACGGGATGCTTCAGATCTTTAGGTGGAAGTTTGTATATAACGAAATATCAAATTTCTGGGACTGCTCCTTTATACTTTTCCTTTTCCCCGCTTAATCTCATACCTTTTTATTGAGATATTGATTGACACTGTTTCATTTAGTGAAACCACAGACCCATCTTTCCTACTGGGCTAATTTTTTCAAGGTGAAAATTTTCCCATGAACATGGACAATGTGTCAAGAAATGGCATATAAAGGGAAAGCTAGGTCTCGCAGTGAGTAGAGCACCAGCCTTGGAGTCAGGAGGACCTGAGTTCAAATCCAGCCTCAGACACTTGACACACTTACTAACTGTGTGACCTTGGGCAAGTCACTTAACTCGAATTGCCTTGCCTTACCCCCTCCAAAAAAAAAAAAGAAAAAAAAAGAAATGGCATTTACAAAGGAATGGATGTCGAACCTAAAATGAGTTTCCAAAATCCATATACTCTGTTAAAGGAGACCCTAATTGCTGCAGATGATGATGCTCTGAAGTTTCTAACATCAAATGCATGAGGCAATCAATCCTGTACCCAGGAAATGAGGCACTCTTTATTTGTGGCATCTGAGAAGGAGCCTGGAGGAGGAAGGTGCTGTCAACAATATATGGACACAATAGTTTCCTAATTATTTCCATTTGTCGACTTGAGTGAACATTGATTTTGTGAACGGATGACTGGAATTAGGATCTCAATCTGATAGGATCTCAATCCTAAAAGTAACAAACCCCTCTGAGTTTTCATGGTAAAACCAGTCCCACATCTAGGCTGACTAGAGCTAAGAAGTTAGTAAAGCCTGTACCCCTTTCTGTCTGCCACATCTCAGAAAACTCAGAGCTCTTGATGGAGCAATGGAGAGTCTTTGATGGAATGGCACTACTCTGTCCAACCTACCCAAAGGGCAGAGCAGGCAGTGCTAGGTGAGCCCGAATTTGCTTTTTTGCTATTAAGGACAGTATTGGGCAGTAACTAGGAAATACATGAGTTGGATCTGAATCTGGGTTGGGGGTAGTTTCTCCACCTTGAAGCTATGTGGAAAGGTAGAGCACATGGTGGGAATCGGTGCAGCAGCAACGACAGAATGGTGGCAACAGTAGCCATTCAATAGAGGTCATTGCAAGCAACAGTAAGATGAGGTTGGCAGCAGAGGGAATGGGACAGCCACAGCTGCAGGCCCTCGACATCTGCCATTAAAAAAGTCAGTGCTGGGAAAGGAAAGTTACAAATGCTGGAAGGGATGTGGAAAAATTCAGACACTAATGCACTGTTGGTGGAACTGTGAACTAGTCCAACCATTCTGGAGAACAATCCGGAATTACGTCCAAAGGGCTATAAAACTGTGCATAACTCTTCACCCAGCAATAGCATTACTATGTCTGTATCTCAAAGAGATCAAAGAACAAGGAAAAGGACCTATTTGTACTAAGATACACACACACACACACACATATATATATATATATATATATACACACATATATATACATATATATATACACATATATATACACATATACATACATATACACACACACACATATATGTATGTGTGTATGTACGTATGTACGTATGTATGTATGTGTATATACACAGATATAACAAGAGAGAGAGAGAAAGACAACAGCTCTTTTGTGGTGGCAAAGAATTGAAAGGATGCGCATCAATTGGGGAATGGCTAAACAAGTTGTTGTATATGATTGTGATGGATTACTACTGGGCTATAAGAAAGGATGAGCAGGATGCTCTCAGAAAAACCTGGGAAGACTTACATGAACTGATGCATAGTGAAGTGAGAAGAACCAGGACAACATTGTAAATGGCAACAGCAATATTGTAAAGATGATCAATTGTGAAAGATTTAGCTATTCTGATGGAGACAATGATCCAAGACAATTTCAAAGGATCTATCCACCTCCAGAAAGAGAAATGCTGAACTCTGAATGCAGATTGGATCATACTTTCGAAAAAACTTTTTTTATTTTTTGCATTTTCTTTTCTGACTAAATAACATGGCTAACAATGGATATATGGTTTGCATGACTTTATATGTATAATCAATATCAAATTACTTGCCTTCTCAAAGAGGGGGAAGGGCAGGGGAGAGAGACTTTGGAACTCAAAATTTTTTTAAAATGTTAAAAAAAATTTTTGACATGTAATTGGGAAATATTTAATGAAATAAAATAGTTTAAAAACCATAAGTCAATGGAAAAATAATCTTCAATATACAGAATTTTGCTAAAAAGACCATTCCAGATGGAACATAAACCCTTTTACATGATAGCAGGTAGCAATACAATGGAACCCCTTTATAATACTGGTGTCAGGAGCCCTGCTACAATTTGTTTGTTGCAAAGCTTATCTAAGTTCCAAAACTCTAAGGCAGATTTTTTGGTTTAGCACTTGAAGGCGTTCATTAATCTCTGAGGAAATGTCCTTGCAAATTAGAAATGTTGTCGCTAGGTGACAGAAAAGATTCAGAAGAGTGGGACTCAAAGGGATGTCAGAGATATAGTATGGCATGATTTTGTTTAAAAAAAAAGACACCCCCCCAAAAGAAAGAGAAAAAAAGACAAAAAATAGGCAAAAGCCCCAAATCTTTTTGTTAAGGCAACTAGAATTTGTTTATTTAACATCACAACATAAACTTAGGAAAGATGACCTTCACTGCAAGCTGAAAATAAAAAAAAATAACTTTCTCATATCCTTCTCTAGCTGTTTAACCTTGGTCCCTAGCCAAAGTTACAAGGTCCCCAGCATTGTCTTACTGCCATCCGGTAGCATCGATTCATCCTCCTTCACTCTGGCATCCATGCACTTTCAGCATCTGTGCATTCAACTCCTGCTCTTCATGATAGACAGCCATTTTGCTGCCTTTGCCAAGTTGGCGCCAAAAGAAATGGATCTTGAACCTGAAAGTTCTTGTCTATCTGTCTGTCACTCTCTTTCTCTCCAGTTTCTCTCTTTCCTTCTAGTTATTTTCTTCAGTATCTATTCTGTTTGGTGCCAGAGTTTGTAAAAAAAAAAAATCCACTAGGGCACAGAAGCATTTCTTTACATTCAGGGAGCACAGAAGGAGTCTGAAACTTCAAGTCTCACTTCCTACAAAATCAGAGTGGGTTTTTCTGTCCTCTTACTTTCTTCAACCTTTGAAAATAGAACCACTCCAAACTTTCTCCTTTTTTACTAGGCTCTTAATCAACATAAAGTGAACTATGTTCATGATTCAACAGCTGCTTGCCATTTTGGCCTGACAGCTTCTGACAAGAAAGCAATCAAACTTTAGCTGTTTCTATCAGAAATCAATCACTAGGAATTTATTAAGTGCCTACTATGTGATTGCCTCACCCTGTAGAGTTTAGAGACTATCTCTTATAGCACATAAAAATGATTTCAACACATCATGATAGGTAAACCGTTTTCATTTTTACTGTATTTGTAGTTGTAGTTGCTATATTTTGGTAGGGATGTTTTTTGATCTATGTTATATCTGGATCTATATAACACAGAGACATGTTATAGGTTCTATACTATTTTCTTTAACAAAAACACATATGGACCTTAGATGATCATTAGATTGCCATGAGAAAACATGGACATTATTAACACTGAGCCCTAATCATTTCCAGCAAATCTCACTTTGTATATATCTATCTATATCTATCTATCTATCTATCTATCTATCTATCTATCTATCTATCTATCTATCTATCTATTTATCTATCTATCTATCTATCTGTTATAACAACATGAGTGAGAAGATGTCAGTGGTGAACAGAAAGAAACCTTTAGAATAACAGACTGTTAGCCCTGGAAAGTATCTTGGCGACTATGGGAACACAGAATCACGGATTTAGAGCTGGAAGGCCCCTTAGAGGCCAGGTAGTCTAACTCCCTCCCTTTACAGATGTGGAAACTGTAGTGTAGACAGGCTATGCAAATCACCCAGGCTAGCAAATTTCCCAACTAGCATTTGAACCCAGGTCTTCCTTACTCAGAGACCAGGAATCTCTGGCCTCTACCACACTGTCTGTCTCTGAATTCAAAGCCTTTGTTTTACAGCTGAGACCATGGAAGCACACAGAGAAGCTGTGATTTGGCCTAGTCACATACAGACTTAGTAGTGGGGTCAGGATTAGAATCCAAATGCTTCCATTCTACAACATTACCTCCCTCAGAATGATTCCTATTTAGTCAGCAGCTTTATAGTTCTTGTCTTCAGAGCTCTGGAGATCATCATTTATAAATCCATACACCCTGGGCCCAGTAAAGATCCTGGGTATCAGGAAGCATTTGTTCTAATCCTGGCTCCACCCTTAAGTTTCCTTCTCTTTCTTCCCTTTTGTGGTCTTCAGCCAAGTTATTAAGCCTCACTGGGCCTTAGTTTTATTATCTATACAATAAAGGTGTGTAATGTTATCATTCCAAGGTCCCTTCTAGTATTGAAATTTGATGACTCTAAAATGAGCAAAAGAAAGCCAGGTTAACCAGAAACTACAATGGCCTCCTCTTACCAGTAAGTAAACTTTTCTCCAACCAGCAGGCAAGCCTCCTGATACATATCTGCTTGGTACTTCCCCACTATATTAGTATTTTGGGGGCAGTTAATGCAATAATCCTTTTTGTTCTTCTCTCTTAAATTTCCAACCCTGACTCATCTCCCTTCCAGGGAGAGATCCCTCTCCTCTCGGTACATGATGTCCTGATATCTCAAAATGAGAGTGTGAAATAAAATTAATTCACACAGAGGGACATTTTCAGCTCGAGCAGGAACACATATGTACAACCTGCCATTATTTCTAGTTATTTCCGTCATCTATGGTTAATGAAGGTGACAGAGGCCCACAACTGTTGTTGTTTTTAACAAAAAGACTTTCTCTTTTGATGGCAATCACCTTGAAAGCTTGCTTATTGTATCAGCCCCCTTAAACACTTTAAAAATTCCAACTGGAGGTGTTTCTGTCACCTCCAAGGTTACAAAAAGCCATCAGGGTTCTCCCAGGGAACTAACCAAATTTGAGACTCTATCTTTATAGCCTGACATAGCTATGCAGTCACTATGCTAACAGGGTTGCTGTCAACTCCCACCTTTCTCTCTCTCTTTCACTTTGCTGAAGCACATTATCCTTTGCTCTCTATTTTTCTAAAGGCATAGTTTCAGGGGAGTAGCAGCATCCTAGCAATTATACTTTTTAGCCTCTGCTCCTCCTTACAGTGTCATTTTCTCCCAGGGAAAATATGGTAGATTGGAACAGAACAACTTCATGCTTTTTGACTAACTCAGACCATACTAATGAAAAGGTAGATTATGCAATATATTCACTAGCAAATGACTGGTGTCTTTCTCTCTACTGCCAAGCAACAGATACAGTATCTTAAACCACCAAAAGCTTATAAAAGTTTCCTGGAAATCCAAGATTTCAGATACTTACATTCTCCATTTTGATGGACCTCTGTTTGCTCTTCTTTATACTCTGGTCATTGGGGATCAGTTTCCTCATCTCTTTAGCTTACAAGGTCCCTTTCAGCTCTAACATGCCATGGAATCTCTTCTACTTGAAATTTCTACTATCACCTTTCTGTGGGGGACCTTAATCCTTTTTTCTCTAGACTGATCTCTTTCCACTTCTGCTTACCAAACACTTCCCCTGGGATATCCCACCACCAGCTCAAATTTAACTCATCATTTCCCCTGCCCTCTTCTTCCCCCTACCCTTGCCCCCTTCCCCTAACCATTCCAAAGAAAGAACTGGCTCCCTCTTTGGATTTCTCGATTTCTGTCAATCATAATTCTTCTAGTCATTCAAACCTGAAATATAAGACATCACCGTTGCCTTCTTCCTACATAGTCCTCCACTCCCCATCTTGTCAAACTTAAGTCTTCTTCCATAGCTTCTTGCTTCAATCCCTTCCGTTTTTGTTTCTCCCTCACAATGGAAGAGACAAATTTCATGCTACCTTAAGTTTGACTCATTTTAATAATTCTTAAATGGGCCCTCTGACTCCATTACCTCTTCCCTCCAAGCTGTTTTTGTACCTTGCTGAAAGGCCAAGCTGCCTAAAACACTCAATTCAACAAACATTTGTTATTCTTTCTGCTTATAAGGCCCTATGCTAGGGCCTGGGAATACAAAAGCAAAAATGAAAAGCAGTGCCTCACGGACTTGCCTTCAAGGAGTTTACATTCTACTTATATCATTCCTCTGATATATTCTACCTACCTCTCTCTCCTCCCCAACACTCCCTGCTTTCTTTTTTTGAGGGGGGAAAGCAAGGCAGTCGGGGTTAAGTGACTTGCCCAAGGTCACACAGCTAGTATGTCAAATGTCTGAAGCAGGATTTGAACTCGAGTACTCCTGACTCCAGGGCCAGTACTCTACTCACTGTACCACCTAGCTGCCCCCTCCCTGCCTTCTTAAAAGGCTGAACCTATGATTTTTTTGGTATATGAAGATTCAAAGCAGGTCAACAGCCCCTCTGAAACTTGGAGCCTTAGAGTTACCAAGGGTTATACAGGCTGTTTGTATCAGATGTGGGATTGGATTCCAGGTGTTCCTGACTCTGAGGCTGACTGTCTGTCTATGAAGCCACGTTGTTTCTCATGAATACCTTTAAGATGCCATAATGCCTTTGGGAGTCCTGACTCCACCACTTATTAGTTGTGGAATCTTGAGGCAAACTGCTTTCTCACATGAGCTTCCGCTTTCTCATCTCTAAAACAGGAATAAAAATGACCCACTCTGTCTGTGCCACAGAGTTGTTGTGAGGGTCTTGTAAGATAACTTCCTTTCCACAGTAACAACAATTTGGCAAATTGCTCATAGTCAACAGCTACTCACCTGAACTAAACCAAATATTTCCCTGACAGGTATGTGTTTCCCTTGTTTGAATATCCGTTTCATGTAGTTATCACTTCTGTGGTCGCATCCCAGGAAGAAATGTGAGACCGAGATGTTCAGAAGTAACTCTCACTACAGCAAAATAAAATTCCTTCTACGGCGTTTAATTAATGTTAACAAAGAGGGACAGACAGACACACACTGAGAGGACATGGGGAGGGGGGTGCTGGGGCTTGGAATGACTGATTTACACCAAAAGTAATTACTTCATATTTTTCATAAACATTTGAAACCTATTATTATTTTCTCTACAGCACACATCAGCAGAAGACTGTCACCTAAGGGAGAAATGGGAAAGTGGCTTATAATTAATTTCTGTTCAAATATATCAGCAAGCCTTTAATGCTTTGGATAAAAATGCTCTCTAATCATTAAGGTTCCTCAACCTCTCCCTTCCCCCTCTGCCTGATACCCCAAAATGTGTAATCAGCAACTTTGTGAAGTGTATTGCCTAAAGGAGAAGCTGTTTTAATGCCTGTTGGAAAGTTCAACCCATTGATTCCCCCTTCCCTCCCACCCCCACTACTGAACATATCCAGAGAGAAAAGTCAATCAGCCCAGCTCTCCTCCCTCCCCCACTTATTTTTTCTTGTTTTCCTCCGTCTCTGGTTTAGGAAAATGGAAGCCCTACATTTCTCTGGAGGAATCCAAATATGGAGATGCCAGGCAGTGAAAATCATTACTGCTGCAACCAAAAGCCTGCATCTTTAAAGGTTAAAGCCCAAAGATTAAGATTGCCTCCAGGAAAAACTGAAATGGCTGCTCTGAATAAAACCTCTCCATCAATCGGAAAACTGCAGCACAACAAAAGAAATGAAGAACTACAGCAGCCTTGACATTTACATTTTTAGGTGCCTGCCGGTTTATTTTTTCAACTACTGTTCACTGCCTGAGAGGAAAGTTACATGGGTTACGCACAGGTGTTGGCGGCTGCTCTCTGTCTCGGGTCCACGCAGGCACAGAGACAGGCAGAGGAGCAGGACTCCTCCAATGTCGCCAGCCTGTCTTTCTAGAGACAGCTGGTGGATGATTTCCTTATTTTCTCGTTTCTGGAGGCTGAGTTCAGGATTCTGAGAATGCCTATTTAGCTTCACTAACTACCTCAGGAGAAAACCCTCGTCAAGTGATAATCATTCTCATGGAGTGCTGGGATGGGAGGGTTCAGAGGGCCCTTAGAACACATCTTGTCTGACTGCCTCATTCTATAGCTAGTGAGATTTGTGTTTGGGCTTTTCAGTTTGCAACGCTCCTCACAGCAATCCTGAGGTGGAGAACTTCTATCTCTCCTTTGCAGAGAAGGACGTGTGAAAGGTGACGTGATTTCTCAGCTAACGGTAGCAAAGCCAGGATTCACACTCGGATCTTCTCCATTCCTTCTCCTCATCCTTTCCCCTGCCTCACACTGCTCCTTAAGATCTCTTCCAGAACAGTGCCTGGGATGCAACACATACTTAAGAAATGCTTTGTAATTTGATTCAATGACAACAGTAACAACTGATTCTGGCCAGTGGTATGCTTACAAATGTTTAACATTGGCTCTCTGAAAGAAAAATGCATGCATGACACACTTCTAAGTTGAATCTGTATCACAAACATTTTCTCTGTCACTTTCTTAAGTCTCGACAATCAACAAAACAATAAATCAAGCCCTGAGTTGTAGCATTGCCAATTTCCAAGGTGTAAATGATAATTGGTTCTTTGGAGCCAGGTTTGAGCTGGCCGTATCACCGCCCTTATTCTAGCTCTGATCTATCACTCTGGTGAAGTTCCTTGCCTGACATCACACAGACAGTGGTAGAGTCTAGTCACAGAGTATCTCTAAGATATACGCTGTGGTCCTTAGACTTTCCAAAATAAAGAGTGGCTGCCATCCCCAACCACAAAGAACTCTCAGGCTCAAACCATTCCTGCTTGACTTTATCTTTAAACTAAAAGCAATAATACTCACCTACTCTGAAGGGCTTTTATGAAGATAAATAAAGTCATTGTAGAAAAGCACTTTGGAGTTTATCCAAGGGTGATATTGCACAAGAATTTCTGTTCTTATGCGAGTAGGAAAAAGGGGAGCAAGAGGAACCCAGGACAGAAGTGGGCTATAGGAATAAAGGCCTGGCATTTAATAATTAGAGAGAACTCAAAGTTGGTTTGTTGACTCTTTTATGAACCAGCCCTAACCAGGCACCAGGTGTGGGAATGACTTGCTGTTTCTAGCTCACTGTTTACTTCCAGGGCCGTGATGCTGGGATCTGCCACCTCTGCTCTTAGAAGGTCAAAAGGGAGCCTTAGGCTCTCATCCTAAGGAAGCAATCTAGGGTACAGACAGTTAAAAAAAATCCTTAGTGGTTGGGACTTTTGATTAATGTTGTAAAACTGTTAAGGCTAATTTAAGCAGCATAGAGATCAGAGCTCAATGGAAAACAAGGGGGTTGGGGGTGGGGTGGGAAGGGGCAAACTACGAAAGAAAAAAATGAAATAAAATGGAAGTGTTTTAGAACCAAGTTCCTAATCGAAAAATAAAACCACATTCCAATTAAAGGAAGCTGAACAGAACAGGAACCTGATATACAGGGTGTTCCTAAAGTCTGGACACATAGGCAATTGACAGCAAGGTGGAGTTATTGCATCGAGTTCACATGAATCTTGCTAAGCACATCAACCTTTGCATTACAAATGATGGAAATCACATTGAAGATGTTATTTGTTAATATTCCAATTAAATAAAATTTTCATTCCTTTTGTTTTTGGAAAATAAACATTTTTGCCTATGTGTCCAGACTTTAGGAACACCTTGTATAACACCACTGCACTGTAGTTCTGACTTTGCAAGCATGGAGAAGAGACAGTTCTTACCAAGCGCCTGGGCTGATTCCTGCAGAAGGAACCTGCCTTACAGAAGCTATCTTGTCTTTGGAGAAAAACTATGAGAGACCAACTTTCCTGACATGGGGAACTAGGGAGGCAAAAACTGGGTTGGATCTTTAGCCTGTTCCCCATCAACCCAGGTTTGGTCGAAGATGCTGGCCAAAATGTATGTGTAATTCAGATATGATAGCATTAAAAGGAAAATAAAGCAATACATGGCCTATAAAATCAATCTACCAAATTACTTGGCGCTTTCTATGTACATAGCATTGAGGCAGGTATTATCTGGGGATTGTAAGCATATACCCATGAAAATTAGAGCAGAAAAGGACTAAAGTCTGTAATTATAAATTTAAAAAACAATGTGGCATATAATAGCTTATTAATTCTATAAGTGATAAGAGTAAAAGGAATTAGAAAAGGGGGCTGGGAGAATTGGAAGTGTTTGGGAGCAGCATGTACCAAGTCTGGCTGGACCACAGGGTACAAGAAAGAGAACGGTGAACTCAGGATGCAGTTGTTAAGGTAGTCTGGGGTCAGTTGTGGAGAGATTCTGTGTATTATCCTGTAGATAATAAGAAGTGTGGTGTGACTGGGAATGGGGAGAGAAAACTGTACCTGATCAGAGCTGTGCTTAAGGATGTTTGATCTGGAAGCAGTTCATAGGATGGATTAGAGTAGATTAAAGGGGCTGAGACTTAAGGCAGGGAGACTAATTAGGAGGATAGTGTAACAGTTCAGGTGAGGGATAATGAGGATCAGAACAAGTGTGGTGGCATTGGAGATGATATGAAGAGAGACAGATACAAGAGATACTTCAGGGGAAGAATAGCAAATTCCTTTAAGGAATTTCAAGTAAGTTTCCTGAACAGAAAAGAGAGATGTCACTGTGGACTAGAGGAGTCATAAATGGCTTCACCAAGTAGGTGAGGCTTAAACCTAGGCCTAGGAAGATGCAGGGGTGTATGCAGGCAAAGAGGAGAGGGGAGGGCAATGCAGGCAGAGAACCAAGCATGAACCAAGTTGGAAGTTGGAATGAGTATGTCATGTATGGAAAAAAGTAAGGAGACTGGTCCTCCTTGAAAAGGGGGTGTGTATTGTCGACTAATGGAAAAATAAAGTTGGATGGGTATGGAGGGGACAGATTAGGCAGTGTGAGTATTTGGAAGTCAATCAGAGGCATGTAGACTTGATAGGGGAGGCAACGGAGACTTAGACATTGCCTGTTCTTAAATAATCAATCAAGAAGTATTTACTAAGGACACTCGCTCTGTGTGACAGACCCTGTGCAAAGTGCTCAAAATACAAGTACTAAGGATGAAACAATCCCTACTCTCAAGAAGTTAATGTTCTAATAGGGGAGATGAGATACATGTTCATATAAAATATATTTAGCATAAATATGAAGTGGGTAAATACAAAGTAGTTTGGGGGATCAGGAAAGGCTCTATACCTGAGGTGCATCTTAAAAGGAGAGGGACCTAATGAGGCAGCAGTAAGAAGAGAGTGAATTCCTGGGATGTAGAATGGCCAGTGCCAAGGCACAAAGAGCTGGGAGCTGGAGCATCATGTGTAAGGAACTGAGAGAAGGTGTTTTGGGTTGGATGAGAGAATAGACGAGGTACAGTAATGTCCATTGAGCTGGGAAAGGTAGGTTGGGGCCAGAAGGTATAGGACTTTAAGAGCTAAACAAAGCAATTTATATTTTATGTTTTTGTGGGGTTTTTTTTGGAGGGGGGAAGGCAGGGCAATTGGGGTTAAATGACCTGCCCAAGGTCACACAGCTAGTAAGTGTGTCAAGTGTCTAAGGACGAATTTGAATGCAGGTCCTCCTGACTCCAGGGCCGGTGCTCTACTCACTGCGCCACCTAGCTGCCCCTATATTTCATCTTAAAGGCAATAAGAAGCCATTGGAATTGGTGGAATAAGGGAGTACCAAGGTCAGAATTGGGCTTAAAAAAATTACTTTGGTGGCAGTGTGTTGGCTTTAATGGATTGGGGAGAGATTGGGGCAAAGAGACCAGAGAAGGGGCTGTTGCAATAACCTAGATGAGAGGTAATGAGGGCCTAAATTAAGGTGAGAGCTGTGTGAGCAGAGAGGGGGGGTTGGATGTGAGTGATGTTGTCAAAGTAGAAATGCAGGACTAGGAAGATGTAAGGGTGTATGTGGGCAAAAGGGAGGAGGGAGGGCATTGCAGGCAGAGAACTAAGCATGAACCAAGACACGGAAGCATGAATGAGTATGTCACATATAGGGAAAAGGTGAGGAGATTGGCCTGCCTAAAAATGAGGGTGTATATTGTCAAGTCATGGGAGTGTCAAGATTTGGCAACTAACTGCTTTGTGAGGTTAGAGAGAATAAGGATTTGAGAATAATGCAGATTATGAAACTGAGACGCTGGAAGGATGGTGGTACCTTCAACAGAAATAGAAAAGTTTGGAAGAGCTAAGTATGGAGGGAGAAGAGGGCCCAGGAAAGAACCTTGGGGAACATTCACAATTAGGAGGTATCATATAGATATTGGGCCAGCAACGGAGACTGAGTAAGGAAGAGTTATGATGTTACAACAGGCTACAGGATGTATTAGGTGAAGAAACGCTGACAACAGTGAGACAAGCAGGTGGAAGATGAGAAGAATTGAAACTGGGCAGGTGGCAATGAAAAAGGAGAGGAAGGAGAATGATTCTGAGAGACAGAAAGATTTGGTGACAGGCTGGATATGGGAAAGTGAAGAACCAAAGATCACCCAGCTCTGCTACTGCTTAGCTTGTTAGAGGTGTCTAGAGGTGACAACAGAAATCATGAATAAATGAGATCATCAAGGGAGTTAGGGGTTGAGAAAGAAGTCCAGAAGCCAAAAGACCCCAATCTGGTTATCATTAGGGGACCAGAGGAAGAAAAGTAGCTGACAAAAGCAATGGAAAGGCTTCAGTCAGAAAACCTGAGAGTGGCGGAAGCACAGGAAGGGAAGGAGAAGAGTGGGTGGCCTACAGAAATAGCAAGTTCTCAAGAGAGGTTAAAGAATGAGGCCTGGAGATCTGACAAGGAAACTGCCATAGTGCAGGTGAGAGGTGATGAGGGCCTCATCTAGGATGACTGGACAGTACATACAGAAGGAGCTGAATGCAAGCTAGGTGGATGGAAAATTGACAAGATCTGGTGACTGATGGGAGAGTCAGGAGGAGTCAGAGACTGGGAACCTGAGTGACTAGAATAGTGGGAGGTTAAGAGGAGGGGTGGGTTTAGGGTGAAAGGTAATGAATTCAGCTTTGATTCATCTACCTAAGAGGCAGCTGGGTTAGATGACCACAAAGGTAGAATCTTCCAAATTCTAAGAGTCTATACTTCTTTCTCTTCCGATAGGATGTGGTTGATTAACTACAAGAGATCCTGTAGAATGTATGAATGAATGAAGGGAGAAAAAAATACCTAGTAAGTCCATACTGTATGCCAGATACCATATATGCAGAGAACACACATTTTCTAGTGGCATCATTGGGAATCAGCAGCAACATTAGTTTTTGAGGTGATATCCCTGACATAATAAAACAAAAAAAGCAAAACACTCGCAAATCCACATGGGCAATGGTCATGGATCAAAAGCCTCAGAATGTCATGGCGCTGGTAGAGAAAGGTTTGGCCCTGGTGTGGGGGAACCCAAGAGGAGAGTAGCAGGAGAGATTACTTCCAGCTCCCTGGGGGCTGGGACCGCCTTTTGCCTCTTTCTGTATTCATAGTGCTTAGCACAGCACCTGGAACATAGTAGGTGCTTAATAAATAAATGTTTACTGATTGATTTGGGTGACAGGATAGCATTCTGGTAGCAAATGTATAGAGAAAAGCCTATGTAAGGCTCTGCTGTTTATTTTTTAAAAGACTGAAATTATTCGTTAAAAAGAGAGAGAGAGAGAGAGAGAGAGAGAGAGAGAGAGAGAGAGAGAGAGAGAGAGAGAGAAAGAGAGAGAGAGAGAGAGAGAGGGAGAGACTATTCCCTGGAAGGCATTTCTTTTTTTCAACAAAGCTCCCCCTGAAGCTTAACTCAGGCACAATGTCTACTGTGGACTCGGAGCCTGAAAAGGGATGGTGAGGGATTCATCGGTCTCCAGCTCTGTGAAGGAATTCCAGTAGATGGCAGCATGTTATCGCTAATCCCTCTAGATCACATCACCCGCTGGTCAATCCAAGTAGGAAAACAGGAATCTTTCTTGCAGAAAACGAAAGCAATAATCTTAGGACCAAAAGGATATGGGAAATAGATCTTCCTGAGGGCTCCTTCTGGGAGAAATTCACAGTTCTTGGCTTTGTCAGAGAGAATCTGCACCTAGGGGAGGTTGTATGGCCTAAGATAAAAGCACTGCTTTATGTCTGGAAACCTGGATTTCCATTTGGCTTTGCAACTGGCTGTAACCTTTGGGGAGGCATATAACCTTTCTGCCTCACGTGGGAAGCTTAAGGAGGGAATAAGAAAATACTTGTGACTTATGAAGGAAGGTGCTACATGTATAATCTATATCAAATTGCTTGCCTTCTCAAGGAGGGGAGAGGGGGAGAGAGAGAGGGAAGGAAAGAATTTGGAGCTTGAATTTTTAAAAAATGAATGTTAACATTTTTTCTTACATGTAATTGAGAAAAAAATAAAATAGAGAGAAAAAAGAAAGGTGCTATGCAATATATGGAAATAACCTTATTGATATTATTTGGGTGGTTATGAAGCTACCTACGCAGCCTTAGAAATTCTTTTTTCCTGAAAGAAAAGAATGTCTCCTTTGGACCATAGGAAAGCATTTCCCAGGCTGCTTGTGCAGAATTTTTGGTTCAACAATCAGGCACAGAGAGTAATAGGGTGGGGGTGGGGCTGGGGGGGTGTGTGGAGGTAGGAAGAAGAACAGGAGAGGGCAATGCAATAAACAAAAACCACGCAATTCTTTGGGCGAGGCAAAGAGTGTCCTCTTGGTGTGGCATGGATGCTTTCTGCAAGACCAGCAGGGGCAGCTGAACAAGTGAGGGGCTATTTGTATAGCTTTGAGAATGCCACCTAATAAGCTCAGGAAAAGGGGAAAGATTCACAAGGGTCATCTATTTCCTATATAAGTTTTCTGCTTAAAATGGAAACACTGCTGGGATGCTGTTCTTTGGGTTTACTGGCTGTTTTAAAGGTCCTTTATGAGGAAAGCACTTTGTATACCTTAAGGAACTACTTAAATATGAGTTGCTATT
The DNA here is from genome assembly GCF_011100635.1 of Trichosurus vulpecula. NCBI lineage: Eukaryota > Metazoa > Chordata > Mammalia > Diprotodontia > Phalangeridae > Trichosurus > Trichosurus vulpecula. The sequence goes on from NC_050577.1 coordinate 113,802,947, forward strand.
ATTCCAATCTCTGATTTCAACTAGCTGTTGGTTTACTATGCTAAAATAGAACCTTTCATCTTCTTAATGCTGAGCTCTGAGGAGAACCTTTCTTCACTGATAAACCATGCTTCTCCCTCCTTCCACTACCACCCCGAGGAGTCGGTCCAACTGTAGTTTTCTCTCTAGCTGTCTGGAGGTCCTGGGCTGGGTTCTTCCCCTTTGTCACTGCCAAGGTTTTGATGGTCAGGATGCATATGTAGGAAGGGTCACTGAAGCCCAGCAGTGGAAAGGATTTCAGAGTCCATTTAGTCACCTGTGACTGAGCCAGAATTCCCTCCTAAAACACACCTGACCAGTGGCCATCCAACCTTTGATTAAAGGCCTTGGGGAAGGGGGAACCTCTTCTCTCCTAAATAGCTCTGTTAGAAAGTATAACTTGACATTTCCTAAATTTGCTTCTTTTTAATTTCTCTAACTCTCCTGCTCCTAGTTCTGCCAAGGAGAATGAGCCTCATCACTCTTCCCCATGGCGGCTCTTCAAATACCTCAGGAGAGTCATCATATATTCCCCAAGTCTTCCCTTCCTCAACCTAAATATCTCTAATTTCTTTGTATCATCCTCATGAGGCACGATCTTAAGAGCTGTCATTAGCTGGTTGCCCTTCTCTAGATGTTCTCCAGCTGAGCAATGTCCTTCCTAAAATGGGGCACCCATAACTGAATGCAGTCCTCCCTTCCACATCATGACTTTCTTTCCCCATTGTGGTTTTGATATATCATGGGTCAGCATAAGAAATTAAATGAGAATTTTCAAGGAGTTTTGTGGAAGCCCCAAATGACATGTGAAGGCCAACAGATGATAAGAAAAAAATTTTGAAACTCAGAAATGCATAAAATATATGTACAACATTGTACAATATCAACCTTTTTTATCTTCTAATAGCATAAAAATTCAGACTTCTCTGGTATGAAGAGAGGGCTAAAAATTTTACATGGGTTTTCCAGACTGCCACTAACCTCCATGATGTGATGCGGTCTGAGCAGGGCAGAGCACAGGGGTAATATCACTTTCCTAGTACTAAAAAATATGCTTCTCTTAATGAATCCTAAGGTGGCTAATATGGCAGCTTTCATATTGCTGTCTCTTCATCCAAAATTTTTCAGGAAAACTGCTGTCTAGTCACACCTTCCCCTCTCTGTGACTTAAGTCTAAGACTTCTCATTTGTCCTTATCAGATTTTATTTTATCATATTTAGCTCAACATTCTTGCTTGTCCAGAGTTTGCTGAATACTGACTCTGTCATCCGCTACTAGGTTTGTATTATTTTCAAAGTTAACAAGCATCCCAGTGATGCCTTTACTCCAGTCTGATAAAAATATTCACCAGCATAAGACCAAGCATAGATCCCTTGGGTACTCAACTGGAATCCTCTTTCCAAGATGACAAAGACCCAACAGTGATTACTCTTTGGAACTGGCAGTTTAAAAAGGTCTTAGTCTAACTGTATGACCATCTAGCTAAAAGCTCTCTAGCTTTTCTGTATGAGTGGCATGAGAGACTGTTAAATGCTCTGATAAAATCTACGTTAGCTGTATCTACAACATTCCTCGGCAGGAATCCTCTGTAGATCTACCAGTCTAATAAGCTAACAGAAAAGGAATTAAATTAGTCTAGCATAATCTGTTCTTGATGAAATCATGCTAGTTCTTATCACAACTGCTTCTTTTTCTAGATGTTTACTAACCCTCCCTTTAATGGTATATTATAGAATTTTCCTAGACAGCAAATTCAACTGAATATATTTTGTAGCAGACTTTGATAATACAAGAAAAGTAAAATCAAAGGCTTATTTCACTTTGGGAATAACAAAAGCTCAAGAGAAATGCTGGGCATATACATAAAAACAAAGGTGACTAGGTTTGGGAGAAGCATATTATAAAGGTCTGTGTTGTAAGGGACAGGATAAGGTCTGTCCAATCCACAAAGCCTATTCAATTTGAAGGGTGATCCTGCAAATTTAGCACTTTTCAAACCACACTCTGAGAACCCCCTCAGTCTAACTGCATATTTATCTTCTATTCACCTTCCACTTAGACTCTAATGCAGATGTGAAGTTGAGATTCCTCCTGACACATCTCCATAAAGTGCCACTTCATTTAAAGTATATGTGGAAGAGAAAGAAATGTAACAATAAAGGATCTTGAAATATTTTCCTCTCATTTAGAGAGACTTGGGAATCTTCAAGTGAACTGAAACAAGATGAAGTAATCAGAATCAAGAGAAACATATGTGTGTGCGTGTGTGTATTATGTATACATATGTATGTAGGCATGTATGTATTTATGTGTGTACATATGCATATACGTATATGTTGAGGTATATATGTACACTTCAATAAATATGGAGAAAAACACTAAAAGATGTCAGAATTCAGATCAATGACTCCCGTGGACTTAGGATGACATATATGCCTCTCCTCTCAATAGAGAGGTGGTAGACTATGGGTAGGGAAAGAGGCATACACTGAAAGGCATCATCAGTGCATCAGTTTTGCGCTTCTTTGTTACAAGATACGTTTCTACGGGCCATGGATGGGGATATTTGGAAGGGACAATGTTACTTTAAAAAAATCAGTAAACCATTTCCCCCTCCAAGTCATGAGGAGGAATTTGATCATAAATGAGTACTGCTCTCCTTGATTAGTTCAGAATTTCTAGAGCCCACGTCTTTATTTGCAATAATCTGATAAGGGCTAGGCTGAAGAGAAAAGACATACAGCCCAACGACAGATGGATGGGAATGTAATATCTTTTATTAGATATCACCTGGCCCAATCTCCTTTTTTTATAGATGAGGAAACCATGGCCCCTAGAGGTTTAAGCGACTGGCCCAAGGTCACAAAGATAGTAAGAAGCAGAGCCAGGATATAAATCTAGGTCTTCTGACTTCAGATCTTTCTCTTTCCACGAAACCACATGGCCTCTGCAGAGATGACTTGGGAGAAGAAAACGGTGGGGACAGACAGCTGGGGAGAAACATTATGGAGGGAATTCAGCTACAAAGGCAAACGCATGGCAGTGGATGGAGAGGGAATTCTAGGCTACTTATCTTGAATACCACCTTTGTCTAAAAATCCTGTGGAGTCACAGTACCTTTGTTAAACATTGCCATGAGAAATATACAGGGGCTTGAAGTCCAACATGGATGTCTCCCAGTATAATGCAGGTCCTGTCAATACTTCTGTGAATTACATTTAGAAAATCACATCATAGCTCAGGCTAAGATAGTGTCCAATGAAAGGAATTAGAAAGCAGACTGATGACACCCTTTGGCTTTCTAGTTAATCTGCAGTGATTTCCCAGGACAAACCATCCTTCTGAGTGTGAAAATCAACAGCAGGGTCAAAGAAGTCAAACCCACATCAGGGCTTAAGTGATCATTACCATAGAAGACAGGGAGGGTTGCACTATTGTTCCAGTAAAGTTGCAAGGTGCTTTGAATCCTTCGTTCACCTGAGGTTTATCTTTCTGTTCACAGTTTAAACTATGGCATGGGCATGCAAAGAATGAAACAACCAACTAAAAATGAGTAACATCTATCTATCACAGTCACAAATGCTGTAAAAATTCCCAAGGTATCCACAGTAGAATATTAATCATCATAGAAATTATCTTGATAGTTCCAGCACAAATGAGATTACACAAGATCTTGTCCCATCGCCTTCCCGTCCTGTACCCCTTTGTTCCCCAACCCCCAACTCCAACTGCAATAGAACAGGCTTTCCATCTTCACTGGCCAAGGTCACAGAGCTAAACCAACAACAACAAAAATGGGAAACTAGGAGAGTTTTGCAACTTCTTGTTAAATAAGTTTTCTGACACATGGCAAACCAATGATTAATTACTATGCTTGAAGATAACATTCCTATAGAGAGTCAGAGGAAATACAGATGCTGTCCATGCTTGATTAGCCACTGCTTAAGGAATGCTGAGCCACACTCCTAACATTCTATTCTTGGCTATTTGGGTATTGCTGTTAGGTTTATCTTACATAGTTTGAAATTCAGTAGAACTAACAGGATACATTTCACAGACCCTGTCCCTCTCAGGAACAGCAAAGTAGGGGGAAAACATAAGGCTACAAAAGGTATATGTCCATGATTGAGGGATGCAGAGGGAAGCAAAGAAGAAAAGAAAGCTACATATGGGAACTAAACACATCCAGGCACACACACACACACACACACACACACACACACACGTGTATACACATACACACATATGCGTATATGCATGTGTATACACACATTTTATATGTGTGCATATTTGTATATATGTATGTATATCTGTTATAGTGTAGGTAAGCAGAAATTTCATAGGAGATTTTTCATCTTCAGTCAAGTCAGAATTTGCCTACATCAGGGGCTATTAAAGCCTTTCTTAGATCCCTGGTTAGCAACTTCAAGGTACTAAAGATGAAATCTGTCATAATCTACCGCCAAATAAGCCTTGATTTGACTGGCTCAAAATCCTCATCATCCCTTACATCTGTATATGCTGTTTATGTTTCAATTGACTTTTAAATATATGGTCTCATTTGGTCTTCACCATTCTGAGGCAGATGTTATTCTTCTTTTATAGATAGAAAATAGAGGTAAACAGAGGTTAAGGGATTTGCCAAGGGTCACACAGCCAGAAAGGCAGGCAGGAGATGAGACTTCTGCTCCTGGGGAACTGACAGTGAAATTCTCAATGCACACGAGGAAATGGCCGGAACCTCGGAATTTGCAGTGTTGCCTGGGGGCACTCAGAGGGTGGGTGGTTTTGCTCAGGGTCACCCAGCTGGTATGAGAGAAGAGACTGAACTTGAATCCAAGTTTCCATAATTCCAAGGCTGACTCTTCCTTCACTAACACAGGATCTAAAGGCTAAGATCCTGAACTGGTCTGGTACCTTTTTGGAGAGGAACTCATCAGTCAAATCAAAGTCTGTGCATGATGGGTGAAGTCACTAACATCTACACTATGTCAGAACCTGAAATGGTCTTTGAGATCAGCTTGCTTACCCACCCTGCTGGCCCCTTCTATATGTTCATGCCAACATATTTCCTTTCCCAATCTATCTGGTCAAAGAAGATATCAAAAGAAGCTGGGTGAGATCTGTCCTAGACAGGGAAGACAAAAGACATCTGGGAAAGGCAAAATTCAGTTGCCATTTGATGACTGCTTGGAGCAATGCTTCCCCGGTGGATAGTCCACTGATGCCAACCTCAGAACCTAAATACTGCTCAGTCAGCATTTCATTAACTCAGATGCCAGTTGCTGTTAGCACATGTTCAGGCCCCACACTGTCTGCCAAAAACCATGCTAATTTACTTAACATTTCAGCTAAAGAAAAAAAAATCATTTAAAAAGGGATGATTGAATTTAGGAATTGTATTCCACAGAGAATTAGTAATGGTTCTCAGTGTCCCTCAGGCCTCCATGTTCTTAACTTCCCCTTGTCAATGTTATTATGAACAGACTAATTCAGTAATGAGATCATTCCCCATAAGAGAGGCCAAATAAATGCAACATTCAGTCACACCTGGTTTTCCTAATCTGAGCAAGGAAGTCTTTCCACCTAATTCAGTTTATGACACACACACACACAGAAATAGGGAGAAAAAATGAGGACAAAGGAGGACAGAGAGGAAGAAAAAGAGGCTCAACTGGGTCATGTGATAAAAACCAAATGTTATAATAACTTTCCATACAATGTAACATTTATTTATCTCCTTAAATGCCACCCCAAGGATTTTCTATCTTTCCTGAGATTCTCTAAGAAGCAAAAAGTCAAATCAAAAGATGCAAAAATAAAAGCACCTTGTTAAACGAGAGACGGGGAGATTAGGAATAAAGGTGATTTCTTGACCACGAGTGTTGACAGACATTGGCTGTTAATGATGGCGTTTGTGGATTCATCTTTTTTTTAATGTATGTAGGGATATAGTCTGTTTACGTATCTACTGAGAGGCAGTGTGGCACAGCAGATGCAGTGCTGGACTAACAGTCTGGAAGACCTGGGTTCAAATGCTCCCTCTGACACATGCTGACTGTGATGCTAGGCAGCGGGGTGGCACAGTGGATAGAGTAGTGGGTCTGAAGTCAGGAAGATTTGAGTTCAAATCCTATCTCAGACACTGCACTAGCACTGAGACCTTGGACAAGTCACTTAACCTCTGTTTGTTCATTGTAAAATGGGGACACTAATAGCACTTAATTCCCAGAGTTGTTGTGAAGCCCAAACGAGATAATCTTTGCAAAGCACTGGGCAGTGCCTGGTATACAGTAGGCAACATATAAATGCTAGCTATTATTACTATGAATTATTGTTGATAATATTTTTAACTTCTCACTGTACCCAAATAAGTCTCTAAGGTCACAAATTGCAGGATGAGCGTTGATTGGCATCAGTGGAGGGAGTTTCCCTAGGAGGAGTTCCCTGCACTCGGGTCCAGGCCAGCAAGGACTTGTCTACCAGTGGCAGGACATGCTTGTTCTTCCCTGACTCCCCAAACGGGCACAGTTGTAGTTGGATGGAGCACCATGGGAAGAGATGGAAAAAGCACATGTGTTCTAGGCCCTTTACAACTGCATGTGCTTGTTGGTGAGATCCCAGGCTGCATGTGCTCTGCATGTTCACACGTGACCCCAAGCTTTCCCTGTACCTTGCAAAGTCCAGGTCTGCCTCTCGTGACATGGTGATGTTGGTCAAGTTCTGCTGAAGCACAAAGATGTTCCTACACATTTTCTTGATGCCAGACTCACTGATACGCCTGAAGTACTGGGCCCCATTGATCAAGATGCAGGAAATCAGGTGGCCCAAACCTGTTGGAACAAAGCAGGGATGGTGAATGAAACAGAGAGTGGGCTGGGCAGTTCTTCAACCTGACAGTCATATTGGATACGCTTGAACAGATGCTTACTACCTATGTGAATGACCTCAGGCAAAGCATTTAACTTTCCTGGGCCTCAGTTTCTTCAAATGTAAAATGAAGAGGTTGGACTAGATGGTCTCTGAGGTCCCTTCCAGCCCCTGATCTATGGTCTTCCTTAAACTGAAATGATGAAAGAGAAATCAGCATCTTTCTGCCTGGTTTTGTCATCCATTTGGAAACTGTGTATGACCGAAGAAGTCACAAACAGAGGAAGCTTGCATAGAATACAACATCTGACTCTTCTCCTATTTCGGCACTGCCAGCTGCCTCAATGCTGCCATGCCACGGACTGAGAGAACATCTTGTGAGATGGAAAATTGAATTTGAGTCCCCATTCCCTTGCTCAGGTTGCTGACCAGCTGATACATGGAGAGAATTAGGCAGGGCGTGATATAACATTGTGATATAATGATTGAGATGGGCTCCCTCTTCCTCATACCATCAGAAAATAAACTGCTGAAAGCAGATGTGTAAGAAAAAGATACAAGGGCCCTTTCACTGGCTGACCAGGAACACAACCAATGGGTATATAGAAATGTGCTAGAATTTGATGACTGCTATTTATTCTTACTGCATTATTGACCCTTTTAGTGTCTATATTTATTACTAATACAGTAAGTATATTTATTACCAGGAGCAGTAAATTGATAGGTTGAATACAGTAGCTAAAACAGAATAAGAAAATCTGGAGGCATGTAGATGGCACAATGCCCATGTGTCTTCTGGTGGGAGACTCAGCAGATCTGAATCTGGCTTATTCTGACACAATAAGAGTCATATATGGGCTGTAACAATCAATAGCTCAGACTGACAGGATACTACTTATAATTCAGTGGCAGGAGAATATGAATAACATGATGTTTCATGTAGGCTAGCTCTTTCTTGAGACTATTTTTCCCTTCTAAAATATACAAGAAGATATGGAAAACTTAGCAGTTGGCATTCTAGATAGAGGACAAGGTATCTGAAATGAGTGCAAAAACACTGATGGAGTTCACCTCTTCTAGTTGAACTTGTAATGAATTTTGAACTATTGAATAGCACAGGCCTAGTTTGTTTTACATAGAATGAAAGCTCAAACTTGGAGAATTCTTAGAGGCCAGTACGTGATAGAGGATGGGAACCATTTCATCAAATACGCTACTGCAGTATAGCAGGAATGGGCATTTTAACTATCCAGAAGCGAGGAAAAAGGGAACAAAGTTCTGAGAGGTATGAATATGGATTCAGGAACTGGAAACAATTTTTCAAAAGAAGAAAGGATAGAACAGTGGTCAGCAGCAGAGAGGACATTCTTGAGTAATGTGTGGTGAAGGAAAAATGATTTTCAGAAAGTGCATACTTAGGCTACACCAGCTACGGGCAGTTGCTGTTGCCCCCACCTCATGAGGAGGGCTCTAAGTCCCAACAGTCATGACACCTCTACTGGACCAGGACTGACAGTCTACCATAGAGCTGGCCACCATATTAAGCTTATCACCATATTCAGCCTCTCATGACTAAGTTTCCTGCTTAGCCTATTGATTTGTTCCCATGGGAACGAAGTCAAAGAGAAAACAAGAATCATTTTAAAGTCAAATTTTGTTAGAAGACACAAAGTTCAAAACAGGAGGGATACTCATGCATTGCTACTTTTCCCCCATCTTCAGGCAATCGCATTCCTTTGGATACCTACTTTCACGGAAATTAGCTACCTTCCAAGGCAGAAACAATCCGCTCTCAACACCAAGTTCCACACATGGCACGCTCCACATTAACCAACATGAGACTAAAGGAAATGCACCTTAATGTTCTGAAGGAACCTTGTTAATCAGAGGCATATGCTCTTTTCAGAAGACGTGCTCTGGGAAGATGGCATTCGCAGTGGAAAGATGGTTTTTATAGCCAATGATAGTATTGATGAGGAATCTTTCAGGAGTCCCTCTCCTTATTTTCCTTCAATTTTGTGTGAATTAAATCAGGGGCCATTCCCCACCTGTACCCAGGCCTTATGAGCAGCACGGGATGGAGGCAGCAGGACTGCCATCTGCCCTATGTTTGATTAAATCTCCTTATCAATCAGGAGCAGATGGTAACCATACTTTGGTCTACCTTAGCCACACACACACACACACACACACACACACACACACACACACACACACACACAATTTGTATCTCCAAATATGTAAGAAAAAAATGCTTTCTCTAACAGCTTCAAATTTAACGCAGATAGAAATGTGTACAAATTCTACCCTTCCTCCTTCCAATCACATGGACAGAGATCTGACCTTCAAAGATATACTGGAACTTGTGCTGCTGGAGACTGGCACTCATGGCCTCTTCAATGCCACTTATGTCTTTATTAAGCCGAACCACCAGAGGGTCATAATCCATACTTTCCACATTAGCAACAATCGCATAATTCCCTTGCTTTGCCAGAGGGATGAGATAGTGAAAACAGTGAACTCTGGAAAAAAAAAAGAGAGAAAACAGGTAAGTTTTTAATGACTGATTTTACTAGAGAGAATAATGGTTTCTTTGCCATTTTTAAATAGTCAACCAATTTGAAAAGTGTAAAGCCTGATAAATTTTGTATGACTTAAAAACAAAACAAAACACCAACAATAAAAATCTCCCCAAACCAATACCATTTACTTTTTGGCCAAAAACACAACTTAGTTCTTTACAAACAGGTAAAAAGCTGTGAATGTCATGGCAAAAGGCCTATCACTGCCCTGAGGAAAATTACATGGCATTTTTGGTATTGGCTGGTCCCCAAGTGATTAGTATTGTAAAAGGGCATTAACATGGTCACAAAGGAGTGTCAACTTCAAAAGGAAAATCCTGTGCTATTTTCTAACATAGGCAAGCTGCTGCTGACCTCAACATGACTTTGGCATTAAGGTTTTCTGAAAACACCACTGATTGCACAGCATGAGGGTTGATTTTCAGAAAGTGCATACTTAGGCTACACCAGCTACAGGCAGTTGCTGTTGCTCCTACTTCAAGCCCTCCTGATGGTGAAAGAAAACTGCTGATAAAGGTGACATTCTCAGCATCCAGACTCAAAGGGCAAGTTCATATTTTTCCTCCAGAGTTCAAATGGGAGGAAACCTCAACAATTTTTAATCCCTCTACAATGTCTTTTAATAATGAGAGTGTCATTTGCCTATCCCCCTAAACTGCGGAAACAGGACCTCCCTGTGATTAAATACGACCTATGCTTTCTCAGGTAAAATGTCAAATGTTTTTCAGCTGGGTCCTCCAACTCATTAGAACCTGTTGACTTTTGCTAAGGCTTTCTTGCTTGAACTTTAACAATGCTAAAGAATAATGAGGACCACTAGTATAAAATTATTTGGAACAGGACTGAATTTTTTTGGCATTTGAAGTTCTTCAAAATTCCTGGCATGTTTTACCTATTTATTTGCCTTTCAAATTTGTGTGTGTGTGTGTGTGTGTGTGTGTGTGAGAGAGAGAGAGACAGACAGAGAGAGAGAGAGAGAGAGAGAGAGTGTGTGTGTGTATGTGTATAACGTTATGACTGCTTCTTGGATAAAGGTAAAAAGTCAGGATAATTTGAGATACTTCACTGGAGTATTCATTCCTGAAGGACAGGGCCTATATGTAGTCTAGGTTTCTTGTAATATATTCGGCAAATGAGAGGCACATGGTAAATATTTATTGCGATGGCCAGGTGCACTCTCAGTCTCTCTAGACTTCTGAGTCTACCTTATGAGTACTGAGCAATATGAAAAATGCAGTTACAAACGCAATTTAGTTCTTTTAAATCTCAAAAAAAAACCAGGTCCATGTTGAATTTTATTTGGCGCTCAGTTCAAAGCAGATGACTTCTAATTAATTCACTGAAAGTCAATCAATTATTAATCAAACACCTACTTATGTGCCGAGAACCGTGCTAGATACTTCCTTAAATGTGTTAATTCTTCCCTGGAAACTACCTTTATAATTCAACAAAACAGAGCAATGTGTTGAGTCAAAGTTCAAAATCCAGAGACTTGGATTCGAATCTTAGCTCTGACACACACTGGCTATGTAACCACGACTAAGTCATGTCTATTCTCTGATCTCAGTTTCTTTGTCTTTAAAGTGGAGATAATAATACTTGTGATAGTTCTCTCATAAGGTTGTTATAAGAAAAACAGTTTGTAAACCTTAAAACACTATATAAATCCAAATTATGATGATGCCCATGGATGCCTCACTTCATTTCTCTAGGCTTTCTTTCCTTGTTTACAAAGTAATGGAGTTGGATTAGATGAACTCTAATGCCACTTTCAGTTCTTAAATCCTAAAGTTCTATTACAAAAAACATACTGCGTCCTTCAACAATCATGGCACTGACCAGGATTAAAATTAGGTTCTTTAGTCTTCAAAGTGTTGACAATATCATCTATGGCAGATGGTGTTTTTCTAGCCTTCCCTTCCTGGCACTTTAAGCTCTGATCAATGTTTAATTCCACCTCTGGTGCCATTTTGGATTTCTTATTGCCTTTTTTAAGTCTCCAGTGCTACCCCTGACTCCCTTAATACCTTCTTTGGTTTCTTTATCTTTTTTCTCCCACTTAGCGCCATAGCTTTAGATCTGGATTGGCTCTTAGAGGTCATGTGGTCTAACCTTCTCTTCTATGGGTGAGGAAACTTAAGCATAGAGAGTATAAGTAATTTACCCAAAATTACATAGTTGATAAGGTATCAGGCACCCAAGTCCTCTGACTTGAGGTCCAGCATCCTTCCCCACTGGACCACAGACTCGTCCCACAGAGCTGGGCTTGGTAATGGTGGTAACACTAAATTTTAAACCCTGAGCCAAAGTTGATATCACTGATGCACCTGGCAGGCTGACCAGCATATGCTCTCTCTTCTTCAGCATAGCAGCATAAAATGTATTAGACCTTCTATATATGGCACCAGGCTCTAGAGATGAAGCAACACAACATAGTGAAATCTACTTACTAAATTCTTATTAATAACACCTACTGAACATAATAACATCTATATTTTAAAATCCCTACCTTAGTGAATCAACACTGCATACATTCCATTTTAAATTTCTTCTGTTTTTGAAACCTTTTCTTAATATATCGGAAACTGGCATTCTCACTAACAACAATGAGCCATTGCTCTCACTCTAAGGTTCTTTGTAATGCTTTTTATTTTTCCATTTAAAATAGACACTCACAGCCCAGCAATATCACCCGGTATCTGTATCTTTCTTGGAGAATTCTTCTGCATACGATTTTAGTAAGCCCCCTACAATCATGAGATTCAATCCCCTATAGAATCTAAACATCAACAGTGCTTCCTGAAAGCCAGGGAAGGGCATGAGAATAAAACTGCAAAACTCTTTTGTTTAGATTGTTGCTTGATGGAACCTTTTAGGCATCACAGAATCTCAGGGATCTCAGAGACCAGTGTGTCCAATTCACAGCCCAACAGCTATCCTCTATATTCCAGACCAGAGATTGTCTAGCTTCTGCTGACAGGCTCTAGGAGCAGGCAGTTCACTGTCAGTTTGGACAGCCCATTCTATCGTTTCAGTTACCATGTATGAAGAAATTTTTACTGCATCAAGCCAAAACCTGTCTCCATGCAAATCCCATTCACTGGACCTGACTGCGTCCTATGGTGACAAATCTCATTCCCTTTTCCATGTGATAGCCCTTCAAATGTTAAAAGACAGCTGTAGGGTTCCCTGAGTTGTATCTGTTATGATTAAGAAAAATCACATAGTACCTAAGGGCTTCGAAACATCTTTACTCCTTTCAAACAACACCAGTGGAGAGGAAACTCTCAGAATTTCTCAAAGAGAAGATATTTCTTCACATTCTTAGAACAAGTAAATAATAATAATAATAACTTGACCTTGTATTTCAACTTTAATTTTCAATGCACTTTAATATTTATTATATCTCACTGACTTATGCAGCATTGATATTTTTGCCCTCACTTTACAGATTGGGAACACGGAGCAAAAAGAATTTAAGTGATATGCCTATGATCACCATGAATTATTGGCAAAACAGAAATAGAAACCCAGGTCTTCAGATTCTTGGTCCTCTGCTCTGACTGCTACTAAAGCTTTGGGAAAACTTGTGATCTCTCACAGTTGGGCAGAAAGAACTAAGGGATAGTGACACTGAGTGTCTTGCCCAGTGACAGATGAAGAAAGGGAGAAATCCCTTCTCAGATTTTAGAGTTCAAAATATTCTTATGTGGTTACACTTTAATTCCCTTTCCTCCAGCTCTAAGTGCCCTTAACAGCATCCCAAACAAGCCTTAGATGGAATGGTGTCTAATGTTATGATTATTATTGTCAGAATGTGCAGAAATGAAGGGGAGGAACAGACATAGAGGAGTTAATGACCTACCTCAATGTGTTTAAAATGTCTCTTGGGAATTAGCTACATGACATAGATAGTTCTGGCTTTAAAAAATATTGCACACTTACACAATCAATAGCCTGAGTTCTGTGGATTCTGATAGTAATTAGTTTGGTGTTCTATTTGCTTCGCTCTGCAAATCTGCAATTTGGCACATCAGAAAGTTATTAGGTAGTTTTTCCTCAAGAGCTTGTTCCATTTGATCTATTCATAGAAGCTGGGGATATATTTAATTGCTACCTTACAAATTAATAGAAAAAATTTCAAAATCGGTATAAAACCAATAAGCCAGGAAATGTCGCTGCTTCTGTAAAGCTCAAACAGACAACTCATACTGCTGCTGTTGATGATGGTAAGAACTCAGATTACTTTAACACTTTAGCACTGACACATCACTTTTTCTCACAAATTTGTAGATGTTAGCACACTTATCAATATTTGCCCATTTTACAGATACGGAACCCAAGGGGGTTCAGTGGCTATAGAGTTAGTAGGAGTCAGAACTGGCATGTACACCTAGGGCTCCAGACTCCCAGTCTGCTGCTTTTACCCCTCTATCATGCTAATGGAGAGGATGAAAATAGAGTGAATTCAAGAGTAATCTGGATTGATTCTTTTGTTTGCCCATCCTTGGCCCATCCAGTACCTGAGAGTACTTACAAGCAGTGAGAACCCAGTGCCCTGAGTTAACATGTTAAGTGCCCCCTACTCCATGAAGCCTCCCTGATTCCACATATATATGATTACACTGTTGTGAATTCTAGGGAGACAATGAGAAGCCACTCCAAAAGCTGAAAGTACTCGAATTTAGTACTATGTCACTGGCCATACCATCTTGAAATTTGTGATATTGTACTTTAAGATAAGATAGTCCAAAAAAAAAAAAGCAGAGTAGAGGGTAGAGGCATTAAGGAAACAAAAGAAGGCCAAGAAAGTAGGCATGGTGTAGTGAATACTGAGATGGTTGCAGAGTCAGGGCAATGTGGGTCTAAGTGCTGCCTCTGACATGTGTTGACCATGATGCCGGGTAAGTGAGCCACTGGACCTCTCTCAATGCTCCAGGTAGCTTTTTTTTTTTTGGAGGGGGGAAGGCAGGGCAATTGGGGTTAAGTGACTTGCCCAAAGTCACACAGCTTATATATGTGTCAAGTGTCTGAGGCAGGATTTGAACTCAGGTCCTCCTAGGCCAGTGCTCTACTCACTGCGCCACCTAGCTGCCCTTCCAGGCATCTTTTTAGAGGCCCGAGTTCCACAGCAGTTGCAGATCCACATGGATAAAGAGATTTTCCTACCTGGGAGTTCCCTAAACTGATGAACTCAACATCTGGACCGAAAAAAAAAAAGACTAAGACACATGGTCCTCTAAAATGGGGAAATGGATAGACAACAGAGAGGAAGGTTGTTGGGCGGGCTAAGCAATGGACCAGGAGGAAGAAGCACTGTGGTCTAGTGGAAAGGGCGATGAATCTGGGGACAAAGAATCTGGGTTTGAACATTATTTCACCTGTATGGGTTTCTGTTTCTTCATCTGCAAAATAACGGGGTTGGCCCAGATGATCTCTAATGACCTCTCAAACTCTACAACCTTATGATCCTTTAGTTTGGGGACCACAAATATCGTATAGTTAAAATTCCTTCTCCTCCATGAAGAAGGCCTAACTTGGTCAACATTAATATCTCATTCCGTAGAACTCATAATCCTCTATCACCTGTTCGATAATTAACCTTGGACAGCCTTATGCAATCTCTTGTGTAATTATTTCATATTGCTGTTTAACTTTACTCATATTTGAGTTTTCTCTTTCCAAGCATGTTGTTAGGGAGAGTCTTATTTTGCATATTGTGAATACCGTTTAGTACAATGCCTTGCATATATGTAAGCACAATTTGGAGACAGACTCTGTCATTCACTTATAGTCTGTAAAATGAACATTTCTATGAAAACATCCAAAAGGACTCATAAAATGCTCCCTTAGAAACAAAGGAGGGACATATGAGTCCTAATGCATTCAAATTGGTAAGAATTCCTGCCCACAGCCGCACCTGACTTCCAAATGCAGAACGAGCAGGCAGCGGTCAGCCATCTCCTGGAAAGATTTGGCCAGTTCACTGAGAGTCTGCATGATCTGCTCTGACCCTGGAGGGAGATCCATGCTCATGTGGTTATCGTGACCAGGGGAGGGCACTGAAAGAAAGAGAAATGATAAAAACATGAACAGTTTCATTTTTCAAAAACAAACAAACATGGCATCTTGTCTCATATCTCCCCTCATTGTCTTGGCCAGTTTGGCTTCATATGGATATATGAGGCACCACGAGTACATGAAGAAATGACTACTTTAGCAAATGGTTAGACAGTGAAGCGAGTCTGATAGGCTCAAATCCAGTGAGAACCACATAGGGTCAAGGCTCTCCAGACCTTCATGCTCTCAAGATCCAGTGAGCTGCTACTTTGAACCCCAGGGTGTTTTTCTTTTAATGCTATTACAGAGACTGCTCTGCACTGAACTCCATTTCACTTCCATTAAGTGTCTATTATATACTATTTATGGAGGATTGAAAGACAAAAACTGGGGTGCTTCCTCTGGAAGGGCAAGGGCCCAGCATCTGTTTGTAGCCCTACTTCACAATGCTAGCAGGCATTCTGGATGACTTATCAACTGCAAGATCCTGCCAAAGCTAGAAATAGTCCAGGCCTCTAGGTTATGTAGGATAATCATGTTCTTCCTCAAGGAAGAATGGGAAGACAGAAAAAAGAAAAGATGATAGCAAACAATGTTAAGAGCTGAGCCTTATTCAAGGTAGTTGATGAAAAAGGAGAGACAGATTTAACAATGTACATTACTAGCCACTGTTCACCTTTGCACCATCCTAAATGTATCTACTGGGGGCTAGATGTGTGATTTGCACTCTCTCTGTTATTATTCTATATCACATCAAAAGAAGTGAAGATTCTTGGCTTACTAAGATTTTGAGGTCTTTAACTGACCCTCCTGACTCCTTTATCATGTGCTATTTTCTGGATGCATTATCTATAGCATAGAGAATTAAAGAAGCTATACAAATACAAATGAAGGGAATTAGCAATAGGAAAGAGATCCTATTTCCAGCTCTGGGGTTCATACTGCCTTCACTATCAAAAGCATTTTCTTTTTAATTTAAAAAAGGTTTTTCTTCCCTAAACAGTTTCCAAACATCCTGCTAAGAAATTCTCACCTTTCCTGTTCCTATTAGTAATGATGATGATAAGCAATGATGATAATAGTAGCACCATCAAACATCACCACATGTGTGGCAAACAAGTGGCCGACTACCAACCCAAAAGTTAAAGAAACGGATATGGAAGTGAGCAGGAACAGCAACACTCGGTGATGACCAGCTTTGACAGGCTCACCTCTTCTCAGCAATATGAGGATCTAAGACAGCTCCAAAAGACTCATGACGGAAAATGCTATCCACATCCAGAGAAAGAGTTATGGAGTCTGAATGCAGATCGAAGCAGACTGTTTGCTCTTTTTTGTTGCTATTTGTTCTTTCTCGTGGCTCCTTCCATTGGTTCTAATTCTTTTTATAACGTGACTAATGTGGAAATATGTTTAATATAATTATACATGTATAGCCTATATCAGATTGCACGTCTTGGGGAAGGGGGAGTGGAGGGAGGGGGAGGAAATTTAGAACTCAAAATCTTATAAAAGTGAATGTTGGAAACTAAAAACAAACAAATAAATAAAAAAAGAAGCTGATACAAAGAGATGTATAGGCCTAGAGAAGCAGCTGAGTTCAAACTGTAACAAGTAGGATGAAAGTATTTCAGTAAAGAAACTAGCCAGAGATGTATTTAATTTGGCTCTAATCTATGGTGAAAGCATAGTGTGCTACTGAAAAAAAAAAACCCTGAGCATTAGACCCGGAGCCTGATTGGAAAGCTGCTTTATGAACTCCTTAGGGCTCACTGAAATTTATGAAGTATTTTTAAATGGGAGACAGTACTGAGTAAAGAAATTCTGAACAGGGAAAACAGAGACAACCAAAAATAATTAACTAGCTCCTAAATGTCAAATGGAAATACAGGAAGAAACAGTGCTGGCAGACTAGAATCTGCTCAGGGTGACTGCAGTCAAGATTCGTGACATAAGACACATGCACACACATGCATCATTTTTACAGAACGTTTCTGGGCAATGATCTGAAGAACATATTTGACTTTTATTTACAAAATTCTGTTCTTCTGTCAATATGTTTCTTTTAACACAATATTTTTGTTCAGGTTCAAAGATGATGTAAATGAGTCACCCCCGGTAGGAAGGACCTGAATTTTGAGTTGCTGTTTCTGCAATACTCTTACTGGGGTTGGACTTCATTGAACTCTAATTCAATTCAAGTACTTATCAAGGGCCTACTATGTGCCAGGCACTGAGGATACAAAGATTAAAAAGGCCCTTTCCTCAAGAAGCTTATATTCTACTAGGGATGAAGAGCATATACACAGATAAGTAAATACAAAATAAAGAAAAACTAAATGCAAAGTAAATTGGGGGTGATAATGGAGGAAGCACATAGTGGATAAGAAGACCAGGCAAAATCTCTTGTAGGAGACAGTGCTGGAATTCAGCCTTCAGGGTAACAAGAGATTCCAAGAAGCAGAAGTAAGAATAGAGAACATTCTAGGCAGGGGGACAACCAGTGAGATGGAATGTTCCAAACGGGAGATATCAAGTGGGCCGTTGGTCAGGAACACAGATTATGGGAGAGAGAATAAAGGGAGATAACTCTAAATGGGTGGGCTGGTGTTAGGTTGTAAATGGATCAACAGAGGATATACTCAAGACAGGAAGCCATGGAACAACAGGGAGCAAGTGACACAATCAGACACAGGCTTTACACGATCCTCTACCTAGGTCATGATGACCACTTGGGAGTCTATAGATTAGATAAAGGAGCAGTGTGTGGCTGTAGGCCAAAAATTTTCTGGGGGCTATGCTAACAAGCTCAAATGCTGATTGAGCTTGGAACCTTACCAGCCTTAGCCCTACTCTGTAAACACATAACAAATATATGTATCCAGAGCAACATGACCTAGGGAATTCACACAGTCACAAAGATAATAGTTAATAATATTTATACAGGGTTTGGGTTATGAAATGCTTTCTGCATAATAATACTACTAGGCAGGTGGTTCACATTCGATTATTCCATTTCAGAGACAAGGAAACTGATGTTCAAAATCATATAAAGACAGATCATGAGCAGGCATTTTGAAAAGCTGTGTCCAGGAGTTAGGTAGTGCAATGGATAAGGGGTCAGGCCTGGAGTCAGGAAGACCTGAGTTAAAATCTGACCTCAGACACTCACTAGCTATATGACCCTGGACACTTAACCTCTGTCTCAGTTTCCTCATGGAGAATGAGGATAATAATATCATCTACTCCCCAGGAGTGTTGTGAAGATCAAATAAGATAATTACAAAGTGCTTATCACAGTGTCTGGCACATAAACACTATTTAAACATTAACTAATAGCATTATTATTATTATAACATATGATGCATAAAATATATTTGCATACTTGCTCATTGAATTACTCATCGTTAGTCATAACACTGAAAGGTAGAAGGTGTCTCAGACAGAGGGCCAATCTGGGAATTAGGAAAAGGAGGTTTCAAATAATCATCATGGCACAATTAACTCTGTGATCATGGGCAATCCAGTAAATTTCTTAGTGCCACAGGCAACTACCCAAGCTAATAAATTACAAACATATTACTCATCTGCATAGATGGGGGGATTTTCCACATTTGGAATTCACCAAACTGATGAAATCATAGGTCCAGAGCAAAAAAGATCTGGCTAGATACAATATGTCTACACTGTATAGTTAAGTAAGAAAAAGTTTGGGGCTCGGTAACATTTAGCCCACTTAGTACTGCACATAGAAAATCTTTGCCCTGCAGCTACACACAGCATCTTTTATCTGGCTGATATATTCACAAGCGCATATTGTTGGCTATATGTGTCAGGGGACTAAGATGGTATGTACAGCATAGGTCTGATGGTGTCACATTATTTTCCATCCGAGACTGGATGTGTGACACTGTATTCTTTTTCCAATGTTAACACTGTTCTACATTATTCCAGGGAGTGGATAAGAGGAAGAAAGGGTAGGTTCTTTTCTTTCTTTCCTATAGAAGGAAAAAAAACACTCAAGGGTTTTTGGAGATTTAAGGAAAAACTGATATTCAGTTATTACATAGAACACAGATCAAGCTGAAGGTGTGTGCAGGTGGGAGAAAGGAAGAGGGATGGGAAGGGGGTGTTAGACTGGAGAAGGAACTAGCCTACTATATAATTCTGTGCCAGTACCTTGTTAAAGGCTCAGGGGATGGATGGAGATGTCAGCCAAGAACGGAAACTCAGCTAATTTCCCTAGTAGTGGGGGAGGGGCTTGGCTTTGGTCAGTGTGTTGAGGACTCAAATTCAGTTATAGAAATTTGACTCAAACCATAATTACTACTGGGCAGCGGAGTTAGCTAAATGAAGATGCGTAAAAGTTCATTCCAACAGCTCATTTACATAGGAGGCTGAAAGTTCTAGGGTTTTCAGCATGTGGAGATTGATTTCTGGCACTGCTTGTCAAGTACTGGGCTATACTGAAAAATTTTATTTCTCCAGCAGGAAAACTGCTTCAACGAAAGTGATTTTCCTCCTTTTCCCAGGCTTTGCACAAGAAGGCCTGACAATAGGTGGCATTCAAGGCCTTACACAATCTGGCTCCAACTAAATTTTCCAACCTTATCTCACACTCTTTCCCCTCACACAGATAATCTATTTCAGCCAAACTGGAATATTAGCTGTTCCTTAAACACAGCGATATTAGTCAGACAACAAACATTTATCAAGCACTTTATAATAGGCCAAGGACTGTGCTAGGTGTTGAGGAAAGCTAAAAAACCGTCCCTGACGTCAAAGGTGTTTACATTCTACTGGGAAAGACATAGGTACATAGGGAGGTAGAATGAAGACTCAGAAAAGCCTCTTGCCGAAGGTGGGATTTGAGTGAATCCTTGAAAGAAGCCAGGGAAACTAAGAAGTGAGGAGGATGAAAATTCCAGGCATGGAATTTGATGACAGTGTTTTACTACATATCTATTCCATGTAAAACAGAATCAACTGATTTAAAGTTCACATAAGCATTTACAATGTTTTTCTTTGCTACTCATTTATTTTAAAGCAGTCACAATGACGAATATTAGTGGGGTTCAGGTGTGTACTTTATGAAGGGGGGGCATAAATCAGACTGAATCTCCTTTCTGATTTAAAGATGTGGACAAGACATCAAGAGGGTGGAAAACTGACCCTTACACAGTATAGTTGAGAGGGCAGCATGGTATAATTAGAAAAGTTTAGGCCCTGTCTATAACCAAAGAAATCAAAAAAGAGGAAAAGGATCCAGAGGGACAAAAACATTTATAGTTGTGATTTTTTGTGGTGGTAAAAAACTAAGAAACAAAGGGGATATTCAGAAATTGGGGAATAGATGAATGATCTATAGGATATGAATGCAATGGAATACTGTCGTATGCTGTTGTATAAGAACTAATGAAAGTGATATTCAGAGAAAGTTTAGAAGACTTACATGAGCTGATTCAAAGTACACTGAGCAGAATCAGAGAACAATGCAGAACAACATATATGATAACAATACCCTTGTAAAAACAAACAACTTTGAAAGACTTAAGGACGCTGATCAATCCAACACCTAACTATGATTCAAGAGGACCAATGACAATGTACGTTACTTACCTCCTAACAAAGATACGATGGACTCAAGGTATGAATGAGACATATATTTTTGGACAGGGACGGTGTAGGAATTAGCTTTGCTTGACGAGGCATATTTATTACAAACATAACAAATAATACAAACACAAAGGTAACAAATAAAACAAATTTTTAGTTTTTATATTTTCCATGAGGGACAGACATGGGAGAGAGGGAAAATAAATGTTTTTTAATTGAAAAAAATTACAAGCTCTGGAGTCAGAAGATCTGAGTTCCGATTATAAATATGATACTAACTGTGCAACCTGAGGCACGTCACTAAACATCTGTGAACGTCATCTGGATAATAAGTACTAATTACTTATGATTATAAATTTAGAGCTGAGAGAGTTCTTAGAGCTCATCTAGTATAGCGACTCAAATCTTTTTGTTCTGTGGATCCCTTTGGCAGTCTAGTTAAACCTATGAACTCTTTCTTAGAATAATG
Source organism: Trichosurus vulpecula (assembly GCF_011100635.1). Taxonomy (NCBI): domain Eukaryota; kingdom Metazoa; phylum Chordata; class Mammalia; order Diprotodontia; family Phalangeridae; genus Trichosurus; species Trichosurus vulpecula. The sequence continues at coordinate 113,824,563 of NC_050577.1, forward strand.
TTTTAAGACACATACAATTAAATATCTAGGCTTGCAAAGGACACAAATACACTGAAATAATTATCAAAATATTTTAAAAAACAAGTTCGCCCACTTCAGGTTAAGAACCCCTGATAAGAACTCCCTTGCTTTATAGATGATGGAATTGAGGCCCATAGCAGAGAATGCCTTGCTCAGAGCCACAGAGGTACTAAGTAGTAGAGTTGGGTCTTCAATTCAAGTCCTCTGACTTCAAATCATTAGGAAAATATACTAAATACCACAAAGTACTATATCAAATTGGCCAAAGGTTTATCAATTTTATTGGTTTTTTCATAAAACCAGCTCTTTGTTTTATTTATTAATTCAATAGTTTTCTTGGTTTCAATTTTATTAATCTCTCCTTTGATTTTCATTATTTCTAATTTGGTATTTAATTGGGGTTTTCAATTTGCTCTTTTTCTAGCTTTTTCAGCTGTATGCCCAGATCATTGATCTCCTTTTTCCCTATTTTATTCATGTAGGCATTTAGGGATATAAAACTTCCCCTAAGAACTGCTTTTGCTGCATCCCATAAGTTTTGGTATGATGTTTCAGTATTGTCATTCTCTTGCATGAAGTTATTAATTGTTTCTCTGATTTGTTCTTTGGCCCACTCATTCTTTAGAATTAAATTATTTAGTTTCCAATTAGTTTTTAGCTTATTTTTCCATGGTACTTTATTAAAAATGATTCTTATTGCATCATGATCTGAAAAGGATGCATTGACTACTTCTGCTTTTCTGCACTGGATTGTGAGGTTTTTATGCCCTAGTACATGGTCAGTTTTTGAGTATGTGCCATGTACTTTTGAGAAGAAAGTATATTCCTTTTTATCCCCATTCAGTCTTCTCCAGAGGTCTATCATATGTGCCTTTTCTAAAATTCTGTTTACCTCCTTAACTTTTTTCTTATTTATTTTGAGGTTAGATTTATCAAGTTCAGAAAGGGGGAGGTTGAGGTCTCCCAATATTATAGTTTTGCTGTCTATTTCTTCCTGTAACTCCCTTAACCTCTCCTCTAAGAATTTGTAAGCCTTACCACTTGGTGCATATATGTTAAGCAATGATATTGCTTCATTATTTATGGTGCCTTTTAGCAGGATATAATGTCCTTCCTTATCTCTTTTAATTAAATCTATCTTTACTTTTGCTTTGTCTGAGATTAGGATTGCTACACCTGCTTTTTTTACTTTAGCTGAGGCACAATATATTTTACTCCAGCCTTTTACCTTTACCCTATGTGTATCCTCCTGTTTCAGATGCGTTTCTTGTAAACAGCATATTGTAGGATTATGGTTTTTAATCCATTCTGCTATCTGCTTCTGTTTTGTGAGAATGTTCATCCCCTGCACGTTCAGGGTTATGATTTCTATCTGTGTCTTTTTCTCCATCCTAATTCCCCCTGTTTATACTTTTATTTCTCCCTTACCCCTTCTCCTCCTCAACAAAGTTTTGCTTTTGACCGCTGCCTTCCTCAGATAACCCTCCCTCTTTATTCCCCTCCCTTATCTTACCGTTTCCCACTTGCTACTTCTCCTCACCCTTCTGACCACCCCCTCCCTTTTTTCCCCCCTTCCCCTCCTACTTCCCGTAGGACAAGTTAGATTTCTAAACTTATCAGGGTATGTTATTCCCTTCTTGAACTAGAATCAGATGACAGTAAAGCTCAAATACTGCTCTTCTCCCTCCCTTCTTTCCCTCTACTATAATATGTTTTTGTGCCACTTCATTTGGTGTAAATTTACCTTTTTCTGCTACCTCCTTACTGCTTCTCTCATAGCCCTCCCTTTATATCTCTTACTTTTATTTTATATCTTTACATCAGTTAATTTATACAGGCATTCACAACCTATGTATACCCCTTTCAATTGATATAATAGCTGTACCATTCTCAAGACTGACTTATATATATATATATATATCAAACATACATAAGCTGATATAATCCCACATAAAGATGTAAACAACCTGCCCTTATTGGTTAATAAGGTTTGTGGGGTTTTCCCCCTGGTTACCTTTTTATGTCTCACTTGAGTTTTGCATTTGGAGATCAAATTTTCCATTGAGTTCTGGCCTTTTCATCAGGAAGGTCTGGAATTCCCTTATTTCATTGAATGACCATCACCTTGCCTGGAAAATTATGCTTAGTTTTGCTGGGTAGTTGATCCTTGGTTGTAGTCCAAGCTCCTTTGCCCTTCGGAATATCGTATTCCAATTTCTCCTGTCTTTTAATGTGGAAGCTGAGATTTCCCGTGTGATCCTGACTGTAGTTCCACGATATTTGAATTGCTTCTTTTTGGCTGCTTGCAGTATTTTCTCCTTGAGTTTATAGCTCTGAAATTTGGCTATAATATTTCTTGGTGTTTTCAGTTTGGGATCTCTTTCAGGGGGTGATCGGTGAATTCTTTCAATGACTATTTTGCCCTCTGGTTCTAGGACCTCTGGGCAGTTGTCTTTGATAATTTCTTCGAAGATACTGTCAAGGCTCTTTTTTTCCATCGTGGATTTCCGGTAGACCAATAACTCTTAAATTGTCTCTCCTGGATCTATTTTCCAGGTCAGTTGTTTTGCCAATCAGATATTTCACACTTTTTTCTATTTTTTCATTCTTTACGTTTTGTTTTACTACTTCTTAGTGCCTCATAGATTCATTAGCTTCCACTTGCTCAAGTCTAATTTTTAATGAGTTAGTGTTTTCATTTTGCTTTTGAGTCTCCTTTTCCAATTGGTTGATTTTACCTCTCAGGGTGTCATTTTCTCTCTCTAGATTCTGAATCTCCACAGCCATTTCGCCAATCTTTTTTTTCCATATTTTCTTTTAGCTCCCTAATTTGGTTTTTAAAATCGTCCTTTAGTTCTTCCAGCAGTGCTTTTTGGGCTGGAGACCAGTTCATATTACCTTTTGAGGTATCTGATGTATCTACAATATCAACGCTGTCCTCTTCTATGTTGGTATTTTGATCCTGCCTGTCTCCATAGAAGGAATCTATTGTCCTCGGTTTTTTTGTGTTCTTCTTCATGTTGGATTGCCTTTTCCTGGCTTTACAACGAATTTCTACCTTTGAGCCTCAGGGCGTTCTGTCCCAGCTTTCTTATTCTGGGGGTTGTGAGTCTAGAATTTTAGCCTTCAGTTTCCTGAGGTGTGGGGGAGGGGTCTGGCTCTCTGGCTTCTCATTCCCTATGGGTGCTCTCCAGCACTTGCTTATCAGCAATGGTCTCAGCTGTTTGTTGTTTGAGCTGATGTCTGGCACTTCCCCTGGGGGAGCAAGGTTACGTCTGGGCTCCTGGCATTGACCCCTGCCGACTCTGCCCCTTTGGGACTGATGAACTTCTACTATTTGACCACTGAAGCCCCGCTACTTTCTGCTCAGTTCCAACTTTCTCTATATTTTTTTTTCCCGAGGAATTCTCTGGGTGGGGAGGGGAGGGATTAGAGCCCTTTACCTGGCCATTGTGCGTCCCAGAAGTTCAAGAAGCCACGTTTAATACGTTTGGGCTGCAAACTTCTGGAGACGGTGTTTCATGGGTGGCGTTGCGCTGCCTCTCGTCATTTCCACAGACTGCTGTCCTGTGTTGGGAGTCCTGGGGATCTCCGCTGGTTTCGGGCGCCCAGCTTTCTCCCAGCCCGTCTCCCACGTGGATTTCCCGGCCAGCCGCTTCCGCCTTGGTCTGGAGCCGCTCTGCACCGAGCCCTCTCCGAGCCTACAGGTTCGCCCCTCCGGCTTTTCAGACTCTCCCGGCTCGGAAATTTGCCCCACGCAAACTGCTCGCGGTTTCTGACTCTCTCAAATCTGCTCAAATTCACTTTTTTTCTAGGAATCTGACAGACCTTGTGAGAGAGCTCCGGTAAGACGCTGCCTTCATGCGGCCATATTGGCTCCGCCCCCCACAAAGTACTATATGAATAGGAGTGTTTATCATCATCATCGTCATCAGCTAAAAGATTCAGGAAATTTTTCCTGAGGTCATTCAAATTTTTGATAGGGTCCTATAAGGCAGTAGTAAGTAGCTCTAAAGGGGGCTATTCCATAGAGGCTGATAATGATTCATCACAGCCAAGGGCTCGTTGAAGATACGAGGCTGTCCTGGACACATTTAAAAATTCAAGCCCTTGTAACTTCTTACTTGCCAGTGCCTTCCACAAATAGGTGAGAACAGTGAGAAAGTAGTACTTTCCGGTTGTTCTTCTGGAATGCTTCTGCATTCAGAATTAGAAGTGCAATTTCAGAATTTCAACCTTAACTTTGCTGACTACCCCCAAGAGAGCCCACCTAATAAGCCTTGTGAAATGTTCTGATTCAAGGGGAGTTTCACGTAATGAGCCCATATGTAGTCCATCTTGCTGAAATCAAGGGACTTGGATCTCTCCTTTTGGATAATAACCAAATCATTTGACCCCTCCTAATGGCACATTAAATACAGAACACTTTTCAGGAAAACTGGAATGCTAGCTGCCATGGAGAAGCAATCAGTTGAGGACATTAAGAAGTCTCAGGTGGTTCCACATCCAAATATTAACAAGACCTAAATCTGTTTAGTTCTTAAAATTAGTCAAAATTGGGCTCATTCAGCCCCAGAAGAGCATCTGTTTTCAAGGATGCAGCTGCTCTGCTTTCAATGGCAACTTACAGCTACTTCTTTAATTGATCCATATAAGGATGTCCTTGTGCATCTGCAATATTAGCTGAATTTGTTATATTATATACTGGTCCCAACTGGGGTGGAAGTGAAAAACTGAAAAGGAAAAGATCGTTGTTGTGGCAAGAAAATGACCCATTGAATCTAAGCTTTTTAGGAGACAGAAACCTGCCAAAGAATAATCCCACATAATTTCCTCCACTCTCTAGAAGTCCATTCTAGGTCTAAAATTCAATGGTTCCTCTTCAGGTTTTCACAAAAGTGGGATACACTTTCCTCCATCAATGCCTTCCCTGGATGCTTCATCATGGCATAGATGTGAATTGGGCTTCTTAAAGCTAAGACATCAGAATGTAAGCTCTGGAAGGTCATGACAAAATGGAAAGGCTTGGAGGAGGGTCTGGCAAAGGACTGTATGTCTTTCATCTAAGGATCAGCCTAGCTAAGTATGGGGAAGCTCATTACCAGAATGGTGTCCAAAACGCAGGTGATGAAATTTTGCAACTCATAAAACCATCTCATAAGGCAAGAGTTCCATTGTGTCACGGACCCCATTGGCCATCTGGTGAAGCTTATGGACTCCTCGGATTAATTTTAAAATGCATAAAACAAAATACTTAAGCTTAAAAATGAAATAAGATATATTGAAATAAGGTCTATTTTTTTCTGATCTCAGATCATGTACCGTATGAAATCTATTCATGGACCCTTTGGGGGTCTGTGAACCCCAGGTTAAGAACCCTAGTTCTAAGGCATGGAGAAATTGGGATCTATAGAGGGGGTACTTAGATTGTAGGAGCACCTTTCCTGATGACATGACAGAATTTTGAAAGTACTGGAGTAGGACAATGCTTAGTGAACTCTGCTCTGAATTCTAACTCAGGAGGACATAAAGAAAGTATGTAGAATTCTGTTTCTTAGTTTTTCTTTCTGAAAAATGGTGTTTGTGTGGAATAATGTATAGAGAACCAGTCTTGGAGTCAAAGAGACCTGGGTTTAAGTCCCTCTTCTGAAACACAATGGCCTCGTATCTCTGGGCAAGTCACTTAAACTTTGAGGACTCCGGGCAACACCTGAAGATGACAAGTTATAGAAGAAATGATGGTTTGTAATGGTGGAACAAATTCCTCACTGTCAATTTCCTACACTGATCAACAGGGGATGAAATCACAGAGCCAATCATAAAAAATTTATATTTCTGTCAGAGTTGATGTAATGACAGTGCTTAAAAATTCCCATTCAGATCCTGAGATATTATTACCTCATAGATTCCTTCTCTCACAGAATGGAGCCTCTGATTCATTCATTCAGTCACTCGAATATGCAACAGATATATGTGTAAAGTACTGATTGGATTTGCATTATCAAGGAACCCCAGAATAGGAATCACTGAGTTAGTTTTCAGGGAAAGCCCTGAGGGAGAAGATGGAGCCAAAGCTGATTTGGAAATGTTGAGCCTGAGCAGTGGGGGAAGTTGTAGGTAAGCAAAAACAGAGAGCTAATGTTGGGAAGAATAATGAATTTAGTTTCAGGCATGGATATTTTTAAAAGACGGTGAAATGGCTCAATAGAAATATCCAGCAGGCATTTGGAGGTCCTAGTAGACATACCAGGGCTGAAAATACAGCTTTAGAAGTTGTTTGGAGGTAAAGGAACTGAGAAGCTGTGTGTTATGACAGATAGGGCCCTAGTCTTTGAGTCACAACCTGTGTGTTGATTCCCTGCTCTCAAGGAGCTCCCACTCTAATGTGTAAGATAACATGGATTGTTGTTGAAGTTCAGTTGTTTCAGTCATGTCTGACTCTTTGTGACCCCGTCTGGAGTTTTCTTGGGAAAGTTACTGGGGCGGTTTGCCATTTCCTTCTCCAGTTCATTTTACAGGAGGAAAATGAAGCAAGGACATTCAGGTGACTCGCCCAGGGTCACACAGCTATTAAGTGTCTGAGGCCAAATTTGAACCCAGGAAGATGAGACTTCCCAACTCCAGGCCTGGTAATCTATCCTCTGCACCACCACTTTCAATTGCAAATTGGATGGAAAAGTCCCAAGGTACTTATGGCATAGCAGTAAAGCAAAAGGTGATACCTCTTCTTTAATGTCATTTCCTCTGCTAAAATGATCAGTTTTTGACGTTGAATAGAATTGACAAAGCCAAGGACTTTGGTGGCAAGAATTTCTTTTCTTGGTCTTTAGTAGCTATGGTTGTAGCACCTGCAGAAGACAGGCCACATCTCTTCATGGGCTGTTTCCCAGGGCAACGTGTGAGGGTACTGGGCTGGAAGCATCCCTATTTTCAAGACTTCTGAGTTTAGGAACATGGGCTGCTCCGATCAAGATCTAAAGAGAGATGGCAGCCAATATAGTGGTAGTGCTTTGACTTGTCTCTTGTCTCTCTCGCAGGCTGCCTTGCTACTGTAGGTAGGCTGACTTGCCTGTCCCATGGTGGCAGTTGGTTGACAGTGAGTGGGGATGGCTGGCTCCTTTTCCATAAGAGTAGCTTGCCCAGATGATCTTTATTTACATCCATTTCTCCACCATCACCTGATAGGCTCTTATCACCTTTTACCTAGTCCATCATAATAACCTTCTTTCTCCTTCTAATCAATGTTGTAAAACAAAGTCAGGCCACTTCCTACACAAAGCATAATCATGTTACTACCCTAAGCAAAGACCTCTACCTAGAGATGTATGCTCAATATCTTTAGTCCAGCACCCAAGGCCCTCCACAAGCTAGATTTAACCTAACTTTACAGTCTTATCTCTGGCTACTCCCCTATACGAACCATCCCCCACCTCAAATGGTCTGCTCATCACCCCTGTCTTGATGCTTTTACTCATGCTGTTCCCCTATTTGAAAAGTTCTCTTCTCCTGATCACCTATCTAAATCAGTGATATTAAACTCAAATAGCAATGGGGGCCACTGAGTGGTAGGCCACATACTGACTTAGAAAACCACATATTAACATTATCTATGCTCTACTGTGTTTTTGTTTATTTTGTCAAATAATTTCCAATTATATTGAATTTGGTTTCCTGCACACTCAAGAATATTTCAGGCCTCACACCTCTGATCTAAGTCATAGCCAACTTTCTCAAAACCTATCTCTAACACAAAGCTTTCTTCCATGATCATCCCAGTACAGAATGAATCCTCGGTTCTCACCTTTGAATTTTACTGAACACTTAACAGCAGATAGGAATTGACACTGAGCTTATAGGGGCATATAATGAATGAGGGTTGGGCTAGATAATAATAATAACTCACATTTTAAAGTTTGTGAGGAGCTCTACATACATCATGCCATTTGAACCTCACAACAACTCTGAAGGTCAGTAGTACAGATATTATTATCCCCATTTTACAGAAAAGAAACCTGAGGCTCACATGGTTAAGTGTCTTGCCATGGGTCATCTTGCTAAGAAGCATCTGATGTGAAACTTAGATTCAGGTCTTCCTGACTTCTATCCACTACACCGTGCTGCCTCTTGTTCTGTCATATCTGAAGTCTTTTTCAACTCTCAGTTTCTGGATATGATATGGTAGTTGCTAAGTAGCTTTTCATGCATATATATATATATATATATATATAATATCTTATTTTTCTAAATGAACTGTAAGGTCTTTTAGGTCAGGGACCAAGTCTTACTTTACCCTTTATTGATTTCCCCATTTTCAGCACAATGCTTGGTATGCACAATACATATTTGATAAATTATTCATTTTCCTAATACTTTGATGGATCTATGATCTCATCAGAGTGAATGCTCCTTCTACGCACGCAGCTTGAAACCAATCCAAATTTGAATCTTATCTGATCTGCTGGATAAGACTGTCCCACTAATTTTGGAGTCATATTATAGGTATTGGTCTGTCCATGTAGGATTCTTCACTTTCACTCTATAACTGTCCTACTTCTTTTTCTGCTCACCCACATCCTTGCTAATGTCTTTTATGATAATTCTTGCACACACGCACACATCACTATTAGTACTATACTTAGACTTAGTCTTTTTCCTTTGAAGTGGTCCTAGGTCAAAGGTAATTTTGTTTCTTCCAAAATGATAGCGCTTCAAAAATTATAATCAGGCAGCATCGCCTGAAAATTAATGGTGTTAGAGATACATAATTTTGTGGTAGCAAGAAGCTTGGAATCATTGAAAATGTTGCATAATTTGATACATCCTGATGTTCTCTTCTATTCAGTTCTATACCCAGATCACTGCCATATATACTTAGTGATGGACTGACTCAAAGGAAACTGCATGTCATAATCAAGAGATGTAGTCTTCTTCCATTTTGTTTTTCCTGTGCAGATGTCTTTTTGGAGAGATCCAATGCCAAAGAAAAATTAATCTTCACAAAAGAATCTCAAATATTAGAAGGATAAAATTTTCAATGGGTACTATCAAAACAAGATTGAAAATTAAATTTTTATTCCTACCCTCCTCCTAAAAACTGTATAAAATCTTTCACCCAATGGTTTCCAAGTATTTTATTGATCAAGATTATTATTCAACTTCAACGTTATCAAACTAAAACTCCAAATTAATCACCATTATCAAAGAAGTGCCAGAAATAAATAGTGATGAAAACAGAAGCTTCATGCAGGGCCTCTTTCTGAGTAGTAAAACAAACACAAAATGAAGTAAAAGTGGAGAGCTGTTTTCTAAGTTCCCACAAGGGAAAGTGTTTTTTCTAGAATCTGAGGCAACACCTGTACATGGTACAGCTCAATGCAACACACTCTCAAGTCTCTCAGTACCTATTCTTTGATGTTCATACTGATTGAGCAAGTCCCAGGCCTGCCAATATTAAGCTTTAGGCACCTGCCAGCACACAGTACATAGCAGAAAACAGGTAATTCTCTAAAGAATCACAATTCCGTCTCTCTTAAATCTCATGGGCCAAAAATACAGGGAACGAGCTCCTTTGGTCTTATGGGAAAATAGCAAGATTCATTTTTTTTCCCTCCTTTGTTCCAAATAATTCTCCTCAAGGGGTTGGCACAAATCTAATCACCAACTAAAATGAAATGTGGTTATAGTAATTCAGATACTAGTTCAGGAAGAGAAATGGGGGGTGGGTAATAAAGCAAAACAAAAAACCAACAGGCTCATTTTAGCCATTCACTGGCAGGGTACTATTTTAATGTTAAATTTGATCTCTTGTGAACTTTATAACTAAATATTTTGCATTTCCATAAAATCATAAATCAAAGAACAGCTTAAGAAATTAACAAAAACCTGACCAGGTTTTCCTAGGTGAATAAGGGAGTCAGAGTCAGGTCAGAGACAATATTAAAAGGGCTATATGGTTTGGATTTTTTAGGCACAGTTGCCATTCAGCAATGTGTTTAATGAACATCCTCAGAGCTGTAGAGTTTGGCCACTTCTCCTAGGGCCTCACGGGAGCAGTTTATTCACTAAGTGACTCAGAGACCAATTCAATTAAATTCAACAAATACCTCAGTGCTTGGCTTTTGGGGGAGGCATGAAGATTAGATAAGACACTATAGAAGCAACAATCCAGTAGGGGATAAGACACACACCTAAGTAAGTACAACATATAATAAAAGCTACTCATTCTGTCTATAGCTTGTTGCAGTTTGTCTTCCCCAATAGATTGCAAGCTCCTTGAGAGCAAGGTCTGTGTATTTTGCCTGACTATTTATACAAACACCACTTTAAAGTTTACAAAGCACTTTATAAACCACTATTATTATTATTCTTACAGAGTGTCATATATAACTTATATATATAAATATATATAAACACATACAACTACAGAATGTCATAAGCAGGATTCATACTCAGTATAGGCAAAATAGAACATAAACTTGTCCTGAAGTAAGGGTGAGGGATAACCTCTGGAAGCCTCTGTGGTCCACTGGTATGCCTTCAATATTAAGAGGAAGCTAGGAAGGGGATCAGCGCACTCAATGGATTCCTTGTGGGGAACTTATCCAGTCCCCCAGGTCTGCAAGCTCAACATCATCCTCTGTTCACCGTTCTCCTTCACCCCACATAGCCAATCATTTGCCAAATCTTGTTGCTCTTTTTGCCCCAATATTTTCTCCCGTGCGTCTCCTCCTCTCTACTCACAGTCATGACTCCAGTTCAGGCCTTTATTGCCATTCACCAGGATTCCAGCAACAGCCTCCCTTTGCTGTCCCTGCCTCAAGTGTCTCCCCCTTCTAATCAATCCTCTACATGGCCGCCAAAGTGACTGTCCTGAAGTGCATTCTGATCATGTCACAACAAATTTAGTGCCTGCTGCCTTAGGAGTCAGAGAAACTCTTCCATCTGGCATTGAAATCTTTCCAGAACCTGGCCCTTCCCTACCCTTTCAGTCTTCAGGCATTTTACTCCCTTCCTTGCACTCTATATTCAAGCCATCCTGGCCTATTGGCTGTTTGTAGCAACAATCTGGCTAACTGCTGCTACTGGGGTGTAAGACCCAACAAGACTAGCAACAAGAGCTGCCAACACAGGTTCTTTGATCTGCTTTACTAAGGAAACTAACTTTAAGGGGCTGACAATCTCACTTTAATCACACATACAAATATCATTCACTTAGTTCAGGAGGAAAAGCCAGCAACCTGAACTTCAGAGCAAATACAAATAAATTACAAAAAGACCAAATCACAATTCATGGTTACCAGGAAAGCAACAAGATCTGGGTTTACAAGCCGGCAGGCTCTTAACAACGGCTGCCCAGAGTCCCACGCCACTCTTCCAGTGACAGAGAGCCCCAAGGGAAAACGCCAACCTCTGGGTTTATATATTCTCTTCAGCGTCAAAGGGTGTCACAACATGAGACTCAAAGCCTCAGGCGTCAAAAACATGAGACTCAAACCCCTGCAAACCAGGCTTTCCCTTGAGGCAAGGAGGTCATCAAAGACTCTTGATCCAATCAAAGAAACAAAGGCCAGACTCTTCAAGGGCACTTGATTAAATAAGAGCTAAAAGAGAAAACAGTAAAAGAAAGTTCCACCTTAACTACGGTCTACTTAATTACTATCTACAGACACAATCTCCAGTTTCTCTGCCTTTGCACTCTCTAGAAAACATGGCCTCTCTTTTCGCCTCTACCTCTTAGAATCCCTGGTTTCTGCTTCTTTTTATTTTAGACTATTTTGTATCTATTATACACTATTTCATTTTTTTTTCAATTTCTAATTCTCCCCCTCTTCCTGCCATTCTCTACAAAATAAGAGGACAAGAAAAACAAAACCCATCGCAAATATGTACAGCAATGCAAAACGAATCTCTGTACTAGCCATTCCCTGGTTTCTTTTCAAGACTCAATTCCAGCACCAGCTTCACAGAGAGGCCTTTCTGGTTCAAAAGAATCTGTATTCAGTTTGTATATATTCTATATACACTTACAGGTGAATGATTATCTTCTCCATTAGAATGTAAGCTCCATGAAGTCTTTCCTGTTGTCTTTTTATTCTCAGGACTTAATATGTGTTGAGTGATGGTTTTTTACTGATAGGAGTCATGTCATATAGCACGGGCAGGTATCAGAGGGGTCAAACTCACTGTGGCTCCATGGAGTACCAACCAGATTAAAATGTAATTGGGAAATGTTTGACAAAAGAAATAAAAATATAATACAACAGATATAATATTAATTTGCAGTTTTCTAAATTGATATGCACCCCTCAGGGATCTGTTTCTATTTGAATTTGACACCACTGCTCTCCACTGTTAGAGGAAATTTACCTGAGTAAAATCCAAGGTTCATTTGGGTATTGAGGATTGTGAGTTATGAAAACTCATTATAGGGCTTCCTCAATGAAATCCATGGTTACTCAAGAGTGATCAGCCTACAGACCTTACAAGAAAAGCTAAACAGACAAAAAAACCTGAACTATACTATGCAATTGGAAGACAAGTCCAATGAATTAGTCTACTAGCACACATATGTGGGAAAGGTACAGTTGCTGCAGAAGGAAAATGAGTAAGGTGTGATATTGAAAAAGAAGAAGAAATTGGGTTAGGCTGTATATGAGAAACTGCACAGTGATTTTAAATGATACTAAACTACTTTCCAGTAGAAAAGCCTGACTTGGCAGGACAAAAATTCTCCCAGTGGTGCCACACAATTGCAAATCTTGCAACAGCATAGTCTTTAAAGAATACAAGTTGAAGGGATCTGTGCAAAGGTTAGAGAAGAGATGTATGCCAGGCTCAAATAGGCTTCACCTTATTTCCAATGATAACTTGTTTACAAAAATCACATAAGAGTTTCATCCAGGAAATTTACGATTGAAAAAGGAGGTTGGCTTGGTCGTTGGCAAGAGCAAGGGATAATGGAAGGACCAAATGCTGCACTGGCACTTGGGAAATAGAAAAAATACCTACAGCAAGGCCACCAATGGAGGGTCTATGGAAGAAAAAAAGGATAAGAATTATGCAGGATGGAAGAATACGCACATCGGTTAAATAATAGATCCCTGAGGGCTTTGAAGTATGAGCTCTGATAGGACTTTGCTCTTATCTCCCATGTTCTCTGTATTAACGGTGTATATCCCATCTCCCTTACTGTAAGTTCCTTTACAGTAGGGACTTTACTTTATTAATCTTCTTTTCCCTGCACCCTCCCCAGGTCTTGACAATCCTTTATATTTCAATTCTGATCATTATTTGTTCCGGAACAAATGCATATTTAGTTCAACATAACAAACATTATTAAACGTAACGTATAAGGCATATTGCTAGATGCTGGATGCAAAGACAAAGACTTTCTCCAGCCACAAGGAGCTCACATTCCAATGAGGAGATAGAATATGTTCACATGCAAGTACAAAGCACAAAAGAGTTTCAGGATGGAGAGAATACAGGTAACTCAGACAGTACCTGAGCTGTACTATGAAAGAACCTAGGGATTCTATGGTATGGAGATAAGGATCTCTACATATGAGGGCCTCGTTTTTGCAAAGACATTGAAACAGGAAATGGAATTTCATGTCCAAGAAACACCTAAAACAGTTTATCTGTTTATGAAAAAAGAGGTGTCCATCCTTTTCCTTCCGTTTCTTTATTTAGGTATTAATATATTTGGGCTGTCTCTGCCTAACTGGTGGCAGGAACTTGAACCAATGTCATTCACAGCAGCAAGGATCAAAGAAGCATGGATTCCTCTGATCTCATATTGAATTACTGTGGATACAGACTGTGGCTCACTGGTTTGATTGAAAGAAATAGCTCTGGAATGGTCCTTAGACCAAGTCTGAAGACACAGCCCTGTTTGATAACTGTTCAGAGAGGCCAGATGCTCTGGAAATGAGCATGTTGGAAAAGAAGGAATGGAAAGACAAAGACCCCGCCCCCCTTCCCCTCCTCCCCCAGCATGTCATGTGTAGATGTGTAATCTTCCTAGTGGAATTTCTGATCTGTGAGAACAAGACGAGACACTCCTCTGGTGTACTATAAAGATAACACTAAGTAGCTCCAGGTCCCTTTCTCCTGTGTCAAATGTTCCCTATATGGGCTAAATTGATGAGCTGGTGACATTCACATATTGATTAATGCTTTGTGACAGTTAATAATATGCCACCATATTTCTGTCACTATTAATAGCCTGTGAAGCCTGTTCTCACACCCATTTCAGACTCACCATATAGTTTGTGGAATAATTAATATTCTGTATTCTCTCTTTTCTAAAAACTATTATATTTATAATTTGCTTCTGTACCAATTTAAAGATAGAGCTCTTAAGTCAGATAAGGCAGAATAATTTATTAGTTGAATATTGAATGTCAGGCTGAATTATCTCAAAATCTAAATATCTTTTTTCCCTATGTAAATATACTCTAAGAGGATACTAAGTTTAAGTTATGAACACTGAAGCTGACTCTCCCAGGTACATAAGACCTTCAAAGGGCTAGCTAGCTATTATGAACCTCTACAGATCCTCTCAGGGTAATAAGACAGCACCTCTCAAAAATCAAGAAGACTGCCTAAAAACCTTGTAGAAAACACATTTTAAGCCTAGGGCAAGAAGTAATAATCAGGCTTTGTTGATTATATGGCTAATGGCCATTAACACTGGGGGGAAAACATGGCTTTTTTGAACTTTCTAGAAGGTAGTAATACAGTTTTGATTGCAGAGGGGAGTATGCACTCTAGTTGGTATTAGAATTAATAATGCTTGTTAGGGAGTAAGCTCTGTATAGTGGAATCTGGATTCATAAGATCTGGGTTTGAATCCCAATGCTATAGTTATAACCTATGGGACTTTGGGCAAGCCACTTAACCTTTATGAGCCTCAGTTTCTTTAGCAGTAAAATGGGAATAATATTTGTGATGATAAAAGTATTCTGTAAACTATAAAGAGCAATCTAAATGTGAATCATTATTATCATGATGATGACAGTGATGATCTGATGATCATGAGACAACCACATGTTGTCTACCTCCTCCTCTTCCTACTATGGTAGGGTCCACCTAAAGTGAAAAAGGAAGCAAGTGAAAAGGAAAAAAAAACTCAGTAACTTTTTGCTGTTGCTGTTTCCTTTCACTTCAAACTCACCTGAAGCTACCCTTAGTGGCTATTAGATATACCGGCGTTTACAAGGAACCGACGACTATTCTGTGATGAGTAGTCTTCACTGTTTCCATCTCTAACTCATTTTTCAAATCTCTTCCTTCAAACAGACTGAATTAACGAATGTAAGAGAAACACTAAGAATTTCAGAAGACATCTGGGCCATTGAAGCCCTCTTGCCTTTGTGACATTCCTATAAACTGTATTAGGAAAAGCATCATCCACATCATCTATCTACCCGGCTGGTCTGTAGTATATCTTCTAGATATACGGTTTCTTTACAAATGATTCTACATATTTTAATGTTTCTTCACCAGCAAGGCCTTTGAGAACTATGCTCTACTATGCATAAAATATACTACTTAAAAAAGAGTACAGGGTTTGTTCAGGGTTTTAATTTGTCTGGGTGATAAAAAAAAGCAATTCTACTACTGCACATTTGTTCTAGGTACAAACATTGTACATACATCAAACCTGAATAACTGTACAATCAATAGCAGAATCAATTTTCATCTGTGATAATAGAGGACAGAGATAACCAATCTAGGTTTCATCAATCTAGATGAAATTTGCAGACAGTCCAACAACTTTATTCCAGTCAAAAGGTTAAATCTCATCATTAAACTTTCACTAGAATTATTAACAGCAGTGTTAACTCTATCATTCAGAGAATGATAGTCCAGTTACGTAAATTGTTTCCAATTTCTCTTTTGCTGAATGCTTTTAGATAATTTTAATGCTCATTATTTTATATTCCAACCAACAAACTCTCCTTATCTCCTTTATCTCCTATCTTCTCTCCCTATCTTCTAGATCTACCTCCCAAACCTCCCTACCACCTGCTAAATGGTTAGATAAAAGAAGGAAAAGATAAACTTAAATGAATCCATTTTGCTCCTTGCTACCAGCTTTGTTAGAAAGTGTGGTGGATAACAACCAAAAGTAAGCTGATGTTCTAGATCTAATGTAAAAGCCCCTAAAATTTTGCCCCACACTCCCTTCTCTTCTCTCCCTAGGTATTCTCTTGGTGATTATTAATAAAGATAATTTTTTCTACAAAGAGGACTGCCAAAGCTATATAACTAATCCTTATCTCTTTTTCAATCTTCAGTTCCAACTTTCCAATTATCCCTCCAGACATTTGCACCCAGTTTTCTTATCAATATCTTAAATTCTCCTTAGGGAGGAAAGAGCCTCGGACTTGGAATCCAAGGGCCTCAATTCAGATTTTGTGATGTTAGATGGATCACTTAATGTCTCCAAGCCTCATTTGGTCTCCTAGACTCATTTGTAAAGTAAGGGGATTAGACTAGATGATCTTGAAGGTTCCTTCCAGCTTTACAGCTATGATCTCAAGTTTAACATGGACCAAACAAAACTCATTCTCTCCCCTAAACCTTTCCTTCTTCCAGATGTCTCTACTTTTACTGAGGGGATCACAAACCTCCAAGTCAGCCAGACTCTGAACCTCTGAGTCAACCTTGTCTCTTCACTGTCCCTCACCTGCCATATCCAAACAGCTGTTAAGTTGGGTTATTCCATCTCCACCACAAATCTTAAATCTTCCCACTCTGATGACAGAACTATCCTAATTCAGACACTCCTGCTGCACCTCTGCCTCCAAGAATCCTTAGCCTCATTTTTTTTTTTGAAGGGGGGAAGGCAGGGCAATTGGAGTTAAGTGACTTGCTCAAAGTCACCCAGCTAGTAAGTGTGTCAAGTGTCTGAGGCCGTATTTGAACTCAGGTCCTCCTCACTTCAAGGCCAGTGCTCTACTCACTGCACCACCTAGCTGCCCTCTTAGCTTCATTTAAGGCTCAGTTAAACTGCAACCTCCTAGAGGAGGCCTTCTTAATCCTTCCCTTCACCCTTCTCTCTCTTACCCACCATGGTTAGTGTTCTCTTCCTCAAATTACTTTGTATGTAAGATCCATGAGGGCAGGTACTTTCTTCCTTTTTGTCTAAGACTCCTCCAGTATTGTCCACAGGTCTTAGGGATTTAATTAATGTTGACTCAGTTGAATTTCCAAGCCCCCAGCTATTAGTTTAATAGCTATTAATATTAATAGCTTATTCTAAACTATGGCTGACACATTCAAGTTCTAGTAAAAATGCATTAAAACTGGATAACAACAGGTTCTGACCCGTAATAACTATACTAATAAAATATTATTATTACTTATGGTTACCTCATAGGGTTGTTATAAGGAAATCTCAAAGTGCTATTTTATTATTGTTATGACAAAATACCCCTTTGGGAGGGAGGCACTCCCCCTTCCAATCACCACTGAACTGTAAGAGCAAAATAAATGGATTTTAGTTACAATATTTTCCTTACACTTGTCCACTTATGATCCTCAAATAAAAAACCCCATTTTAATGAATTCCTGTGTAATGCATAGTTCTTTTAGTGAAGGAGATTTTATGACCATAGCCTATAGTAACCGTACTTCATTGATCTGGTTTTTAACAAATTCTGCTAAAATAAAATTTGCATGATTCGGTGTTTTCACAAGTCCCTCGGGTTCTTAGTAGAGATGACCAGTGGAGGAGCCAGGGATCACAATTAAGAGGTAGAAATATTGAGAGTTCATTAGGTATAAGTGTATTTATTGCAACATTTAATACAGCTATGACCTCTTAACTACTATGTTCTTCAGCTGTTTTTCCACTCACCATAACTCAAAGACCCTACATCCCAAGAAAGCAGAAACTGAACAATGAACAGAAACCTCTATAAAATGATTATCTACATTAAGCACTTGTTGTATTTAAAGAAACAGTAGATTCTCAAGTAAATAATATCCTTTATGTTCACTGTGGCAACAGGGTTCCACTTAAATCACTTTGAATTTAAGGAAACAATTTTTACATTCTAGATTTGTCAATAGTCATTGAAATTAGTCGGCAGTGAAATAGTCAAAAAAGTAAGTGAGGAGGGAAAGAAAGGCCAGAAGTAACCCTGAAAGTAGCTTGCCGCCTCTTGAACACTTGGGAGTTGATTTTATAAAGGAAAGTCAGTAGGGCTAGAGAAGATAAAAGATACCTAGGGCCCATGCTTCAGAATAGAAGAATTACTGCAAATTTCCTTTTGTTCTACAAAAGACTACAAAGCACAGAGATGTCAAGCTTTTGGCAATAACCTAAAGTGGAGAGTGTACAAATGGGAAATATTGAAGGAGAAAAGATGAAAAAACTAGAGGAACAGGATGGAATTTCTTCTTAGTTTAAGTGAAAGCACCATGGTTCAAACGGCTTAAAACTCAACTGTGCTGTTGACTTGTAGAGCTGCCATTCAGACCGAGATGCTCTTTTTTCCCCCTCCAGATAAAGTCCTTTTCTACTGTACCAGACTGGCTCATTTCTCATCTCTGTGCTTCAGTTTTTCTACCTGTAAAGTGGGAATAAAACCCACTAGGCTTCAAATTAGTTCACAAGAGGATTAACATAAGACTTTTAAAGCAGGTTCTGAATAAAGAGTAGTGCTACAGCAATGTTGCTATCATTGTCAGTAGAGACCCAGCAGGGAATCAAAATGAAAATGAGGTAAATAAAACATGGAGGAAGTGCTCCTGTTCCTGGATAAAGTTGGGCTGCTAATTTCAATTAAGAGAGAAGAGGAAGGATGCCCAACCAAGCCGAAAAGTGATGTAAACTCATTTGAGATGAGCTTGATAAGGTCGGACTGCAGCCCCCATCAGTTCAGTAAACACTAATGATGAAGAGAGTACGGACTGTCATTGATGATAAAGAGCTAGCTAAACACTCTATTAGTTTTTCATTTTGTGAATTAATGTCCTTTATGGCGTGTGTACACTAGCCAGTTAATGAATTGTCTCTTTAGCACTGCCTGGGACACTCCTCTGTTGCCTCTGCTGGAAGGCATAAATTTCACATGGAAATTAGCACTTTTTAAAAAACAATAATTCCTTTAAAAGTGGCTTGTTTTCCATTAGTTTCTTCAAACCTAGCCTTAGAGACACCTGGCTTTTTTTACTGTTCCACTCTTACTCCTCTCTTTCCCAATGCAACGCGTTCCCCCCCCCCCAAAAAAAAAGAACAAGACACAGTACATGTCTTTTAGAATGACCTTCACACACTAGTGGCTGATTTGCATAGGATCTCATGACATGACGGGGAAATGTTTAAAAAAAAACCCACCCAACAACCCTGACATCCTATTAATTTTCAGTATTGTAAACAGAAATCAATTTCTTACAATGTACCAAGTCTTCCACATTAAAACTGATGATTAGGTTTCCTTCATTTACCAGATCCTCCAGTCCTTATCTGCGCCTGCAGAATTTGGAAGTCAGGTCTGGGCCTTTGATACACATAATTATATTTCACCTCTCTGGTATTTATTACCTCAGCTGCCCATTAAAGATGGCACAGCTCTGGTTAAGGTAGTCCCTCCTGAACCAGATGCTTTTTTCTTTGGGGGCTTCTTCACATAGAGACTGAACCTACAAATGAAAAGTTTTTTTTAGCATCTAGGCAGCCCTTTATTTTGGGAGTAGTTCTATGAATGACAAGGACAACCTTTGAAACAATGCACTGAAAAATCAGGACATGGTCTAACAGAAAAATATGACTACCTGCTTAAATCGATCATGTTTAAAATGAAAATTTATGTTAGAAAGGCTTCATTGTAAACTGGAACAGAGATTAGGAACCAGGAAGCCTAAATTCTATTCTCAGTTCTACCACTCATTCCCTACATGGATTTTAAATTTATTTTCTTCCCTGATATTTTTATACTGCCTCCTATCTTATGGATTCAAAGTGCTTTCTCCTATATTATCTGCTTTTAGATAAACAGATTTTTAATTAAAAAGACTTCACAGGGGCACAAATACATAATAAAAACACTCTCATAAAATACATGCACACATTTATTATTGTTTCTCCACTTTGTATTCTTATTATTCATCCCTTCTGGATGACCTACATCTTATTTTCTCCAAAACTTAGACATTACCTAGCTTATCACACACGCAAAAAAATAAAGTTCCTAAATTCATCAAAATATCGAGTAGATTTTAAAATATTTTATCAATCTAATATTTTTTCTTAATGATACCTTTCTTCCTACTTTTCCTTAATGAAAATTTTCATTTTTCTTTAACACTTCCATCTTGCTGGATTATTTCAGCATTCCATCTGTCTTGTTTCTCCAGCTCTCCACACATATCCCACTGATCTCTAATTCCCAGGACACTTAGTACTGGTCACTTTTCCATTCTCTTTATTCTTGTCCTGCATGGCATATATATGTATGCATGTGTATGTATATGTATGTATATATGTGTATGTTATACCACACAACCCTCTAGGGGCAGGCAGTTAAAATAAAAACACTGCTATAAATGGGTGCTGGGATGACACCATTAACAGAAGGGTCTTCATGTTACATGGAGTTTGGTTAAAATGCATTAGCAGAATTACTTTGAAACTATGTTAGTAAGGGCAACATCACATGCCGCAGGAATGGCTACATTATACTTAATTTGATATGAATCATCAGGCAACATGCACATATTAAGCATCCACTGCTTTTAAGGTTTGGTTGAATAATACAAAGAGAAATATAGATTTTATATTAAAATATGTCTAAACAGAATTCATCTCTCTCCAAACCCACTCCTTTATCTATTTCTGCAAAAGGCATTGTCATTCTTCTAGTCTCCAAGGTTTGTAGCTGAGATGCTATTACAACAACAGTAACTAACATTTCTACATTACACGCTGTGTTGGGCTCTGTGCTAAGCACTTGACAGTTATGATCTCATTTGAGCTCCACAGAGAGGAGGCACGTACTATGATTATAACCATTTTACAGATGAGGAAGCTGAGGCTTAGAGAGGTAAAATGACTTGCCTAGGGTCTCATAGCTAGTAAGTGTCTAAGGCTGCATTTGAACTCAGGTCTTCCTGACTCCAGCCCTGGTGCTCTCTCCATTGTCCCACCTCTGATCACACATCTAGAGTTGGAAGGAACCTCAACAGCCACTTAATTCAACCTCCCTCATTTTACAGAGGAGGAAACAGATTCCCCAGGGAAAATGAATGACTTGCTGAAAGACACAAGAAGTAAACATTAGAGAGTGGAATTTGAAACCAGGTCCTGTGATTCTAGGAGGTTCTTAACCTGAGGTCCACTCATTTTTTAAAAAAATATTTTGAGATTTGAATTTCATCATAATTGGTTTCCTTTGTGATCCTAGGTATTTAATGTTTATGTATTTAAAGGGTCCGTGAGCTTCTCCTGACTTGCCAAAGGGGTCCGTGACACAACAAAGGTGAAGAGCCTTGGCCCTGCACTCTTCACGCTTCCTCACCCTGTATAGCCAATGAGCCAAATCCTGCCATACCTAATTTCATTCCATCTGTCTCCTTCCCACTACCCCCACAGACAGCACCTTGGTGCAGGTGCTGGTCACCTTTCACTCTCCTTAACTATTACAATGCCCTTTTAATTCATCTCCCTGTCTCGGGTCTCTCCCCCTCTAATCCATCTTCCACACAGCTGTCCAAGTGATTTTCCTTAAACACAGGTGGGATCATGTCCCATTTTAACTCAGTAAACGCCAGTGGCTCCCTATTGCTTCTCGGATCAGACTACCTACTGGTCTTTTAAAGCCCTTCTTTAATAGACAGTCTCGTTATACATCACTCCCCTTTTAGCACTCTATGGTTTAGCCACAGTGGCCTTCTCTCTGTCCTGACACTTACACTCCATTTTCTGTCTCTCTCCGTCTCTGTTGCTCTCTTTGCACTGGTGTACCTGGAAGATACTTCTTACCTCATGGAATCTTTCACTTCCTTCAAGACTCAGCTCAAGCATTATCTTCTAAAAGAAACCTTCCCTGATTTTCCCCAACAGCTAGTGCCCTATTTTCCTAAGTATACTGAGGTTAACTGCTTTGTATTGATTCTGAACACCTATGTGCATATCTCTGTATATACATATAAATACATAAATATGTATACATACACATATGTACACTCACACCCACATGACGTCTCCTCCAAAAGAACGTAAATTCTCTGAAAGCAACGATGACTTCATTTTTTCTTTATATCTCTAGGACCCAGCTCAGCGATGGGCACATGACTGGCTCCTAAAAATGTTTGTTGATTGAAGAATAAGACCCAGCTCCAATGCTAGCTCCTCTAGCTTACTGCTTAGTGCATTATAAGTGATTAATAAATACTTGCTGAATGAATCTTCAATGAACTGTTTAGAGACAAACTGTCTTATATTTTGGTTTTCCCCTCCCAGCCATACTTTTTAATGGAATCTTTTTTCTTTAATTCTTCTTCATAGTTCCTTATTTGTTATGTGCTTGCTCACATATACCATATGTTTGCCCACTGCCCTCTGAAGATATTAATTTTTAATTCTTCAAAGACTATATATTTCATGGCATACAACCATATAACAACACTGGCAAAATAGGTATTGAAAAGGACAGGCTGTTTCAGAGAGAAGTTTGGGGCCATTAAAGTGTCTCTGTCATTTTCCAAAGTTCATCCAGCCCATTCTCCACCTTCTGTTTAATTCAGGGCCCAAGTCACTGTCCATTTGTAAGTATCTATCCAAGATACGGGCAGCTAGGGGCGCCATAGTGCATAGAGTGCTGGGTCTGGAGTCAGGAAGACTCAACTTTGTGAGTTCAAATCCAGCCTCAGATCCTTATGAGCCCTGTGGCCCTGGACAAGTCACTTAACCCTTTTGGCCTCAGGTCCTCATCTGTAAAATGAGCTGGAGAAGGAAATGGCAAAACACTTCAGTATCTTTGCCAAGAAAATCCCAAATGGGGTCATGAAGGGTCAGGCATGACTGAAATGACTAAACAACAACAATAAACATCTAAGGTACATAGAAACACATCATCTACTTGCATGTCATAATCTGGACAAGGGAGATTTTTTTTCCTTTTTTTTTTCATACGTGGATGGTTAGGCCAAGTTCTTCTGAGTGGTTACGGATCTCGTCCAAGAGGCTCCAAAATATTCTGGGGCTTGAGGCCACCAGAACAACATCATATAGAAAAAGGGTGCCTGGACCATTTCACCAACTTGGAGAATGCTTCCAACTCAGACATTGTGTTGTGTCTCCCCCAAACTGTGGTCGCTCTTGGTGAGCATACAATTCCCTGTTTTATGACTCATATGATATTTGTGCTCAGAGGAGAGGGCCCTTGAACAACGTTATTGCTACTGTCATATGTTCTGAAGAATCTTTAATTTTTGTGATGCATGCATAACAGGCAGCTTGTTGGAAGATAGCCTTTAAAGACACCATTTTATTATGTGGAACCAAGTGCTCCCCCTGCCCAAAAAACAAAAACCTAAACACACAATAAGCACATTTGGGATCATTATGTGATGAGAATGAAGAAAATATAAAATTCATGTCCTCCACTGGTACCCTCTTGATGTCAAGAGAAACCTGAGATGGTCCCCGACAGATTAACTGGATGCACTGTGGTGAACTTATGGACAGTCAGGAGAACATGGATAAGAGTTTTACAGATAGGACAGAGATGGGTGGTTTGTAATTTATATCACTGAAGGGAACATCCACAAGGATGGTGTCATGGATCTATTTGACTATATCATTTTGGTTATAAAAATGAAGTAGTTAGAATCCTCACTGAAACATTGCTACATCCAAGTTTACCCATTCCTGTGATAATAAGACAAGGATGTCTGACTAGTGTCCTGAGAGCTGGCATCATTTCTCACACATTGGTGACATCTTGTGAAGCTTGGTGCACTTTATTCAGGTTAAGAGAGCCCCGAGATGCTCCCAGCAGCTATTGCTCATATTTTAATGGAGTAAGGTATGGTACGTGAGCATCATTAGCCAGATGCCAAATGGTAAACCAGTGGCAGAACCATGACGAAAAGCCACGAAAGTAGTATCTCTTCTATTTAGAAACATCTCTCTTTCTATTATTATATTGCCTACCACCCTAGTATCTTGAAGTCATTACTACATTTACAGCATGTGAAAGCATATTGAAAGCCTCTTCTGATCACAATACATCTGTGCAAAAAGGCTACATAAAGATGCCAAGGGAGCATTAACTCAGAATTTCCTAACTTGAGTGCAATTAAGATCTCAGCCACAGTGCTGAATTAATGTAGCCCTTTGCATTTTAAATACATATTTTAATTAAACGACACCCATCTGTAGAATGAGACTGCATTTTTATTGAGTATTTCAAATGATATAAACTGTGCCTATGAAGCATAAATGGCTTAGTTCATGTTTCCAGAAACCTCCAAAGAAATATGTGGATCTAGAATATGTACATGTGGCCCAAACCACTTTTGTTTATATTTTAGTGTTTGCTTTTATGGTAAACTTCGTTTGTAAATAAGATTTGATACAGAATAAAAGAGTGGAGGAAATCATGTGACTGGCCCTTTAAATACATCTCAGACTACAGTGCTGCCATTTTGTGAGGGCCAAGGAGCAGTCAGCCTAATTCTACCATGTAGTGACACTCAGAGAAAGCAAGGAGACTTCTGCACTGGCCCAAGGCCAGCTTAGTCTGAGCTACTCAGGTAAATGGGAACCTCTGTACAAGGTAAAAGGTGTATTACTGAGAATGACTAATTAAATACAAAAAAACTTCAGCTGAGTGTGATAATTCTATGGGCATAAATCTCAGAGAGCAGAATTTCTGTGAAATCCTATCAGGGAACTGAAGTAAACAGACCAGATTAAGAAGACAAATGCATCATTTTGTAGTTAGAAGCTCTCTCTTCATTTTGTAACTTTGCTCCATATGGTACTTCTCACTGGTTTCATTTTAGAGTTTTAAGACCCAGCTCAAATGCCACCTCCTCCAGAAAATCTTCTCTGCTTCCCCCAGCTGGAAATTATTTTTGTCCTTTCTCTAACCTTAAAACCACTCTGTACTTGCCTCACACTCATATTAAAGGCTACTATGCATTACAATTATCATATATTTGTATATTGTATACTTATGTTTGTGTTGTACCAACCTTCCCAGCTGTGGCTAGGTTGTGGATTCCCAAGAGGAGAGACACCAGATCTCAATGATCTTTTATGACCTTTAATGCCTAGCACAGTGCTTCTCATAAAAAAAGCATTTTAGTAAGTGAATGTTGAATGAAAAAATTGCAGAGGGCTTTGTATACAAATTGCTGTAGGTGCTCAATAAATATGTCCTCAATAAATACTTACTGAAATATTTATCAATAAATTATTTTATATCTTAACCAAAAACAGTGGTCAGAGTCTCAAACTGTGATGACTGGGTGTCTAGTTTAGATATACCTGTAACAATAAGACCATCATGTGAGTGAGTATTACCAAGAGTTGACAGTATCTCTCACCTGAGAGCAGAGATTTGAATGAAGCAAATCACCCAGGAAAAAAAAATAAAAACACCTCAAAACTCAAAGGCTCTAATAAGTGGTGAGGAGAAACATTATAGTAAAGGGGGCACTTATTTACAGACTCTTCTCATGCCCCGAAACTCTTTTTGAGCACACTCAAATTTTTGTTCGTCAAGTTTTTCTCATTTAAATATTACATATGTGTGTATATATATATATATATATATATATATGTATGTATGTACACATGTACATACGTATGTATTTTAAAAAACTGTACACAGTCAAAGCCAGGTTTTCTTTTACCAATGGGGACTGGCCTAGGTAAAAATCATGCAAAATATGCTATCTACTTATTAGACCTTAACACTGAATTACCCTTTATTTTGTAAAGTGCTTTCAAAGAATTTGTGATTTCATTTCACAGCATCCCTCAGTGAAGCAGCATGTTTGTTATGTACATTTCGTTTTTTTAAAAAAGGTCTCCATAGTACTAGATAACTTGAGAGCATATGAAAGACACAAAAAGACACACAAAAAAAATAAAGACAAAAATACTAGAGAGAGAAGACTGAAATAGCTTAAAAGTATCTCTTCAGTCAGGGTTGCCTATTTTGCTCAGAGAGTCATTGAGCTTGAGAATAATATCTGTCAGGTTCAGTGATTTTTGGTCACTCTGTCTGAGCTGGTTATAAAGGAGAGAAGGGAGGTATCTTGGAAGAGGTGAGAGAGAGAACTGTATCCCTCCTAAGAAATGCCAGAGCTGACAAGAATGAAGTGGGAATGAAATCAAAGAAGTCACTGCAATTCCATAATCATTGAGTAAGTACCTACTATGGTTCCAGGTACTGTTAGTTAGGTGCTGAGAATACTAAGACAAAAAATGGAAACAGCCCTGCTCTCAAGAAGCTTATATTCAAATGGAAACAATACATACATAAATAAGAAAATACAAAACGTATGCAAATTAAGTAGGAAGAATTTTAAGAGTAGGTGAAGCCTCAACATCTGGAACAATCAAGAAAAGGGCGCGTGTAGGTGGGATACTTGAGCTGAGCCTTGGAGGCAGCAAGGGATTCTAGGAAGAACATTCCAGGCATGGAGGTCATCTGGTTCAGAAAGGAGGAGGCTAGGGGTGGGAAGAGCTTGCACGGGGAATAGAAATTGGTCTAATTTGGCTGAAATGTAGAGTGCTTAAAGAAGACCAAGGCAAAATCAGTCCAGAGAGACTTTGAAGGGCTTTAAATGCCAGACAGAGGAGCAGACTATGCCTCAGGAATATCAGTGCGCAGATTCAGGGAAGATGAACTGGGAGATCAGTTAGGAGACTACTGCAGTAATTTAGGTGAGGGCCAAAGTAGGATAGTGGCTCAGTGGGGAGAAGGAAAGACATGAAAGGTGTTGGGGAAGTAGAACGAACAAGACTTGGCAACTGTCTGGATGTAAAGGGCGAGGAAGAGAAAAGAGTTGAGCATGACTCCAAGGGTATAAACTTGGGTGATAGGAAGGATAGTGGTGCCCTTGAGAAAACAGGACAGTATGAAAGAGACTTAGGTTTAGGGGTAATGATAATCACTTCTACTTGAACATCTACAGTTTGAGATGCTTATAGAAAATCTAGGTAGAGATGTCCAGTGGCTAGGTGAGGATGTGGTCCTGGAGCTCAGGAGAAAGAGTGGGGCTGTGCATAGAGACTTAGAAATAGGTCCTATAGGAGTTGATGAGATCATTGAGAAAGAAGAGGATGGAGTATAAAGCAGAGTAACTAGTTAGAATCAAGGAGTTGAGAAAACATTGGGAAGAAATTCAAATTAATAGAGTAACAAGAAAAGTGAGAGACACAAGGTGAACTCTTCAAAGGCACTGAAATCTTAGATGATGAGCATAGGCCGTTGCCTTACTACAAAGTAGGCTGGTAAAAGTTTTAACAATCAACTCACCAAAAGGAAAAGACCCAAATCTGTAGGCATGACATACTCTTAAGTTTAATCTGCATTATTAACATTTTCTCTATCACTTTCTTAAGTTTAAACAATCAATAAAACCAACAAAACAAAAATCAAGCCTGACTTGTAGCATTTGCTGATTTCTAAGGTATAAATCCTCACACTGAAAATTTAACAACTGGCTCTCTTGAGCCTGAATGAGCAAGCTCCAGCACACCCTTGTCTGATTGGGTAATGAATGGTAATATATGTGAATGCTCTCTCTCCTCATTTCTATCTCCTGGCTTCCTTCAAGTCCAAACCAAAACCTCATCCCCTATAAGAAGCCTTTCCCAAACTCTCTTAATTCTAGCACCTTCTCTCTTTTTATTATTTCCTATTTATCCTGCATATAGTTTGTTTTTTACATGTATGGTCACTTGTTGTCATTAGACTATGAGCTCCTAGAAGGGAAAGTCTTTTTCCTCTTTTTGTATCCCCAGCACTTAGCACAGTGCCTGGCACATAGTAGGAGAATGCTTACTCAATATTTACTGACTGTCTCAACTAGAGGTTGCTACTGCCTCAGCCCACCTCTCCTAACCCCTCCTGCTGAGAATCAACTGAAATGTCCTAGAGCCCTGTGCTATTACTATACTGAAATTGATTAATGAGTATTTGAAAGGTGAGAACAAAGAAAATGGAAAGGTTTCAATCAGAGAAATGAGGAGATAGGATGATTTATTCACAGATACAAATTTAACAAGTAGTTTTGCTAAAAGGTGACAGTATGATTTTGAGTCCTGAAAATGATGATGTGTCATTCTTCACTACCCCCACCTGACTGCAATTACTGCTAAGAATACTTCCATGAACACCACCTGCTAAGCAGTCACAAGCTGAGCCTAAGAATTTGAGACTCTAAGCATCTGAGGTCACCTGGGCCAGTCCAGAGGATGATCCTGAGCCTTGCAGGGAGTTGAGATGAGGAGGAATGGAGCAGGGACCAGGAGTGGGGGAGGGGGCAGGAGGAGGGATGGAGCAGGGACCAGTACAGAGGACATGAGTCTCCTATATATAACATCTATGACAAGTGACATGCATGCCCCTTAGCTGTAATTTCTACCAAGTGACCAGCTTCACAATACAAATAGCACAGAGAACTTCCATCATTGATGGGGAGATCCTGAGTACCCTATGTGCTCTGTCACATAATGGTGTCAAGACTGCTAACTCAGATGACTTTCCATGCATATGGGGGAGGTAGGAAGCCAAGTGAAACGCAACATGGGTAACTAACACAATAATACAAATCCAAGCTAATTACCTATCAACTCCATTCCCTCCCCTAGACAAGGCACTGAATCCTAATGATTATGTTTGGATGAGGGATAGTGCCTATTTTAGGGAATGTGTTTCTCGATCTCTTTCTGTGTTTCAAATGGGAATGCAGATGGAGGAGAATGAAAGTTATTTATTGATGAAGTCTTCTGTGTTCTATGTAAAACCTAAGTAAATGATCCTTAGCAAAGGACTGATATACAGAGGGGATCACTGAACGATCTACTAACTAAGCAGTGAGTACAGAAAATATCCCATTAACATTTAAGAATCCTGACTTCTTAAGCTACAGACTAGGATGGATTGTGCTCTTCAGGCACTTAAAAGGAGAGCTCCCATTTACACTAAGTTATGCCTTGCCAATAGGAATTCATTGGAGACTACACACACTCAAAATTTAGTACTTGAAGCTAATGGGAGATGTTTCACATTAAGTGTAGATTTATAGTTTGGTTTTTTTTTAAATCACACCATTTATTGCATTAATGAAGTACCAGTATTCCAAGCACCTTCTCAGGGCTGTTCGGGGTCACTTAGACATTTAACAATCTTTAATTATTCTGACTTTTAGATACAGTTATTAATAAAAAGTTTAACAGAAAAAACACCATGAGTAATCAATTCAACAAGATGTATTACAAGTCAACCCCCTAACCACCACCTCCCCCAATGAGGGAAAAAAAGCTTTGACTTTAGGAAAAGATGGTTGCATTGAAAAAAATCAGTTCACTTTATATCATGGGGTTAAGCACAATGACCCTTTCAAGTAGGCCCTCAAAGCAAACTAAAAAGAAGGCATCACTTTTAGTACTATATTAGCTGGTTTTACACTGACAAAATCTAGTGCATCATTTGTAAAAACTTCCAAGATAAAGTTGTTCTCTCCATGGTCACAACCTATTCATTACAAAACTGGGGCCATATATTCTAATATCTTCTCTCATGATCTGTAAAGCTTGCATACAAATAATGGTATTCACCATCTCTTGGGCAATGACATGTTTTATATTCTTGGAGTTAAAAGAAAAAAAGATTACAATAATGAAAGGAGAAAAAAATCTGAAAATACTTTAATAAAGGCAACTTTCTGTGATTCTATTCATGGCAGAAAGAAATTTACTGGTTTTGCTGTTTTATAGAAGTAGGAATGGGAAGTCAGAGAAATTTGTGACATCCTCCAAGTCATATGATGGGATTAGTATGGGACTTGAGACTGCTGTTTCCTAGGTGGCACTCAAGCTTTTCTATAGAAGACTTCATGTGGAATGAGGCATGCATTATCAGAGGGGGCCAAGGTGTTTCTTTTGCTTAACTGTACTTTGTTATAAGGAAGGACTCTATTGGGGGTTAGGGGAATTAAGAAGTGTTTAAAAAAAGCATCAATAAAATACGTACATATTTTAAAACCTCCTATGATTGAGTAATAAAGGATCCATTTTTCCATGCTTTTTGCTTGGTTTTCACAAGAATATAAAATCACAGATTAGAAATCAAAGGAACTTTAGAGATCTATCTAGTCTGACCCCTTAATTTTACACATGAGGAAACCAAAGCCAAGGAAAGGAAAATGACTTGTCCAAAATCACAGATAGTAAACAGAGTAGAGATTCAAACCCAGGTTCTCTGCCTTCAAATTCATCATTCTTCCCACTTTCTTATACTGCCTTTCCTTTGGCCTTATGGCCTATACCTTCCGTGCCCCTCCATGAAAATTTCCTGTTGCTGTTCTCCCAACTTCAGACTATCCCATCTCACCTGAATCTACTCTACTCTCCGTCACGTTGTTCAAACAATATTATCTTTCTCTAAAAGACAGAGCAGGCTCTAAATGGCTCTGGAAATTCTCCTTTTAAGAGTTTTAACACTAAGCAATTGCTTATGTGTTCAGATGGATAACGCTGTCCCTGTGGTCTCTTAACTCAACCATCTGGAGGCAGCATTGTCTAGTAAATGTAGCCCTGAAACAGGAGTCCAAAGAAAAGACTAGTTGACTTCATCATTGACCTATTTCAGACACTTTGGATTGTAGCTCTTTAGTTTCTTTAGTTCTAAAATATTAAAACATTTCCTTCCCCCTTTTCACCTTGGAATGTTCATGTAGTAAAGATTACTGACAAGTCTGCAAAGATTTCTGAGTTCCTCATAAAAAGATACCTTCTATATAAGCTGAGATGGAAATGGATGGTAGTAGCATAGGGGTAATGAACAGAAAAAATGTGGATAAGTTCTGGGCCCATGAGTAATAGACATATAACAATTGCCTTTCCCAATAATGCATATGAAATAACACGAAACTTTTTTTTGTTGTGTTATATAGTTGAATCCTGCATCAGGAATGACAGCATTCAAAGTACTGTGCTGCATTTAACACAACTGTTCTTTTATAGAATGAAGGGAGCCAGAACTTCCTGGAAAACAGCAGGCCATGGGGTCCCTCTAGATTACTACTCCTAGAGCCTTGAGAGAACTGGAATCCTTAGGGACTATGGTACTAGCTTGTCCATCTGTTTGTCTTCTGAGATGGGGCCAAGGGTAACTTCAGAGAGATTAGTTTCAACTGAATGATGATCTCTTAATTACTAAATCCAGTAGCCTTTTCTCAATGCTTATTCTTCTTGACTTCTCTACATCCTTGTCCTTGATATTCTCTTTTATTTTGGTTTTCATGATATTGCTCACCCCTGGTTTTCCTCTTGTCTTTTCAGTCTCCTTGGCTGGATCTTCATCAAGTTCATGATCACTGACCATGGGTGTCCCCCAAGACTGTGCTGGGCCCTCTTCTCAAGTCCCTATATGCCATTTCCCTGGGTGATCTTATCAGCTTCCATGGATTCAATGACCATCCCTATGAAGATGATCCTCAGATCTATTTATCCATCTCTAACCTCTCTTGACCTCCATTCTCACATCTCTATCTGCTTATTGGACATCTTGAACTGGATGTCCTCAAGACATCTTAAACTCAACACATCCAAAACTGAACTCATGATCTTTCCCCCCTTTTCCTAACCTCTCTGTTAATGTCAAGGGCACCACCATCTTCCCTATCACTTGGGCTCACAATTTAGGTGTCATCCTTGCCTTCTCACTGTCTCTTACCTCAGGCCTAGACTGCTGTAATGGGCTGCTCCCTGCCTCAAATCTCTCTCTACTCCAGTCCATCCCTTAAAAGACCTGTCAAAGAGATCTTCTTAAAGCCCACATGTAACAATTTCACCTTCCTTCCCTCCACCCCTCAATAGTCAATAAGCTCTGGTGGCTCCCCAGCACCAGGATCAAATGTGAAATACTCTGACATCTAAAGCCCTTCCTAACCTCTGACCTTTTTAGTCTTCTTACACTTTGCTCTTCTCCATGTATTCCATGATCCAGTGATGTTGGCCTCATATAAAACTCCACTAACATTGGGCAGACATCAAAAGCTGGGACTTTATATCTAATTTCAAATGATCTATGCTGAAGACCCTTTTGACATTGGAATAAAATACACAGAATGAAATACCTACTCCTCACAGGATGGCTTCGTCATCTTGAATTAGCAGGGTCCAAGAAAAGGAACCAAGCAGGGATCTACATGGTCATTATTAGTTGAATATCTCTGGAAGCAAGTATTGGTTGCTCAGGTAAGCAAATAAAAATGAAAATATTTTCAAGAGAGAATGATCAAGATAATGGCGCTAAGCTGCAGAAACAAGCAGAGGAATACCACAATTTCTACATCAAGATACATAGCTCTGATCATCAAAAGGAGAGATGGTCTTGGCAGGGTGCTGATGAGTTCTACCTCTCCCTTTCTGTCCCTAGGGGCAAGAGGTGGTGGGAGAAGCTCTGTGTTGCTGCGGAGCTGTTGGCAACCATCTGTCTGAGAGTGAACTGTGCTCCTCTCCCTGGAATGAGGCAGCTCTTGTAGCATATGTAAAGCCCTTTTGTGGGGGTGTTCCCACAGCACATCGCCACACTTCCCGTTAAAATCACATGTGCTGTTGGCTTGAGCGAATGCGTTAATTAGGGCTGTGGAACCTCTAATACAAATAAGAACAGCAGAGCTCAGCTGCTGCATTGCTCAAAGACAATCTCTGCTTCAGAGATGGCACTGATGAGGGCTCTGGAGAGTTGGGCAACCTAGGACTGGGGGAAATCGCTTTTCTCTAGAGTGGGGATCAGTTAGTGTTTGCCATCATAAAAAGAGAGCACGACAAAAAAAAAACAAACCCAAAAAGATGAGAACCAAGAGAAAAAACATATTTGTCTTTCTTGAATCTCTCAACCTTAATGAATCTACTTGGTTGTGGTTATTTCTTTAATCTGGACTTGTGACTTCACTAATGTAGAGAATTCCTGGTATTAAAACTCCCTTTATTGATGCTGATTAGCAACTCATCTCTAGGTTATTATAGTGTCAGTCATGTGACTAAGGCATTACAGAGTTAAGCAGCTTCCCTATAATCACATGTCCAGGGTGTTTCAGCAGCAGAACTTGAACCCACATCTTCCTGACTCCAAGGCTGGCTCTTCCTTTAATCCACTGACAAGAACATACTTCCTCTCATCAAATTACTTATTGTCATTAGAATCCTTTGGGATCCCCAAAGACGCAAACTAGCTGTTTAACTTCAGGACCACTTAAAACAATACGCACCTTCCCCCTCTGTTTCTAGGCAAATACTTTGTGGCCATTTCCTAATTCTATTTACATTTTGTGTGTCCTCTGGCCATTACTCCCCCGCCCCACATACTAAATTAATACTGATAATAATAGTTACCATTGATTAAGCATTCATGGCTTACAAGGTTCTCAAAGTTATAACCTGAGCATTGTGCCTTATACCTTATATTTTACCATACCATAAATCCTATCAGTTGTCATATCTTGCCCTTTTGACCTTCATAACAACTTCACATCTAACCCTTTCTCTTTATTCACACAGTGAAAGGGAGAGAAATGTTCAATGAGGCTGGAAAGATAGGTTAAGGCCAGGTCGTGTAGAATTTTAAAGGCCAAACAGAGGAATTTCTGTTTTATTTCAGAGGCTGTAGGAAGTCAAGGAAGTTGCTTGAGTAGTATAGTCACATAGTCAGATCTGCACATAAGGAAAATTATTTTTAGCAGTCATGTATAGGATAGACTGGAGTAGGGAGAGACTTGAGGCAGGTAGATGAGTCAGGAGGCTGTTGCAATAATTTAGGGGCCTGCACTAAGGGGAAGAGCTGGGTGAATAAAGAGATTTGGCAATTAAGAGATCATTGATAACTTTGGAGAAAACAGTTTCAATTGAGTGATGAGGTCAGAAGCCACAAAAGCAATCAGCTGAGGACTGAGTGGGTAGTGCAGTGGTGGTGGAGGCAGCAGCAGCGAGTGAGCAGTGAGAGAAGACAACTTTTTCAGGGATTTTGGCTGAGAAAGAGAGGTGAGATACACAGGAAAGATAGGACAAATGCTTCTGGGGATTTTAGGATTTAGCAAAGGTTTTTTTTAAGTATGGGGGAGGTATGGGTATGTTTGAAGGCAAGAGGGAAGAAGCCAGTTGGTAGTCATAAGTTGAAGAATCCAAATTGGGGGAGTGGGGAGATGATTTCAGATGCAATCTGCTGGGGAAGAGGGGAGGAGATGAGATAAAGTATATATGAAGAGGGCCTGGCCTTGGCAGAAAGGGCCATCTCCTTGTCAGAGGCAAAGGTAGAGAGAGTGATATGATGATGCTAAGGAGTTTTCTGACTAAGCGAACGAGAGAAATAGAGGTAGAATGGCTTTGATTTTTTTTTTCAAGTAAGAGGCAAGGTCCTCAGCTGAGGTGTGTGTGTGTGGGGGGAGCGGGGGGGGGGGGGGGGGGGGGAGGGGGGAGGAGGAGGTGGTAGTGGTGGTGGTGGTGGTGGTGGAGCTTCAGGAGGGAAGAGCACGTTTAGAATAACTTCCATGGGGAGTGTGATAGGAAAACAATTATGGGGGGATAAAAAGAATGGCTAAAGGCAGTGAGGGTGGATTTGAAGTTGGATCACTTGAATTCAGGCAGTTGGGGGACTTTCCTTAGCTTGGCTCAATACCTGATGAGTAGGAGCAGAGGACATGGATCATGGGAGTGAGGAAAGGCTGAAAATAAAGTCTAAGTCAAAAGAGCAGCCTCAGTGTTCTCATCTGCAAAAGTGAAGGTAGAAATGGACTAGATTGCCTTCTATGTTGGAGTCACTTAGGAGTCAGAAGGCAACTTAAAAAGGTTACTTCTAGTTAAGAGAAAACACAACCAATTAATTAATAGAATTTCCCTATTCTTTTCATTGTCCCAACTAACTAGCCTGGATGAAAGTTTGAGTTTAATGTTGTTTCTGTTCTGATGATCACAATTGATACCCTGACATTTTTATTGCTTTCTTGGAAGACTCTAAAAGTTTTTTCATACCTCCCCCCCAACCCCAGGATTTCAATATTTCCACACTTTGGAAGTCATTTCATGAAAATCGTCAATATTTGATGTTATTATTCTTTTGTTTCATACTTTTCTGCAGAACTACAATAATATAGCACTGTTGGACTAGCACATGCTATGCTGCATTTTTAAAAATAAGTCTTCTCTGGAAGACTCAATGAGAATTTCTAATACTAAGTGAAGAAATGTAGGGTTTTTTTTTGCTACTAAGCCAGGAACTCTTGGCCTTCTCTATGATACTGTATCAAACTTTCATGAGCCTTGATTAAAAATGGTCTCATAGATCCACAGAAGGCTGGAGTTGGAAAATATCTAGTAAATCACCTAATACAACGCTTGAATTTTACAAACGAGGAAACGGAAGCCTGTGGGATAAAGTTGTCTGTCCTAGGTCCCAGAGACGGACTCAATTCTCTCCTGGTTCTCTCTCTTCCTATTTATCTGACCACTCCTTCTCAGTCACCTTTGCTAGAACTCACTACCCATATCACTCTCTAAGTGTAGGTGTCCATCAGGATTCTGTCTTGGGCCCTCTTCTCTTCTCCTTCTGTACTATTTCACTGGTTATCTCATCAGCCCCCATGGATTTAACTACCAACTCTATGCTAATGATTGTTAAACCTACCTATCCTGCCCCAAACTCTCTGCTGACTCCAATCTCACGTCCCCACCTGCCTTTCAGGAATCTCAAACTGGATGTCCAGTAGATACCTTAAACTCAATATATCCCAAACAGAAGTCATTTATCTTTCCTCCTAAACCCCTCCCACCTCCCTACTACTGTCCAGGGCAACATCATCTTCCCAGTCCTTGTGGCTCACAACCTAGGAGTCATCCTGCATTCCTCACTATCTCTCATCCCCCATAACCAATCTGTTGCCAAGGCCTCTAAGATTTCACCTTTGTGAAATCTCTGAGATACACAGGCCCTCATCACCTCACACCTGGGCTGCTTCAATAGCCTGCTGATCGGTCTACCTGCCTCCATTTTCTCCCCACCCCACACCTTCCTCCATTCAGCCACTAAAGTGATTTTCTTAAAGCACAGGTCCAATCATGTCACACAGATTCCTTCCCCTTCAGGAAACCCCAGTGACTTCCTATGGCCTCCAGGATCAAACACAAAAGGCTCTGTCTGGCATTCAAAGCCCTTCTGAGTCTCCTTATGCCTGACTCCTCACAAGTACTCTTCTATCCAGTGACACTGGTCTCCTTGCTGTTCCACAAACAAGATATTCCATCTCTCAGCTCTGGTCATTCTCTCTGGCTGTCTTCCATGCCTAGAATACTCTCCCTGGCTTCCTTTAAGTCCCAAGTGAAATTCTGCCTTCTACAGGAAGCCCTTCCCAATCCCTCTTTGTTCCAGTGTCTTACCTTTGGTAATTATTTCCTATCTATCGTGTATATAGCTTGCTTTGTATATATTTGTTTGCACAATAGCTCCTTCATTAGACCGTAAGCTCCATGAGGGCAGGGACTAGGTTTTGCTTCTTTTTGTGTGCCTGGCACATACTAGGCACTTCATAAATATTTATTAATGGATTGATAGTGGCAGAGGTCTCCGGTCTTCCAATCCAATGTCCCTTCAATGTTCCATATTCCCTGTTATCATATCTTTAAACCTTAAAACCTTGATCAAGACCAAAGAGTATATGTGAAGAAGATACTGGCCAAAGAAAATCTGTGTTTATTTCTTAAAGTAGATACATCATGAAAATAGTTTCATGTTCATCTTTTTAGGAAATCATGTAAACAAATACTATTTACTTGATAACAACAGCAGTCATAGCTGGTTTGCAAAGCGAGTTACACTAGCTATTTCCAGCCTTCACAACAACTCTCTCATGTGGGTGTTATCATGCCCATTTTACAGATGAGAAGTCACATGACTTGCTAGGATCACAAACTAGAGAGTATCTGAGGGAAAATTTGAACCCAGGTCCAGTACTCTATCTGCTATGCTACACTACATCTCAAGAGTTTTATCTCATCGATCCACATGTCTTTTCAAACTTCCTATGTAGTTAAAAATGTCAAAAAAAAACCCCTAAAAGTTATTAAATTCGGGGCGGGGGGAGGTGTTTGAATTGGCATCCATCTCCCAAGTGGCAGGCTAATGACCTTGTCTGCTTTTCCTTTCCATAAGTTTCTCATATAAATAGTCTGTATTTGCAGAGAGATCCACTTACACAGCTTATCACTACCTTGATTGAGGTTCTATGATATATTAATTCTGATAATGCCTTGCCTTGTCTTCTAGCCACATCATGCTACATAATACCTTATTCTGGCATCCTCTGTGTGTTTTAGAAGTATGGGTTTCTAAAAAGATGTAGACTATACAGATATTATGAAAGAAAGGAACAAAAAAGGAGAGGCAAAACTCCGATTCCATTTAAAACATAACCCCCCCTCCCCATTTTGTGGTCTGACTCTGGTTAATGTGGACATTTCCAATAATTTTAATCCCTAAGTGATGATTATTTTTTCTAAAAAAGGGAGGAAGAAAGGAAGGTAAAAAAAAAAAAGAAGTTTGCGTTTCCTTAAAAGACAAGAGAGGAGAAAATGACTTGTCATATCTGACTGGTTCGGAAATATAAAATCCAATTCTGAAGAAGTGGAGATAAGGGAAACCACTGCGGAAGTGCCATCAGCTTAGCAAACACTAAATAATGAACAATGCAGAGACTGTCCAGCGTGATAAAACACTCTATTAGAGAAACTGTTTTTAAATGAGTGATAATTGTGGCACATCCACAGTGAAAGGTTATTGAATTTTTATCTGGAGCAAAGAGCCTTTGACAGACTCACCAAAAAGTCACCTCCATATAGTGCCTTCTTTAGATGAAATTGACCAGAGGGGTTTTCCACTTTCCAGCACGTTAACAGATTTGTGACATTCACAGTGTTTTTTTTTTTTACTTCCTCCAAGAAGCCAGGCAGATATTCTTTGTTTCCACAAAGGCATTTAGTTTTTCATCAGGCTTGTCTTTTTTTTTTTCTTTCCAGGTTATTCTTCTTTTAATAAAAACTGGATTAAGCTGCTAGTTAAGAACTCCAGTTCAAATCCACCAAGGCTTCATTGACTAGAGAGGCAAGATGCTAGTACACAGTATTAGCTGTTATTAATAAGCAACACTGTGCCCGGGAGCCCTGGACCTAATATAGGCTAAGACCTGTACCTTATTCACAGAGGCTTCCTTTTCATTTTAATTGTATGAATTGCTATAGTGAAGGATACAAAGGCAAAGAGACTTTTTTCCTGAAAATGAGTCCTGAATTTCTGTCCCCCAAATAGATCCCTTTTGGGACAACATATTTAAAATTTGCCAAGAGAAGCCAAATGGCAGAGGGGAAGGAGCATTGGGCTGAGAATCAGGAGGCCTGCGTTCTAGGCCCAGCTCCGTGGCTAAGGACGAGTCTTTTTCTTTCTTCGGACTTCAGTGTCCTAACATGCCAAATGAAGGAAGATGGGCTTAAGGGATCTTCCAGCTCTCCCCTTCTCTGACTCCATGAACTCCTGCCTTGCTGTGGTCTCAGGGCATTTCATCTGTCTCTTTGCCCCATCTCTATGAAAGAGCCAGAAGGCGGTATTATCTCAGGGTTACAGGGAGGGAAACTGGGGTGCACTGGTGAGCACAACATCTAATAACGCCAACATGATGGATTGCTTCCTCCTCTGTCTGGCTCCCCCTAACTGCTTAGTGGTCTCAAATCTGAGGAAGTCGGGTAGGAGCTTGACTCTGCCATTAACTCAGTTTGTGACCTTGGGAAAATCCCGGAAGCTCTGTGTTTTAAACAATCTTTGATGGTACAACTGAGAGGATAAGATGACCAGTCTCTTAGGGCTTGGGGGGAGTGAGGGGATTAAGAATGAATGATTATAAAGGTCCTCATGAGTAGAAAGCTCTCCACGAATGTTGAGAATCATTATCATTATCCCCATAACACCCTGTAGGTACAATATGTGCACACATCCTGCGGGTGAACCTCCTCATTCATTACTGGCGGACTGCATGGAAACAACCTTTGTTCACTGATTATTAGTTAAGCTACCCAAGAAGGTGTATTCAGAACAATTTTCTAGGTTCAGTTCTGCAGCAACTGACTTCATATTTTAAACAAAAAATCTTACCAGTGATATTCTGCTAAAGGGAAGTTAAGATTGTTGGGAATATGGCAAATAATAAAAAGAAGGCTCTGGTTCAGAAAAACAAAGGTAGAAATGAGAGTAGCACAGCGGGTACCTCTTATATTGAAACTAGAGGTTTAAGAGTCTTGTATTTTTGCCCAGAGCAATATGAATAGTAATGATGATGATGATGATAGCTCATGTTGATAGGAACTTTATTACAAAGAGCTTTCACTTGCAACAACAGTCCTGCATTAAGTAGGAAGAGAATTAAACTCAGTAAACATTATTAAGTAACTGCTAGATAACAAGTATAGCATTAAGCCTTAGAGAAGACAAAAACAAAGCAGTCTTTGACCTCAAGAAGCTTACATTCTTTTGGGGGTGGAGTGGGAATGTACACAAAGAAAAATACAAAATAGATGCAAAGCAATATCCAGAGATGGGAGGGAGAAAAGGAGGGATTAGGTTATGTTTCCTGAGTGGGATATTAAAGAAAGCTTGACACCCAAGAGACTAGGAGGAGCAGGGAGTGCCTTTCTAAGGACTATCTAAAGGCAGACTTCGGAGATGGAATATCATTTACAGGAAACAGTCATTAGGTCAACTGATTGGAAAGCAGAGCATATGAAGGAAAATCATGTGAATAATCCCAGAAAGGTAGGCTAGAGCCAGATTACAAAGGACTTTGAAAACCAAATGAAGAAATTAGTATTTGGTTTTAGAGAAGTGGGAGCCACTGGAGATTCCTGAAGGGAGTGATATGGTTGTGTTGAGGTTTAGGGTACAAATGATGATGTGCAACGTGTGTGTGACAGGGTTGTCTTGAAGGAATTCACTCAGGCTATCTTCAAATAGAGTAAAGGCATTTATTCTGGGCAACACATCAATCAGGATCCTTCTTAAGGGAGGTCACAGCCCCTCAAGGGAAGCAGCCCCCCAAGGGAGGGGGGCCCTCTAAGAAAGACGGCTGCTTCAGAGAGACAGCTTCTTAAGGGAAATACACCCAGCCAGGAGAAGCTAGGATTCTTAGAAATGAAAACCTGCTGTAGGCAGGGAGATGAGGTAATCAGGGACATGTAGGCATGGAGCAGTGGCTCAGAGTTTTGCACATATCTAGGCACATCAAGATTCCATTGTTCAGTCCACTTACCCAGGGCTGATTACCCAAGTTAATTTCATTATTTCATTGACTAGCCTATTTGAATCATTATTTCCAGAAAGACTTCGGCTAACCTTATCATCTTCTCTCTCAAGAGGTAGGTGTCCAAATTTGGATCATGCATTCCTCATCAGTTGGACTTTTCCAATGGAGGGTAGGCATCCTGAGGCAGGGAATGGTTTGGTCTCCTCTTTGTAGCCCTAGAACCAACACAGTGCTAGGCACATAGCAGGCACCTAATAAATGGCAGAGCTGGGATTTAAAGCCAGATCTTTGGCCTTGGAAGACCAGTGCTATTTCTGCAATATGATTCTGACTCATGGTACTTAACAGGCACTGGAGGTGAAGATTTCTCCAGCTGCAGCTGGAGCTGAGAACTTCCTCAATATGCTAAACATGTTCCTTACATTTATTGTTCCTAATTCTTCTACACATGGACATTTTATTTGCATCCATATCATTTTCCCATCATGTTGCAAACATATGGGAGACTCTACCTAACAAACCCTTTTATCTTTTGTGGCAAAACATGGCAAAAGCACATCTCCAGGAGTTCTTAGACTTGCTGTCTGCTGGATGATCTTGCTGCTATCCATTTGGATGCAAAGGGTAAAAATGAGGGAAAATTTCTCTATGAAAATTCATGCTCTCTATTCCTAATCACTCTCCTTATCCTTCACCCCAGCCCATATTCCTTCTCTAGCTTCTCTAGCACTATCCCTCTGGCCTATCTTATCCATACAGCCTACAAATATGGTTTTGGGATGTAATGAAGTAGTATAAGGAAACTCTAAGACACAAGTTCTATAAAGTATGATTATTATACAAGTTACACTTTCGCATTTACTAGTTAGTTAGCTAATCTGATTTTTCAAAGTACATATAGTACCTCTTTAGATGTTAGCTCCAGTTTAATGATACAAACAGTCCTTTCTCAGCACCACCTATTATCGTTACTTGACTGTCCTTAAAGTTTTGTCTGTTTGGGTGCAAAATTTCCCTCCCTCCCCGGTTTTTAGTCCAAACTCAGTTTTCATCATGGTGATGTTCCTCATTAATTTTACAAACACTCCTGAATCTTCCACTAGAAAATCTTAATTTCAACTAATTTCCTCTGCTCAGTGGGAGCCTCTGCCCCTTCAACTCATCATCTTAGATCCCCGTCTTACTTTCCTCTGTTCCTCCTTTCACTGTATACCTCATCAGAGCACCTTGGTGCCAAAAGATACTATCATCTTTTAAAAAAAAAATTATCTTCTTCACGATTATAATTAATCTGCACTTTAAAAGACTTCTTTGTATTTTTAAACTCTTGTGTTTAGATATTTTGGATATCACATGTAAACAGATTCTGGTGACTAGTGGGAGCTGAGTCCTCATCCTATAGTTTCAGAAACACATTCGATCTCACTCAGACACCTGTAGAGACAGCCTCATCTATATTCACATAGGCATAAAGCTATAGAAGGCATAGACATTCATATGTTTTTGGTGGACAGAGCCATAATCACCCTGGTAATAACGATGATGATGATGATGATAGCAGCTGCCATCTTAATAGAGCTTTAAGGTTTATAAAACACTTTTTATTGATAATGTCATTTGCTCTTGGAGGTGATACAAGAACATGAAGACATAAATAAAATCAATAGTGTAGGAGATGAAAGAGGATTGAAAGGATTGTATATTGCTGAAGTTATAGGCAACTAGCTGGCTCAGTGGATAGAGTACTGGGCCTGGTGTCAGAAATGCCTGAGTTCAAATATGGGCTCAGACAGTCACAAGCTGTGTGACCCTGGCCAAGTCACTTGACCTTTGTTTGTCTTAATTCACTGGAAAAGTGAATTCACTACAGTATCTTTGCTAAGAAAACCCCATAAAGAGTAACAAAGACTCAAACACAACTGAACACCTGAACTACTACAACAAAAACAAATATTAAATTGTGATGAGGCAGTTAAGTGGCTCTGTGGATAGAGTGCTAGGTCTGGACTCAGGAAGGCCTTGAGTTTAAATCTAGCTTCAGACACTCACCAGCTGTGTAACCCTGGGCAAGTCACTTAATCTCTGTTTGTTTAATCCATTGAAGAAGAAATGGCAAATCACTCCGGTATCTTTGCCAAGAAAATCCTATATGGTCTATATGACCCTATATGGGGTCACGAATAGCTGGACACAACTGAACAACCATAACAATGATGTCTTAAAGAGTGAAGAAAAACAAAAGCATGGGAAAAAAAAAAAAAACTTCAAACCTAATTATAGGCAGCCAGGTGGCATGGCGGATAGAGCGCTAGGCTCAGAGTCAGGAAGACCTGAGTTCAAATTCAGCCTCAGAAACATCCTAGCTGTGAGACTTCGGGGAAGTCACAACCTCTGTTTGCTTATGGATCGGATCGGTGGATCCACTGGAGGAAGAAAGGGCAAAGCGCTCCAGTATCTTTGTCAAGAAAACCCCACAGGCGATGTTGGTGTGCTAAGGCGACTGAACAGCAACAAAGTGTTGAAAGTATAAAGCAGCTGAAGGAGAGTTAGAAAAAAAGTGGTTTTGGAAAGAGCAAGAAGCAGAGGAAATGGGAACTTAGAACTTAGGAAGACTCCTAGGAGGAACTGGTTGGTACAAGGTGTAGAAGCCAGGGCGTTTGGGCACACAGACAGAACACCGTTCTACGGCAAAAAACAGAGACGCTTAAGACTCAAAGCCAGAAAAATCCATTCACATCCGGCTGAGGCTTAGCTGATAATCAGTACTAATGTCAGCCAAGGAGAAGGAAATAGAGGACCCCAGATGTTTCTACTCAGAAAACTAACA
This sequence comes from Trichosurus vulpecula, assembly GCF_011100635.1. Lineage (NCBI taxonomy): Eukaryota > Metazoa > Chordata > Mammalia > Diprotodontia > Phalangeridae > Trichosurus > Trichosurus vulpecula. The sequence continues at coordinate 113,867,953 of NC_050577.1, forward strand.
AGAGAATAACCATTATTTCTGTTGTCAGTGGCAACAACATTTTTATAAGAGTGCTCAGAATGGTCAGCACACTGAATGCAGGAATACCATACATTCATTTTTCCTTAATATACATTTCATTGAGGTTTTATATTTGAACAAACTTCAATTAAGCCTGAAGAATAATAAGGATGAATCTTCATAAAATTACCACTCAGTGCGTCTTTCCCCCACAAAATAATACGATTAGCTCTGAAAGGAAAGACAACATAGATATATATTTGGACTTTAGAAAAGCATTTGATAAAGACTCATAAAAATTTACAAGTAAAATTGGTTCCAATTAGCTTGGATGAGGACAAAGTCATTCAGCTTGACAATGGGCTGAAAACTCATAAACAAAAGTATCATGCTAAATGGTGATTTTCTCAGCAAGCAGAAAGATAATGGAATTAACAGATGACACTGAATTAGAAGGTATGGCCAAGAGCAGTAAGAACAGAGAAATAATAAAAACAGACCTGGAGAGGTTAGGCATAAGAAGGGGAAATTGCTAAATGAGTCAGCTTGAGAAAATGAAAAAGAATAGAAGAGAAAATGATTAAAGGCACAGAAAACCTAACTTCAGAAAGGAAAGAAGATTACAGAAGCTAAATATGCACAGCTAGGCTGAGCAATGACTAAAGAGGATCTGATAATAGTCTACAAATATTTGAAACTTGTAAATACCTGAGCAGGAAAGGAATTACCATACAGGGGGCTTTAATTAATAATAATCAAATGGAATTAGGAGAGGGAAAATTTTGTCTAATGGTTCAGGAAAAACACAAAGCTGAAACTGGGTAATACCTCATGGGATCTTGGTTGGGCAAATTATTGCTGTCAATTGTGTAGCTGTGTAGAAACACATTGATAGGTTTGTATTTTAGAATTCATTAATCATTAAAACACAATGAAAGCTCTGACATTGAATTCTAAGATGGAGCTCACACTTTGTCTTTTAGGAAACCTTAGATCAGACGAAATAGGAAGTCATATAGTGTCTTGATCAGGAGTGATCAGGCCAGATGGGTTTTTTCTATCTCTTACTTCTGGGGTGATATTTTGTAGAAAGTTTCACTTTCACCTGACTGGTTTGGCATTCTCAGACCTTAATATCAAGAGAGACTTTATGCCTAACCGACAACAGATTGGGGAGGGGTAAGAAGTCATTTTGCTTTTAATCAGATTCGAGTGCGAATAAATCTAAGCAGCACCGGGCAAAGGTGGGTTATCATTCCTGTGCGGCTTTCTAAATTTCCAGCCAGAGTTAGAGAAGGACTTGCATTATTAGAGTATAGATCTCTCATTTTACAAATGAAAAAATGGAGGGAGGAGAGACGTGACTTGCCCAATTTCATTCAATTAGTTAGTGCAGGTTAGGGAGGAGGGGGATATGTGAAGGGAGAGACAACCAAGATCAGAAGATCAGAATTTAAAATTCCTCAGGGTCCCAACCCAGGGCTCTTTTCATTACACCATTTTAACATTTTTTGTGCCCTGTGTGTATTACAGGGGAGACAATACAAATCTACTCCTCCAAGAATGGAAAAACAAGAAGTAAAATAGCTACAAAGCAATTTCCAATTATAAAGAAATATAGGAGGGCAAAAAACTAGATCATTTTGGAGGCTATAAAGTGACATTTCCCAGTAAAAGTTTAGCTTTTAAAATTAGCTGCTGATTTATAGTTCTGTGTAAAAACCTAATGGAAACTGGCTAAACTTCACAGCATTTTGATTTGAGAAAACAACAGACACAGTTATTTTTATATTAATTTGGCTATATCTGAAGGTACTAGTGTATGGTTGACTTTATTAGTGCTTTCTTAGAGAATATGACTACCAAGAGGCAGAATTGTAAACAAGCTCATGGCAGAACAATTAGGGGTGCCTAGAAAGGGACAACTTTCCCACAGGCTCATGAAATAAACATGGTTGTCATCACACTGACGTTTGAAGCCAACCCTACCTATAGCTAGACTGTATTCACCATCACCAGCATCACTTGCCAGGAGGAAGAGATTAACATACAATTTGTAAAATGATGCCAGCATCTCTCAGAGCAATACATCTCACTGAGGTTACTAAAGTTCTCTTTCTGAAGAAAAAGCCACACTTCATATGAAAGCAATTATATATGTTCATAGTGAATGAAGAACTGGCACTGGAGTCAGAAAGCTATGGATTTCCGGTCCCTCTGATGCATGTTGGCAGGGTGTTCCTGGGCTTAACCTCTCAGCAACCCAAGGAATTCTCTAAGGCTATTAGGTGTAGAGCAGGTGCTGATTAATGTTAGTAGAGGGAGTTTACTCACATGGAGTTCTTGATATCAATGGAATCATAGATCTAGTAAAAAAAAAAATAAGTTGTTGAAAGAGGTACCTGGACAAGAGTTATCAGGGAAGGCCCAACCTGAAAATGGAAGAAAATGCTTGCGAGAAATTCACTAAGTTAGATTTCATTATTTGGGGGTATCAGAAGGGCCCAGTAACACAGAACCTAGTATAGTTACTTAAGCTGCTGATACCTGTTACCTTATTTAGTAGCTAGTTTTTTGGAGAGTTCTCAAAATTGGAAAAAAAAAACAGGCATGAGAGTCACAAAGTAACAAACTCTGGAAATCAGAGACTCTACAATCCAGCTGACCACCCGAGAAGGTATTAGGATAAATCACATAATAAAACTACAACTATGGTCACCCAGAAGAGAAGAAGGCTCCCCAAATGGCTTTTTTACTAACATGATACCATGAAGGGCCACTGGGTTTGGAGTCCTTGGACTTGGTTTTAAATCCTAGCTCAGCAACATGTAACTCTGGGCAGTTCACTCAACCTCTTGGTCCCTCTGGTTCCAAATCTATGATCCTAATCGTGAGGCTAATTTAATTCAACAGTAGAGTAACTGGCTTTGCAGTACCTGACCGTGTAAGAAAACAATATATCTTAAGCCATGAAGTCAAAGAACAAAGTACCATGATGTAGGAATCATATTGCCTGGAGAGACACAATCAAAGTGGTCATCACCTGTTCAGCACAATCTTAGGTGTATATATTATATAATGTTTTAAAGGGCCCAGCGTGGGGCTGCTGTTATTTAAAATCCTCATTGATCCAAGGCAAAATATGGACTTTCAATAAAATAGAGGAATTTCAAGCTTTCTCAGTGAAAAGACCAGAGCTGAATAGAAAATTTGACTTTCAAACACAAGAATCAAGAGAAGCATGAAAAGGTAAACAAGAAAGAGAAATCATAAGGGACTTACTAAAGTTGAACTGTTTTGTTTACATTCCTACATAGAAAGATGATGTGTATGATTCATGAGACCTCAGTATCATAGTAGCTGAAAGGAATATGCATATATATATATGTGTATACATATATATACATATGTGTGTCTACGTGTGTATATATATATATGTAGGTATATATATATATATATATATACACACACACACACACATACACACACAAGGGGCACAGGGTGAGTTGAATATGAAGGGATGATATCTAAAAAAATAAAATCAACTTAAGGGATAAAAGAGGAATATATTGAGAGAGGGAGAAAGGGAGAGATAGAATGGGGTAAATTATCTCGCATAAAAGTGGCAAGAAAAAGTGGTTCTGTAGGAAGGGAAGAGGGGGCAGGTAAGGGGAATGAGTGAATCTTGCTCTCATCGGATTTGACCTGAGGAGGGAATACCATACACACAGGAAAGAAGGAGGAAGAAGATAAAAAAGGGGGGATGATAGAAGGGAGGGCAGACAGGGGGAGGAGGTAATCAAAAACAAATTTTTGAACAGGGACAGGGTCGAGGGAGAAAATTCAATAAAGGGGGATAGGTTAGGAAGAGGCAAAACATAGTTAATCTTTCACAACATGAGTATGGTGGAAGGGTTTTACATAATGATACGCACGTGGCCTATGTTGAATTGCTTGCCTTCTTAGGGAGGGTGGGTGGGGAGGGAAGAGGGGAGAGAATTTGGAACTCAAAGTTTTAAACACAGACGTTTAAAAACAACAACAACAAAAAAAAGTTTTTTCATGCAACTAGGAAATAAGATACACAGGCAATGGGGCATAGAAATTTATCTTGCCCTACAAGAGAAGAAGGGAGAGGGGGATGAGAGTGGAGTGGGGTGACAGATGGGAGGGCTGACTGGGGAACGGGGCAACCAGAATATACGCCATCTTGGAGTGGGGGGAGGGTAGAAAAGGGGAGAAAATTTGTAATTCAAACTTTTGTGAAAATCAATGCTGAAAACTAAATATATTAAATAAATTTTTTAAAAAAGGAAAAAAAATAAAATCCTCATTGATGTCCTGTAACAGACTTATAAATGTATTATTAAGGTGATACAGAAGTAGGTAGGCTTGCTAAACCTAGAAGATAGGAACATAATGAAATCTGACAACTGAAATTATATGAAGGTGGAATTTAAGAGACAAGGGTGGGAGAGAGTAGTTAGGATTGAAAATAAACTTCGTATAGAAGATGGGAAAATTTCAGTTTATATGCTAGAAGACTATATGGGGGCGGGGGGAGGGTAACAAGCTGTATTTGGCCCCAGAGGCTATAGCTAAGAGCAATTCCTAATAATTATCATGGTTCCTAGTGGAATGGGCTGCCTTGGGAGGTGATGGGCTCCTATTCGCTGAAATGTTTCAAATAAAGGCTGGATGAGTACTTGGTGGATATACTGTAGACAGGATCCTTTTTCAAGTATAGGCTGGACTACAAGGCTCCTGAAAGCTCTTTCCAACTCTGAGATTCTGGGACTCAAAAAAGAATTTTCAGACTTACAATAAGTTATAATTGGGAGAATACTCATCAATTGTTTTCCATTTCCAAAGAAGACTAAATAGAAGAAATAGGTTTAGTATGAAGCACAAAAACATTAGTCATAAAGAAATTATAAAGATAACTTTCTAGATGGTGAGAAAGATTAAATATCAGAACAGGCTATCAAGGAAGGTTATGGAATCTCCATTCCTGATGAGCTTTAAATAAATTATCCAAAACAGATCAGTAGTAAAGTATGGTCCTGCCTGAAGAAGAAAGGTGGACTAGATGAATTCAAGATTGCATTCAGGAATAGGTTTCTATGACATCCATCTTTAAGCAAGTGAAAGCCTTTTAACAAAAGTATAACATAAAACAGAAAATTTTAAAATGTGAAAAATTTTTACTGGAAGGTGTTCTCCCAACTAATTTCTACGGAGGTCACATTTATGCTCTTGAAAAATTTCCTAATGAAAAGCTTTAAGTTCAGTGTATTTTCTAGGAATTCTTAAAAAGTATATGGAATTACTTGTTCCCTTCCTAATAAAATTTATATACTTCCTAAGGGGAAAAATATTGCATAAATTTGGGTTTTTACTTGACTACCTTACATCAATAGCATGACTGGTGGGCACTTTTCTAATCATCAAGACCCCAGGACTTTTCACCTTTGTGGTGCCATGGGCCCCTTTAAGAGTCTAGGGAAGCCTATGGATGCTTCCTTTGAAGGATGTTTTCAAATGCATCAAATAAAACACAAAGGATTACGAAGAAAACCAATTATATTGCAGTATAGTCATCTCAATACTTAAAAAAAAGTCCAGAGACACCAGTTTAATAACTCTTGATTTGGGTAGTCTGATTCTATATGTATGTATACATACAGACATACATACACATTAGTATGCAGAATTACATGCATGTAAATACATTAATAGAGGAAATCAGGGAAAGAACTCAGTCTGTGAGTTCATATGAGGTTTCTACAAAATGCAGCCCAGGAATTGGCAGACTTTTGGCACAGCTCACACAGTTTGCTCAACTCAAGAAGGAACCATTCAGGAGAGTCAGAATGAAGGAAATAAAAGTGTAATTATGGATTATTGGTAAGGATAAAAAGTTTGAAAAGTGACTTGGATTTGGTCAGATTAGACCTGAAGTAGGAAGGAAATATACAAATAAAATAAAATGAGGATATATTGAAATTCATTCTGCTACTGAATGATTCAGCAGGCAATATTTAAGAAAAGGTAGTCTATTCTATCTCCTGCTCAAGGCATGTCCATTCCTTACAAAGTCTATACTTGGTCCAGGTTAACATGAAATGTTTCAGGTGAGTGAGAATCCCTTCTCTGAAGGGAGGTTTGACTATCCAAAGTGATTTCTCTGGTTGTAAATTTTCCCTATTGAAGGATGAAAGTGTGGTCATAATGTGTCCCCCTACTGGAGTCACACCCACACAGAATCATCATAGAATCATCGACTTACTGCTGGAGGAGACCGGAGTGGTTATCAAGTCCTACCTTCTCTGAGGCTCAGAGAGGTTCAAGTCATTGGCCTAAGATTACAGAGCAAGTAGAAAAGACTGGCTTCAGATCCAGGTCCTTGGGGGTCCACATCCACGGCTCTTTTCTGCCTATAAACTGCTAGGATGCCAAAGGACAGAGAAGAGAGCATGGGCTGGACTTGTGAGCACAATACACCAGATCACTTGAAGCTTTGGTTTAGCAAAGACAATAAAAGAAGTGATTACAATTCACTTGGGGTGTTCCACAGTGAACATCAGAATGATGACAGTTACTTAAACCACTCACTGAGTGGAATAATTACCTTGAAATGAACAACTGAGAGCATACTACTTATATCATGAGATGGAATTGAGCACATCAGAAGTGTTAACAGGTTTGGTAGAATAGGTCTCTGTCAGAATCACGCAGGTGATTAAAGACATGAATTGGACGTCTACTGCACTAGGGTGCTCTTACTGACATGAAGACAACAGGCAAAATTGTGCAATTACAAAGTTGAACATTAGCTCAGAGAGCATCTCTTGCCATTTGAAAACAGTTGATTCTAGGTTAGCATGCGTGAATCACTCAGCAGTTAGCTATAGAGGTTATCTATTATATTGCTTTGTGGAGCAGTTCTAGTCCAGAACATATCAAATTTGGAATGCTGTATTATTGGAAACACTAGGAAACTGTCTCCTTGGGGCAGAAGGCCTACAGATAAGATGAGCTCTTACAATTACTGATGTTAAAACACCCAAGTTGCCCTAGCATTGAAGCAGGAGAGATGACAGGGAGGTGGATGTTAAGTGTTTATTTCACAATTAATAATGGGCCACAGGGCCTTTTCTGAAATTTGTATTTGAGTGTCCAGATTTAACTCTTTGCTATATTGCAATATAGTTTCCAATATGATAGAACCATAAAGCAGTCCTTGAGAAGTCACCTAGCAAATATCCAACTTTTAAGCAATACTTTTGGACAGCCTGAAATAGATGTCTTCTTTTCTTAAGGGTCATGCAGGGAAGATTATATGATTTCCCTCAGAAGTCATTTTTAGAATCTCATAGCCTTGGAAATCTCATCCCTTATACACTGTTTTTCTACTGAAATTTAAGCCAGTTACTTTGGTCTGTCTGGCATCCCTCATTGAAGAAGTGGAGAGCTGCAGGCCCAAAGGCTAGATATAACTGGTTTTCAGAAAGTATCCCATTCTGTGATATTTCTCTATCTAGTGCTACTGCAGCCCATGAATTATTTTTCTCTGGTCAGCTTCTATGACTATCTCATTGAAAGGAGGAACCTCTTGAACTGTGCTTAATCAGCTGACCATAATTTCAAAGGAAAGTTGTAAGTGGCTAGGCGACTGTGTTGTAGTAAACGACTGTTGTCTCGAATCAGAAGGCTGGTCCTTGACTCCTAAACCTACCAGCTTCCTGCTATGACAATGATACCTTACTATTCACCTAACAGAGTTGTTATGGAATTTGAAAGACATGATATACACAAAGCACTTTGTGAACTGTCAAAGTCTATAAAATGTCAGCTCTTATAATTACCATATTACTAGTATGATAATTTACTGTGAAACCTACATTCCAAGGAAATAGCAAGGTATAACCAGAACACTTTACTTCTAACACTCTTTTAACAGTTTAGGCTAACATTCACCTCAGAACCTACTTTCTTGGTCTCCTCTGTTTCCCCTTGCTTTCTCTCTCTTCTCCCTAAGGAACAACCTTGTGGTTGTCTTCTTTGGTTAACTCCTTCATTTCTTGTCCAAAATAATTACTTTTTATCTTTATTTTCCAACCTCCATTCTCTTCTCTTCTTGATCCCCCACCCTTTTTCCAACTACATATATAATCCTATATTAAAAGCTTATACATAGCACCTTTGCTCAAGTTTTTTTTTTTAAGTTATTGTGGCAAGGACGAAGAATATAGTTTTCTACTCCTAACAAGAATTTATTTCTGTGAGATGCTACACACTGTACATATTTCTGAGGTTTAGCATGAAAGCTGGGTTAAAACAGGTCTCTTTGGCTTTCCATGTTACATAAGGAAATAGAGAGATGAGTTATTTTCCTAAGATCACAAAGAAGTCTGAGAACAAAGATAGAATTGTACTTCAATTTAACATTTATTAAGTACCTACTATTTAGAAAGTACTATTTCTGTGTGTATGTATGTAAAGAGGACTAGAAATCTAGACAGACATAGTGATAGACAAATAGAATGATTCAAAGTAATTTCAAGAGGGAGAGAGCACTAACACCTTGGAGGGAATCAAGAAAGACTTCACGTAGTGATATATGAGTTACACTTTGAAGAAAGTTAGGAAATTCTATGAAGTGGAGCTGCTTCTAACAAACAGGACAGACCAGTGGGCAGTGCAATGTTACCTGCAATCAGTACATCTAAACGAAATTATCCTATTCGGCCTTTTAGCCATCCCCTAAATGAGACCATCTGTATTAGACACTTACTTTGAGATGTTGAAAGATTGGAAAAAGCTGACTTTGTTCGTCCTGCCAACCACTCCAAGCTTTCATGCATGTTGGCCAAAGCCTTTAGGTCACTGACATCACGGAGGATCTCTTGTTGTGGGATTAATTTATCACCCAGGTTCCCAATTAGAACTTCAGACTCCTTGCCAAAGGCTGCCCTGCAATACAAATTGAAAACATGCATCACAAAATAGTATGAGAACTTTAGAAATGGGGAAAGCTCATTTAGTTCAAATCTAACATGCTAGTCTTATAGCAGGCCAGGAGGAGCTATTATCATTCTCCTTCTACTATGTATCACTGCCTCCAATTTCCAATGTAAGGATACCACTAAATATTTCTGTTTAAAAACTCTTGTTTAGGGTTTAAATATTCAGAAGTGAATGGTCTGAATAAGAAAATATCAGTTTGTGCCAAAGGTCTGAGATATACTGTAAGGCTATTAGCTGTCAGCAAAAACAGATTCAAATGAAATTGGGAAGTGATCAACTGATAAGGTGAGTTAATAAAAACAGTTGTTTTTCCTAATTGGAAGAAGACAGCATTGAGAGATTTATACTGCTATGTGTATGTACGTGTATATATGTGTGCACATGCATGTGTGTATGTGTGTATATATATACATACACACACACACACACACACACACACATATATATATATATGGTGTCATCATAATCCCCCCCTCCCCATTTTAGGCTGGAAAACAAAATTACAAAGAAAAGAGAGTCATTTCGTTCTCACAAATGGGACAGAAATGGGCTATAACGACAGAAGAGGGCATCCAGAATTCAGTAAGAGTGGTAAGACAAATTCATATCTATCCACCTATCTATCTATCTATCTATCTATCTTTTTCTGATACAATAGTTAAAGGTTTTGGATGGCACATCACTTCACACCCAGCTGCCCTCCTCTGGACTTCTCCATCATGCCCCAGGAACCTCTTCATCCTGCAAGGTCACTTAAACTCTGGGATTCATAAGTTTTTCTTCCTAGGCAATGGTGAGGACTCTTGACAAGTTTTGCTAGATGAATATCTTTAAGTATCTGTTTCAACAATCCAGCTAGCAGCTGCTGTGGGGGTGTAAAATCAACAACAAGCAGCTCACAGGATGCTGCCAAAGCCCAGGTTCTTTTGATCTGCTTTACTAAGGAAAGCAAAGTTAAGGGGTTAACAAGCTTACTTTAATCCAGCATACAAATACCATTCACTTAGTCCAGGGGAAAAAGCCAGCACCCTGAACTTCAGAGCAAATACAAGCAAATTACAAACATTGACAGACAAGCCAAATACAATTCATAGTTACCAATGTCTAAGTTCAGCCTGGGAGCTCATAACAAAGGCTGGCCCAGAGTCACGCGCGCCACCACAGCTATGGGTCAGAGCTCCAGAAAAGAGAAAGCCAACCCCTGGTTTTATATCTTTTTCAGGGTAAAGGGTGAGTCACGCATGCAACTCACCCACGTGACCTAAAATCGTCACAAAGAGGCAGCTTAAACCCACGCGGTCTAAAAGCCTCTGATGTCACAAACATATCACTCAAACCCATGTGAACTAGGCTTTCCCTTGAGGCAAGGAGGTCATCAGGGATTCTTAATTTAATCAAGGAAATAAAGGCCAAACTCTTCAAGGGCACTTGGTTGAACTAAGTGCTAAGAGCCCATTTTGATTGCCAACACAGTATCAGGATCCCCTATTAAATACGATCATAAGCATTTATTAAGTACTTACTGCTGGAGTTACAAAGGCAAAACTGGAAATAGTCCCTGCCCAAAGGTAACTACATTCTACAAAGCATGAGGAGAGGGGGTAGACAATCTACAAACGTGCAAGTACATACATAGGAATTTGAAGGAGAGAACATTAACAGCTAGGGACAGTAGGAAAAGTCTTTCCCTGTGATGATCTGTGATGATCAGGGTTGAGTCCTGAAGAAAGAAGGAGGTGAAGATGAAAAGGAAGGTGAGATGCCATGGAGGGGGGTAGTCTTTGGAAAGGTGTGGAAGCAGGAGATGAAAAACTAGTTTGGAGAACAATGCACAGGACAGTTTGGCTGGAAGTAGGCTGTTTGAAGAATAATGTGAAATAAGCTGAAAAATTATGGAGCCCAATTGTGAAGGTCTTTGAAAGCCGACTTTGGCAGGTTGTCTTTTATCCCAGAAGCAATAGGGAGCCACTGATGGTTCTCTAACAAGGGGAGTGACATGATCACACCTGTTTTTTAAGAATTTTTTCACTTGAGTGAAAAGACTGAAGGGAAGAGAGACAAGAATCAGGGAGCCCATTTAAAAGACTGTTTCAATAGCCTAGGTAAGAGATGTTAAAGGTCTGAACTAGGGTGGCTCCCATGTGAATGGCAAGAAGGGGATGGATGTGGGTTATGTTGTAGAAGACTCAGAAAGTAAGGATACATAGTAAGGTTAGGAGACAGGGAAGGAGTTGATTTTGATTCTGAGATTGCAAATCTGTGGAACTGTAGAGATGGTGTCCTCCTCAATAGAAATAGAGAAAGAAAAATGGAAAAAGATTAAAGTTTATGGAAGAAATTAAGGCAATAATGAGATGTGTTTGGACACGGTAAATTTGAGATGTCCAAGGGATAATCAGTTGGAGCTATCCCCATTTTATCATGAAGAAAATGAGTACTGGAGAAACTAAATGATGTCTTATGAAACATAACTAATAAGTGACTGAGTAATGGCTCAAAGTCATCTTCTGATCCTAAGTCCAATGCTCTTTCAATTATACCATGCCATTAATTTTCAATAGTCAAAGCAGCACAAGTGAGAAGAAAAGAAGTGTTCTCCTTAAAATAGAATAAGGAAATTCGAGGTTATATTAAGCAGTAGTAAACAATAAATGATGTTAGAAAGGTACCTAGTTGGTACCTAGTTGACCTGAATTCAAATCCTACCTCAAACACTATCTGTATCATCGTGAGCAAATCACCTCCCCTATGTCTAATTTTTTCTCATTTGACAAATGAGGGGGTTGAACTCAATGGCCTCCACTGTCTTCCAGCTCTGTATCCACAATCCTATGATTTCTAGCTAGGCATTTGTCTTTCAATCTTATATACTCTACACTTCTTTAGGAGAGGCAGCATGGTATACTGAGTAGTCAGCTCTAGAGTCAGAAAGGTTCCAGTCCAGCTTCTGACACAAACTTGCTATGAGATCCTGGGGCTAGTCATTTAACCTCTTAGTGGTCAAGGCAATTCTTTAAGAATATAAATTACAGATAAATGGCACATATGCATCCACAGAGGAAATTTCCACACTAGGAATTCCCTATATTAATGTAATTACAGGTCTTGACCCTCCTCCCTCCCCCCAACCCTGCTTTCCCCTTGCAAACTGCCCCTTTAAATATGTATTTCTGTAAGAAAAAGAATAATGCCTTGATTAAATGCCTGTAGGTATCCACATAGGGAGATATTCTAAATGGTTGGTCCATGCACAGGCAACCTATGCCTCATACATAAAAAGCTCTTCATAAACAGCTAGCTTTACTAACCCAAACTTACAAATCCCTGCCAGACATTCAAAATCACCTCAAACTCTGGAGACTTCTCATTTCCTGGGGAGGCTAACTGGATAATCAGCACAGACAATTTTACCTAAAAGCAGCTTTTCCTTGGTATTCAATAAGCTTTCTCTGAGTTTGATACTTCTAGAGCAGCTTCCTGGGATCATGCTGAGCAAATTCCCCATCCCTCACTGTAGTCCTGGAACCCAGGAAATGCTTCTCCTATTTCTCATTTTTGCTGTCATTCAGCCAAATTGTAAAGAATTAGGTTTCTTAGTTTATCTTCATGCTAATCAATCCTTCTAGTTCCTTAATCATTTCTGATAGATAGAACACGCAAAATACTTTTCATGTTTGACAGCCAAAAGCTGCAATAAGGAGGCAAATGTCTTTGAAAATTAGGCCCAGGGTCATTTTTATGCATGTAGGGGGAATGCCAGGTGGAATGTGACAATCAAGATGAGTGTATTTATATAAAATTTTAATCTGCTTGTGCAGCGATCTTCAAGCTTTTGGCATATCTGTTGTGCATGCTTCTAGCACGGCATTCCTAGTCTGTGTTCCATTTGGCTTGCTAAAATTTGCTTAACCTCCTAAGCCTTGAGAGCCATAGACTGAGAAAATACAAAATGCCTCATGTTGAATATATAGTAGACATCTCATTTGACAGGAATCCGTAATCACCCCTAACAACCTGGAAAGAGCACAGGAACCATGACATTGAGAGTAATTGATTGACAGCTGTAGACAGTTACTCAGAAAACCCATTCCTTCAAGGATCTGTGTGCATGCAAGGGGTGCTGGTGGAGGGGTCTTACACCCACAGAATTCTGAAATGGTTTACTTCGTGCTGCTTCACTGCCAATTTTTTTTAAAGGAATTGCAGAATTTTGTAAATTCACACTTCAGGAGTCTACAAGATAGGAAAATAGGCAATAAAAGCGCAGTGAGAGAAAGAGGATAGCTATTAATTCAGCACAATATTAGAAAGGTTCTGTGGTTGGACTGAAGGAAGAGATGGTAGGATATGTAGCTAAGGACTGTGGAAGATGTGTTCATCAGTTCACTAGAATGGTAGCATACTTTCCAAATGGCCAATAGTCAGCATCTGAACCAATCTTATCTCCTTTTATGGGATGTCTTCTGCTTATTAGAAATGCATTTTATGAATGTTAACTATTTTTGGAGATAACATGTACACTTAAGTGTACATGGAAAATAAATATGCGTGAAATTATGCAAGATAAAATACATAGTTTTCTTGGGGGCAGGCACTAGTAAGTGGGATGTTCAAAGAAGGTCTCAAGTGAGTATCATGTGAGCAGAGCTTTGAAGGAAAATGGGAATTCTAAGAGGCAGAAGGGAGGAAAGTATGTATTCCATGCATGGAGAACAGCTTCAGTAAAAGCACAGTGATGGGAGATGAACAGATGGGATGGCAAACAGTACAAAGGCCAGTTTGGCTGGACCAAAAGAGTTCACGAAGAGGCTGGTAAGCTAGGCTGGAAGCTAGGCTGTGAAGGCTTTTAAATACCAAACAGAAGAGTTTGAATTTCATAATAGGGATAATAGGATGCCATTGGAGTTTACTGAACAGGAGAATGACATGGCCAGACCTTTTAGGAATGTATTTCAGGAATGTCACTTTGGCACCTGTGTGGAAGATGAACTGGAGAGGGGGAAAGAAGCAGGCAGACCAATCAGGAAGCCACTGTAACAGCACCAAATGGGGTCACAGAGCTGGACATAAGTAAAATGACGGGGTGACAACAACAATATTAGAGGTGAGAGGTGCCTAAGGGCCTTGTGGAATTAGGGTGGTGGCTGTGAATGGAGAGAAAGGTACACATAGGAGGGATATTGTGGAAGTAGAATCAATATGACCTGGTAACTTATTGGCTATGCAGGGTGAGAGGGAATGAGGAGATAAGGATGATTCCGAAGCTGTGAACATGTGGTACTGGAAGTCTGATGTTGCCCTTGGCAGAGGTAAGCAAAGCTAGCAAAGGAGTAGGTTTCAGAGGAAAGATCATGAACTCTGTTTTGGGCTCTGCTTTGAGCCTGAGATGCTGCAGGATACCTGGCTGATAATATCCATTAGATGGTTGGTGATGTGGGAACAAGGGAGAGAAGGTAGGCTGGATGGACAGAATTAGCAGTCATTTTCAGAGAGATGATGAGTTTAGTAACTGAAGGGAGCTGAACGAGATTATTGAGAGGGAATATAAAGAAAAAAAAAGGCCCAAGGATAAAGCCTGTGGGACATTCACAATTAGAATTTGGAAATGTGGAAAATAGCTCTACGTGGAGCAGTGGATAGAGCACCAGGCTTGGAATCAGGAAAACTCATCTTCCTCAGTTTAAATCCAACCTAAGACACTTACTAGCTGTATGACCCTGGGCAAGTCACTTAACCCTATTTGCCTCAGTTTCCTCATCTGTAAAATGAGCTGGAGAAGGAAATCGCAAACCACTCCAGTATCTTTGCTAGGAAAACCCCAAGGGGAAGCTAGGTGTTGCAGTGCATAGAGCATTGGTCCTGGAGTCAGGAGGACCTGGGTTGAAATCTGGACTCAGACACTTGACACTAGTTGTGTGACTTTTGGCAAGTCACTTCACCCTAACTGCCTTGCAAAAGAAAAAAAGAAAGAAAGAAAAAGAAAACTCACAAAATGGGGTCACGAAGAATCAGACATGACTGAAATGACTGGACAACAACAATGGATAATGATTGAGCAAAGGAAGTTGAGAGTTTTTAGACGGGTAGGAAGAGAATCGAGAGAATAGTGTCACAAAACCCCTTGAGGAAAGGGTGGAGGGATCAAGAAGGATAACGACTAAGAAAAAGCCACTGGATTTTGCAATTAGGAGATCCCTGGCAACTGGACAGAGCACTTTCAGCTGAATGGTGAGGTCAGAATTCAGCCTGCTAAATGCTGAGAAATGAGAGAAGAAGGAATCGAAGCAAAATGCACTGGGCAAGGTGTGGGACGATATTCTGCAGGGACTGCACAGGGCAAAGTGAAGATTTCTTAATGTTCAGGGACATCCAAATGCATTTAGAACTCTCCATCCACTTGGCTTTTCCTATGTGGATTGTTAGACTGAACTCTTTTATCATCACGGATCTCACTCAGATCGTGGATCTCAACCTGCACTGTTCTGTGGCTTGATACAACCAGTACCATGTCAATCTAAAACAGGGGCATCTCAAGTACCTTATCTCCTATGGCAGAGGTGCCAAAGACACGGCCTGCAAGCTCTCAAGTGCTGCCAGGACCAGATTAAAACGTAATTGTGAAATATTGAACAATATAGATAAAAATGCAGTAGAACATAGATAATGTTAACGTGTGTTTTTCTAAGTCAATATGTAGCCTACGGGGGTTCTCATGTATGGTTTGGTGGCCCTCTTTTCTATTTGAGTTTGACACAAATGATCTTTAGGGAGTCCCTCTTTGACTCTGACTTTCTGTTGGATCTCCTCCAAGATAGTGGTAAACACCTCTGAAGATAATGTGTCTCCTTTTAGGATTTGCTTAATATGAATAATCAGAGGACAAAAAAATTCTCTCTGCTGACATATCTTAGCTGTTGATTTAATTCTGAGGGTCTTGTTGAGTTCTTCAAGAAATTTCTTAACATCTTCATCCTGCACAAAGTTGATAATGTATAACCTGCAATTATTTTCATGGTTATCTTTTTGTAAATGCTAATCATGGGCACTGCACTAAGAGATGACTAAATGTGTCATGAAATGCTTCATGTGTCTTTGGACACAATAAAATCAGCTCTGCCAACTCCTTTATTTGCTTCATCAAGAAGAGCTTGTTATCTGTCTATCAATTTAGCCGTAACTTCTTTTTATCTTTTGGGTTTTTTTATAGGGGGAATAACAAGAATAATTCAGTTTCTCTACTAGTATGTCAACACTGGTCACTGGATAAGGACTTCATATTAGGATACCAATAGCTAAACTAATATTTATAGACAGCCTAAAAACTGTGATTCTTAGCAGCCTCTGCCCCACTTCCTGCCATCATCACTGCAGAAGTAGAAGATGGCCATTTTGCAAAAGAATAGGGCCCATTTTGGAGTTTTCTTTGTTTCATAAATTTCCATGGTCAAAGAATCCATTGCCCAAGTAGCCAGTCTGGTGGAAATGAGCTTTTCCTTATTTAGCTAGGCTATACAAAGACACAAGTCATCATCTGATGACCTAGGAGAAAATCTACATGAACAAACAATCCTACCCCTCCCAAACCTAGCCAAAATCTTATGTTCCTAGGGGACATACTGGGTAGCAGCAGGAGTCAAAGTGGTATTAATAAGAGATGTCTGCAATAGTGAACCCAATTTGTGTAAATGCAGACCCTTCCATTTTGGGTCATGCAGCATATAATTATACATATGAAACAAAGCAAAATCTGATTCTAAGCCCTTAGCTTTAACCAAATAATTTAATAAGCAACCATTAAGAAAAGAAAATACTTTTGTTCTGTGTCTCCTAGGCCTACCTGAAGTTGTACTATCATGACAAGGGTCCTATCCTCCTTCCTTCCTTCCCTTTATTCCTTCCTTCTTAATACAGTTGCAGGGAGTATGGACATAGGTCTGAATCTGATTTCACTTTGCATAACATTGCATAGATCTCTCCGTATTTCTTATACGCTTCATATTTACTATTTTTATGACAACATATTTTTCTGTAGCAGCATAACCAATGAAAATTAACTTACACAAGACCAAAAGAGCTCAGAAAATACCTTAGAGAGATGCTTGCCAAAAACAATACAAGGTTGAAATATAATTCATTTGTAAAATTTTATGAAGAATGATGGACCAGTATAAGCAGTATCATTTCATATGACAGCAAAAAAAAAAATAGTGAAAGGTAAAAGCCACTTTGAGGTGGCTAGGTGGCACAGTTGATAGAGGCCAAGCCTGAAGTCAAGACAACCTGAGTTCAAATCCAACCTCAGACATTTATCAGCTGTATGACCCTGGGCAAACCACTTAATCCTGTTTGCCTCAGTTTCCTTATCTATAAAAAGAGCTGGAGAAGGAAATGGCAGTATCTTTGTCAAGAAAACCCCAAATGAATTCAAAAGAGTCAGACGCTACTGAAAAACAACTGAATGACAACAAAAATCCACTCTAAAGAAAGCCTGGCAAAATACCCAACCATGTCAAATTACCCCAAGTGTGGAAATGAAAGTAGGGCTACAGACCAGAAAAAAAAAGAAAATGTTAGTAAAAACCAACTTAACAAACTGATTTCTTTATTAGGGCAGTGGAACTAACATACTTGGATCCTAACATCACAGTTCCTAAGGTAATATATATTAATGGTACTTTGCATAGTTTGAGTGATTTCTCTGCAGGTCTGCTAACTAAAATTGACCATTCTTAAAACCATCAAGACTGTATTAAATTCTATTACATTTGGAGTAATTAAAGTTCATTACATAGATGGAGAAGTTGAGATGAAGAAAGGTGGTCTGTCCAAGATCACGTACCAATGAAATGGCGAATCAAATTGATAAAGGGTGTAGAGAGATTAGGGCTCCATCTACCTCTTTAACGATGCTCTCATCTATCACTCAGCTTTTCACAACTGCTCATTCTTCTATCTTTCAAAGATGGTTCTATTTGTGCTATGCCAGGCTGTCAAACTAGTAATAATAAAAAACTGATCTCTATTTAAACTATGGCACCAGACAGTCAAAAACCATGGGACAGTACCCAACCTACTGATTCCTTTCATCAGATTTTTAGAGGCTTTTTTCATAATCTTAGCTTTATCTCACTATTCTGATTTCCTGTCTGAAGTACTTGGTACTTATTTCTGGTTTTCTCTTCCTACTTTTACCCACTTGCTAAAACTGTTGTTGTCACATCTTTATAATATATTCAATCACAACTCTTTCTTCTTCATAAGGTCCATTACCTCCTCTCTAACTATACCTGACCCCATTCTTTTATGTCCAGCTGCCCACAGAAGTTCTCCAAGAGAATGTTTTGTTATCATTTTAGATTCTGAGTGGTTTAGCAGAAAGAGAAAAAGATTTAGAATCAGAAGATTTTGGTTTGATTATAAGTTTTCCTACTTAAAATGGCTTAGGATTTTTATGGTTTTTAAAAATTAGATCCTCCACCAAGTGGTATCTCTTATGCTTGGTGTGTCATTACTAGGTGCAGAACTTTAGTCTTTCTTCAGCCCTTCCCCACCCCCCTTTTCTCCCAGTGGGCCAGGTCTTGAATCAGCAGTGTCTATACGATTGAGCAGACTGCTATAAAACTATTTCAATACCTGCCTGTCTGTATTATCCTGGTAATATGTGTTCTACTATACATAGCTTGTTTGACTTGAATCCTGTTCTAGGTTGTGACTAAGATTTGAACACTGACTCTAGTTTATCTTTGCTCTGGCCCTGGTGCCTAGTATCTGCCTGGCTCTGCTAATTTAGTTTGGTTAACTTTGTTGCCTAATTATAACCACAGTTGAGTTGTTATATCATCACTACTTGTAACCTTCCTCAACCTGGTCTTGTATTCTAGTTCCAGTTACCGCCCTTGTTTCTAGTCTCACACCTTGGTCTCTGCTATTGACTTTTTGAGTTTCTATCCCATCTCTTCCCTTCTCAGTGAACTTAGCTTTAGTTCCTACGTAATAATTATTCCATCTAATTCTCTCACTATATTGCTTTGAGGCATGGTAATGACAAATATTTGTATAACATTTTGAAGACAGAGAAAATTAAGAGCAAAGGTAGAAGGTGATGTACCTGGTTGTTGTTGTCTTTCAGTTGTGTCCAACTCTATGTGACCTTGTGGACTCTGTCTATAGGGTTTTCTTGGAAAAGATAATGGACTGGTTTGCCATTTTCTTCTCCATCTGCTCCCATTTTACAGATGAGAAACCGAGGCAAATGGGGTTAAGTAACTTGCCCAGGGTCACACAGCTACTAAGTGTCTGAAGCCAGATTTGAACTCATATCTCCTTGACTCCAGGCCTGGTCCTCTAGGCACTGAACCACCTAGCTGCCAAATGTACTTAGTGACACAGCTTAAACAATCAATAATAAAAGTAAAAGCAGAAGACAAGTTTCTTGTTTCTGGCCTCCTGCTCTGCGCATTAGATCATATTAAGATACTGGGTCATAGCCTCTTGAAAAAAGAGTTGCAATGACTTGAATCAATCCTTTTCCCTCTTGTCCTTTCTCAGTAATTCAGATCTACCCACTTCAAGTCATCCACAAATCACTTCTAGCCATAGGACTGGCCTTGACTGAACAATCAACTCTAATAGCATTAAGAGAAGAAAGACATAACATATTTGTCAAACCACAGATAATAGAAACCTTTATAAAACAAACCGCACACTCTCTGCCCTCACCCACCTTTCCAGAACAACTTGCTTGACTGACAGAAGACTGCCTAACTATGGTGTAGTACTAAAGCTTCCCATGCATAAACAAAACTTGACGGAGCCGCTGAACATGTCCAGAGCCAAATAACTAATTTAAAGGTTTGGAGATGGAGAGGGACAGATGGGATGAAGTGGCTAGAAAGGAAGCAGATGGGGGAGGGTGGGAAAGAAAGAGGCCAAGGAGACAAAAACCCTCGGGTTCAACATACATGAAATCTGCACGAGGTGGAGAAGGTCTAAGGTTAGGAATGAACATGATGCAAGAGCAGACACTGGGGAAAGTATCTGGTACAGTGGAAAGAAAACTGAGCTTGGAATCATAGGAGCCACATTCAAACTCCAGTTCTGCCCCTACTGGACTAGTGTATCCCTAAGGTCACTTCAATCTCTAGATCTACAATTCCACTGTTCACTTAAATACCTCAAATAGACATTTTGCATATTTTCTGGTTTACCTTTAATGGTTTGTCTTGCTTGGGGGTTAACAACATAAGTTCTGTGCACAGAGTCAGCATGTTTCATCAGCTGGGTTACTGACAAATACCTTGGAGGTTCTGTACCACTGAGCCCATCTTAGTCATCACAAATAAATATTTGTAGTTCCTTCATTCTAAGCATTTGTTTTTCATTAGAAAAGCAGTCATTCTACTTTTAATCTGTTCTTTTCTTTGAGCCTCAGTACGTATCACAGGCATTTGGTTCAGGGGAATACTGGCTGACTGAGAGACTCTTATCAAGGTTAAAGGACGCAAGAATAACATGAAGGTCAGTGGCCTTAACTGAGATAAAATTCACTACACTACCTACCTGTCCTTTGCTCTTATCTGAGGAAGTTTTTTTTTTTTTTAGTTTAAAAACTAAAATCCTATGGTATCTACCCAGTGGGTGAGCTGCTTGTAACAGGAAACACATGTGCTTAATACATAGGCTAAATACACAGACCATAGAAAAACAAATGTGTTTTAATAGACTCACGCTCTGGAAATGTTGAAATTTATCACTATCTGTGAAACATCTTGAAGAAAAAATATAACCACCCATCTTGCTCCCTGATGCTAACATTTCCAGAAGTAATAGAAAGGAAACAAGATGACTAATGGAAGCATTTGTGATAAATTAAGATTACCTTCACACGGTGAAGTCATTTTAGTTTAGCCAAGAGTGAACATAGCCAAGTGTCCACATAAATTCTAGAAAGCTATTGAGAATGTGGCCTCTGATGGGTCCTGGGTAATAGTTTTAAAATC
This sequence comes from Trichosurus vulpecula, assembly GCF_011100635.1. NCBI lineage: Eukaryota > Metazoa > Chordata > Mammalia > Diprotodontia > Phalangeridae > Trichosurus > Trichosurus vulpecula. The sequence continues at coordinate 113,888,982 of NC_050577.1, forward strand.
ACTCAGTGCTATGTTCCCCTTTCAACATTAGGTATTCCTTTTAATTACTACTAGGCCAATAATGAATCTGGGGTAATTACTAGGAAAATGGGACCAAAGAGGGACAATTGATGGACTTTCCTTAACCTAATTATGTATTCCAAAAGGGAGTTCTAAAGACAGTAAGTTCTTGGAAATGGCACCTTCCTACTTGTATGGCATTGAGTCTCTAGAAACTGTCTCTCAGACAAGTGTTATACATTCCTATGTTTTTGTGTATTAATATACCAAATTCAAAACTTGGACAGCAGTAATATACCTATGAAATTAGAAATCTGCATCACTTCCAGTCTTCTTCCTAGCCTAACCACAACTACCCACAATTCTAATTTCTGGTCTAGGCAAATGAATGCCCTGAATGGAAATGGGCACATTTTTCTCCTTCTCCTTTCACATGTTCCACTTCCTGTATGTACCTTTCACTTGTAAAGTATTTTGCAAATGTTAAAGCAAAATATAAACATCAGCTATCATTATTCTTATTGCTAGTCTCTCTGTGGTGTCTTCCCTCATGTTGCGATTCTACAACATCACAAATATGGCAACATGGCAGCACTAATGGAAGAAGTGATGGTTTCAGAATCAGAGGACATGGGTTCTAGTCACACATCTGGTGCTTTCTACTTGTATGATATTAGGCAAGTTTTTAAGCCACTTAAGCTCCATTTGTCATCAGCAAAATAAGGGGCTTTGATTATATGATCTCTGGGTTGCACATGGCTCAAAATCTGTACTCCTATAAGCCTTTGACCTAAAAATAAATGTGCTAGCTATACACAATATGAGTAAGCATTTAATTAGCAATACGTTTATTTGCCTTCTTAGAATTTGGGAGAGTTTTTGTAGAATTAAAGCTTGAAACATTCCCTAATCCTGTCCCCCAGGTAAGTATGATCTATACCTTCTCAAATTTCCTGTGCTACTCTGTCTGGTTTTCCTTTATCCCTAAAACACTCTACCTTGTATCATGCTTATTTATATTCATACAGCCCCCACCATAAACTCTTTGAGGCCAGAGACTTATTTCTTTATCTGTATCTCTCATATCTATCACTGTGCCATGCCCATAATAGGCATTTAACAAAGATTTGCAGAATTAAGGTTCTAGAACTGAAGAATTAGTGGCTGCCTTATTTTTCCCTAGCTACTTTCCCCCGCAGTAAGCAGAGGCATTTAGAATCATTCCCTTGACATTAAATATGGTTTCTGAGATGGGATCACACCTTTCAGGAATAGCCTTTAGTTGTCCTCTTTTACCATGATATTGTAGCCATAAATTAGTATCTGTGGAGTGGTTGGGTTAATAATGAAAAGCAGTTCTAGAGGAGTTGACCATCAAGGAATAGCGTGGTGAACTCTAGGTGGCAAAAGGTAAGGACCACCTCTGTTCCTCAGAGTCCTGGGGTTGACAATGCATGTGTTTTCATTTGCCAGAGGCCAACCTGATTCAAGTTGTAGTCCAAGTTGTGGGGGTGGACCAGAGTGCCATGTCACCTTATGATTCTCTTTTTCAAAACAGGACTAAGTACTCTGGCCAACTCTGATGAAACAAAACTGCTTTATAGGATGTCGTCATGTAACAAGAGCTCAAAAATAAAATCAGGGTGCTGGAACATGGTTGTGATTCCTATTTCTTCAGGTGTTAGTGGTGCAGAGATTTTCAGAAACACATTATCTCCCCACAATTGTCAAGACAGATGTGAACATTTTCCAGGAGTAAAACTTAAGTTGAGAGATGATAAGAATTTTTTTTAGAGGTGAAAGGTTTCTGGACCTAGGATTTCTTTAGTGTAAGAGACTTCCAATTCTCAATCAATGCAGATGAGCAACTCTTCAGTAATTTATAGTCTTGGAGAACTGTCTGTGGCACTGAGAGGGTGAGGCCCATGGCCTCATGCCTAGGAGGTATGAGAGGGAGGACTTGAACCCAAGTCATCTGGACTGCAAGGTCAGGCCTCCATCACAATGCCTCTCATGGTAAGAAGGTAAGATTGAACTTCTCTTAAAAGTTGTAAATATTCTCTAGGGAAGGCCCATGAATGCCTTCATTAAATAACCATTTGTTAGGTACTTACTGTATGCCAGGGCAGCTAGGTGGTACAGTAGATAGGGCGCTGGGTTTAGAGTCAGGAAGTCCTAAATTCAAATCTGGCCTCAGACATTTAGTAGCTATGCAAACCTGGGCAAGTCATTCAACCCTGTTTACCTCAATTTGCCCATCTATAAAATAAACTGGAAAAGGAAATGGCAAACCAGTCCAGGATGTTTGCCAAGAAAACCCCGAATGGGATTATGAAGAGTCAGATACAACTGAAATGACTACACAGCAATAACTGTATGCCAGGTGCTGTGCTGGGCACCAGGAAAACAAAGATTAACAGGAAGAGGACCTAAAATGAGGAGGTTGGACTAGATGCTATCTGAGGGCCCTTCCCACTCTCCATCTATGATCCTATGAAATAAATGTAAAACATGTACAAGATATCCACAAAGTAATTTCCAGGGAAGGGAGATTATAGCCTTCGGGTAGGCCTCCTGAAGAAGGTGATACTTGAGCACAGCTTTGAAGGAAACTAGAGGTGAAAAGGAAATGCATTCCAAGCATGAGGACACTACCTGTGTGTGCAAAGGTGTGGAGGTGGGAGAAAGAATGTCATGTATGGGGAAATGGAAATTTCCTCTTGAGGGTCCCCAGAAGTGCTTTTTGTTTTGTCTTTACCTTTGTCTAATAACTAGTTTAGTGCTTTTTCACATAATGGGCTCTTTAAAAAATGCCTATTGGATCAGATTGGATTAGGTCAAGAGTTCAACACATGCAGACAATTATGTCTTGTCTAACACTTGTTCAATGCATTTATGCTTTGTTTTACCAATTAGCTTGTTGAGTTGGGCAGGGAGGATGGAGAGGATCCCTTATGTTCCTCATGTACATTTATATCCACACAGCATTTATTACATCATAGGCACTCAGTAAATATATGTTCATCGACTGACTCTTTGCTTTACAGAAGGGATTTTCCTCTGGTTTTCTAGAAAAAAGCTAGTTCCTATGGACAGTATTTCTAGATCATCACACTTTCTTTCTGCCTCCTAATTTTCTTCCCATTGCAGTGTATTTTCAAACCGTTGTATGATCCTCTCTGAAGGGATCTGAATCTCTTAAGAGAAAAAGTATCATGAGTAACTGAGCCCAAGTCAATAGTCTTGGAGCAGGGGAAACTGGGCTAGGGTTAAAATACACAATTGCATTCAACAAACATCTGTGAAGCCCATACATAGTATATTTAAGTCATTACGTTAAGACACTGGGGAAAATACAAAATTTAGATCACAGATCTTGTCCAGCAAGGAATCTTAAGAGGTCAGTAGTATGACTGTCATTTTGCAGATGAGAAAAGGGAAGCTCAGAAAAGTGAAGGGAATTACCTAAGGTCACAAAGATGGTAACTGACAGAGATAGGATTTGAGCCCAGGTTCTCTGACTCCAAAGCTGATCCCCATTCTACCATCTGCCTTGATTTTGATATGGTTCCTAGATTTATGGAGTGTACAGTCTAGTGTACATGTACATAGATAACTCTAACACTAAAATAATGGTGGGTAAATGCGTTGAAGAGATATCTTCTCTCCGCCCCCCCCCCAGGTGCTGCTGATTATGAGGAATTAGGGGGTGGAGAGCAGGAAGAGAGTATCACAAATATCTTTATGAAAGAGATATTATTTGAGCCAAGCTTTAAATTTCTGGTGAAAATTCAACAGGAAAAAAGGGATAGGGGTCCCTAACAGGAAGATAAACTAAAAGGTCATTGGATCAGATTTAGAAGTTGGAAGGGGCCCCAAGGGTCATTCTTGTCCTACCACCTTATTACATGGATGTAGAAACTGTGGCCCAGTAAAGGGAAGTGACTTAACCAAAGCAACATGGGCAGTCAATAATAGAGTCAGATTTGAACTGAATTCCTCTGACTCTGAATTCCTAAAGAAAGATTAAACAGTTGGAAGAAGAAAGAGCTATATATGCAAGAGTGGCAGAAAAATGAGGAGGCTTGGGCAAGAGGAGGCTGCCTTCCAGGGAGAGAAGGGCTAAATGATAAGAGATATTGTAGAAAATGAAGGGTTTGGCAATGGAAAGCATAAAACATGGGGAAATGGTGAGCAGGCTTTTTTTCATTTAATTAGGCTTAAGGAAGAGCTGAACTATAGCAGGAGATTTTTGTTACAGAAGACAGAGATAGGTAGTCTGGGGAGAACTGAGGCTATGCTTTTGGGAAAGATGGTAAGACTAAGAAAAAAAGGGCAACTCTAATGACAAGTTCCATTGGGCCTGGTTCAATCCACATCTTCAAATGGATCTGAGATAATAAGAGAAAGGATTATTAAGCCTGTCTCATCTCTTAGACATTGGCCAAGGCACTCAGCAAAACTGAAGATGGATGACCAAAACCTCCCTGAGGCCTTTTTAGCAACGTTTCTGTAACAGCTAAACCTTATCTGTCTACCTACCTATCTTGCCACCCCTCCCTTTCCTTCTATGTCATGTTTAACCAACAAAAACCCCATTCAAGTAAGGGATGACTGTACAGTGTCTTGCACACAACAGGCACTTAATCGATATTGGTTGACTTAAGTAAGATTAGGTATGAGCTTTTGTTTTTTAACACTATTAAGTGCCTTCATAGTATCAAATGCTCAGAACAAATTCTGAAAAAATTAAGTATTTTTATTACTTGAAATAAAACAAGAAACATAGCATGTTGAAAACACCAAGTCACTGAACTTTTAACAATATAATCAGTATGATCCCCAAATAAATGTCTCACTAGATTAGTATTTATGTAATGTCTAGGTCAGACTTTATGATTCTTTTCATTTATTGCCAATCTTACGTTAACAAGAGACATACAACTATGGTATAATAATAATCTCAATTTTCCTAATCTAATCAGTTTGAATATCAATGGATATGTTTTCAGTTGATGCCCAGTTACTTGCCAGTCTTTTACATTTAATTTTGATATTTAGGCCTCTTTCTCATTCAGGTCTGATTGGCAGTGCTCCTATATCCATCTCTGACCTTCATTTAATCAAGCAAAACAATATTTTAGTAGAGCTGTTTCTTCCTTTGTCCTAACTTAATATATTTATGTTTTCTTGTGCATCTTTTTTATAATTACATTTTAAAAAATCACATTAGGTGCTTTGATATAGTAAAATAAATGTCTCCATTCCAGGAAGCATTTTGAACCTGGCAAAAGAAGTCCATATTATTCCATCAGACCAATCTTTTACTTCCTCCTTCAAGTATATCTAAAGACTCCCCTCCTACTGGTCTTCTTTGGGTCCTTTTAAACACTGGTTCTCTTCTTTTTATTGCCACTTAGCCTCTCTAGCCTTTTCCCCTGGTACCTTTCTGATTGAACTCATGCTGTTAAAGCAAGGTTTCTTGATCTAAAGTCACTGTAAGGCCTTACAAGCTTCTGCTTTTTTTTTTTTTTTTAAGTATTGAAAGAGATCTTACAAATGATCTCACCCAACTCCCTCATTTTGCAAATGAAGAAGCCAAAGCTCTGGGAGCTGACAGGACTTGTCTAAGTCAGCACAGAAGATGCCTTTCATATCTTCTCCCCAAATTTTCAGGACTAGTCTCTTGTTCCTCCCCTAGTTTAGGGTATTTTATTCCTTATTTTTCTTCATATTCCTTCTCTTTCTACTTGAAAGGTGGTGAATTGTCTTGTGAGAATTCAGGTTTTTTTTTTCTTGCTTTTCTTCCATTATTCCTTTATTAAAATTTTAAACACCATACCAAAGAAAAGTTTAGGAGTGATAATTATCAGGCTTCCTTCACTGGGAAGAGAATATTTTAGTTGTTTTTTAATCATGCTAATTTAATTGTTTCATAAACCAGTAAAAATAAATCTCAACAGAATTTCTACTCATCCAACAGCCCACACATAATCAAAAAAAAATTTTAGAAAGTCTCCAAATATTCCCAGGTCTTATTATTTTTTTTTGTAATTTCTTCTGATTTCTCTTTGCAATTAATTTTGCATATTCTCCAAAACAAATTGAACATGCTTAGTTTTGGGCCTTTCTCCTACTTTGTTTCTTAGTAACCACCTTTTTTTTCCTTCCCTTTCCTACTACAATGATTTTCCATTTTTATTGCCTTTGGGTTAGAAAAATAAATGGTTCTTAGGCATTCTATCACATTGTTTCTCCTAGATATATTCTAATAATGTGTTCAAACATTCACCAGGGCTCTTGCCTAGAATAGCAACCATGACATATAAGAATAGTAGCTCCAATTTCTATAGCATTTTATGGTTTCCAATGTGCCTTTCTAATACATCAAAAGACCAATAATAACAAAAGGCAAAAGCTGTACTATGAGAGGCCAAGTGATAAAGCCCTGTGAGCTACAGAAAACGGTGAATTCAGAGTACCAGTGGTGGAGCTTAGGATGATACCAGCTGATGGAGCATGAGTTTTAATTCCCAACCACATTCAATTCCTTGTCAATTATTATGCTGGTCCATTACTATTATTCTCGTAGATTGCGTAACCTCTCTAATCCCTTAACAGACTTAAATTCTTATCATCCATCTGACTGTAAGGCAGTAAAATGCTCTCTGATTCAGAGTACATATGTGTTCTTTAGATCTCATAGGCAGAATAATCTAGTCTCACCAGTCACACATCCTTTTGCTTAAGGAATTGCTAGCTCTAAGAAAAAAATACATCTTGTTCTATGAATAGAACAAATAGAGCTCTCAAACCAAATGGATTTCATATTTTCTTAAATATGCTTCTATGTCTATTTGATAGACAATCAAAAAATTGATTTCTAGCTGTTTCTTATTTCTGAGGTGTAAATGTTCACACTGAGAAGTTAGCAGTCAGTTCTTATTTCTGAAGCTGGTTCTAGCATACCCCAGTCTTTGGGGCACCTGGACCACTGGGATTTTATTAGATTGAAAAGAAACCCAAGTAGGATCTAGAAAAGCAATACAAAAGAAAACTAGCTTCTCCAAGAATGATGGTTATATGATTCTGTTCTTTTTATACTAATAAAGGATAGGGCTGGGGACTAGACCCATGATTTCACAGGTACAGGGAAGTCTTGAGGGAGGAAAGGCCTACCAATAGAGGTGAGCACTTTCCTTGGAATATGATTTTAGAACCAATGTATCAAACACTCAGGCAGTGGCTGCACTGAGGCTCACAACACTCCTGAATGTGTATCCCCACCAGATTAAAATGTAATTGGGAAATATTTAACAAGATAAATAAAAATACAATAAAACATAAATGATATTGCATTTTAATATGAAGTCAACATGCAGCCTGCAGGGATCCTTACATATGGATGAAAGTTTCTGGTTTCTATTTGAGTTTGACACCACTGAGCTAGAGGACTGTGAAAGACATGTCCAGGCTCACCTAGCCAGTTTATGTCAGAGATGCGAGGTCAGACTCAGATCCAGGACTTACTGGTTTTGAGACCAGCTCTCTATCCACTGTACCACACAGCCTCTCACATCACTAAAATCCTTGTTGAAACATATTTTTCCTTCTATTCAAAATTTAGTCTGGAAATCATATATTTCTGAAGCTAAAAACAGGAAGAAATAGGGCATCATCTTAGTAATGGAAGCACTCTAACCTTTATTCAAAGAGTACTGTCCTCCATATTCATACAAGTGCCAAGAAGTTGTAAGAGTTTTAAAAATTAATTACAGGAAGTGAAGCCTGCCTTCTCACTCCTCTCGGCTCATGCCAAGTTCCATGGCCTATAATGTGCTTAATCAAGGGTTGTTGTCAACCCCATCACACTGGAATATTAATGAAAAGTCTTCTAGTACTTACCTTGGCTTTCAAATTTTAATCACGATGGAGTATGTGACAGGTTAAGATGACAAAATCAAACCCACACAAAACAGAGCAGACCTACAGGTCACTCCCTTCCCTTGCCATTTTCTTAAAATAAATATAACAGATTTATTAGAACTTAAGGTAAGATTGGGAAATAGTATGACTCAACCGGCTAAAGGATAATCTAGAAAAGCATGGCCTTGAATTCCAATCTGGTCCTTCCATCACCTTGTGGAATACTGTGGAGTTCTTCTCTTTGAAGTAAGACTAGAAATCTCAACTTTCATCTCTAAAAGACTGTGAGAATTAACTAAACACAGAATCTCAGAATTAGGAACCTTAGAGGCCATCTAGCAGCATGGAGTAGGACACTGAACTTAGAGTCAGGAACACCTGATGAAAAATCCTGTCTCAGAAACTTGGGCTGTGCATCCCTAGGCAAGTTACCTAACCTCCCTGTACTTCTGTTCCTCGCCCCAAAATGAAGGGAATGGACTAAATGGCTTCTCCGGTCCCTGCTAGGTGCCTAACTTTATGACCCTGTGATCCTATACTTGAACAAAAATCCCCTCTGTAATAAATCCTACATGATGCCATCTAGCCTTTGTCAGAAAACCTCCAAAGAGGGAGCAAACTACTTCCCAGAGCAGCCCATTTCAGCAGAAAAGTCCCTGAAAAGTCTTTGTTAATTATAAAATGCAATACAATATTATGTAATAATGCCATGTGGAAAAATGGGAAGACACACATTCATTTGACCTAACTAGAAAACTTAATAAAAATATGTGATAGATATCAGAAATTGTTTTCTAACATAATCATTACAATTCTATGTATTGCTAAATATGTGCACTTAAAGACACAGGGTGAAGCAGGCATTGGAACCACCCAAGGTCAAATCAATGTCTGGTCTTATCTAAAAAACTGATAATATGAAAAGCTGTGAACGAAGAATGTCTACTGCCCAGATTTCAACATGCATCTGAATGGATGCTCCATAGAACTTGTCCAACAGTACTTAAATTTGGAACAGACAGTACAGATGGATGATTAGGGCCTGGAGTTCAATAGATGAGAGCGGGCTTGATGGCTTTGGGGAAAGTGTAAATTGCAAAGCCCTTTTATTTCACAAGCTTCCTGTGAAAGCAAAGGCCCATCTTCTGAATACTAACATTTGACCACAGTTGTTATATGGCAGTGAGTGAGATATGGGATATAAAGAACTACAGAGGAGGGTGACACAGAGGGCAGGGAGGGCATGATGGATGTGAGTAGGCTGAAACATACAACTAACAATAAGCTCCCCAGAAGAGCCAGAGTCAAGCATGTCATCAAGAATTGTATGATGGGAAGGAGACACGGCTGGGTCAGGAGGCAAGAGTGAAGGAGGGCAGGTAAACAGCCAGGGTGGTCCCCTGGTTCTCTTGTAATGTCAGGGGACATACAAGGAAGGTCTCCGGCACCTCTGAGGGGCTCACCCCTATGGTGAATTTGGGGAGCCACACAGGCAGGCATGGATGAGCTGTGACCAATATTAGTAGTATTAGACTCAAAGAGAAATGGATCCCTGCATGCTGAATGTTGACTTAAAAAACTACAAGTTAAAATTATCTATGTTTTATTACATTTTCAATTTGTTAAATATTTCCTGATTACATTTTAATCTGGTTGGGGCACACAGGAATGTTGGGGGCTCACGTGGCCTGCAGTAGCCTTCATGAATTTGACCCCTTTGACCTATATCATTTGAAGAAAATCCCAAATGGAGATGACAGATTTATTCGAATATTTGTACATATCAAAAACTGTGAAAGGGTCAAACCCTAGGTTTTAAGGTTAGTCAATTTTTTTTCTAATGTGGGTATATATGTAGGTGCATACCCTTCCACTCTCATGTAAATTTCTCTCATCACTATAGATATTATGCATTATTCTTAACAGACTACTCCACAAATGAAGTGGAATGTGGAGGACTATGAAGGTTTATGAGGGCACAATTTGGTTTAATATGTGAAAGGGTAATTCAAATAAAAATTTTTAAAAATATTTTGCTTTCACCCTAGAATATGGACAATTGACAGTCACCATTATAGTCAAACTTCTTGGGGACAATCTGATCAATATGAAAGAAAAAAGAAGGAATGAGGATTTCATGGCAAATTATAGTTAAAGTTATACCAGGGTACTGATCAAACTAAAAAATAATCGACATGAATTCAGTCCACTCTACAAATATAAATATACAGTAAAACGTGATGCCCCAGACTATTAGAATGAATTTTTTTGTCTTGTGATCAGGTGTAACAAAATGTTATCAACTATTTATTTTAAGTTCATCAAATTTGACTTTATGAGTTCATGTGAATGGGCAAAAGAAAGTATAAGTGAACTTGACTCCTGTGTGTGTATGAGGTAACTTTACATTATTTTTTTTAAAATGATTTGTTTTGGCACAGTGGACACATTTCAACATCCAAGCAACCCCAACCCACAGGACCCGCTATGCTGCAGGCCACCCCCACCATGTTTAGTTAAGCAATAGCTCCTAAAAGAATAATTGTGATAGTACATATCATTTTCCACTTTTTAAGCTTACCACTTAATTTACTATTTCATAACAGAAAGGACAGATTTGTGCTTTAACCTAGCAATTGGGTATAAATATTGTCCACTACACCAAACCTGAGTTAATTTGACTTTTTTGTCTCCATTTATACACTTGCAATTGTGGTGTATACAGTTCATTTGGTTCTGCTTTTCTCAGTCTGCACTGGTTTCATACAAGTCTCCTCACGTTTATTTGCATTCTTCATATAATCATTCATTATGACTCATGTATTTATATACCATGATTTATTAAGGAACTTACTTCCTAATGGTTGGGAACATAGCTAGTTTTAAGGTTTTTGTTATTAAAAATAGTGTTGCTATAGATATTTTTGTACCTGAGTCTTTTCTTGCTGTGATACAGTTATAAAATCTAATACTGGGGATTGCTGTGTTAAAAGGAATGAACCATTTAGCATATTTTCTTACATAATACAATTCTTTTCTTGAATAGTTAAACTAACTCATGGTTCTGCTCAGTGTGGGTTAGTGTCCCTGTTTTTCCACAGCCCTTCCAACATTGAATTTTTCAGTCTTTTATTATATTTGCTAATTTGAGGGGACTGATATGACATGAGAATTGTTTTAATTTGAATTTCTCTGAGTTTCAGACACTTTGAACAAATTTTCAGATGGTTGGTTATAGTCTGCATTTCTTCTTTTGAAAACTGTTCATAGCCTAAGTCTATGTATATGGGGGAATGGTTTTTAATGTTATAGATTTGTGTTAATTTCTTATAGATTTTAAATGTCAGACATTAATAAGTCATATCTTTTAATCTTCATTAATTTTGTCTGTACAAAAGTTTTGAAATTTTCTCTAATTTAAATTTTTCTCTTTTGTCTTTTATAATGTTTTCTGTGTCATAGTCACTTATGAATTCTTTTCTCATTCAGAGTTTTGAGAGATAAAACTTTCTATTCTTTTCTAACTTTTAAACATTTTGACTTTTTACATTCATCATTTTAACTATTTGAATTTTATTCTGGTATGTAGAATAAAATGTCAGTCTAACCCATTAAGCATCAAATTGTTTTTCAGTGTTCTCAGTAGTTTCTGTCAAATAAAGAATTTCTTTCCTAGTAGTCAGGCTATAAATCACTAATTTCTTTCTATATTATCTTGCTTATCTGTTAGGTTTTTGTCATTTGGCAGAGGGGTATGTCAAAGTCCTTCCTGGCTCTGCCTCTCCCCTCCCCCATTCCTGCCAAGAAAAATGAAGAAAAGTCTGTGATCATACTGATGGTCTATCTTTTCTCATGAAGGTAATATCCTCAGTTTTGCAAGATATACAGGCATACCTAAGAGATACTGCAGGTTTGATTCAATACCACAGTTATAAAGTGAATATTGCAATAAAGCAAATCACCGTTTTTTTTTTGTTTCTCAGTGCCTATAAAAGTTATTTTTATACTAAACGGTACTCTATTAAATGTACAATAGTATTATGCTTTAAAAAACACCATATGTACCTTAATTAAAAAATTCTTTTTTGCTAAAAAATGCTATCTCAGCCTTCAGCGAGTTGTAATCTTTATGCTGGTGGAAGGTCTTGCCTTCGTGTTGATGGCTACCGACTGATCGGGGTGGTGGTTGCTGAAGTTTGGGGTGGCTGCGGCAATTTCTTAAAAAAAGACAACAATGAAGTTTGTTGCATCAATTGACTCTTCCTTTAACTTGAACACCTAGAGGTCACTGTACTGTTATTTAATTGGTTTAATTTCAATATGGTTGTATCTCAGGGAATAGGGAGGATCAAGGAAAGGGAGAGAGATGGGGGAATGGCTGGTTGGCAGAGGAATCAGAACACACATAATATTTATCATTAAGTTTGTTGTCTTATTTGGGTGTGGTACATGGCACCCCAAAACAATGACAACAGTAACATCAAAGATTACTGATCACAAATCACCATACCAGATATAATAACAATGAAAAGTTTGAAATACAGTGAGAATTACCAAAGTGTGACGCAGAGACAAGATGTGAGCATATGATGTAGGAAAAATGGCATTGCTAGACTTGCTTAATGCAGGATTGCCATGAACTTTCAATTTGTAAAAAATGCACTATTTGCAAAATGCAATAAAATTTGGTGTGCTATACCGTCTTTGGTTGTGGGCCAATTTAATTTGCTTTTTGGTGCAAGGGAAGAATAGAAGATTTAAAGTGAAAGGACATAGGTTCAAATCCTCCTTTTAACCTGTGTTCTGTTGGGCAAGTCACTTACCCTCTTTGGGTTTCAGTTTCATCATCTTTAAAATGACGAGACTGGACTATATGGCCTATAAGACTCCCTCCAGAATTAAATCTATGCCCTTCATGGAACACTGGATTCCAGACTTCTCTTCCATTTCTCTTCCAAAGATGTTTGAATGATTGAAAGTTATGCCCTTTGATATGTGAACTGCTTCTTCCTCTCTGCTTCCAAGATTCCCTATCTTTGATATGAAAGTGGAAGTTGTGTCTGTATTTCCAGGAGAATTTATATTGGTTTCCTCTAACTGCTCTCTAAAGAGTCTATTGATCTGTATTTCCCCCATCAGTTTCCAATACTTTCAGGCAATTTTCTTATGTTATTTTCTGGACTATTGTGTTCAGTCTTTTTGTTTCATCATGCTTTTTTTTAAGAGTGCAGTCAGTCATCTTTAGCTTGTCTTACAAAGCTCTGTCTTCAAGGCATTTGCTTTGTTCTGTTCTCAAGTGTCCTTCTAGGTTTGTTGTCTTTCCTCCAGTGCTGTGGGATGAGTTCTATCCTTGCTTTTTTGTGTTCTATCTCTGCCACTCTCTTAGGAAGTTCATTGCTTTATTAAGATATTCTGCTTCTTGTTCTAAGCAGCTGAGTCTCATGTTTGTTTGTGTATGAAGATATTTTATTTTCATCTGGATAGATGTCAGATCTTTTAATTCTTGTTTCTGTTGCAGTATTAATTTTCCCTTCTACAGATATCTTAATATCTTGTTTATTGTGTTTATTACACATTTCTTTAGTTTCTTTTTGCCAATTTTTGTGTTCTTTTACTTTATTTAGTACATTTGTTGAAGGTGGTGAAGAGGAGTTCAGCATAGACAGGACTACTCACTCCACCATCTTTCTGGGAGCCCCTGACTTTGATTTTAATACAACAAAACATTTTACACATACGGTTAACATTTATCAATTTAATACGGATCAAAAAAGACACAGAGGTGGAGATGTTGTAATGTGGCAAGATGGCCACATAAAAATGAGTAGGTTCTTCAGAAAAAAATCAGTGACTCTAGCTAACTTCAAAGTTCTACTTGTGTAACTAAATAATTCCACATAGACAACATGAAATTCTTAGTGGCTGAGTTGAAACAAAAACTTCATTTTGTTTTATTAATTTTTTAGGAACAAAGATCCTTTACCTTATGAAATCTTCTTCCTCTTCTCTCTTGGATCTCAGCTGTTTAGGTTGAGCCATATTAGTCCAGTTTGGCAGAGATTTCAAAAGTCTGCTGATGTCATCATCTTTTGCCCAGGATGCACTGATTACCAGTTTCTCCTCTGATTGGGCAATGCTCCTGAGCATAAGGGGGAAAAATCATACATTTTAATCAAATTTATAATATTCAAAAAAGCATACCTTATTTCCATTCCTTATTTCTTGTTGGGTGAAAGTTATTCTCCTCTTCTTTCTCATGAAAAATTTACTGTATGAGTGTGGAGGTAATGAGGCATAATGGATCACAACACTTAGATTGGCTTTGGCTTACACCAAAGGCCATGTTGGGCATCAACTTCTAGAAAGTAGATGCTGAGGGTGCTAAGGATAAATGAGATAGCATGTGTAAGTCCTACTGGTCTCTTTAAAGACAGATATTAAATAGAGAGTGACCAAGATAATCCATAATGTAGGGTTATTATTAGGTTACTGAGCATGGATACCACATAGAAAGTAACAAAACTTCATAAACATGAGTCAGCTATACCTCTCTTAAGACAACATTTGGGACTAGAATGGAAGTCCATCCCTTGACTTCTCACTTTACACCAGCACATAGGGACATTTTGTCACCTGTACACTATAAGGCCCATCATCATCAACTCACCACTTGCCTACCTGCCATTAGTTGTTGGGTAGAAATAGTTTTTGATGACGTTATCTTTGAGACAGTTAAACTAATGACCCAAAGTTAAAATACTCCATATCCTTCTATAAGTTCCCTGGTTTACTTATTTATACCTCCTCTTACTAGAATGTACTTTCAAAACTACATTTAATGTTCGGTTTCATCTTAATTATAATGATTGGCTTTCCATTGAACATTTGTGTCAGAATAACTAATTTCTATGGCTCCAAATCTTGCTAGTAATTCTAGTGATATAATTGATATTTATTTACTTAGGAAGTACTAATTTGCCACAGATTAAATCACTAAATTCAACAACTGAGCAAATATTCATTATGCACTTACTATGTACAACTGAAGATATGGAAATAATCTCTTTGTAGCCTTATTATGGACAAGACTTTTTTTCTTCAGCAACTACCTCCTGGACATTTTAAACTTAATTTCCTGCTGATACATCAAACACAATATGTCCAAAACAAAACTCATTATCTTTTCTCCTAAACCCTTTTCTCTTCCCAAATTTCTTCTTATTATCAAGGGCACTACCATCTGTCCAGTCACCCAGGCTTGCCAGCATCAGTGCCATCATCACCTCCTCTCTGGCACTTACTTCACATGTGCAATGTCATCAAGATTTGTTGTTTCTAATTCTGTAACACTTTTCCTATCCATCACCTTCCGTCCACTCACACAGCCACCACCTGGAAGTCAGCCTTCATTACTTCAGGCCTGAATTGCCGTAAAAGCTTTCTGGTTGGCCTCCCTGTCTCAGACCTCTCCAGTCCATCCTCCATTCAGCTGCCCAAATGCTCATCATAAAGCATAGATTTAACCATGTCACCCCTCACCTTCATGAATTTCAATGGATCCCTATTCCCGCTAGGACCTAACCTAAGATGCTCTGTTTGGTATTTTAAGTCCTTCCCAAATTTGCTCCATCCCACCTTTCCAGTGCTCTGATCCTCTGTTCCTTTTCACTTGATGATACAGCAACACTGGCTTTCTCACTATTCTTGTGCTTGAAGCTCCCTCTCCTGACTCTGTACCTTTGCAGGCACTGTTCTCTATGCCTAGAAAGCTTTCCCTTCATCCTTCTGCCTCCTCATTTCCCGGGATTCAAGACACAGCTTAAATCCTTCCTTCTGCAAAAGGTCGTGCAACCAATTTGAGTGTCACCTTCCTCTCAGATTATCTCTCAGTTATACTGGATATATCATGTTGGCATGTTCTTTTTTCCATTAGAATGTGAGCTCCCTGGGGGCAGCAGCAGTTTCTTTTTATTTTCCTTTTATTCCTAGTACTTAGCATAGTGCCTGGCACACAGTAAGTGTTTAATAAATGCTTGTTGATTGATTGGCACAGGGGAACTTCATGCACATTTTTCTCCCTTAAATGAAATAGATTTATCAGCAAAAGTGATATATTTACTTAATCCAACTGATGAATTTAGGATGGGAGCTAACAAAGGAGATTCTCAGAAACCTTCAGAATCTGATTTTGAGCCCACTGGACATTTTATGCTATGAGTTTGAGGACACTTTCCCCCCTAATAGCAAGCCTGAATTTGCCTCCTTACAACTTCTACCCAGTGCTCCTAGTTTTGTCTTCTAGGGCTAAGCAGAACAAATCCAATCTGTCATCTATTTGGCAGTCCTTTAAATACTTGGAGAGATCTCTGTTTTCTCCCTGTATCTTTTCTTCTCCATGCTAAACATCTCCAATTCCTTCAAATATTCTTCATATAGCACAGGCTCAGGGCCCTTCACTATCCTGGATGATTTCTTCTGAGCGCTTATAACTTATCAATGTCCTTCTTAAATCGACCCAGTATTACAGATGAGATCTGAAAAGGGCAGAGCACAGAGGTACAGACTATTGGATTAACCTCTCACCCCTAGAAACAATGTCTTTCTCAATGCATCTCGAGATGGCATTACTGTTAGGCTGCTATATTACGATGCTAACTCATACTGCATCTGCAGTCCATTAAAACTCCTAGATTTTTTTTTCAGACAACTTGCCATCTAAACATACTTCCCCTATATTATATTTGCGGAAGTTGATTTGGGGTACCCAAGTCAAGACCTTACATTTATTCCAATTGCTTTTTATTTTATTAGATTCAGGCCAACGTTCCATCTGTCAAGAACTTTTTGTATTCTGTTATCCACTGTATTAGATACGCTTTGTAGCTGAGGGTTGTCTACAAATTTAGTGAATGTGCCATCTATGGCTTTATCCAAGACACTGATAAAAATATTAAATAACAAAGAGACAAGCACAGATCACTAAGGTACTCTAGTGAAGACTTTTGTCTATGTTGACATCACACTCTTTGACTCAAGCGATCCAACTACTCTTGCATACATATACGTATAGTCATGATTTTGCCTTTTCCATATCTCTCCATCTCTTCCACAAGAATAGCATGAGATATTACGAGTTTGGCTCAAATCTAGGTAGACTACATCACTGGAATTCCCCTCATCGATCAGTTTGGGAAACATAAGGCAGCTCCTTGCAAAGAACAATACTCCACTGGATCCCTAAAGAACATTTAGGAGAGTATAGACGTATCCTTGGGCTCTATTATGCCTCGAGGTTAGATGTCATGAAAAACTGCTTAATAAGGAAAAAAAGGCAAGGACAGGAAATAGGGACTAGAAGGGATCATGACATTACTTTAGCTAGAGGTCTTAAGAACAAGATAGAACAAGACAGACACAAATTTGCTTGGATGGGCTACATGAAATTTGATCTAGAAACAAGGAGAAATAACTTTCAGTTTGGGGAATCTCTGTAACCTACTGTCATCACCTTACGTAATTGCTTTCTTTCCTTGGTGTTTATACACATTCCAAATCTCTTCATTAAAGGACTTAGTCAAGTGATCAAGTAATTTGGCACTTAGGCAAATCATTTTTTCCTTATGCAAGGATTCACTGTCAGGTTCTTTTCAATAGTGAGAAGTAGTTTAACTGCTACAAATCAGAATATTCTTTGGGGAATGCATATGGCAGTCTAGACATATTCTCACAAGAGTGACTGAATGGACACAGGTGTGCCCTGCTTTGAGGCAATCCAACACAAGATATCTTAATGTACAAAATAAAGAAACTAAGGGACTGAATGCAAGTTTGATAAGAGTCAGTAGTGTGACATGGCAACCTAAAAAGCTAATTTGAATTTGAATTTATGCTGCCTTAATGCAAGCACATTGTAAAGAATGAATGAAGCTATTCTCCTATTGTAGTCATTGTGGAGTAGCCTGCCTTCTCTATTACCATAAGCAACAACTATTGACCAACTGCCTCCGAAAGGCAGGAGCCCTATTAGTGCTGTTTTTAGTCCCATATTCATAGGCATCATTCAGGGAAATATTTTCTTTTTTTTTTAGATTTTTTTAGTTGATACTTTTTAGTTTTCAGCATTGGCTTCCACAAGATTTTGAGTTACAAATTTTCTCCCCATTTCTACCCTCCCCCCCACTCCAAGATGGCATATATTCTGATTGCCCTGTTCCCCAGTCAGCCCTCCCTTCTATCACCCCCCTTACCCTCCGCCCCATCCCTTTTCCCCTTACTTTCTTGTAGGGCAAGATAGATTTCTATGCCCCATTGCCTGTATATCTTATTTCCTAGTTGCATGCAAAAACTTTTTTTTCAACATCTGCTTTTAAAACTTTGAGTTCCAAATTCTCTTTCCTCTTCCCTCCTCACCCACCCTCCCTAAGCAGGCAAGCAATCCAACATAGGCCACATGCGTATCATTATGCAAAATCCTTCCACAATACTCATGCTGTGAAAGACTAACTATATTTTGCCCCTTCCTATCCTATCCCCCTTTATTCAATTTTCTCCCTCGACCCTGTCCCTTTTTGAAAGTGTTTGCTTCTGATTACCTCCTCCCCCTATCTGCCCTCCCTTCTATCATGCTCCCTTTTTTTATCTCCTTCTTCCTTCTTTCCTGTGGGGTAAGATACCCAATTGAGTGTGTATGTTATTCCCTCCTCAGGTCAAATACGATGAGAGCAAGATTCACTCATTCCCCCTCACCTGTCCGCTCTTCCCTTCCTACAGAACTGCTTTTTCTTCCCACTTTTATGCAAGATAATTTACCCCATTCTATCTCTCCCTTTCTCCCTCTCTCAATACATTCCTCTCTCATCCCTTAATTTAATTTTATTTTTTAAGATATCTTCCCTTCATATTCAACTCACCCTGTGCTGTCTATATATATACATATATATATATACACATATATATATATATGTATATGTATATGTATTCCCTTCAGCTACCCTAATATTGAGGCCTCATGAATTACACACATCATTTTTCCATGTAGGAATCTAAACTAAACAGTTCAACTTTAGTAAGTCCCTTATGATTTCTCTTTCTTGTTTATCTTTTCATGCTTCTCTTGATTCTTGTGCTGGAAAGTCAAATTTTCTATTCAGCTCTGGTCTTTTCACTGAGAAAGCTTGAAAGTCCTCTATTTTATTGAAAATCCATATTTTGCCTTGGAGCATGATACTCAGTTTTGCTGGGTAGGTGATTCTAGGTTTTAATCCTAGCTCCATTGACCTCCGGAATATCGTATTCCAAGCCCTTCAATCCCTTAATGTAGAAGCTGCCAGATCTTGTGTTATCCTGACTGGGTTTCTACAATACTCAAATTGTTTCTTTCTGGCTGCTTGCAGTATTTTCTCCTTGATCTGGGAGCTCTGGAATTTGGCAAACAATGTTCCTAGGAATTTTCTTTTTGGGATCTTTTTCAGGAGGAGATAGGCGGATTCTTTCAATTTCTATTTTACCCTGTTGCTCTAGAATATCAGGGCAGTTCTCCTTGATAATTTCTTGAAAGATGATATCTAGGCTCTTTTTTTATCATGGCTTTCAGGTAGTCCAATAATTTCAGCCGGATCTGTTTTCCAGGTCAGTGGCTTTTCCAATGAGATATCTGACATTGTCTTCCATTTTTTCATTCCTTTGGTTCTGTTTTAGAATATCTTGATTTCTCATAAAGTCACTAGCTTCCACTTGCTCCAGTCTAATTTTTAAGGTAGTATTTTCTTCAGTGGTCTTTTGGACCTCCTTTTCCATTTGGCTAATTCTGCCTTTCAAGGCTTCTCCTCATTGGCTTTTTGGAGTTCTTTTGCCATTTGAGTTAGTCTATTTTTAAAGGATTTATTTTCTTCAGTATTTTTTTTGGGTCTCCTTTAGCAAGTCATTGACTTGTTTTTCATGATTTTCTTGCATCACTCTCATTTCTCTTCCCAATTTTTCCTCTACTTCTCTAACTTGCTTTTCCAAATTCTTTTTGAGCTCTTCCATGGCCTAAGACCAATTCATATTTTCCTTCAAGGCTTTTGATGTAGGCTCTTTGACTTTGTTGACTGCTTCTGGCTGTATGTTTTGGTCTTTGTTACCAAAGAAAGATTTCAAAGTCTGAGTCTGTTTTCACTGCCTGTTCATGTTCCCAAACAACTACTTGCTTTTTGTAAGGGTACGACTGCTTGTAGAGTAGAAAATACTTTGTTCCAAGCTTTAGGGGCCTTGTGCTGCTTTTTTCAGAGCTATTTCTCACAGCAAGCTCTGCCACACCAATGCTCCCCCTCCCCCAAGAACTGCCAACACGGAGCACAACTCAGATCCAAGCAGGCTCTGCACTCCAGCTCTGATCCACCACTTAATTCCTCCCACCTGGTGGGCCTGGGGCCAGACACAACTGCAGTTGGAAGCAGCCCCAGAGCTGTACCACTTCTGCGCCCCTGGGGCTGGGGCAGACCATGCACTCCTTCCACTCTGTTCTAGCAGTTCTACCCACTAACTTTCTCTGTTGTCTTTGGCATTTGTGCGTTGAGAAGTCTAGTAACTGCCACAGCTCAATGATTCAGGGCCCTGTGGCCTGTTCTGCCCAGCTCCTGGTCTGGTTGGTCCTGGTGCGGCCCATGCTGGGCTCTGCTCGGCTCTGCTCCCAGCTCTGTGAGCGATGGATCCTTCCCCGTGACCATCCAGGCTTTCCTGGGCTGGGGTCCTGCTTCCATCTGCTATTTTGTGGGTTCTGCACCTCTAGAATTTGTTCAGAGCCATTTTTACAGGTGTTTGGAGGGACCTGGGGGAAAGCTCATGCAAGTCCCTGCTTTCCAGATGCCATGTTGGCTCCACCCCCTCAGGGAAATATTTTCTATGGAGAAGGGGTTGGTCCTCCCCTTGAACTGCCAACTAATTGCTACACACAGGACATGCATGCTAGCCTAGTACACATTGGGGCACTGAGGGAGACTCAGGAGGCAGCTTATACCAGGCAAGATGACCCACTACCACTACTATGACCACCATCTCCATTTGGACCCTGATAGGAATAGTCCAAATAACTGAACACAAGCACTTTGGGAATAGCAATGCTTCCAGCCCAATGCACTCAGATAACATCCTGGGGAGCAACTCTTATGGAGATGTAACCTGGCAACTACTCCCACGGGTGCTATAGTCGCATCTATTGAAATCACAGAAAATTCTTGTCACTAAAGTTCTTGGCACTGTTGATAATATGCTTTTATGAGTGGAAATAACATTAAAGAAGCAGTATTACCAACTGTTTTGCCACCGCACCCTAAAGATTATGGGACCTTTCCATGTGACTTGCAGCTGTAACCTTCCATATATTTTACCTCCTCCATTAAAATGTGAGTCCTTGAGAGCAGGGACCCTCCTTACTTTTCTATTTGTATCTCTGGAGCTCAGCACAGTGGTTTTCACATAATAAGCATTTAATAAATCCATCCATCCTTCTTTCTTTCCTTTCTGTCTTTGTCCTCTCCTATGTTTATCCATACCCTATCAACCATTCAATACCCTTCCAAGTTCTAGTGCTATCTCTTGTGCTGTCTTCTGTCACTATACTTATCTATATCTTTCCTTTAATTTGTTTTGCATTTATTCTCTGTACCACACAATAATAAATTATCCTATTCTTGAATTAGCCATATAGTTCTTATTATGATAAAGGTAAATTTAACACTTCCTGGCCATTTCCAAACCCTGCTCCCTTATTCTGTCTGTCCCTCTCCTTCTCTCCCACTGGAACTCTGACTCTGACTTTAGGCCCTCATAGGTAAGCTTTCAGCTCTTCCTGCCTGAAACCAGGCCACTCCGCCTCTTCTTGGGACATTGTCAAGCCATGTCCCTTACACTCTGCTCATCCTCCTGATCCTCCTCCCCCCAAAACCTGGACTTGCCCCTGTGACTCTGAGCTCTGATAGGCAGCTTTTGACTTGTCTTGCCTGGAAATGGGCCATCATACCACTTCCTGCCCATTTAAAAATATACTTTCTCCCGCTCCCCTTTATGTATTGTCTTCTTCTGTTAGAATATAAGCCCTTTGGGGGCAGGGACTATCTTGCTCGAGTGTATTTGCATCATCAGCTTAGATCTTGGTACATAATAAGCACTTAATGAATGCTCTTTCATTCAGTCAACAAACACCTACAGTGTAGAAGACACTATATTAGATATTGGGAAACAAAGATAAAAAACAATGACAGTTTCTGACTTCTGGGAGCTTACATGTAGCCCAATACAAGGAAGCTCCATCCTCTGGGACCCTGCAAAGTAAGTCTAATCCCTCTTCCACATCACAACCATTCAAACGCCTAAATGTAGCTATCATGTGCTCCTGAGTTTTTTGTCTCAAAGATAAACATTATCAATACCTTCAACTGATTGTCATGTGGCATGAGCTCAAGGCCATTTACCATTCAGATTGCCCTTCTCTGGACACTAGTTCATTAATGTCCTTCAAATATGGCCCTTGCAACTCGACACAATACTCCAGAAATGGTCTGACCAGGGGAGTAGAATTCCACTTTCCTATGAGCACATCTATGGAAAGTGAGGTATATTAGCAGTACTAAGACAGCACCCTGCAGTGATGTGGTACTTTGGTGCTCATTGCATTCCCAGAACCTTGCATAGGGCATTTCAATAAATACTTACTGAGGGTTTTGTTATTCTTTGGGGGGGGGGGCGGTGTTAGAGAGGAGGAGAAGGAGGGAGAGAAAGAGAGGGAGAGGTGGAGAGAGAGGGGTCAGGAGGGAGTGGGGACAGGGCAAGAGTGGGGGGGAGAAGGAGAGAGAGAGGGAGGGGGAGAAAGAGAGAGAGAAGAGAGAGAGAGAGAGAAGAGAGAGAGAAGAGAGAGAGAGAGAAGAGAGAGAGAGAGAGAGAGAGAGAGAGAGAGAGAGAGAGAGAGAATAACAATGCTTGTTAATTGAAACAATGAATGGGGTAAAGTGACTTAGCTCAAGTCATCAATGTAGACAGTGGTAGACCTATAATCAAAACCCAATCTCCTAACTCTTAAGTTAATGCTCTTTCTCTTATCAGTTACTCGGAATGTGTCATGAAGCTAATGTCAAAGGAGCCTTTTCAGGTCTGGAAGATGTTCCAGGAAACCTTGTGAAGACCCCCTGCTTTGGTACTTCAAGACTGACATTAGAAATTTAGACCTGGTTGGCAGGACAATAGAAAACATAGACCTCAGCCAGTTTTCATTCTTCAGATCACTGGGTTCATGTGCCCTAGATGGTTTAGGAACTCAATTGGGTCCCAAGGATATGGGCAGAAATACGTAGTTTCCCCGATCAGTGCTTTTCATTCCACTACTCAATGAAACAGATGGGCCACAGATCCATTTACTCATTTACCCTGGATGAATTTAATCTTACTTTACTGCTCACGTTGGTAAAACATATTGAATACTCACACCATTCAACAATAAATTTAGAATGGAGCGAACAACAATATTATCAGCAACTCTGAATTTGGAAGATGGCAGCATCTGTTGGCAACATGAAATTATCCCAATGATAACTTTCCATTTAGGTGGCAAGGTTACTGCCCCTGAATAATTTCATTTATTAGCTTATGAGTCTGTGATGCCCCATATCATCTGCATTACTAATATCCAGAACATATCCAAATAGCCATACGGGTACACACAAAGAGGGAGAAGTCCCAAGCAATTATTCCACAAGAGGAGTAGGGTTAATTGTCACTACCAGAGCCATAATCTACTAATTAATTCACAGCTCAACGGGCCACAGGCAGAGCCATCTGTGTAACTATTTGTACCCGCTCCCAAGAGGAAGAGGGAAATAGGTGGAACTCTTGGAACAGGTGATGGTGCTGCATTGAGGAGGGTCCATCCCCTCGACACAGCTCAGTGAATTCCATTCAGAAAACATCTGCTGGTGCTGTTGACTGGCTCTGATGGGAGCTGCTTCTCCGGAACAGTTGTGAAGTGCAAAGGAGCATGGTCTCTGGACACAGCTGGGGTGCTGAGCCTTTTCATTAGGTAAACAACTAAGGGCAGGTAGGGCTAATTGAACTCAACTGTTTGGTGACAGACAGGGTAGGGCATTTACTTTTGCAGGCTGAATCTGTGAGCTGCTCCAAAATCCAACAGCTGAGACAGATAGACAGGGCCTGTCCAAATCAGATGTGGCAATTTAATTAAAACTACGGAACTAGTAGACCAGTAGTCTGCAATATTTGGGCTAATTATAATGATAATGATTCGCACTTCTCTATCCATTCATCATCTTTCATATCCTTTCCTCATACCAACCTTATAAGACAGTGAAGGTATTACTATCTCCATTCTACAGATGGGAAAACTGAAATCACATGGCTACTTAGTGTCAGAACCTGGACTTGAACCCAGATCTTCTGCTTTCTGGTCTGCTGCTTATTCTTTTACAAAAATATTGTATACTGGTGAGCATGGACTCTACTACATCTACTACAAACCCAACATTTTATAGACGGTTATTAGACATCTATTTCCTCTACTATCAGCTGTCACTTTTTAATTCTATTGGTATGTCATTGCTTATAATCTGTCACCTTGGATGTAAGTTTAGGGGTTAGGGCCTAATGTTGTTTCCCTTTTTTTTTTTTTTGGTCTTTAATGAATTTAAGAAACACAAACACTCAAATACACCAAGAAGAACAATGAAGAGAACTGCATGTGAAAACAGTAAACTTTTGTCACTGGCTCCATTTTTCTTAAGTACAGCACATATGCTTTATGACTCTTATTTACCACAGAGACTTCCAGAACAGGTCAACTATTGCATGCTGAATACTTGAAGGTACCAGAATTCTGACTTGTGAATGAGTGATGCAGTGGTCTTATTCTCTAAAAGTTTTATGTATGTAGCCTCAACTCGTAGTCCCGTGGATTCTTACTAGGGAGGGGGACTACTTCGTATTCTTCATTTTATCTATTCTGTTGTATCAAATACATAGGGCTGACAGGTACATCAGAGATCATCTAATCCCATCACCAAAGAAATGATTTGCCCAAGGTCACCATGGGATTAAGTGGCAGAGCCAGGACTGGAGTGTGGGTCCTATGACCATTTCCACTGTAATATGGAGCCTCCAAGTAAATAAATACTTGTTGACTGATGAATGGTAGCAAAATAGATAGAGTGCGGGATCTAGAATCAAGACCTGAGTTCAAATTTTGTCCCAAACACTTAGGAGAAGGGAATGAAGGGGAGGGGAGGAGATGGGGGGGGAATGGAGAGGAGAGGGGAGGAGAGGGGAGGGGAGGGGAGGAGGTGGGGGGGAATGGAGAGGAGAGGGGAGGGGAGGGGAGGGGAGGGGAGGAGAGGAGAGAGATGACTGGAGATGACTCCCATTGTAAAACTGACAACCAGATAGGAAACCACACTGGTTACCAATGAAGTTACTTATGGAATTTATAACAAATTCTTCAGACTTTATCTTTTTGGCCAAATTAAGATATAATTTATCCTGATATTCCTGAGTATATCTTCTATAACCAGCCTTTTCCTTTTGTCTCCAATATGAAATTAAGCATGCAATAAATATCATCTCTCTTATTATACACTGTGTCTCCCCTTGAAGTGGTTCTCATAAGGACGTGAGAAATTTTTGACCTCATAGTTCTCTTTAAACTCTGTTTTATGTTGAAATCTTGGAAGACACATTAACTTTCACCAGAGGGCATCATGAGCTTATGGATTTGGTAATTTCTGTAGAGTATTTGCTGAGAAGCAGATAAAAGAATCAGGTTGGCGCTCTCCTCCCACCCCCCAATCCCGTTATATCTTTTTGGATCATTTGAATTGTATATGGCTTTCTATTTAAGTCAGTCATTTGCTGGCAGCAAAACTAGAACATTTCCTGTTTTTCCTCTCACTGTAATCAGGATTTGGCTGTCCAAATTAGGGCTGCCCTAATTACTGCTCAGCAGGTGCCAATCCTGGGGAGGGCAATAAATGGGGAGAGAGGAAGTGAGAAAGGACACTCGGCATTTTCATACTCATCGAAAAGGAAAACACCTTCTCCCTTGCCGGTAAGATTTGATTAGGTAACAAGCTATACACACCAGGGTATGTGTGTATTGTTGTATAACAATCATAAAAGAATTTCCTATTTATTCATCTCCAAGGCTTTTCAAGAGTTACTTCACCCATCTCTAAAATGTCTCTCTGTATGTGTGTATGCATGCATGCATGTGTATATACACATGCACATATGTATGTGTGCACGTATGTATGCATGTACGTATGTATACACACACCACTGGCATGTTATTCAAGGACTTTAGTGCACAAAAACTGAGTGAAGAATACCACATCTACTGGAGGGATGGGATAACATAGGCAGGTAGCATCAAAAGGCTGTCACTGCCATTGGCATTTAGATAGAATGATAGGAAAGGTAGCCATTGTCTTGGGAAGAAATCCTTGGAGATTTCTCAGGAGCAAGTCAGTCAAGACACACTTAATAAGTGCCATTACTATGTGCCAAACAAACTCTTTATAAGTGCTGGAGATACAGAAAGAGGCAAAAGATAATCCCTTCTCTCAAAGAACTCATAATCTAAAAGGGGAGACAAAATATA
Source organism: Trichosurus vulpecula (assembly GCF_011100635.1). Classification (NCBI taxonomy): domain Eukaryota; kingdom Metazoa; phylum Chordata; class Mammalia; order Diprotodontia; family Phalangeridae; genus Trichosurus; species Trichosurus vulpecula. The sequence continues at coordinate 113,915,542 of NC_050577.1, forward strand.
TGAACAAGAGATATACAAGACAAATAAGAAATAATTAAAGAAGAGGAGGTCCTAGAATTAAGAGGGGTTGGGAAAGGCTTCCTGGAGAAGATGGGATTTCAGTTAGGACTGGAAGGAAGCCAGGAGGTGGAGGTGAGGCAGGAGAGCACTGAAGCCATGGTGCAGAGCCAGGGTAAAAGCCTGGGGTTGGGAGATGGAGTATCTTGCAGAAGGAACAGCCATGAGGCCAGTGTCACTGGACTGAAGAGTTCATGACAGGGAGTACAGTGTAGAAAGACTGGAAAGGTAGGAGGTTAAGAACGGCAGAATACCAAACAGAGCATCTTATATTTGATCCTGGAGGTGATGGGGAGCCACTGTGTTTACTGAGCAGGGGAGATGACATGGCTGTGTGTGCTTTAGGAAAATCACAGCCACTTTGGTGGCTGAATGGAGGAGAGACTTGAGGCAGGTTGACCCACCAGCAGGTTACCGCAACAGTCCCAACACAAGGTGACGAAAGCCTGTACCAGCATGGTGGTAGTGTCAGAGGACAGAGGGGGGCACATATGAGATGGTACAAAGGTGAAATCAACAGGATACACTAGCAACATAGGCTAGCAGAAAGGGAATAAGCAACATGTAGTTTAGATACTGGTCCTGAATCCTCATTAACCTCTTCATATCACTAATCACAGACTATACAGTCTAGTGGAGGACAGACTTGGAATAAAGAGGACCTAGGTTCAAACCCCAACTCTGATACTAGTGGGTACATGGTAGGCATTTAATGACTAATTGTTTTTGTTTGGATTAATTGACCCTTGGAAATTCACAACTTCTCTGGACTTCAGGAAACTGACCTAGGCCAAACAATATTCAATATGTATGGGTGGAAGGAATTTCCACACTAAAAATTCCCCAAATTCATAAAATCATAGATCCATAGCATTAACTATTTATATCACCGAATTCATCATTATTACTATGACATAGAATTCAATAAATTCTCATAATCTATATGGCACCAACTCAGTTATTTCATTAAATGTAGGAAAGGTATGGAACCAGGCAGCTTGGTGGTGCAATGGTTAGAGTGCTGGACCTGGAGTTAGGAAAACATCTTCTTGAGTTTAAATCTAGCCTCAGATACTTAGGAGCTTGTGACCCTGGGCAACTCACTTAACTCTGTTTGCCTCAGTTTCCTCATCTATAAAATGAGCCAAAGAAGGAAAGGGCAAACCACTCCAGTATCAGAGAGAAGAATGAGTTGCTCAAAACTTATTTTGTTTCTCTTTTCTCATCTTTCAAGAAATTATCAAGGAAAACTGTCCTGATATTCTAGAACCAGAGGGTAAAGTTGAAATTGAAAGACTCCACCAATCACCTCCTGAAAGAGATCCCAAAAGGAAAACTTCCAGGAATATTGTAGCTAAACTTCAGAGTTCCCAGTTAAAGGAGAAATTATTGCAAGAAGCCAAAACAAAACAATTCAAGTATTGTGGAAACACAATCAGGATAACACAAGATTTAGCAGCTTCTACATTAAGGGATTAGAGGGCTTAGAACATGATATTCTGGAGGTCAAAGGAGCTAGGATTAAAACCAAGAATCACCTACCCAGCAAAACTGAGTGTAACCAATGAGGGGGAAAAATTGATATTCAATGATGTAGAGGAATTTAATGCATTCTTGGGAAGCCAGAGCTAAATAGAAAAGTTGACTTTCAAATATAAGACTCCAGAGAAGCATGAAAAGGTAAACAGGAAAGAGAAATCATAAGGGACTTATTAAAGTTGAACTGTTTACATTCCTACATGGAAAGATGATATTTGCAACTCATGAGACCTTTCTCATTATTAGGGTTGCTGGAGGGAATAGACAGATAGACAGACAGACAGACAGATAGACAGACAGACAGACAGACAGATAGATAGATAGATAGATAGATAGATAGATAGATAGATAGATAGGTAGTGGGCACAAGGTGAGTTGAATATGAAGGGATGATATCTAAAAAATAAAAGTAAGGGGTAAGAGAGAGGAATGTACTGGGAGAAGGAGAAAGGGAGAGGTAGAATGGGCTAAATTACCTCACATAAAAGAGGCAAGAAAAAGCCAAAACCGGACTTGGCTTAAGGAAGGAATAAGATACACACTCACTTGTGTAGGGAAAAGTAGGGGGGAAAGGGAGAAGAGGGGGTGATAGAAGAGCAGGAAGATTGGGGGAGGAGTTAATCAGCAGCAAACACTTTTGAGGAAGGACAGGATGGAGGGAAATCTAGTTCATTTTTCCCAACATGACCATCATGGAAGTGTTCTGCATGCCTACATACGTATGTTGAATTGCTTGCTCTCTCAATGAGGGTGGGTGAGAAGGGAGGAAGGAAGAGAATTTGGAACTCAAAGTTTTAAAAAACGAATGTTAAAAATTGTTTTTACATGCAACTGGGAAATAAGATACACAGGCAATGGGGAATAGAAATCTAGCTTACCCTACAGAAAAATAGAAGGGGATAAGAGAGGGGGGCCGGTGGTAGAAGGAAGGGTAGATTGGCGGAAGGGGTAATCAGAATGGGGTGGTGGGAGAGGAGAGATGGGAAGAAAATTTTAAACTCAAAATTTTGTGGAAGTGAATGCTGAAAATGAAAATAAATGAATGAATGAATGAATGGATAAATGAATGAATAAATAAATAAATAGAAATGTGGAGGCGGGAAATCAATTTCACAAGTATAATACGAGGAAGCCATGGATAGACAGCAGTTGTTTTGAGAAAGCTCTGATGGTCTAAATGGATTGCATGCTCAATGTTAGCAGTATGATGTGGCAATCCAAAAAGCTATTGCAATCTCGGGCTGTGTTAAGAGGCACATGATTTCTAGGAAGAAGGTGATAGTCTCACCGCAGTCTGCCCTCGTCAGACCCGGTCTGGAAAATTGTGTTAAGTTCTGGGTGTCACAGATTAAAAAGGACATTGATAAATTGGAAAGTATCTATAGGATGGCAAGCAGCATGGTCTTGAGTCCATGGCATAGGAGGATCAGTTAAAGGAACTGGAAACATTTAGCCCAAGGAAGGAAAGAATCTTGGGGAATCTGATAGTTGTCTTCAAGTGTCTGCATGGAGAATAGAATAAATTTGTTGTTTGGCCTCAGTGGGAAAATACAGAGCACTGGGGTAGAAACTGCAAAGAAGCAAATTTAAGCTTGAGGTCAGCTTGCTAACAATCAGCAGGTGAAAAGTAGAAGAGGCTGGATGAGCATTTGTTGGGTACATTATTGTGGGGATTCCTTTGAGGATTGGCTGGAGTAGGTCATTGCTGAAGTCCCTTCCAACTCTCAAATCCTGTGATTCTATTCTAGGAAGTCAGTCAAGCTCCTTGAACAGAGATGTGACACAGTTGGACAATGAGCTTTAGGGACAATTCTCTGGCACCAAGGCATGGGACAGATTGGTGTGAAGAGACCAATTATGAAATTACTGTCAGAACCCCATTTAAGAGGTGAAGCATGAGATGGCTGGTACCTGTAGGAGTGGAGATAACTTAAGGGGGTACAATACACTTTGCTTCCTCCAATAAAAATTTTAGAATAGAAGATATCTTTTGTTTACATGGATGATGGGAGAGGGAGAAAGAAGCTGGTTAAGGTTTGCTGGTAGTCTTAATGAAAGCACTAGGGGATAGAAGGAATTTAAGAAAATCAAACCTGATTACTGAGAACAAATTCTCTAAAAATCTGTCTTTGCAAGGGTAATGGTCCTTTTTTCCCACTTATTTTTTTGAGGCACTCTTCTGAGACCTGTCAGTGAAGACTAATAACAAGTCATTTTCTTTTTCTCTTCTGGCTTAAATAATGTTGACAAGTGAATGTCTGATGTAGGTTAGAGCACTGCTGTAAATGAGGCCAAGGTCACAAACTTAACTTTTGAGGCCCAGTTTCTTCCTGTTCTGATTCTGTTTTGTATCTACAGAATACACCTCTAGGTCTAGGCACTTTTGTGGTTTTGATTCTAGGAGGGAACAGCTAAGACAATAAAGTCACATTACTGTACGTATATCTGTACTACGAGAAAATCCAATCCAATAAACATTTGTTAAACTCCTACTATGTGCCAGGCACTGTGTTAAGCATTGGGGATACAATTAATAAAAAGGAAGACAGTCCCTAACCTCAAGGATCTTACAATCTAATGGGGGGAGGCAATACACAAAAGAAGGCAGGAAAGCAGCGAGAGGATTGAGGGGGGACAGCAGGACCAGGGCCAAAATCTTGTTCCATGGAGTTGAAACCAAGTAGGGCAGCAGATGTAAAGAGCAGAGCGCTGAGAGTTCAGCCTCTGCCCTTTAATAAAGGAAGGCAATGGGAATAGCTTGTTATTTCTCTCACTAATCAGAGCAGACAGGAGGCTGAGGGAGATAGTGTCAATTTAGGCTTGACTTAGCTGCATGGTCATGAGAAAATCAGCTTTACTAAAGGGGAAGTGTGGGCAGGGGGAATATCATTAACATCCTCTCCATGGACAATAGAAGACATGGTTATTGGTAGATGATCCTCTTTCCATAAGGAATAGCTTAGATTTTTACAACAGCCTATCTATATCTGAACCATAACCTTATATGAAGAAAAATCATTTGTTCATGGACTGCTGTAGAACAGATCAGTTTAAGAAAAGAAAATAAGGAAGTGGAGAACTCATTCAATCACTGCTTTTGTTCTTAATTATCACCCAATAATTATCCAACTGGTTTTGTTTAAGGGATTTATTATTCTTTTTTTCATAACATTTATCAGAGTTGCCTCTTTCTCTCTATTCTCATTATCTTGCAATCTGGATTATGGCAAACTATTTCCCCAATCTCTCTCCACTTCAAGCCATTTTATAAACCCCATTCACTATGGCATGCCCTGCCTTCTACAAAAGTTCCAGAATCCTCACTCCAGAAGGCAAGGATAAGCCACCTTACCTATCTAACTGTTGCAACCATTTGGCTAGCAGCTGCTGTGGGGGGTGAAAGACCAACACAAGCCCAAAAACAAGAAAGCTGCCAGCACAGGTTCTTTTGATCTGCTTTACTAAGGAAAGCAATGTTAAGGAGTTAACAATCTTATTTCAATCCAACATACAAATATCATTCACTTAGTTCAGAGGAAAAAGCCAGCACCCTGAACTTCAGAGCAAACACAAACAAATTACAAACATCAACAGACAGACCTTGTCTGATTCAAATCTCAATGCATAGTTAGCAGGGTTTAACAAAGTCCCAAAATTGGGGTTTACAAGCTGGAGGGCTCTTAACTACAGCTGCCCAGAGTCTCCACATCAACAGGCCTCCAAGAGTGAGAGCCCGAAGCAAATAGCTCTGTTTTCTCTTTTTATACACTCTTTAGCCATTATCAAACATCATCTGAACAACCAGAACTCAGGCTCCTACTACTGGCTCTAGTCTTAGCAACTCCCCTTAGGACCCTGAGGGCTTCACACCCACATAGGCTTAGCACCTAGTAGATAGGGGTTTGGGCCTGGGGCTTTGCACCTAGTAAGGCTCAATCAAAGACACTTAATTAATCATTCTAAAACAGTAAAAGTCCCTACTCAGTTGATATTACACTAACCTCTACCTGAGCTATAAAGTCTCATTTCTCTTCACTGTCTCCACTACCCTCCATGTTCACTTGCTCCTAACTCTTGAGTCTTTACTCATTCTCATTCTTCCAATTCCTTCGAATTCCCCAAAGCTTTCCTCTTCTCTCTTCACCTAACTATACGTTACCCTTCCCTCATAGCTGGCTTATTGCATCTGCTCTATGAACTTTTCCTTAAGTACTGAAACCAACACTAATCTCATTCCTTTTCCTTTAATTTGCTATACTGCTCAAGTGGGCCGCTTATGCCTATATAAGTCATAAGTTTATTAAGTCAGGGACCATGTCTCGTCTTCCACCTTATTTGTATTCCCTATAACGCCTAACAGACCCTTAATGATGGGCATGGAAGGCACTTAATACTAACTTCCAGAATGAGCAGTCTTTGGACATTGATGTGGTTCATATTATGTAAGAACTAAAAAACTCTCCAGACAGCTGAACTATGGAAGACTTTTCTCCCCCTTGTTCCTTTTATAGGTTCTTCAGGAGAACGACTGTGATCTTCTCTATAAACATATGGTATCTCAGAGAAAGGAAGGCTGAAAATGACTTAATAAGTTTTCCATATCCATAAAGTGTCAACCAAAGGAAATAGACTTAAAATCATAGAACATCAGAGTGGGAAGGCACTTTAGTTATCATCTAGTCTCAAGCTTCTTAACCTAGGGTCTCTGAATGTAAAAAAAAAATTAATGAGTCTATTTCAATAATTGTTTTTCTTGTAATCCCATGTATTTTATTTTATAGATTTAAACACCTGATTCTTAGAAGGGGTTTATAGGCTTCACCAGAATGTCCAAGGGGTCCATAGCCCAAAAAAGGTTATAGTCCTGATATAGTGCAAGTCATATACAAGAAGAAATTCTACCTACAGTAACCCTCCAGGCAGTCCTCCTGCCTTCAGTGAAAGCATGCCAATGATGGGGAAAGTCACTACCCTGGACATAGCCAGCCCATTCCAGCTCTACTGAAGAAAAAGCATTTCCTTTTATTAAATCCAAATCTGTCTCCTTCTATAGCTTCAGGGGCAGCAGGAGATACAGATGAAAAGGAACTTCCCAAATGAGAGGAAGGAAAAGAATTAAGGAAGGTTAGTAAGGGAGTTTATGAATTCACCTTCTTTCTCTGGTGCTCATTAACAAGAGGCAGAAGACCGAGACACTACATAAAAGCTGAAGGTCCCTTCCACACTGAAGATTCCATGAGGCCTACGAAGGCTCATCTAAGCCATTCAGAGGGAATCATAAGAAACTTCAGTCATATCCCCTATCTTTCATCTTTTAGTGCGCACACACGCACGCACACACACACACACACACATACTTCAGCTTTCTGGCAAACTTGGGGCTGCACATTTTGCTGTAGGGCTATGAGTAAGAAAAATTATAATCTCTCCATGAGTGAACAATGAACGATGTGTCTCTGAAATCAATGTGTTCTCCTCATAAAAGTAGTTTTCTACCTGTAGGCAACTGTGCAGGTGTCCTTGTACTCTTGGAGCTTAACACACACCATGTTGAGGAACTGATCGGAGTATGCACTGAGGTCATGCATCAGGTTCATGAGGTCTTGCACGGTCTTCTCCACAATTATTGTGCTCTAGAAAAGGAAATGCAGACAGAACAGAAGGCTGTGAGATCTTCACACAGGGAATGAGACAGTAAGAGAAATAATACAATAACTTAAGATGCTGACATTGCCTGAAGTGAGAAAGAAGAATGGTTATGAGAGTCAGCAGTGACGTTGCACACAGGGCTGCTTTTTCAAGGGCTTTGGAACACTTACATGTTGCATATTTAATCCTTAAAGTTTCACATTGTACTGCTCAACTTCAATAAGGCATTTCTGGGAGTTTCTGCCTAATTTGAATCAACTAGATCATCTCACTGCCCTGCTGCAAAGATCAGAGACCCAGGTCAGGACAGAAAGAACAACACAGAGGGATTCCACAACTTCGAATACTTGAAATTCACTGATTTGAGGAAAAGATGAATTGCTTGGGAGCCAGCGAAAGTAGATTTATGTTCAGAAGCATCAATTTCTATTTGTGCAAGGAACTATGGGAAATACACTTTATTGTTTACATAGTAAAATTTCAAAGGTATAAAATGAGGAAAATATTTCCTGGCTATTCCTTATTTCCCAAGGATATTGAAACAATATGCTACATAAGAAGTGCTTTGAATTCCTAAGAAGAAGAGAACTACATAAATGCAAGGCTTTATTACTGTTGTAAAAGCAGAAACAGTATCACCTTAAATTAATGGAGAGTTTTTAAAGGACTTTTTCAAGCTGTTACACCTGTTACCTTCACAATAATCCCATGGGGAAGATAATATAGGTATTCTCTCCATTTTATAGATGAGGAAAATAAGGCACAGAATTTAAGCCACGGATTTATCCATGGTCTACCAGGTAAGAGCAAAATTAATCGATCAACAAGCATTTATTAATTGTTTACTCTGAGCCAGGCACTGTCCTAGGCACTAAGGATACAAAGGTCCCACCATCCCTTGCCCCCCACTGAATTCCTACTCTCAAGGAGCTTCTATTCTACCAGGGGATGTTAAAAGCAGAAATTTGTTCTGACCCTAAGGTACCCTTTTCATTTGACCACATTATTTCTTTGGGAATTTTTGTCTATTTTAAAAATGAAGGAAATAAACCCCAAAAGAAGAAAAAATATTATTTACATTTTACCCATAGGGATCAGTTACATAGCAAGTCACGTCAAACCTGAAAAAGACATCCTTGTGCAATATTCATCAACATATAAACTTGAAGATTGCCCCTTCTGCAGTGTTTAACCTCCTCATTTGCACTACCTTCCGAGCGACTTACGCCTCAGACTCCCCCAACTGATTCCCGTGGATCTTTACCTTAGTGAAATACCAGCCTCATGCTCAACAGCCCGGACTCCTGTGTTGTAGAGCATATATGTACGATATATCTATGGAGGCCATGGTAAAGATAAAATGATTTCTAAAGTGCTAGTTTGAGGCTGACCTGTGAGGGAAGTTTTAAATTAAATAAATAGCTCAATGTGAAAAATTCAATCATTAGAAATGGCCAAATCTACATTTAAATTAGATTGTATTTATCTGAAAATGATTAATCCAATGAGTTGGGAAATCTAAAAAGAAGTCCTACTCCAAAGGCTCATGGTGATAAGGAGGTGACCTGGGATTCTGGAAGAATGGGTCCATAGAGCACAAGCTTTAGCAGATTCTTCAAGCTGGAAAGCCTTTGGATATGGGATGGTGCAAGACTATGTGTCTGTTGTCTAAAGATCAACTTAGCCAAGTACATCATTTACCACTAGAAAGCTGGCTACCAGGCCTTGTTAAGATGAATCAATGGCACATGAAATAGACAAAGATATGAAATGGTTCTCAATCTTTCATGCTTCCTTTCTGTTGCTATAATGATGATGATGGAGTGGCTGAATGAGGAACAGGAGGTGCTAAAGATTCATGCAGTTCATGGAACATCTGTAAACATTAATATAATTCTTGTCCCTCAACATGCCATCCTTGTTTAATATTACTCAAAGAAGAGAAATACATTCATGTTGATGTTCTAACTATAAGTGAAATAGAAAGATATAGAGAAGTTCCAAGTATATGGAGGACTGACTTGGGGTTTGACAGCATGGTGAATAGAGATGTTGGCAGAGTTGAGGTCAAGGGGTTTCCAGAGACAGCAAGAAATATCATTCTATTGGTTATTTCCGCTCTTTTCCCTTTCAATATTCAAGGCAAGCATAAAGAAACAAGTTACCATAATTATAACTGCATTGCAGAAAATGAAATAGAGAAAGTCTATGAAGAACTTAACAAGATACTTTAAAGTCAGTTACACTATACATTGATACTCAATGTCTTCAATGCATTGGGGAAAATGGCAAAAAAACCCCCACGTATATGGATATACTGTACTAAGGAGACATGGACTAAACATTCCAAGTAACATCATTGGTTAAAAGGGGATAAGATGTTGAAATGACCTTTGGAATTGGAACATTCTGTGGCCAAGATGAGTTGTAACTAGAGGAGGCAGCATGACTTTAGAGACAGAATACTGGATCTGGAGTCAGAAAGACTTCAATTCAAATGGTCCCTCATACAATCACCAGCTAAGTCATTTAACCTCTCTCTGTACCTTAGTTCTTCAGCTCTGAAATGAGGGCATTGGACAAGATGGCCTCTAAGATCACTTCCAATTCTACATCTATGGTCCTATTAATATACCATACACATGTATATATGTGTATGTGTATACACATACGTATGTATACATATACACATATATACATATGTGTGTACATATATGCACACACACACACACACACACACACACACACTATAATGATAGAACCTGGACCCATGATTTCATTAATACAGGAAACTCTAAGGTGAAGAAACTTCCTCTTCATATACAAGCTAGTACCTTAGAGAGTTACCTAGCACTAGGAAGTTAAGTTGCTTGCTTAGGATAGTACAGCCACTTTGGATCAAGTATTTGAACTAGGTCTTCCTGGTTTCAAGGTTAGTTCTCTGTCCAGTGTGTTACATTACACCACCAACTAAAGAAAGATGAACAGTAAAATGAGTGACTGGGATATAGGATCATGTGGGGTGGGAATGCAGTGAGAGAATTCATTCCACTGACCACTCAATATTTGAAGTGAGAGAGAGAACTTCCTTCAGCGGTCCCTTGGTGACTTCAGGGCATCCATACCTGTGCTACTGGGAGAGAAAAATATGTGGGGGTTGGGAGGCAAGGGGTTTTGTGCTGAGGGCACACGGAAAATTTTGTGTAATACAGATGGGAACCACAACTTTGGGAGTTAGAGGAAACAGGGTCTGCTCTGCATCTATAAATAGTTTCTGCTCTGGGCTAGCTAAAAAGAGCACACGGATCTCTGGGTTCAGAGTGGGAGTGAATAGCAAAACTGGACTCAGCAGGAACTGAGTCTAGGAGTTTGTCTGTATCCCAGGATAGTGCATAATTGGCCATATGATGGGCCAGCTGCAGTATGTCTAGTTTAACATTATGTTGGGAAAAAAAAAAGTGGTTTGAGACCAAGAAATGAAAGAGGCCAAAGGTGCATAGACTACTGAGAAGCCATACACTGCACAACATGAAAAACTTCTTTAAGAAGAGTAAAAAAGCAATGGCCAGTCCTGAATGACATCATTTAAAAAAAGAAAGTGACTATATCTTAACAGACAGAAAGAAAAAAAGGAAAAACCCCATTTAAAGACACCGAAGTCATTTGGAATTCATTCTTTGTACGCTGTCAAATGATTGGTTAGAGTAAAGGTCAAACTAAATACCATGTGTGTGATAATAGAAGCTTTAACCTACCCTTTGTTTAAAATATTTACTGCTTTTTTTTACATCTCCTACATTTCCCAATGTCTCACAGAGAGCCATCTCTTATAGCAAAGAATTTTTAAAAAGAGGAAAAAGTCTATTATATGCAGAGTTCCTAATCCATAGCTTGTTTTGGGGGCCTAACTTGGTCGTTATAATTTCTCAGCCTTCTGTTAGGAATGTTTTATTGTGACATTGCTGCAGCCATTGTGAATACTGTTTCCCTGGTTTTGTTAATTTCACTTTAAGTGTTCCCACATTTACCTGTGCTCATTACATTAAAGGTTTCTTATAGTACAGCAATGTTTCATTAGATTCATGTACTCAATTTGTTTAATCATTCGCTTATTAATGGGCATCTTTGCTTTCAGTTCAGCACCACCATAAAAAGTGCCGCTATAAATATTTTGGCTTAAATGGGATCTTTCTTTTTGTCGCTGATCCCTTGCAGGTATTTCTGGGTCAATGGTTGTAAACATTTGTTCCCACATAATTCCAAATTGATTTCTAGATTGTTGGACCAATTTATAACAGTGTGCTAGTGTGTCCATATTACTCCAACCCTCCCAACACTAACTATTCTCATTTGTAATCCTGGTCAATTTGCTGGGTATCAGGCAAAACCTCTTATTTTGACTTACATTTCTCTTACTATTAGTGATCTGGAGCATTTTTCATATGGCTGTTAATAATTTGTATTACTTTTTTGTGTTATTTCTTTTAAAAAATGTTCATTTTCTTGACCATTAATCTATTAGAAAATGGCATTAGGTCATATATATTTACTTGTGGTATACATCTTGGAAATGAGATCTTTTTCAGAGATATTTGATATGAGTATTTTTCTCAGACTATCTTGGTTTTTTTTAAAAGTTGTTAACTTTAAAAGTGGGAAATAGAAAAAAGTAAGAACATTCACCAATCACTAGTTTTTAGAGAGTTTAAACAACATAAACCATTCCCCTCAGTGAAGAGGTGGAATGAACCCAGAAACCACTTCCACTAGCAAACATTTATTCTCTCTTTCCAAGTGGGGAGACACCACAGCTATGGGAAGCTAAGTTGATAGTATAAGCTTATTTTCAAAATATTTTGGAGGCCTATCGAAGAGCTATATTGACTCACAAAACTATAAAAAGAAATTGAGGAGAAAAGGAGCCTGTAGACAGCTTACCATGAAAGCTTGCTAATTTAAAACACTTCAAGAGTATTTGTGGATGAATGGGTGGAAGGACGAATGAAAAAGCATTTATGAAGCACCGCAGATATAAATATAAAAAAGCTAGACAGTTGTTGCCTTCCCAGAGCTTACATTCTTAATAAGGGAAGAGAATATATGTAAGGGAGAAGTAGCTGGGCTGGGAGATCAAAGGGGCAGTGAGTGGAACCATCTAAAATTAAGAAGATAACAAAGAGCTACAAAATGGAATATAGGCATATCTCTTTATACATGTGTGATCACATACAGCCAGCTCTATTTCTCTATGTAAGTTTACACATACAGAAAGACCTTGGAGAATGAGATAAACCACAAATTGGGCATGGAATTAAATAGGAGGAGGAAAATCAGGTGCATTTCCATTCAATTCAATAAGCATTTATTATGCATCTACCTAGTACCAGGCATATTTGTACTTCCAGTAATCCCAGACTGTTTGCTGCTGTGAAAGCCTGTAGTTTGAATACCAATATTCTTTCAATGACATCATATAGCTATGAGTCACCACTCTCTACAGTCTCAGAAGAAGGAAAATGGTAAGTTACTCCAAGGACAGTGGAAAGTTATATGTTTAATGGAAAGAGATCTAGCATGTTACCAACAGTGATTTGCCCATGGCATTTCACTGAGCACCACTTATGACTGAAAAAGGAGATGGGGCCAGTTGGCTAGGGAGGATAAGGAAGAATAAACAAGGATATCCTGAGTGCTATAATGGTACCATCAAGGTATTAAAGGAACAAAAAGAAAGGCCTCTCTGAAGTGGATGGATCCTCTATAAAGCATGCAGAGAAAGACTGACAAGAGCTGCAAAAGAGAAGGTATAGAGGGGATGTGATCTATGTTGTTGGAGGAAGTACCTGAAACAATGAAACCAGAGATGCCTAAAATTATCAATGCAAACCACAGGATTTTCTTATTTCTTTTGAAAATCAAAAGGAAAGGGAACAAAAGGAAATGAGGATATAAAGCACCTATGCACACAGCTTTTCCCAAGACCATGGAGGATTAGCTATAGCTATGAGCTATATCTGCATTCTTATTCAATTCTGCAGATCTCTTTACTTTCTTTCATTCCCTCCACCCCCTTTTTTGGTATATTAATCAGAAGGTGAGGTGAGGTATATTAATCAGAAAGTAGAGAGCAAGGGGAGAAGAGCTATCTTCTATAGGGCAAAACCTCATAGGAACCCAAATTACTGTCTCTATAGTATCCCCACAAGTACAACTTCCTTTTCTATATTGATTTTAAGATTAAAGCACTGCAGTTTCACCCTGATCCATAATCTTGTTCCTCTATATTTGCCTGTGAGTGACAGAAATTGATTCTGCTCTGCTCTATGTCCCCAAGCTGCTAAAAAGAATCTAAAAATCTCACCCAGATTCAAAATACAGGTTATGCCGCATCATGGGCATTGACAGCATCTCCTCACTGTGGGGCTCAGCCAGGATATGAGTTAGCCTTTGTGTCTTTAATGGTACTTTATATAGACACAGAGTTGTTTAAAATATTGTGCATTTGGGGGTAAATGGGTCAGGGAAAGGGCTCCACAATATAAGGAGAAGGGGTCGTTGACAAGATCAGAATCCAAAGAGCTCAGAGTGCAAAATCTGACCCCTACCTGACCAAATCGATGACAATTTCCCCACTAAATGGTTGTCTAACGTCTACTTGGAGATTCCTGTACTGATGTCTCCACTTTGAGGCAGCTCATCCCATTTATTGATGGCTGTCATCATTAAGGTTATTCTTACACTGAACTAGAATCTATCTCTGAATCTTCTGTCCATTGCTCCTAGTACTGTCTTCTGGGACCAAGTAGAACAGGATATCATGAAGCTCAGATTCAAACATTTTTCCAGTTTGGTAGGTCCTTCCTACACCTGAACTTGTGCTCCTCTGGCAGTGTCTTCCAGAACCCAAGACGTTGCTACACAACAAGGAAGCAAAGATAGAGAGGGGTTTTAATGGAGATTAACTTGCTCAGAGTGACTGAGTACTGTCACTAATTCACATTCTAATGCTAATTCACGTTCATAGAGCAGGGTTTATTAATTGGGCAAGATCAAATGCCCATATAACTCTCTGAGAGAGAACGAAGGTATCTCCAGATATAGCACAAATGAATCATTCAGAAGATGGCATGCTGTCTCAGGAGCCATTCTCCAGTAAAAGAAAAAAAATCTCTTCAGTAACTAGAATGTGAGTTAAAAAGGAAAAAAAAATTAAGTGATACCCTCAGTAATAGCCTGTGATTTAATAATGCATTTCTTCTGAACATCTCAAAGCACTGTTAAATGTATTCTCTAATATGCTTACAGCATTCCCAAGGAGAACTGGCAGGAATTATTTATTCACTTTTGACAGATGGAAAAAATTGACGGCAACAAAATGTTAAGTGACTTGCTCAAGGTTACACAGGGACAGTGTCATGATTAGATAGATCAGGTTTGGGGCTGAATATGAGCTCGTTTCATTTGGAGAACAGTGAGAAAACTGGCTTGATGGGAATGAAGGGTATATATTGAGGGATGGAGGAAGAGAAACACAGACAAGAAGGGTGGAGCCAATGACGGATTTATAATGATTTTGCTATCAGGCACCCACCACCGCCAGGTCCCCGGACGCTCTCTAATGCATTATGCAGTGTATTGAGTTTCAGCCCCATGAATAGGAAGAATAATGCTACAAGTCAGGTCCTTCTGAGAAGTACCTTGCTTGGTTTTACTGCCTCTCACCTCTAGGTTTTTCAATATAAAGCTGAATAGAAAAAAACAAAACAAATAAACAAAAAAAAAAACCCAACAACTGATTTACAGTCATTGGTGTATGGAGTTTGTATTCCATAAGGCAGTACTAGAGAAGTCCCTGAAATAATGAAACAAGAGAAATAAAGTATGATCCTAACAAATGTTTCCTTTGCATCTATTTTATTATGTCCAGAGCTTGTGCTAGCAGGATACCAGCATTTAGGGATTCAGAACTGAATGAATGCTTGTTGCAGCTGAGGGGTGTAACCAAAAATACATTTTGAACATTGGTCAGTGGAATTCATAATACCTAAAATTTGTCATCATTGTTGTTTTTCAGTGATGTCTGACTCTTCATGACCCCATTTGGGGTCTTCTTGGTAAAGATACTGGGGTGGTGTGCCAATTCCTTCTCCAGATCATTTTACAGATGAGGAAACTGAGGCAAACAGGATTAAGTGACTTGCCAGGGTCACATAGCTAGTAAATGTCTGAAGACATGAACTTGAAGATTTGAACTCAAGAAGATAATCTTCTTGCTCCTAGGCCTGGTGCTCTATCCACTGAACCACCTAGCTGCCCAACCTATTACTATGTTACTAAAAAATTGCAGTCATCTATGATTTGTGGCCAATTATAAACAACTGTGATAATTACTAGGGCAATGAAAATGAGGACAGAAACTGAAAAGAAACCACTTTTACTTCATTAATCTGTTGATTTGCACAATATTTAAAATGTTCACATGAGGCTGTATCTGTTAAGAAAGCAAAAGAAGTATTTCAGCCAGAGGTGGGTGTGTAAGTGTAAATCTCCAAGGAGGGTTTTCTCCCTAAAGAGTCTCTTGGTCTTTACTTTTCCTTTCTTCCAGGCAACCAGGAAATTGATTCCCTGCTTCTCTTATAATTACTAAAAACTATTTCTTCTGACCATGATTTCTGTTTCCTTGGCCCGCTATGTCCTGTAGATTCTCCTTTACCCTCTTGAACTTGAAGCAAGAATATAGTCCCTTTGAGGTTTTCCTGTTTTACTGTTGTAGTAACAATGTGAGGCAGCATGCCATCCTGGAGAATGGGCTATCAACAAGTCAAGACATCAAGCATTTATTAAATATCTAGCATGGGCCAAGCATGGTGCTAAGTGCTACTGATACAAAGAATGCAAAAAATGTAGGACAGGCCTAGGTTACAGAGGGACTCAAAAGCCAGAGGATTTTACGTTTGATCCTAGAGGTAATAGGGAGCCACAGGAGTTTATTGAATAGAGGGACGACATGCTCAGACCTTCACTTTATTTTTTTTCTTTCTTTTTTTTGAAGGGGGGAAGGCAGGGCAATTGCGGTTAAGTGACTTGCCCAAGGTCACACAACTACTAAGTGTGTCAAGAGTCTGAGGCCAGATTTGAACTCAGGTCCTCCTGACTCCAGGGCCGGTGCTCTACTCACTGCACCACCTAGCTGCCCCACCTTGATTAACTTCTTAAAGAGGCCTATTCACTGAATGGCATTGAATGGCACCTGAAAATACATTAGCCTGAAAGGGCCAGGGTCTCCCAATGCATCCTGGGCCATCTCTAGTCCTCCTGATGAATATCAGGCCACTGGACCCAGATGGTTCTGGAGGAGAAAGTGAGGCTGGTGACCCTGCACAGCCTTCCCTCACTCAAATCAAAGTCAACTGCAAGTCATGTCATCATTTCCCTGATGTCATGGTCCTCTTTGAGAACGAAGGACAAACATAACAACAGTTGCCCAGGTATGAGGTTATGAAGGCCTGCACCAGGATGCTAACAGTATCAGAGGCAAGAAAGGGGACACATGCAAGAGATGTGAAGGTAGAATCAATGGGATTTGGCAATAGATTGGATTTTGAGAGGGGAGAAAGAGGGAAGAGTTGAGGATGACAGCTAGGTTATAAGCCTGGGTGACGATGAAGATGGCAGTGACCTCAATAGTAATAGGGAAGGTAGAAAGGAGAGAGGGTATTGGAGAACAATCCAGTTTTAGACATGTTGAGTTTAAGATAAACAATTCGAGATAGCAGTGCTCCAGTCCTGCCTCTGACATGCACTAGTTGTCTCAGTGTTCCCAGGAAACTTTCTAAAAGTGGAAGTTACAGAAAAATTGTTGATTTATATTGGTGGGGTATTCTCATATTGAGTTTCTTATAGTGATGAAACCATAGACCCCAAATAGTACAAAAATCAAACCAACAGGGGGAATGCATAAGGAGTGAAATTTGAAAACAAGGGGAAAGTTTTAAGTCCTAACAGTCCTCAAGAGAAGTTGTCTCTAGTATTCACTGGCTTATAAAGCCAGATCTTTCTTACTTTACAGGCACATTTTCATCTCTACTCCTGATCATATCACCCACAACCACATCAACCTGCATGTAATACATTGCCTAGCACACAGGAGGTGCTTAATAAATGTTTGCTGATAGATGATTTCTGCAGAATCATAGATTCATAACTATAAGAGAACATAGTGGTAGAATGGTCCAACCCTCTCACTCTACAGTGAAGAAAGTAAGGTCCAGAGAAGTGACTTGGCCAAAGTTACAAAGGTTCAGAACTGAGATAGAGCTTTCTTCTCTATTGAGATCTATCTTTCCATAGTTATCAGTGACCTCTCAATTAGGAAATTCAATGGTCTCTGTTGTCTTTATCCTCCTTGACCTTTCTACAGTGAATGACCTTATGTCTCATTCCTCTTTTTGGATCCTCCTTCTTCTTTTCATTTCCATGATACTGATCTCCATTCTCTACCAACTTCACAGGCTGTTCTTTCTCAGACTACTCATTGGTTCATCTTCCTACTCCTGCCATATACATACGGGTGTTACCTGAGTGTCTGTGCTAGGTATTTTCTCTTTATGCACACACACACACACACACACACGTGTGTGTGTGTGTGTGTGTGTATTCTTTTCCTTGACATTATCTATTACTTTAAAAATTTCTTTATTTTAGCATGCATTTATAATCTATTCTCCCAACGTCCTCCTTCAGTGAACAAAAACAGAAGTAAAAACACACACAAAACCAAAAACAAAACATACAAAACACAAAACTGCTTATCATAAACAAGATAGTTCAGTGAAGCAATTCCTACATTGGCTGTTGCTGAAAATAGATTTCTGTCTCTCTCTCTACCTCTCTCTTTCTCTCTCCTGTTGCCCTTCTTGCAAGAGGTGAATGGCATGTTTCACCTTTTAATTTTACCTACTCCTATTGACTCATTTATTACCAATTGTGCAGAATGAGAATGATGGGGTAAAACAGACTGCCTGGTATTAAGGAGAACACAGATAATAAGGCAATAGAGGCAACAGGCATATAGACTATGTATTTGATAAATTTGATGGTGCGCAAAAAGATAGGAACAGGTAGAGCTGTAAGTAGGCCAGAGTGACCACTGTTGCATAAAATTTAGTGTATTGACAAAACTTACAGTCCTTTGACAACCAGAAACAACTGGCAAGAATAAATAGTTAAAATAGAGAACTATCACATGGTAGGCTACAGCGACTTCCTCCTTCTACCATCATATGATGGGCTCCTCAACAACAGCCTTATAAAGTTGGTGTCCTAGAGTCTCTGTCTCCACTGTTGCCCAACCAAGACCATGCTTCGTGTTGGTTATTCTGTGCACAAAAATTCCTTGTTATTCCTAGAAATAAGAAAGTATATAGAGAAGCCAGTAGAGTGGAAGTGAAGGCTGGATTACTTGCACCAATGATGACATTTCTTTAAGTCAGGAAAAAACTTCTGGTTCATACTATTATAATTTCAAAAGCCCCAAATGCTTCTCACTGATTGTTAGGTAAGAAGCACATGTCAGTGTGCGGCTGCCAAAAGCACTTCCTGTCTCACCCTCCTGACTCTTTCTTCCTCCAGAGTCATGAGATCTGGGGGTCCAAGAGAAGAGATTTTCTAATCTCTGATGAGAACAAAAGAAGTCATATACCGATTCAACCCCGTGGTCCATCTAGCCCCAAATTCTGTCTCTAAGTAAGTTTTTTAGCATAATTTTCCAACCCTTTTAACAATAGGTTCAGTGATCCAACGCTCTTCTTCTCAAGAATCCAAATAATATCTCAATTAATCTCCCAACGGGTTGTAGGGAAAGGAGAGAATCATTACTACCTCCATTATATAACAGCAAGCTTAACAGTTTAAATAAGATGTTTTGGGGACAAACATAAGACTTAAGAAAGGTGTTCAAGTTGCTCTAGAGCATCAGGACAAAAAAATAAGGCTAGACTGAAATGATTTCACTTTTTTTCAATCTCTAAAACTCACATTCTATAGATATGCGTTTTGGGTCATGCTGTGACTTTTCTGTGGGTGCAGAAATTCTTCTCGAGGTAGTGATTCTTAGGGAATTATATATTTTGCTGTAGTTATTAAAGAAAAAAAGCTCACATGTCCTTAGATGTATCCCTCAGCGCCCAAAAAACTACAAAATTCACAACATAAAACCTTGAAAACCTTCCTCTCTTTACTGGCAATGTCAGGGTCTGTTCAGCAGGGGGCTCCAGTGACCCATGCTGGGGCACTATTCATTAGGGAAGAGCTGCAAATATATCAATCACCATGTCAGAGAAGGAAGTCCAGCTTGAACCAGTGGGAAATGCATGCCCCACAAAGATCTGTTCCGCTCTGTGCCGGCTCACCTGTCTTTGGTGGCACATGCCATATAATAATCAATTATGTTGACAAGTTTCCGTACAAATCCTTTCAGCATCAGTTACTCATGTACCTCTGAGGGGAGGTGTGGAACACTCCAAGGAAGCACATGGGCAGGGAGCCTCGCTTCCAGGAAAATGCAACATATGGAACTGCTGGCGAGGAATACGTGTGTGTACGTGTATGTGTGCACATGCATAGACCTTCATCTTGGGGAAGCTTTGGGGTGGGGAAGGGGCTGAGCTATCCCTCTGAGTGGGGAGCCAAAAAACCAGAAAGCTGCCAAATCCTAAGAAAAGGATTTTCAGGTTCAAGAAAACTAATTGGGATCTGCCAGAGGATTCTGGCCATTGCAGGTTCAAACTTGACTGTTCTTCAAGGCACTCCCCATAATCCTGGCAGTATTCCATGGACTAATCAAAGGGTAGGGGGCAAAGCAAAAACACAGGAGAGTCATGAGACTAGTGTCCTTAACCCAGCTTTGGCTCTATTTACTTGGCATCAGTGGTCAAGGGGTTTCTCCTTTCCTCATCTCTAATGTACTGTAGTTCATAAATAAAATGGAGACAGGAAGAGCACCTACCACCCAAGGTGTCTGTGAGGATCAAGTGAGACAGTAAATCTCTGTAAGGTGTTTAGCACAGTTTCTGGCACGTAGCAAGTATTATTAAGTAGAAATGCTCGTTCCCTTCCCCCACTTACGGAAATACATAGATACAAGATGTTGTTGTTGGTCAGTAGTTTTAGTTATGTCTGACTCTTTGCGACCCCATTTGGGATCCTCTTGGCAAAGATGCTGGAGGGGTTTGCCATTACCCTCTCCAGCTCACTTTACAGATGAGGAAACTGAAGCAAACAGGGTGAAGTGACTTGCCCAGGGTCATGCATCTATTAAGTGTCTGGGGTCAGATTTTAATTCAGGAAGAAGAGTCTTCCTGACTTCGGGCCTGGCCCTTCATCCATGGCACCACCTAGCTGTACAGCATGACTGCAAGATTGACAATACCAAGTTTGGGGAACCAGAAGTTGGTACAGTTTGGCTGAAGTGTAGAGCACACAGAGGAATAATATGTAATGAACCTGCAAAGGTAAAGTGGATTTACAGTGAAAGACCTTAAATGTCTCTGCAACACAAATTGAATCTGTACTTCTTTCCGATCCAGGCTTTTATTACCTTTCATGTCCTATGACATCAGTCCCCTGTTCAAAAACCATCAATCAGGGATTCCTTATCACCTCTAAAATAAAAACGAACAAATAAAAAAGCAAATATGGCATTCAAGGTCTTTCACTATAAATTCACTTTACCTTTGCAGGTTCAAATCTGACCTCAGACACTTACTAGCTGTGTGACCCTGGCTAAGTCACTTAACCCTGTTTGACTCAGTTTCCTGATCTGTAAAATGAGGTCATCTGTGCACATGCTGTAAACATCCTGAGAAAAAGGAATATTTTTCCCCCTTTTTTAAAATCCCTGATGCACAGCAGTAGGGAGCCATGCACAGAGGAAGGGCTTAATACGTGTTTCTTGTATTAAACGGAACCCTAAGGCATAAATATGAAGCCGCCATGTAGTGTAGGGGGCTAGAGAGCTGAACATGGAGTCACCAAGACTTGAGTTAAAATTCTGCATTAGGTATTTACTAGCTATATGACCCTGGGTAAGACTCTTAACTTCTCGGCCTCAGGTTCCTCAGCTGTAAAATGGGGATGATAATGGTACCTACCTCCAAAGGCTGTTGTGAGAATTAAGTGAGATAATATATGTAGATTGTTTTGTTGATTTAAAAATATAATGAATGTTGGTGATTACCATCACGGACACTTCTATCCCATTGCAGTCCTGGCTCTAATACTAGCTAGCTATCTGATTTTGAGCAAGCCACTTCCTTTTTCTGGGCTTAGTTTTCTCATCTGTCAAATGACAGAAATGGGAGTAAATAAACTCTAAAGTCCTTTTTAGTTCTAAAAAGTATTTTTTTCCCCCAAAGCCTAAAACAATAAATTTCCCCCATGGATTACATTTGTCTTTGGCAAGGAAGCAGCTAATTCTCTAGGAAGGCAATAGTTAATGCTTATAAAGTACTGAAGTTTCTCTAGGGTAGGGGATATAAAAATACAAGGATTTATTAGATATCATTTATACAAAATTTTTCTTCCACTGTATAGCTTACCAATTATGGTGTTTTTCAAGGCCAAAGGCTGGCAGAGCCAAAGAGTTCAGCATTCTTAGCTACGTTCCTCTTACCCATCCTGGGGCAGAAAAAAGACAATGTTCAAAGGCTTTTTATCCTTGGTTTTTGTCTTTAAATGGAAAATGTACACTCTGCATATCCTTCCACTATCACCATTTATTTTTCTAGTCCAAAAAGCTGGAGGCCCAGGAAACTGCTGCTAAACATTGTCAATTCCACTACAGAGGGTGCAGAGAAGGGCTAATACATAATGTGTAAAGGAGAAAAAGAAAAAAAATGAAGTACCCAAAGATCCATTGCTCATGATTCTTTGTCTGGTCTATTACATTTTTAAACATTTTTAAAAATAGGAAATTAAAATTGAGCTCAAAAAGACTCAAAAGAATAATAAAACCATTCAAAAGTCCCTTCTAGCAAGAAATCTAGGAGGGAAGTACTTTACATGTACATGGATGTTACTTGGAAAGAAAACTTTAATGATTCATAAAATTACCACACTTCCCAAGTAACTGAAAACAATAGTGCTCTCCAGAAAATGAAGACAAGCATTCAAATCCTTTTAATGGAGTTTATCTATCTTTTTTTTTCTTTTAATCTCTCTACTTGTTATAATACTAAGATTTATTTTTTTTTAAGGAATAAAGAATAGAATGTCTGGACTGACCATTTTCTTTTGCTTTGTTCCCCCTTTGTTAAAAGAAAAAAAAAAGAGGGTAAAATTAAGTGTTCAGATGACTGGAGATTTCCAGATGGCCAGACAAATGAGCACTTGGGTTCCTAAGCTGACATTTTGTATAGATATGGATATACATATCTGTCTGGGGTCTCGATGGCTCGTCTGTTCAATACAAACTTCATTCAGCCAAAGTGCTTTAAATGTGCGACAATGAAATTACTGCATAAAATCCAGATCAAGGCTGATTCAATTACTTTAATCAAAATGGAATTTTTTGTGTGTGGATTTTCAAAACTATTTCTTTATTTCCCTGGTGCTTATACTTTAGATAGAAAATGTAATATTCATTATATATATATTTTAACCCCTGGCAACTTATGGCTGTGTTTGTTTTTATTTCTTCTCTCACATTCACCTTTTTCTACCCCCCAACTTTCCATCCGTTCTCTCCTAGAGTTCCTTTCTTACTCTCTGTCTTCCAATCTCTTATTCATAGTCAAGGCTGGTTATAAACATAACCACTTTTCTTACTTCCTAAAACTCACTAGACTTGGAGCCATAAAGACCTGGGTGTAAATCCTACCTTAAACATAGCTGTGTGATACTGGGCCAGTCACTTAACTTCTCTGTACCTCAGTTTCCTTACATGTAAAATGGGGGAGGGCTTGGACTAGATGTATTCTAAGGTTTTTTCTAACTCTAAATTTATGACCCTACTAGTGCTCTGCCCTTTATTCTTCCTTTCTTTTTATCCTTCTCTAACCTCTATCTATTTTGGCTCTGTACTACATAGACTACACAGGCAAGCCAGCCTGGGAGTGGGCTCAGGATGGAATGTAGCTAGCACAACAACATGTCTCTGTTCATTGGTTTACTCCAGGGAGGTTGTCTGGGAAGAGGGGAAGCTAGTACAGGAATGAGCAAGGTAGCACCAAGAAGAACTGGATTTAAGAACACTTTGGAGGCAGTGGAGCCAAGGAGGAAGGGGAAGGGAACTTCATATCTTCAAACGAAAAGAACATGCATGGAATGATGTATTTGGTGGCTAAAATGGGTACAGGAGCAGGAGAGAGAAATGACTTGTTAGTCTGTTGCTTTTAACTATGAACTGCTAGTGGTCTGGTGACTTGCTGTAGAAATAGTCTTCAGAGCAAAAATTATAATTATGAAAATGAGAATCCCTTGTAATGAATGCCATCAGAATTCAGTTAAAAAGAGAAGCCAATGGAGAAACAGATTCAGGAAAGGAAGAGATCACTTTTCCGTTGTTTGGGCTTCTGTGCCCCCATGTCCTTGGTCACTCTTTTCCCAGACTATTTACCTAATCCCTCTGCTATATCTCTCTTTATGGTACAAAGCAGAGCTGCAGCAGCTCAAAAGAAACATGAGATGTACAAATTTAGAGACATCTCCACTCCGGATGTCCACAAAGATGATTCGTGCCAGACCTGTGGTGGAGCCTTCTGAGCTCCTACCTAAGTGTCCATAGTGGGACACTCTGTACCTTGACCCCGATGCAGCGATGTCATTTTGGTCCTCTTCAAGCATGAAGGACAACAACCCAATCTCTTTATGGTGAGAAGGTGAGAGCCCCACCATCCTTCAAATCACCTTGCTTCAAAGCCTCAGAATCATCGTTCATTCTTCCCTCTCATACATGTCCAGTTGATTTCCAGAGGCCAAGTTGTGTTGATTTCACTTCCACAATGCTCAGATACATCCCCTTCTCTGCACTCACACAGCTACCATCTTAGTTCATTCAGGCCCTCCTCACCTCTTGCCTGGGCTATTGCAACAGCTTCCTAAAAGGTCTCCTTGCACAATTTCTCCCTTCTCCTACCCATCCACCACACAGTTTTCAGAAGAACATTCCTAATGCACAGGGCTGAGTGTGTCATTCTCCTCAAAAAAACATCAGTGACTCCCTACTGTGACTAAGATAAAATGTAAACTCTTCTGTTTGGCATTTAAAGCTCCTGACATTCTGGCTTCAACCTATTTTCAAGCTATCTTTCTAGACTGGCTTCATATTACTCTACCTCAAGCATGTTCTGGCCCAACTGGTTTACTTGCTGTTCCCTTTAAATGACATTCCATTTTCTGTCTCTGGTAAAGCCTGACTCTTTTAGCTGGAAAGCTTTTCCTCCTCATCTCTGCCATTTGGAATCCCCAGTCCCTATCAAGGCTCAGTTGAAGTGCCATCAGCTACCTGAGAGCCTTCTTGATTCTGCGCCGCCCCCCACCCCGCCTTCCTTTCTTAGTCTTCTCTCCCCCTGCCCCAGTGCAAAGCATTTACTTTGTATATTTTGTATGTCTACTTAATGGATGGACATGTTATTTCTCTACAGTAGAATGTAGTAAGCTCTTTGAAAGGAGGGAGCTGCTTGATTTTTTTTTTCATTGTATCTGTAGCACAGGGCTTGGTAAACAGCAGGAGTATAATAAATGTTGGTTTAAATTGAATTACTTTGATAAATAGAGGGAAAGACAAAATGGGGAAACTGAGAAAGCACCTGTAAAAATGGAATTTAAGCCTAAATTATCCAAGACTGGGGCACATAATCTAAATATTTAGCATATGCAAATGATGAACAGCTCTAATGGTGAATAAGTAAAATAAGAGAAACCTTGGTGAAGAATACTTTAGAGGGAAGGGGAAAAAAATCATAGAATCACCGACTTTTAGAGCTAGAAGAAATGTTTGCTTTTTATTTATTCCATAGGCTCAGTTCTCATTCTCTCCTTATACTCTCCCTGCGGGTCTTGAAGCATATTGAAAGTCTAGCTCTTTCTGGTACTTCTTTATATGACAAGTTAGAATCATACCCAGATAACTGGATTGCACTTAAGTACAAATTCTAAGGTCAAAAATGCCACAAAAAGCCATTTCTCCATTACCTGTGAGAGGCATAAGTCCTTTTAAGATATACTCTGCTGGAGAGTATCCTCTGCTAACTGTAAGGTTATGAAGGAATGAGGGCCACACTTGGAGGGGATCACTTCACCCTGTGCCTGACTACTGACAAGATTAAATAGATATAATGCCTCAGTAATGCAGTCATTTTCATGGCTGTATCTCTTCTCTCTCCCTCCCTCTCCCCGACTTCCAGGGTAGTGCAGGCTTGCTTTTATGTGTATGCCCTTTGAAAGGGTCTGATTTGATGACCTAAATCCTCAAAGCCAGAAAAATTCTGTATCATTTTTATGAGCTGTGCAACCCTGACTGGAGGTTTTTTTTTTTAGCCTCACTTTCCATGAAAGAACTTTTAATTCTCTTGAAAGTCAAGCTTTTGATTATACTTTAATGTAACAAGATGCCTCGGCAGATAAGGTTCAAGTTTTACTTTCTGAATCCCTGATTGTAAAGTCAATCAAATTGAGAAACTCTTCCCCCCTCTTAGGAAATTAAGTGCTAGAAACTAGTTGAACTTGTGATATTTGATCATCAACCCCTTTCCTTGGGAGCCAACATCTGAATTCCCCAGAAGTCTCAGTCTTCCATCACTTGTCAGAAGGATTAGATGGGCAGTGCAGTGGAACCGGAATACTGCCTGGGGAGTCAGGAGCCCTGGGTTCTAGTCCCATCTCTGCCACTAACTAACTATGTAATGTTTGGCAAATCATTAAGCCCTTATGGGGTCTCTGTTTTCTTATTACAAAAAGAAGCAGTTATGTGCCACAATCCCTAAGGCCTCTTAGTGCTCTGAAATGCTATTATTTTCAGTATTAATTTGTGCTGTTCGCTTTGCATTAGGGAATAGTTGCCTGCTTGATGGGTGGAAGGTTTCACAAAGAGTTGATGAAAGAGCTCCTTGCGAATGAAATGCTTCACTCAGGACTTACATGGAGGTGACCTTTTTGTGAAGCAAATATACAGGAGTAACCCTTCTAGCAGAAACCCAGAGAAACTCTAATTTTTAAGCGATTAGATTTCTCCCTACCCTGAACATTTCTCCAAATGGCAAAATATACACCATTGCATTAGTTATTAACAATTTCTGGAAACACGTTAAAGGTTTTGAATCATAGCATTTCAGAGATTCAAGGGATGTGAGATAACGATTATACTACTGAAATTTCTAATCCTAGTGTTATGAATTGGAAGAGACAGTAGAGATCATTTGGTTCAATAATCTCACTTGACAAATAAAGAAACTGAGGCCCAGAGAGTGACTTGTTCAACACACAGCTAATTAGGACCAGAAATAGAACCCCTGATCTCCTAATCCCATGTTCTTCCTACTACGCCACAGTCTGACAACAATTTCTATCCTCGATGGGGTAAAGCATACTACCATACATTTATGTAGTGCTTAACAGTTTATAAACACTTTCTCATACATTATTTTATGTGGTACAGTATGAGTTCTGTAATGGAGAAAAATTGCTGACATATCTGGAAGGGGAAAATTGGGTTTGGAGAGACACTCAGAATATACCAAGCTGGTGGTGCTTTCTCCTAATTGTTGGCATATAATCAGCCCATTAGAATCAACTCAAACTACTTTACATTAGACCAATTCACTGCTCCCAGGAACCAGATCTCAGCTAATCCTATCTGCCTACCACTTTCCCTGTCCAGTTAGTTAATGCTATTGTTTTATGCATCTGTTTGATTTTTATCAGTTGCCCATCAGATCCATAATTTTTTTTAAAAAAATGACCATCTGCATAAACACTGGGCAACTTCATAGGTTTTCAAAAATCCTATGCTCCTTCATGTTTGTGAGTCTCATGGGAAATATCTGAAATGCAGGTTACCTCAAAAGTGCCCACATCAACCCTGACTTAGTGGAATAAGTCACTTTTTTTTTGTCATTTCTTTAAAAGAAAGAAAGGTAATGGATAGAGTGGGGTCTGGGAGTCAGGAGACCTAGCTTCTTGTCCTGGTTCTGTCATTAAGCTGTGTGACCTTACTTAAGTCATTTTAAAGTTTTTAGACCTCCATGTCCTCAGCTGCAAGATGAAGAGGTGGGGCTACCTAGGTCCTAAATTACTCTCTAATTTTAAATTAGGGTTCTATTTCTCTCTAAGCCTCCCATCACCTGAATGCCCTCCATGTTCACTTCCTTCTCTAGGAATCCCTCCCTTTCTTCAAGGCTCATTGTCAGCCTTAGTAGGATGTAAAACACCCTACCCCCCCACCCCACCCCACTCTCTAGGAGTCCCTCCCTTCCTTCAAGGCTCATTATCAGCCTTAGTAGAATGTAAAACACCCTATCCCCCCCACCCCACCCCACCCTCGGGCCAGCACTGCTTTATTTTTATGCTTGTTTCACAAGAACACCTTGCCCAGTACTAGGTGCTTAATAAGTGACTGCAGAATAGGACTGAATTCTAAAATCTTATAAAATGAAATGTTATTTCAATTGTTAGAAAACAATACACTAAATGGTAGGGCAGATACTGGGCATAGACCAATATCTTACACCATATACCAAAATAAAGTCAAGATGGTTTCATGATTTAGGAATAAAGGCTAATACTAGAAGCAATTTGGGAGAGCAAGGAATAGATTAGCTATCAGATTTATGGGAAAGCAAAGAATTCATGACACAAGAGATAGAGAGCATTACAGAATGCAAAATGGATAATTTTGATTATGTTAAATTGAAAAGTTTTGTATAAAAAAGCCAACACAACGAAGACTAGGAGGAAAGCAGAAAATTGGGAGAAAATCTTTACAACTAGTGTCTCTGACAAAGGCTTCATCTCTAAAATATACAGGGAACTGAGCTAAATTTATAGGAATACAAGTCATTCCCCAATTGAGAAATGGTCAAAGGATATGAACATGCAGTTTTCAGAGGAAGAAATTAAAGATATCTATAGGCATATGAAAAAATGCTCGAAATCACTACTGATTAGAGAAATGCAAATCAAAACAACTCTTAGGTACCACATTTCTCCTGTCAGATTGGCTAAAATAACAAGACAGGAAAATGATAAATGCTGGAGAGGATGTGGGAAAATTGAAACACTGTTACATTGCTGGTGGAGTTGTGAACTGATCCAGCCATTCTGGAGAGCAATTTGGAACTATGCCCAAAAGGCTATAAAATGTTCATATCCTTTGACCCAGCAATACCACTTCTACGGTTATATTCCAAAGAGATCACACAAGTGGGAAAAGGACCCATATGTACAAAAATATTTATAGCGGTTCTTTTTGCAGCAGGAAAGAATTGGAAATCAAGGGGATGCCCTTCAATTGGGGAAAGGCTGAACAAGTTGTGGTATATGACTGTAATGGAATACTATTGTGCTATAAGAAATGGGGAAATACGGACTTCATAATAACCTGGAAAAACCTACATGATATAATGCTGAGTGAGCAGAGCAGAACTAGGAGAACATTATACACAACCACAAATACATTGATTCTGTGATGACTAACCTTTGTAGACTTTGCTCTTCTAGCAATACAAGGTTCAAAGACAACTCCGAAGGACTCATGATGGGGGGAGCTATCTACATCCAGAGAAAGAACTACAGAATCTGAATGCAGATTGAGGCACACTGTTTGCTCTCCTTTTTTTTTTCTTTTGTTTTTTTTTCCTCTCTCTTTTTTTTTTTGTTTCTTCTTCTTCATGATTCATTCCATTGGTCATAATTCTTCTTTACAACTTGGCTATTGTGTAAATAAGTTCAACGTGAAGTTATATGTAGAAGACATATTGGTTTCCATGCTGTCTTGGGGAGGAAGGGGTGGGGGTGGGGAGAAGAAAATCTGGAACTCAAAATCATGAGGAACTGAGTGTTGTAAACTAAAAATAAAAAAATCTTAATAAAAAAACCCAAAAAATCCAATACACTATATATTTATTCCCACATTAATTTTTCTAGTAGCCAAAGTCTCACTAATATCATATGTTATATTAACGGAAACCAAAGAAGCCTGAGTTTCAGCACAAATTCTGCCCAAACTTTAGCAGAGGTTAACAGCTTTGCTTCTCTTTTTCAGTTAAAAAGTGAAGTCTTTTCAACTTTGGCTCAACTACAACCTACCATTTGTCACCTGGGAACTGAAAAGCTATCCTTGGTTGACCTATGATGCTGCTCTGAACAGCCTGCTAGTTGTAAATGTAATTGTAATTGCTCAGCATTGGCTAGTCTAGGAGGCCTGACAGTAGCATTCATGGAGAAGAGACCTGCAATGATCTTTTTTTGCACCTTGTAGAAGGTATGAGTTATGTGAGGTGCCATGGGTCATGCGAAGAGCCAGAGAAGCTAACTCATTAGAGGAACAATTTTTCCTTTGTGGGCTGGTGTATTTAAAGTGTTGAATCTTGAGACTGTTTTAAAATATATTACACAGTTAAATAAAATATAAAATTTCTCTTATGTTCTGACTAGGAGGCTACTTCTATTTTCTTAGGGATTGACAGATGTTCAGAAATAGAGTAGTACATCTATGATGTGTCAAATAGGGGATATATAGTAAATTGTCTGTGGTCTTAAGAAGCTTATGATTTGTTGGTAAGAGAAATTGATAAGAATAAGAGCTATTCTTCAACTGATGAACCTTCTAAGGAAGTGAACTTGCAAATCCTTAGGGAAGAAAACCAGGCTATCACCAGCCACACTGAAATGAAAAAGTCCTCCAAATATCTACTAATTAGCAAAGTGCAAATAAAAGTAATTCTGAGATTCTACCTCATACCCAACAGCATAGCAAAGATGACAAAAAAGAAAAATGACAAATGTGGGAGGGGCTATGGGAAAACAGGCATAATGATGCACTGTTGGTAGACTGAAGGAGGGATACAACCAATCTGGAAAGCAATTCAGAATTATCCTCATATTAAACAGTCTAAGACCTTTGATTAATTTAGTCCTATACCTCCCCCTCCCAAAGATCAAAGAAACAGGAAAAGGTCCTATATGTACAAAAATTATGGCAGCTCTTTTTGTGGTGGCAAAAAGCCAAACCAAGAAACCCTGGAAACTAAAGGGAACACATCAATTGAAAACTGGCTTAATAATTTGTGATATACAAATATGGCAGAATACTATTGTCATTTAATAAGGAAACAGATGATTTCATATAGACATAGACAAAAACGAGCTGATATAGAGTGAGGTAAGTAGAATTAGAAGAAAAATTTATACTATAACAGCAATATTATAAAAACAAATGATTTTAAAGAACTTTATAAACTGATGAAGAATGAAATGAGCAGAACCAAGAGAACAATTTATACAATAACATTGTAAAGACAAACAATTTTGAAAGGTATAAGAGCTATGACAACAAATATGACTACCCATGATTATAGAGGACTGATGATGAAACATCCTAATCACCCCCTGACTGAGGAGTGATAGATTTAGGGTACAGAATGAGACAGATATATTTTTGTATACAGCTAATAAGAGACTTTGTTTTGCTTCCGTATGTATATTTGTTACAGGGAATTTGTTTTTCTTTTCCTTTTTTTCAATGGGGTAGGAGGTAGGCAGGAGAAAAAGTAGATTTCTGCTAATTAAAAAGGCACTTAAAAAATAGACTGGAGGAGAGGTACTATAGATGTGGAATGTTACATGCACTTTCAGATGAAATCACTATTTTGTTAGTTTCATTTATTGTTCACTTTATTAGAAGAGACATTTCAAGGAGTGGTTATAATTTGTAAATGTCTCTAATCTAAAACCAAAACATATCAATGAAACTAAAACCCCAAAACCCCAAAATCCAAGAATACATATGCATACCCCATACATAAATGTAAAGACAAATTATTACCAACATTACACAGATTATTCTGAAAATTTCAGAAAGAAAACACTCTATTGTACATCTTGTATGAGACAAATATAGTCCTAATGTCTAAACAACAGAAGGATGAAGCACAGGAGAACTACAAACCAATATGATTAATGAATACTGATTCGAGAATTTTAAATAAAACCTGAAAAATAGATTACAGAAATTCATCCTAGAAAAAAACTGATCATAACCAAGTTGGATTTATACCAGAGATTCAAGGATGATGCAACATTAGGTAAATAATTAACATAACTAATCATATTAAACACTATAAGATTCAATGCCACAAAGCTATCTCAATAGATATGGGAAAAGTCTTTGACAAAATACAACACTCACTTATGCTAAAAACCCTACAAAGTTTAGGCACAGAGGGACCTTTTAAAATATCATTAAAATTTATCTATCTAAAACCAAAAGCAAGCATCATACTCAATAGGCATACACTAGAAGCTTTCCCAATAAATACAAGACTAATTCAGTATATTAACTCTCCTCACTGTTTTATATAATTCTGGAAATGCTAGTCATAGTAATAAGACAAATGAAGGAAATCAAAGGTACAAAGATGAGTATAGCAGATAAAACTATCCCTATTTGTTCATGATACGATGGTTTACTTAGAAAACCCAAGAGATTCCGCTAAGATGCTAATTAAGATAATTTACAGCTTCAATATAGTTGCTAGCTACAAAACAACTTCTAAGAAAACCCCTATCCCCCAATCAGTAATATTTCAAAATAATAACAACAAAATCCAAGAGGTAATAATAAAATAATAGACAGGAAAACCTCTTTCCAAATAACCACAACATTCATAAAGTACTTGGGGATTAATCTCCCAAAGCACATAAAATACCTGCCCCCATGGATTTAATTACTATCTCTATGCTGATGATTCTTAAATCTACCTATCCAGTTCCACCCTCTTTGTTGATCTCCAATCCTGCATCTCCAATCTGCCCTTCAGACATCTTGAATTGGATGTCCAGTAGACACCTTGAACTCAGCACATTCAAAGCTGAACTCATTATCTTTCCCCCTAAAACAACCTCTCGACCTCCTAATTTCCTTATTACTGTCCTCCCAGCCCCTCCAGTTCAAAATCTAGGAGGCCTCCTAAACCCCTAACTATCCCTTATTCCCTCCCCCCACCCCACCACCCATATCGAAGCTGTCGCCAAGGCCTGTTGATTTCACCTTTGCAGCATCTCATAAATACGCTCCCTTCTCTCCTCTGACACTGCCACTGCTTTGGTGCAGGCCCTCATCTCCCCATGCCTACACTGTTGCAATGGTCTGTTGGTGGGTCTACCTGCCTCAAGACTCCCCTCACTTCAATCCATCCTCCATTCAGCTGCCAAAGTGATTTTATTAAAGTACAGACCCAGTCATGTCAGCCCCCTACTTCATAAACTTCATTGGCTCCCTATCACCCCCAGGATCAAACACAAAATCCTCTGACATTCAAAGCCCTTCATAATCTAGTCCCCTCCTACCTTTCCAGGTTTCTTGCACCTTATTCCCCAAAAGTATAGTTATTTTTTGATATCTGTGGGAGGTGAGGGGTACAGGATCCCAGTGAATGTGAAAAACTACGAATAATTCTAGGCCCTACTCCAAATTCTTATTTTTAACAATTCTGATCATAGTTATTTAACACAAAAAAACACATAAAATAACACTATACGTACAAAAAATCACAGTTCCTACTTGAAAGATTTCTCCTACACTATGCAGTCTTCACAGCCACTGGTATAGCTGCAGCTTCACGGATATCTTTCTTTTAAGCAAGATATAATAATCATTGTGAGAGAAAATCATGTGACTGAGTCTGGACGGCACAAAGCAAGAGGGGTGTGTTCCCAAAGAGAGTGGGTAGCTTGTAGTTCTTTTGTGCACTGAAATTTTTAACAAAATTTAACTGTTTATAACAAATGTACATATGTATGCATACAATAGTAAATGATAAAATTGATTAATAATATGCATTTATGCATTTATGAATAAAATTTTAGTTATCTTTACATAAATACATTATCTGCAATTTTCTGTACAATATGACGGAAATCTCCAAAAATTCCCATTTAGTTATTGATGGCCAACCTACAAATAACCAAAACGGTGAATGTGAAATCTGCAGAAGTAGAGGGATGACTGTCCTCTTCAATCCTGTGACACTGATCTCCTGGCTGTTCCTTGACAACACACTTATCTCTCAGTTCCAGGTATTTTCTTTGGCTGTTCTTCATGCCTAGAATATGTTCTTTTCTCACCTCTGCCCCTTGGCTTCCCTGGCTTCAAGTCCTAACTAAAATCTCTTCTACTGCAGGAAGCCTTTCCCAACTCCTATTAATTTTAGTGCTTTTGCTCTTAATTATGTATTATTTATAATACACACATATATACATATAATACATATATGTACACATATATGATACATACATAATATACATAGCTTGTTTGTACATAGTTGTTTACTTGTTATCTTCCCTATTAGACTATGAGCTCGTTGAGGGCAGAGATGGTATTGCCTCTTTTTGGGTCCCCAACGCTTAGAGTAGTGCCTAACACATAGGAGGCACTTAATGTTTGTTGTTTTGTTCCTTTTGTTCCTTTATGTACATGAAATTGTAAATCAAGACCAAAAATTGAAAAATATTGGAAAAAGAAAGATGTTACAATAATAATGTATTTCATAAAAAGAGCTCAAAGCACTTTGAAAATTAACTCTTCTTAATCTCTTTAATCCCTTAAGTATGACAGATGAACACAAAGTTTACTGCCTTAGAGAAATTAAACCTAAACAAGAAAGATTTGTCCAAGATCAAGTCAGAAGTCAGTGACAGAAGTACCCTAAGGAGAACAGGTAACAACATACTTGGATATACAGGCATTTCCATATAGTACTGACTCAAATTCAAACTTGAAACTCATGATGTGGAGAGAAAATGTGGTTTAGTAGTATTTCAAGAGCAAAAGAAGCTTTCTAACTAAACCATTAGAGACCATTTATCACTATTTGGAATAATTGTTGGCATCTACTGAACATATCATAATTTCTGAGCATGCTTCAGGAGAGGGGCCCTGGAGGATAAGGTCATCAGCAACCATACCTTCCAGCTGTTTGTTTCAATTTCTTGCCCACTGAGGTTCTTAATCTTCATTATTCCAGATATAAGGCTTCAATTTTTTAAAAGGGAAAGAAAACAAGAACTTCAGCAAAAAATAAAACACACTCCAGCTCCCCTGAGAGTTTCTGACTAGAAAATGAAAATTATGAAAAAGAATAAGCTCTGTCCCATGGAATTTACCTATGGAAAAACAAAAGGCCTACACCATGATAATTGCCTTTTAATTAAATGCAGATTATCCTGACTTCCCTTTTTTAGGCAGAGGTTCTGCAGAAAAGAAAAAATCCCATTACAACAAAAACCTATAACTAAAAGACTGACAATTCCTACAGGCATCACCTATTTCAAAGCAATATTTAATAAAAAGAGATACCAAATTCTTGTAGAGCATAGTATGTTAATGACACAATTTTTAAAAAATTTAAATCATTTCGGATGGAAATGGTTCTCAAATCAACCTGTCCATTAATAAGCATTTATCAAAGACTAATTATGTGCCAGTGTGAGTCACTAGGCTAGGTGATAATGACACAATGATACAAATGCAAAGAAATCAAACAAGTCCTACTCACAGGGAGCTTACATTCTAATGAGGAAATAAAACGTATTAGAAACTTTCCGGCCTTTGTAAACAGGACAGGAACATAGTTTAACCTTTCCTTCATGATTCAAGTTTATCATTCTTAATAACAATTATTGTACCAGCTCTACAGAGATTAAAGGGTTGCTTGCACCTAGACAAAAATTAAGGTGTATTCTTAGTTCTTCTTATACTTGGATATGTTATGGTTGTCACCTGATTTCTTTAGCTGTCAATGAGTGTGTGGCTAAGCCTGCCTCTTCTCCACTTGGCTCCAGCCACTACAGGACTCTCATAAATTGAGCCACCAGATTGAGGGAGTCGCTCAATAGGAATCCTTTGTTCCAGAGATATGGTCACTGAGGAATCATGGGGACTGAATTGAGGAAGGTGGTGGCTTTCAGTATATCAAGACAGATAATCATAAACAGATTCATAAACAAAATCTTCCTGGTAGAGTTTCCAATGTTGACAAATATTATATCAGCTGTGGGAAAGGAAACTGAGGTGGTTGGAAATATGAGACTAGTTGGATTAAATATAGTGGAAGAGGGTCATGGCCAGGCCTTCTGTATTACTTGCTCTTGATTTTGCTTTCTTTCTATCTTTTTTCCCTTATGGCTGATGACCTGAGTAGATGCCTCTGGGGGTTGTTCCTTGTTCTTCCCTCAGCCTCCCTTCCCCCATTCCTCTGCTTCTTCTCTTCCTCTCTCCCAGCCTGAAGATGGAAAATCTGCATGGCAGTTTGTTCAGGCTGGTCCCCCAGACACTAGAAGAAGTATCGCTCCACCATAATCCTATCTCCAGGACTATCTTCACGTTTTATGTGTTTGGGATGATTGTTAAATATTCTAGTTTTGTTACATTAATATTTTACCTGCTATGTGCTTGGTAGTTCAACTTATATAAAATTGGTATGTCCCTTACTGAACTAAGAATTCCCCCAATAAATTTTATGCCAATATCCTCATTAAATCATTTTCTCAAGCAAAATTGCAGTTATTTTGTGGTGTTCAGCTTTGTCAGCAATCTATGACCAGTATCTAAGAAAATTCCAGAAATACTGAATATGAGCAGATTTGCAGAGGGTCAGCAAACAACCTCTGGTAGAAGATGATGTGTGTGGGAGTTCCCCCTTTTCTGTCAAGCCATTTAATACGAAATGGCTTCAAATTGCTATGCTTTTAGTTCTAGTATCCAGTTTTATAATTTTTCTGTATGATTTCTCATCGTCAGATTGAGAGCTGTCATCTCAAAAAAATTATCCTGTCACTCCTTGGCGTCAATTGTTTTCCAAATATTTAATGTGCTACTTTTAATTTGCTGTGAACTAGAAAACCAGATAAGCAAGTCTGTTAGGATTGCATGCAGAATATATAAGTTTCTGAGTGAGGGCCAGAGGATCTCTCTTAGAAACTGCATGGATACTGTGATAGTTATACTTTTATGGACTTCTGGGTTCATATATAATACAGAAATATATAGAGGTATACAAGATAAATAAGGCATTATTGTAGTAGTATTTGACCTGTACTTCTTTAACCTAATTAGGTTGCGAAAGGTCAGGTTTGTAACTCTGGAGTTGCTTCTCACTCACTCTTCCTGATGCCTCCCAATTTAATCAGTTGTCAAGTCTTATAGGATTTACCTCCACATTTCTGTTCTACCCATTATTTTTCCTGTGCAAGTCATAAATTCTGCTCTCATAGTTCTTGTTTCTCTTTTGAACCATTCAAGTACAGTGTGCTGTGTGTGGTTCCATGTTCTCCTCAAATTCTACAGGGTCCTCTGTCTCATCAAATGTTGGATCATTTTCCTTTGTTTAGCAATATTTATACATAATTGCATGAAATCAATCTGGAGGTCATATTTCCTATTGTTGTTATTCTTTTTCAGGTTGATTTATCTGCTTACAATCAAGATCTTTGCATTTTCTTCTTTCTGAAATCTTTCGTAACTTCAGTCTTTCCCTCCTTTATTTTTCCCCTGCCACTCACTTTCTGACTCCTTCCCCTTTCACTGTAATATCCTTGGTGGGGCTAGATCTCAAAGCTTCTCACTACCTTCCCATACTGGGCAATTCAGTTTCCCAGCATAGGTTTCTCTCACAAGTGACTTTTTGGTGATGAGAACTGGTCCCAGATGGAAATTGTACTCTTTCCTTCGGGTTTAGTAAAGTGCTTTATAGCAGACCTCCTCATTCCCTGCCAGGGTATTCTGTCTTGGTGCCCTGTTCCCTCTGTTCCTTATTTCTTCACCCCAGCACAGGCAGTTTGAAGCTTTGCAGCATTTCTGTTACAAAGTTGTCCACCATAGTACTAGCAGTTCAGAGTTTTGCAGTACTGGAGCTATGGGGCTATGGTTTTCATCAATCAATCGATAAACATATATTTAGTACCTACTATGTGTTAGGCACTGGCCTATGTACTGGGCTTTTGCTTCTAAAGAGCTGTGGCAGAAATACCTCCCACAGCCAGAGCATATATCTACAGAATGAAGTGGGGTCTCCATGGCACTAGAAGGAGGAAGGGAAGACTACAGGATGTGTGTGTGTGTGTGTGTTTTGCTGTAAGTCTATCTCATATCCCCAGGTCTGCTGGTGCAGCAACAGTGTTTGTTCCCTTGATTTTGGTGAAGTTTCCAGTGATGATCAGAAATAGCAGGAAGGCTAGGTATTCTATGGGCTCTTGTGTTCAATGACATGGCCTGCAGATTATGCCGAAAAAAAAATTTGAAAAAGACATACAATCAAGTAGCTTCCACCTCTGCCAATTCCTAGAGAGTAACAAATCAGTGGTATTTCTATAACCTATCAAAGTCAACTATTTTTGAGACAGTGATACCAAATTTTAAGGAGTTTAAAGGGGTATTACTTAAATTTTATAGATAGGGAAACTAAGGCCTAAAAGGTGAAATGATTTGCCAAAAGTCAGCTGGGTAATTAGATTAGGAAGCAATAGTATTACTTAGTCATTCCTATCAACTTCCCATATGGATACCCTCCCTTTCCAATTTGCATCTACGCCCCTTTTACAGATAAATCAGTATACTTGACAGTCATGGAAGGATCATCAGTTTGGAAAGACAAACCCATTACCAACTGTCTTCCTTATATGCTTCTTGTGGCCAGAGCATAAGCACAAATAAGAGCAAAGGCTGTAGAGCACTGCTCTGATACACTAGAAATAAACTATTTCAGTCATTTCCCCCTCCTCTCATATGATAATTAGCTGTGAGAAACTAGCACATGGCCAACAATTATCAAGAGAAGAACTAATGATGCGGCTAACGATAATGATCCCACACACTGAAAAATGACAAATCTTGGCATTTGGAAGGGTACATCAACAAAAAAAAAATACGCTGTACATACCTATTATTATGGCTAACACTGCCATAAATGGGGACAAATGGAAAACAAATAAAAAGCTCAATTGCTACTTTCTCCCTTTCACACCATGTGCTCCCTTTCCCTTCCTGGACTCAAAACCATTTTGTCATGCATTAGTATGAAACTTGGGAGCCCAGAAAATTCCACCACAAAGAAGGAAAGTTAAAGTCTATAGAGGAAGGATGGCATTACACACACACACACACACACACAAGCTTATGCGTAATCCCTCCCTCTTCCTTCTCTACCATGCTCACAAACACTGAAAAGGAAGTCAAGAAAAATGTTTTTTTTTTAAACTGTATTATCCCCGCTCGCCCTCCCTCCGATTTTTAAAAGGTAACCTTGGCTGCAGTACAGAGGTTCCTGGGGGATCTCCTGACATCAATCAGTTTCACAGCTGGATGCATGGATCTAGCTCACCTAAAGCTTCTTCCTTGCTTTGCTGTGGTGAAGCTTTTCAATCAATCAATAAACCAACCAACGAGTCCTGTGATACCTCGATTAACGAACCCTCTGGGAACAAGACAATGAAGCTGGTGACGTTCAAGAAACAAACCCAATTTGTAAACCCTGTGAAACTGCATATAGGAATTGGGAAGCTCTAACAATGTTACTATGAAGCCACATTCAGGAGTTGGTTCAACACAAAAACAGTCTTGGCATGATTTCCTTTTTTTATCCTACAGGTTAAGATAAATGGGGCCTGACCCTGGACCAAAAGGTGGGGTGAGTGTCTCTGACTCATTTTGGCTCCTGTAGATCCCTACATCAGGTACTTAGTGCCCTGCTATTGCTTAACTCTTCCCAATATTAAGAGGAAAAGAAGCATTCACACTTCTATTAGATAATTCCAGGCACTAACCTAGAGCCCTACTTCTACCCTCCTAACCTTGCCTCCTAGCCCAGTGCCAGCTGCTTTAGATTTGGGTCTCTTCTCAGGAGATGCTTGGAATAAATAAGTTTCATCCATTGTCCTCTGAGATAGTCAACCTGGCAAATAACACTCCTTCCATACACACACTCCAGCCCTTTCCCTCACTGTCCTATCTAAGCAAAGGTTGACTTTATTTCTCCCCCAATCTTACTTGTTTACTTCCTTCTCATATTTTCTAGATGCTGATGTTGAATTAGCAGCTAATGGTATATTTGGCTCTCAACCCTCTTTTCTGACATCTGAGAAGACATCTCATATTTAGTCTATATCCAGTGAGGTAAGACTTCTACCAAGGTAACCTCTTCACTCCTTTAGGTTAGTTCTTCCTTAAAAGGCAAGAAAGCTTCTCCTAAGACTTGACTGGCCCAAGGAGCCAAGTTAAGTCTTGCAGGTGACCCAACTTCCTGGTGGCCTCAGATCTTGTTGTGTTGGCTTCCGGTTACCTAAGGGCATAAAAAATCCCAGCCATGCTAAGTCAGACTTGTCTGATGTCCCAAGGCTAGGAGTCACCACACCCAGTCCTGTTAACCAGTTGTGTTTGGAGATATGGGGATGGAGATGGAGATGGAGATATGGAGATGAGGGAAAAGAGGGGTGCTTCTAAAGTGCTTTCTCTTTGTTGAGGATCCTTTCCTCAACTCCTGTGGCTTAGCAAATCTCCTTTTGTTAACTTCTGAATGACCTCCAAGTGCCTCATTTTGTTTCAATAATGGATCTAAACTAACAGCTTGAGTCAGATCTGGCTCACAACATCTAATGAAATTTCTGACAAAGAGGAATGGTATTGAAATAGATCCTTATGGTGGTGCTTTATTTAGTGGATGCAATTCTTGCTACAACTATCCACAGGAACTAAATTTTTGGAACCCTTAAGGAAGCTATGTACAGCAGTATCTATTTACTGCCAGCTATTTTTATTATTCTGCTCTTGTCACTATAGAAGATCCAAAACAAGTAAAGTTTCCTTGCCCACAAAGAGTCTGAGGTCCAGTTGATAAGACATAAACATGTGAAACAAAGAATATGACAGTTTGTGAAAAATTGGTCATTTTGGGTACAAATATGTGAAAACTACTGAAGAAGGCAAAGATCAAAGGGGGTTAGAGTTATAAAGGAAACATTGATGGAGATGTTATGATCTGAAGGATGGGTAGAATATGGGTAGGTAAAAACATCTTGTTATTCCTACCTTCACAATGTCTCACATACATGTCCCCTTCTCTAGTCACACAGCCACCACTGGGGTAGGTGTCCTCATCACCTCCAGGATGGATTATCACAATAGCTTTCTAGTTGACCTCTTGGCCTCAATCTCTCCTCATTCTAATCTACCCTTCACTTAGGTGGGAAAATGATCTATCTAAAGCACGGGCTTGACTGCGTCAGCCCCCTACTCAATAAACCTCAGTGGTTCCCCTGAAGGATCAAATACAAAGTCTTCAGTTTGACACATAAAACCCTTCATAATCTAGCTCCTTCTTACATTTCCAGTCTTAACATTTTATTCCTCTCTAAGTAAATCATGACACTGTTCCTCTCTCTATTCTCCATGTTAGCACTGGTTGTCCCCCATGCCTGGAAGGCTCACCTTCCTCACTTCTGCCCCTTAGTCTCCTTGACTTCTGTCAGGACCTAGCTAAAATTCCACTTTCTGCAGGAGGCCTTTTGTTTTTCCCTTTACTCCCAACTCCAGGACCTTTACTGAGATCACTTTCCATTAACATTGTATCTATCAGGGCAGAGCCAAGACAGAGGCTAGAACGCAGGGACTGGCCTAAAGCTCTCCCCCAGGACCCTCCAAACACCTATAAAAAATGACTTTGAACAAATTCCAGAACTACAGAACCCATGAAATAGTAGAGGGAAGCAGGGCTCCAGCCCAGGACAGCCTGGATGGTTGCTAGGTAAGGTCTATCACGCACGGAGCTGGGAGCAGAACCAAGCAGAGCCTAGTGTGTGCTGCGCCTGGACCAACCAGACCGGGAGCCAGGTAGAACAGGCCCTAGCACCCTGAATCAAGGAACTGTGGCAGTTACCAGACTTCTCAACCCACTAACACCAAAGACAACAGAGAAGGTTTTTGGGAAAAACTGCAGGGGACAGAGTGAAAGGAGTTACAGTTTGGCCACCACCCTGGGGGCAGCAGAGGTGGTGCAGCTACAGAACTACAGCTGCAGTTGCTTCTGGCCCCAGGCCCACTTGGTCGGAGGAATTAAGTGGTGGATCCCAGCAGAAGCACAGAGCCTGCTCAGATCTAAGTCACAGTGCGGGTTGGTGGTTCTTGGGGGAGGAGGTATGGCAGAGCTTGCTGTGTAGAAAAAGTTCTGAAAACAACAGCACAGTCCCTCAAGCTTGGGACAAAGTACTCAATACTCTACAAGCAGTCATACCCCGGTGAAAAACTCAAGCCTCAAAGAGTTGGCTGAGAACATGGCCAGGCAGTGAAAATGGACTCAGATTCAGACTCAGACTTTGTAATCTTTCTTTGGTGAAAAGAAGGTCAAAACATACAGCCAGAAGAAGTCAACAAAGTCAAAGAGCCCACAACAAAAGTCTCCAAGAAAAACATGAACTGGTCTCAGGCCATGGAAGAGCTCAAAAAGAATTTGGAAAAGCAAGTTAGAGAAGTAGAGGAAAAATTGGGAAGAGAAATGAGAATGATGTGAGAAAACCATGAAAAACAAGTCAATGACTTGCTAAAGGAGACTCCAAAAAATACTGAAGAAAATAACAACTTCACAAATAGACTAACTCAAATGGCAAAAG
Source organism: Trichosurus vulpecula (assembly GCF_011100635.1). Lineage (NCBI taxonomy): Eukaryota > Metazoa > Chordata > Mammalia > Diprotodontia > Phalangeridae > Trichosurus > Trichosurus vulpecula. The sequence continues at coordinate 113,957,659 of NC_050577.1, forward strand.
AGCTCCAAAAGGCCAATGAGGAGAAGAATGCCTTGAAAGGCAGAATTAGCCAAATGGAAAAGGAGGTCCAAAAGACCACTGAAGAAAATACTACTTTAAAAATTACACTGGAGCAAGTGGAAGCTAGTGACTTGATGAGAAATCAAGATATTATAAAACAGAACCAAAGGAATGAAAAAATGGAAGACAATGTCAAATATCTCATTGGAAAAACCACTGACCTGGAAAATAGATCCAGGAGAGATAATTTAAAAATTATTGGACTACCTGAAAGCCATGATCAAAAAAAGAGCCTAGATATCATCTTTCAAGAAAAGATCAAGGAGAACTGCCCTGATATTCTAGAGCCAGAGGGTAAAATAGAAATTGAAAGAATCCACTGATCTCCTCCTGAAAAAAGATCCAAAAAAGAAAACTCCTAGGAATATTGTTGCCAAATTCCAGAGCTCCCAGATCAAGGAGAAAATACTGCAAGCAGCCAGAAAGAAACAATTTGAGTATTGTGGAAACACAATCAGGAGAACACAAGATCTAGCAGCTTCTACATTAAGGGATAGAAGGGCTTGGAATATGATATTCCGGAGGTCAATGGAGCTAGGATTAAAACCAAGAATCACCTACCCAGCAAAACTGAGTATCATGCTCCAAGGCAAAATATGGATTTTCAACAAAACAGAGGACTTTCAAGTTTTCTCTGTGAAAAGACCAGAGCTGAATAGAAAATTTGACTTTCTAACACAAGAATCAAGAGAAGCATGAAAAGGTAAACAAGAAAGAGAGATCATAAGAGACTTACTAAAGTTGAACTGTTTTGTTTACATTCCTACATGGAAAGATGATGTGTATAATTCATGAGACCTCAGTATTAGGGTAGCTGACGGGAATATATATATATACAGACATATACAGAGAATACACACATATACAGAGTAGACAGATAGATAGATAGATAGATAGATAGATAGATAGATAGATAGATATAGACAGAGGGCACAGGGTAAGTTGAATATGAAGGGATGATATCTAAAAAAATAAAATCAAATCAAGGGATGAGAGAGGAATATATTGAGAGAGGGAGAAAGGGAGAGACAGAATGGGGTAAACTATCTCGCATAAAAGTGGCAAGAAAAAGCAGTTCTGTAGGAAGGGAAGAGGGGGCAAGTGAGGGAGAGTGAGTTAATCTTGCTGTCATCAGATTTGACCTGAGGAGGGAATAACATACACACTCAATTGGGTATCTTACCCCACAGGAAAGAAGAAGGAAGGAGATAAAAAAGGGGGGATGATAGAAGGGAGGGCAGATGGGGGTGGAGGTAATCAAAAGCAAACACTTTTGAAAAGGGACAGGGTCAAGGGAGAAATTGAATAAAGGGGGATAGGATAGGAAAGAGCAAAACATAGTCTTTCACAACATGAGTATTGTGGAAGCATTTTACATAATGATACACATGTGGCGTATGTTGAATTGCTTGCCTTCTTAGGGAGGGTGGGTGGGGAGGGAAGAGGGGAGAGAATTTGGAACTCAAAGTTTTAAAAGCAGATGTTAAAAAAAAATTTTTTGCATGCGACTAGGAAATAATGGGGCATAGAAATCTATCTTGCCCTACAAGAAAGTAAAGAAAAAAGGGATGGAGGGGAGTGGGGTGACAGAAGGGAGGGTTGACTGGGGAATGGGGCAATCAGAATACATGCCATCTTGGAATGGGGGGAGGGTAGAAATGGGGAGAAAGTTTCTAATTCAAACTCCTGTGAAAATTAATGCTGAAAACTAAAAATATTAAATAAATAAACAAAAATGAAAAGGATGAATATACCACCAAATGAAGATGAAAGTTTTTTAAAAAACGAAGCACAATATATCAGATTCCATGCTGTCTTGGGTGGTGGGGGGGGAGGAAAAAGAGGGGGGGGAAATTTGGAACTCAAAAACTTGTGGAACTGAGTGTTGTAAACTAAAAATAAAAAATAATTTTTTTTTAAAAAAATGACAAAAAAAAAAAAGATTTTGAGTTCTGGGTTTTTCTCCCTCCTTCCCTTTCCTCCCCGCTCCCCAGGACGGTGAGCAATCAGGAGCCACATTTCTTTGTGAAGTTTCTTTTTCTGCTTTGCTAACCATGAAAATCAACTGTCAGAAGAAACTTAACTTTGAATAATTGTATCATAAAATATTAAACCAAGATTTTAAAACATAATAAAACATTCAATTGCATTGTTCTGATGAACAATTTTAATAATAATCAATAATTATAGTAGTGTTAATGAAAACAAAATTTTTATAAAGATTTTATATAAGATTTTATATCTCTGATCAATCTAAAATAAAATTTAAAAAATAAAAAAAAAACATTGTCTCTATCTGGTATGTGCACAGTTATTTACATATTATTTCCACCATTACAACGTGAGCCCCAGAAAGGTTTGGAATTGCATGACCACCATTTTTTTTAATGTTCCCAGTGTTTAACACAATGCCTGTTATGACATATTAGTGTTGAGGTCCTCTGCCTCAACAACCAACTTGTGGGGGTCTGTTATCCCCCACAGGCAGGCCTTTGCCTAGCAAAGAGCCTGATCTCGAGGACAATGAATGGGGCAGGAGCCAGAAGTAGTGAGTGACTCTGTTTCAGCAAGCAGCATTTTTATATCTTTGGTTATGTAGGCATTAGGGCCGCCCTGGTCCCGCCTACTCTCCTCCCCTTCTCTTCCTGAGCTAACCTGAAGCTCCCTGCGGTCAGGCAGTCCAGGCAAAGAACCGGAAGTTCCATGTGCTCTGGCAAGCCCAGACAGAGAGCCGGAAGTGCCATGTGCTCAAGCAGGTCTGGGCAAAGACCTGGAATTGCTACGGAGGCAACAAAGACCAGACCCCTCCTCCCGGCTCCACCCATATCTCAGAGCCCTGAGTTTATCTCAGCAGGCCCTGGGCGTGCTGGTCTGAGGTGGGCCGGGCTCAGCTCTAACTCTATTAGTGTTCCTGAAACTGAAAAGGATAGGGTGTCGCACAGGGAACTCCACCTGGGGAAAGTAGTTTGAAAGGGAAAAACATGGAAGAAGGAATAGGTGCTACTTGTAACCTTCTGTTTTCTCTAGGTTAGGGGTGGGAACCTGTGTCCTTGAGGCCACATGTGGCCCCCTAGGTCTTCAAGTACCGCCCTTTGACAGAATCCAAGTTTTATAGAACAAATTCTTTTATTAAGGGGATCCCCTTTTATTAAGGGGATTTGTTCTGCGAAGTTTGGATTCAGTCAAAGGGTCACACTTGAGGACTTAGAGGCCATGTGGCCTGGAGGCTGCAAGTTCCCTACCTCTGCTCTAGGAGCTTGCCCTTTTGATCAGCCTCCTCTCTCTGAGGCTATTGTTTCTCTTTATCTACTTTTTTTGCTACCTACAAATAAGCTCAGGTCTTCCCTATTAAAAAAAAAAAAACAACAACAACCCCACCCTTTATTTCACCTCTCTCTCTCTCTCTGTCTCTCTCTCTCTCCCCCCCCTACCCCCTCAAGTTCTTATCTTGTAGTTCTTCTCTAAATTAGAAAAGGTTATCTACATGCATTGCTTCCTCTTTCTTACCTCCCACTCATTTCTCAAACCTTTGAAATACTGCTTGCAAACCAACCAGTCAATTGAAATGGCTCCAAGGTTACCTGCAGATATCTTAATTGCTGAATCCAATGCCCAATCTTCACCTCAGTTCTCATTCTTCTTGACCCCCCTGCTGTTCTAGACACTACTATACACCTCCCTCTCCCATTCCCTCCCACCATACACTCTCTTCCTTTCACTTTGGTTAAACCGTTCTTTTGTGGTGATTTTCTTACTTATTGGATGGACAATTCTCAGTATCCATTGAAAGGCCATCATCTATAGCCCATACCCTAACTGGAGGTTTACCTAAGGTTCTATCCTGGGCCCTCTTCTCTCTTTTCTCTTTCCTTGATCGTACCAGGTCTCATAGAACCAACTGCCATCTCTACACAAATGACTCCTAAATCTATATATTCAAACCTAACTTCTCTCCTGAGGTCCACTCTTTCATCACCAACTGCCTGTTGGACATTTCCAAAAAAAGATGCATATGCATTTCATACTCAACATGTCCAAAATGGAATGTTCTTCCTGGACTAGGCCACTGGCCATGTAATTGGAGAGAAGGTAGAATAGGAATTTGCAAAAGATTGGATACTTGAGGTGAGAAACAATGAAGAAATAAAGATGGTTGCAAACCTGGGTCAGTGAAAAGATGGTGTACACTTAACAGTCACAGGCAAGTTGGGAGGAAGAACATTCCATTTTGGACATGTTGAGTAAGAAATGCCAGGCAGAATAATGTGAACATTTCTTGGGAGTAAATAGAGGGACAATGAAGATTTCTGAACAGAGGAGTAAGTAACTCTAGTGATATAGGTGTTTCCTGGGGCTGTGGGAATAGGTAGTGGTTTAATTGGAGAAAGGAACCCACAGACTAGAAATTCCTTCTACCAGAGCAGATCTGTAGATGTTCTTCAATGTCTCAGAGTTGCCTTGGGTCCTGATTGATTAAATGCTTTACCTAGCACCATTTAGCCAGTATGTGTCAAAGACTGGACTTGAACTCAGGACTTCCTGACTCCAAGGCCAACGGTCTATGTGTTGTGTCATGTTGTCTCTTTAGATCTAGGTATAGCAGAAATTAGCCTGTCAATTTTATGAAAAATGAATTGGAAGGAGAGATTGTGGAGGTGGGAAGCCTTGAAAGGAGGCTTCTGAAACGGTTCAGGCTCATGATGATTACTAGTGCCATGATGGTAATAATGAGAAAAGAGAGGAGGGGATGCATTTGAGGAATGTTGCCAAGAAGAACTGATGTGACCTGGTCAGAGGTGAGGGAAAAGGATGCATTAAAAGAGACATTCAATGTTACAAACATGGAAAGCAGGGTGAATGGTAGTGCCAGAGAAAGGAAAGAGTACTACAAGAAGGAAGAACAAATTAAGGGGAAAACATAACAAACTGGGTTCTGGATTATCGTGTTTGAAGTGCCCCTGAAAACTCCAGAAGGAAGTGCCATGTAAGCTATTATGAATGAGGGTGCGGTACCCAGGAGAGAGCTCAGGCATACAGACAATGGGAACATGCCTTTGCAAGGGATGCTGCCCATTGGTGGTTTCAGAACAGCGGAGAATCAATTCAATTCAGCAAATATTTATAATTACTACGTTGAGACACGAGAATACAATGAGACAGAATTAAACTTCAACTGTGTCTCTATCTCCTGCTTTTCTTCCTTTTCATCTATTTCCATGCACACTCTCCCAGACTATTAGAGCCCAAGGTGTTTGGCAGTGAAGTGGAACAACTATTACTGAGTAGATATTTATATGAAGTTCTAATAGCACCTTGGGAGAAACATGAGCAGTGAACTGGGGTTGTAACAGCCGCTTGGTCCTTATGAGTAATATATATAAAAGTATAAAATGCTCTATGACTACAAAGTATTGTCATCCCCCTAGACCAAAAGTACTTAGGCCTCAAACAGAAAACATTAAAGGAAAAGAAAACCTAAATGTCAATGCCATTAAAAAAAATCACTTTGTAATCTCCCTGCTTCTTTCTTCCTCTAAACGGGTCAGGGAGAAGAGCAGAATATAGAGACCATACCAGCTCCTACACAGGCTTTTCATTCTAAGTGGTACTTTTTAGGGATATTTAGAATTGCAGCATATTAGTTCAGTCTCTTTAGCTCTCTACATGATAATTTTTTATCTGAAGATTTCTGATTTTCTGTTAAATTTGGTTTTATAGTAAACAAAAACAGTGGGGAAAATAAGCACCGTCAACCTCAAAGAGGAAGCAATTTGTTTGAGGCCAAATGACATCTGGACCAAGATTTTTGAGAAACCTGTCAATCAGACCCATAGTCTTATCTGGTGTTTGCCAATTCCTAGGAAGAATGACTCAAACCTTTTTCTGGACAGGGCCTGTTATTTCATCAGCCTGGAGAACCCCTTAAACCAGGGGTGGGGAACCTGTGGCCTTGAGGCCACATGTGGCCTTCTAGGTCACTGGGTGTGGCCTTGTGACTCAGTTCAAGTTTTACAGAATAAATCCCTTTATTAAGGAGATTTGTTCTGTGAGGTTTGGATTCAGTCAAAGGGCTGCACTTGAGGACCTAGAGGGCCACCTGTGGCCTCGAGGCCAAAGGTTCCCCACCCTTGCCTTAAACCAACGCCTACTAGCACCTATTCTGGAATTCATGCTCTTAGCTGCTTTAAGCCCAGAACGATTAAGTGATGTGTCCAGCTTCACACAGCCAGGATAAGTCAGTCTTCCCTAGTTCTCTATCCACTGTGCTACACTTCCTCTAATCTGATGAATAACCACACTGTATTCCTACATATGCAAAAACTGATAAATCCACAAGACCTCTGATCCCCTCCATATAGGTTATAAGAGGGTTAAATTCCTCTAGAAGAAAACTGGTCACTGGCTATAGGATTACCTGTACTCCTTGTGACTTTTCAACAAGAGTATATGGAACAGGATTTTCAGGGCCTCCTAGATCTCTGAAAGTCTGCTCAGCACCTTTGTATTGTGAATATTTGCCTAGTTTATTCTATAAAAGTCATCCAACTCTGCCAATGGCTTTTATATCTAGAAGATAACATCTTTTACAAAAATTACCATACTTGAAATTAACAGTGCATAGAACGTATTATGTTTGTATAATGCTTTTAATTTTTCAAAGCGATTTCCAATTTTTTTCATTTTATCTTCACAACAGTGCCTAAGAAGGTAGGTGGGTTAGAGTGAAAAGTGGTTCGGTTTCATTCCCAATCTCCCAAAGTCAAAGATGGGTTTGTTGCAGTAGGTCATTTGTTTCAGGCTCCAAAAGGGCTTCCCACACTCTCCAGGGAAAAACAAACCCTCAGAGTGGGTCAAGGACAGCATGAGAGCTGCACTTTGCTCCTTTTCCTCTGATATGATTTGCTCTCAGTGCTAATGACAGTCAAGTTACTGTCCTGTGAATAAACCATTTAGGTCTCCTAACGCCAGCTGCAAGTGAAAAATTAAAGCAAATTAAAGCAGAAAAGAAAAGAGAGCTGGGCTCTTCAGCACTTCCAGCCTGGGTACCCAGATCCAAGAGACACTCATCCATTAACCAAACAGCAGCACTTCCAAACCCAGTGGGGGGCCCCAGGGCACCCCACTGAGAAACAGAAATTAACTTGGAGAGGAGATAATTCGTCTTTAGATGGTTGTCATATCTAGAAAAGCTCTCCGGGCGAGATGGTGGTGAGAGGGGGACTGATGCTCCTGACAACGCAGTCACATAAAACAAAAGCTTATCAGGGAGCCAGGTGGCACATAAGATTGATGTGATGTCTTGCCACCTCCGGGATATGTGCTTGAAATGTAGCAGGGGCTGTGGTGCCATTCGCCTCTAACGGCTGCTCAGGGAGCTAAGGCAGCACAAACAATGGCAGCAGATTTAACTCAACCGAAAAGGATCAATGAAACGAATAAAATAAGGTCTATGGAAAAATAAATTGGTGCGGGATCTTGAAGAGTTTGGGGGGGAAGAATACTCGGTATCCTGAGGATGCCAATAGTGGCAAAATGCGGGGGGTGGGGTGGGGCATTGGGGTAGAAGGCTGTCATGAAATAAGTGATCAAAATCTGAAATACAGCTTGGGAGGGGAGAAGCTTTGGCAACAACAAGACTCCATTTGCTGTTCACAACGACCCAAGAATAAGAGAAGCCTGAGACTACGTACTGCACCACTATGTTGACTCGTCATGATATTAACTAATTTAATGTCATGGGGCTCAGCTCAGCTAACATGAAGTAACAATGAAAGCTTTGCAGGAAGACCTCTCAAAGGCAGGGAAATTCCAGAAAAGCCATAGGATCCTTTCTTTCTGATGCTTAGTGGCACCAGAATTGTCATCTTCAGAACTGATCAACAAATAAGGCTCTAGCCATCCAAACCCAGACTTTGTAGGAGTCAGTCATCCACGCAGACTTGCTTATCACAAGCAAAGTCACTGCTTTTGAAAATCGTGTTTTAACTGTAAGCTCCTGCCTCAGTACTGCTGGCTCCATATCAAAGTTTGTCATGGGGGGGGGGGCACCTAGCTTCTTGTAGAAATGAATGGCTGATAAGGCAGAGAGAAAACAAGAACCATAGACTTCATGCAGGCTTCTACTGTATCAGTCTGTCAATGTACAACTATTTGGTTTATTATTATCGCGCTTTCCATTGTTATTAGCAGATATTTATGAAATAACAGTACAATAGTTATTGCATATGATAGCTGTTTTACATTTTTCTATTTCCTTGTTTGTAAGCGGCTCCAAAGTACTAGACACATTTTTTTTCATTTGTGTGCCTATGTTATGATTTAAATAAAAGGATCTAGATGATTTTGCAACACCATCCCTAGGGAGAAAGAGGAGTATAAGGTGAACTATTATCATTTTCCAGATAGGGAAAATTGAGGAGGAACGTCTGCCAATACAAAAGCCAAGATAGTTTCCCTAAAACAAAACCAAAGTACTGTAGTGCTGGAAGGAAGCTCAGAAACCATCTAATTTAACGGGTTTGATTTTATATGAAAATAGTGAAGCAACACTGAAAGACTTCAGAACTCTGACCAAGGCAGCAACAAATAGTGGCTTCTGAGGGCTGACGAAGTATGCCTCCCACTTCTGGCAGAAAGGTGTGGACTACTTTCAGGCACTGCCAATGTGTTAATTTGTGTTGTCTGATTATTTACCTGCCACATGTGAGGGTTCAATTGGTGGAGGAGGAAAGGGGAGTCGTTGTCAGTGGGAAGTGATAGGGATCTTTAAAAAAAAAAAAAAGAAGCAAATCAGTAAAACAACTACAAAAGAAAATGGAAACACAGAGGCCCAGAGACATTAAGTAAGACTTTTCACTCTTCATGCTGTGGCTTTCCACTAAAGGCAGCATAGGAAGGAAATTATACTTGGTAATTGGAAAGACCTTGATTTGAATGCCAGCCCTGCCACTTGCCATCTGTGCGGGCAGAGACAAATCAGTGAACCTCTCTGAGCTGCCCTTTCCTTATCTGCAAAATGGGGATACTACTGCTCAGATGGCCTTCCTTAAAAGGTTGTTGTGAGAGAAGTGCTTTGTTAATCAAGGGACATAAAATTGGGAACCACCACGTTTCTACCATACTTCCTCACTTTTTTCTCATAAAAAGGATATCTTGATTATCTCTAAGAATGGTTATTTTTTACCACCACCACCACCACCACTTCTTTGTGGTGAAAAGCATTTTCTATATTTTATCTTTTTAATTATCTTCAGTTCTGAATTCTCTCCCTCACCCATTGAGAATGCAAAGAAAACAAAATCATTGTGAATATGCCTAGTCAAGCAAGACAAATTCTTGCATTAGCTTTGTTAAAAAAAAGCTTCAATTTGTGCTCTGAGTCTATCATTTCTCTACGTGGAGGTATATAGCATGTTTCATCATCAAAAGTCCTCTGTCACTGTGGTTGGTTCCACTGTGCTGATCAAAATTCCTAGATCTTTCAAAGTTGTCTTTACAATACTGCTATTGTTGTATAAATTGTTCTCCTGGTTCTGTTCACTTCATTTTGCATCAGCTCATACAAGAAGTCTTCCTAGGTTTTTCTGAAATCACCTCTTTCATCATTTCTTAAAGCATAATATCACTCTATCATATTGGTTTGTCTGGAAACTGCCTATCCATAATCTTTGACTATTTATCAATTGAGGAATGGATCTTATAAATTTGACCCAGTTCTTTCTTTATATATTTGAGAAATGAGGTCTTTATCAGAGAAGCTTGCTATAAATTTTTTTCATTGTAATGATTACTATGTATTTCCCTCCATCTTATTTTCCCCTGTTTATTCTACTCTCTTGTCCATTCTCAAAAGTGTTTTGCTTTTGACTTTTACCTCCCCCAATCTGCCCTCCCTTCTATCAGCCCCATCTTCTCTTATCCCCATTCCCCTCCTACTTTCCTGTATGGTAAGACACATTTCTATCCCCCCTGAATAGGTATTTTATTCCCTCTTTGAGCCAATTAAGATGACAGTAAAGTTCATGTGCTTCCCCCCACTTTCTCCAGCTTCCCCTCCACTGTGAAATCTCTTTTGCTCCTCTTTTATGTAGGATAACTTAGTCCATCCTACCACTCCTTTTCCCCTTCTCCCAGTGCTGTCTTCTTTCTTACTTCTTAATTTTATTTTTTTAGATACTCATCTCATCATATTCGACTCACACTTGTGCCCTCTATGTATACTCCTTCTAACTGTCCTAATAAGAGAAAGGTTTTCAGAGCTAGAGGTATCATTTCCCCATTTAGAAATGTAAACAGTTTAACCTCATTGAATCCTTTATAATTGCTCTTTCCTGTTTATCTTTTTAAGTTTCTCTTCAGTCTTCCTCTTTCCTGTTTACCTTTTTATGCTTCTCTTCAATCTTGTATTTGACAGTCAACTTTTCTATTTGGCTCTGCTCTTTTCACAGGCAATGTTTGAAAGTCCTCTACTTCACTGAATTTCCATTTTTTTCTCCTGAAGGATTATACTTGCTGAGTAGGTGATTCTTGGTTGTAATCCTAGCTTTTTGCCTTCTGGAATATCATATTCCAAGCCCTCCAATCCTTTAATGTAGAAACTGCTAAATCTTTTGTTATCCAGACTGTGGCTGCATGATTTTAGAATGTTTCTTTTTGGCTGCTTGCAATATTTTCTCCTTGACATGGAAGCCTTGAAATTTCACCATAATATTTCTGGTTTTCATTTTGGGAATTCTTTTATGATGTGATTAGTAGATTCCTTCTATTTCTATTTTACCTTCTGGATCTAAGATATCAGAGGAGTTTTCCTTGATTATTTCTTAAAAGATGATATCTAGGCTCTTCTTTTGATCATGGCTTTCAGGTAGTCCAATAATTATTAAATGATCTCTCCTGGATCTATTTTCCAAGTCACTTGTTTTTTCAATAATTCACATTTTCCTCCATTTTTTCCATTCTTTTTATTTTGTTTGATTGTTTCTTGACGTCTCATAAAGTCATTAGCTTCCACTTGCCCAATCCTAATTTTTAATGAATTATTTTCTTCAGTGATCTTTTGTACTTCCTTTTCCATTTGGCCAATTTTACTTTTTAACGAGTTCTTTTCTTCAATGAATTTTTGTACCTCTTTTTCCATTTGGCCAATTCTGCTTTTTAAGGAGCTCTTCAGTGAATTTTTGTATACCTTTTCCTATTTGGCCAATTCTGATTTTCAAGGCATTCTTCTCTTCATTGGATTTTTGTGCCTTTTCTACCTTTTGGCCTATTCTGTTTTTTAAGGGATTTTCTTTAGCATTTTTTTGTGCTTCCTTTACCAAGCTGTTGACTTTTTTCCCATAATTTTCTTGTATCACTCTTAGTTCTCTTCGCAATTTTTCCTGTACCTCTCTTGCTTGATTTTTAAAATTCTTTTTGAGCTCTTCCATGGCATGAGGCCAATTCATATATTTCTTTGAGGCTTTGGATGGAGGAGTTTTGATTTTGTAGTATTCTTCTAAGTTTGTATTTTGATCTTCCCTGTCACCACAGTAACTTTCTGTAGTCAGGATCTTTTTCTACTGCTTGCCCATTTTTCCATCCTGTTTCTTAACTTTTAACTCTATGCTAAATGTAGGGCTCTGTTTCTCAAGGGGAAGGGGAATTGTCCCAAGCTTTAGGCTTTTCGTGCAGCTGTTTTCAAAGGTAATTTTGAGGACCTGTAAGTTCTTTTGTTTTTCCAAGGTGGTATGATCTAGGGAGAGGTATGTTTACTACTCTCTTGTTCTTTCTTCTTGTCTGTGAGCAACCACAAGCACTCTCTTCCACTCTGTAACTGTGACCAGGGTTCCAGTTTCCCTTTGGTCACAAGCTCTGTTGTGCTAGTTCTCCTCCTCACCCTTGGACTGAGACCCAGGTCTGTGACCCAGCAAGTATGGACAATGCAACACAGTTCTGCCTCTGGTGCCAGCAAAGGGACCCCTGGAATTTCCTTCTGACCAATTGTCCTGACCCCCTTACTTTTCCTGGACTGAGAGGTCTGGAAACTCGTACTGTCCCTATTGGTTCAGTCACCCCCCAAGGATTTACTGCTGCCTATGCTGGACTGTACACCACTCTCACCGTGGTGCGACCAACCTTTCCTGCTGACCTTTTAAGTTTTCTTAGGCTGGAAAATTGTTTCACTCTATCCTTTTGTGGGTTCTGCTGCTCCAGGATTTATTTTGAGGCATTACATAAAGTCATTTGAAAGGGTTTTATGAAGAGCTGAGGCGAGTCCCAGCCTTTTCTCTGCCACCTTGGCTCTACCTCCTCAGAGTTTAATAGCTTTTAGGCAGAGATCCAAATTGCTTTCCAGAATGGTTGGAAATGTACCAAATGCACACTGATGTATCTGTTTTCCCATAGCTCCTCTAACATTTGATATTTTCCTTTTTGTCAATTTTGTCAGTCTCATGGGTATGAGGTGTTACTTCAAAGTTGTTTTATCTTGTATTTGTCTAATTATTAATGATTTAGAAGATTTTTTTTCACATAGTTATTGGCAGCTTGGATTTCTTGCTCTGAAAGCTTCCTATTCAGATCCTTTGACCATTTTCCAACTGGGGAATGGCTTTTATTCTTATAAATTTGAATCAATTCTCCATATATCTTAAAAATGGGACCTTTATCAGAGAAACTTGCTGCAAAGATTCTCCCTCCCCTCAATTTTCTACTTCTCTTCTAATTTTTTTTGTTGCATTGCTTTTGTTTGTGCAAAACCTTTTAAATTTTACATAACCAAAATTGTCAAGTTTGCCTCCTTTGAACCTCTCTATCTCTTGCCCATTCATGAACTCTCCTTTTCTCCACATATCTGACAGGTAATTTATTCCATGCTCCTCTACTTTGTTTGCTATTACTTTTTATAGTACTGGCCATTCTTAAGAGGAATTACATTCTATTGCATTTTCAAAGCAGTACCAATACATCACTACTTGGAAACTGGGACACTTGGTAAAATTTGCTATTTTAAAGGATTAAAGGCAAGAATGTGGACTAAAGCCCCTTACCTCAAAACATAGGATAAAGACAGTGCTAAAGAATCAATTTTATGTGTCCCAGATATGGGAGATGATATGTGTTCTCAGGATCTGTCACTTAACACCAGCAACCTGCCACAATGGGAAGGTGGGCATTGAAATTATCAGGTGAAACCAAGTTTGTTATTTGGTTTTCATGGCTCCTAAAATAAAAGGCATATAAATTCATTTAAAGGAATGAAGAGCAGCAGATATATTCTGCAATAGTGTCTGGGAAGAGAGAACCCTTGAAGAACAACTTCATCTAGTTCTCTTAGTGGCAAAATCAGCCCAAATGGTAGTACCTGAAGAGTAGCAGCCAGGAAGCATTTGTAATACTGCAGTATTACAAAAGTCAGCATCATGTTACATATTTTTCTGCAAACAAGAACTGCAATGAGCATCACAGTTTGTAGTCCACATCTCCAGCACAAAGTCTGGCTTCTTCTTTAATCGTTCTCCTTTAAATAATATCAAAAGGCAACTCACTTTTTTGTTGGTTGTAAGAGGTGAAGAGAAGAGAAAGAAAGTAAAGGAGGGAAAGGAGACAATGAAGCCCCAAAGGATACAAAAGATTGTTTAAGAGTAAGGAGTGGGGTGGGAGTTAAGAGAACTCCCAAATTTAGAATGCTTCCAGGTCTCCCAGTTTCTGGATTATACTGATGATAGTGGTTGTGTTTTCAAAATAAAATATCTGCCAAATGGATTAAGTGAACTGAATTCCCAGGGTGTGCATACTTGCGTGCACACACACACACACACACACACACACACACACACACACACCACATGATCAAAGAAACTGTCAGATCTAAATTTCTTCTCTTACACACTCTTCTCAGCATCAGACCATGTGAAAGATAAATTTTAAAAGCTTAGCCCAGGGGAGCCAAAGCTAAATAATGCTGAAGAAAAACACCTGGGAACTCCCAGGCCAATGGGGAAGAGAAAGCACTAAACTTATGACTGGCTCTGAAACAAATCTCTCACCCACCCTCCTGCTAGTCTCCAGGGTTTCTTTACCCATATGTTCTCTCACTTCACAATCATGGTTCTACCCTGTCCTCATTCTGACATGTCTAAGAGTAAATAGCTGCAACTGCGTTAGGGGATATACAGAATGGTTGTTGTTGTTGAGTCGTTATGAGCACTGTCCCCATCATCAAGCTGGCTGGACCATTTGCACATCACCCTGCATGAGGAGGCAGCTGTGTACCAGCTACTGGTTAATTCTCGATGTGCCACATCTTCTTGATGGTTAAATGCTCTACCTCTGGAAGGCAAATGTAAACACAATAAACATCACCCACTAGGGAATGTGAAGTGCCAGAATCTTTTTAAGAGCATCTCCATGCTAACAGACATGCCAACAACAAAATACATTTGGAGGCTGTTGCTCTCTATCAGGAAGGAGTGAAGGCTTCTCAGGTGCTAGCTGTCAAAGGAATGCCATTTTAATGAGTACGACATGCATCTGATACTTAATAGATACAGAAAAATGAACTGCTCACAGCTGTAATCTGACCACTGGTGGTAATGATAGTGATACTGGGCCTCTGAAGGACGATGTTCAAAAATCCATATAGAAATGAACTGAAATTATGAAAATTTGTTTCTTATGTGGAGGTGTTCCAGTTGATGAGAACATAGGTAATTTCTGTGGTAATGTTAGAGAAAGGCATATTCTCAAAAGGATTTGTGACAATCTCACATTAACCTCACTCTTATGCCAGGAAAAAGTTTAAAATGGATCATCCAGAAGGGTTTTAAACACAGAGATAGGAACATAAAGTGAATTTATATTCTCAGAAAGGATTTAATTATCACTCGGCACAATATGGATTCTCTAGGAGTAAATCAACCTAGAAGATGAGCAGAACAAGAGAAACAATACATACAATGACTAGATTGATGGAAATGAAAAGAACAACAAAGTAAAGCAGAACACTGTGTTACTATATGACCAATCTTGGCCTTAGAAAAGAGACTCCCTGGAGAGGAAGGCCACCATTGGTATATTAGTAATTGCTATCTGTGTGACCTTAAGCTAGTCACTTAACTTCTTCATGTCTGTTTTCTCATCTATAAAATGAGGAGGCTAGAAGAGATGGCCTCTGAAGCCCTTGTCAACTTCCGTTGAGTCATTTTTCTTTGTCACAAGAGAAGATTCACTATGGGAGGTAGAGATCTTGAGAGGAGTGTCTATTCAGAAATTACTAACATAAAAACAAAAGACAAAAATAAAACTTTTTTTTAAAAAAAAATACTAAATAGCCAAACAAAATTCATTTCACTTTTAAATGGCTTTAGTAGTCTAATAATTCAGGATAATGGTATATGCTTGATTTTGGCAAAAACAGTTGACAAAGCCTCTCAAAATATCTTTGTGGATAGGACGGTAAAAAATGAACTGAATTTAGATTTTCAGCTGGTTAAACAACTATCACTAAAGATTTTTGTACTTATCTGCTTAGAGTGAGGTCTCTAGTGAGATGTCTCAGGATTCTATCCTTGGCTGTGTTTTGTTTAACATTTTATCGGTAATTTTGCATAAGGACACAAATAGCAAAAGTGTAGGTACAATCCTTCAAATACTGTCCTGACAAAGGTTTTTTTGAAAAAAAAAAATACACACATACACTCACAAACTATTATGAATTCATTATGAAATCACCAAGACGTCTAGCTACACTATCATTGGTATGCTCAACTACTATTGCAGACCTAGTATTTCCCTGACATGTTAGCTCTTCTCTGCCTCTAAATTAAAAGCCCCCTGTATCATTTTTAAAATTTAAAATCAGTCAATTTGTGTAAAAATGATAAATGATATTAAGTGAGGTGTACCTATATCAGACATGCAGATAACACAAAGCTCATGAGGATATCAAATATTATAGATGAAAGAATCAAGATTAACAATTTTCTTGACAAGTTGGAATACTGGAGGGAAACCAAAGAGAAGAAATGTAGGATCCTGGGATCAGGCAGCCAGACCCCGAGGAAAGTTAAAAAAATAATTCAGTGCAACCTCTCATTTTATACAAGACAAAACTGGGCCCAGGGAGGTTAGGGACTTGCGTGGGCTCAGGCAGCATGTGATTCTCCACCCTCTGACCTTAGAGTCACTGTTGTCTCACCTGGATTACGTGGGGGAACAAAGAGTACAGCATTTAGGTCCAAAACCTAAAGCTGTACAAATACAGAATGGGGCAAGTCTGGTGGCCAGCAGGCGACACGAGTAATAATAACTAGCGTTTTCATAGCACTTTAAGGCTTGCAAAAAGTTTTATAAATATTATCTCATTTAATCCTCACCACAGCCCTGCAAAGCAGGTGTTGTTACCATCCCCATTTTACAGAGAAGCAAAGTGAGAAAGGCAGCGGTGAAGTGATTTGCCAGGGGTCATGAAGCTGGTAAGTGTCTGATGTGGGGATTTGAACCCAGAACTTCCAACCCTAAGATCAGTGCTCTAATCTATCTTCTCACCACGTAGCTGTGCTTAAAAAGCCAAACAAACAGTTCTTGGGGACTTTAGCTGGTGACAGAGCACTAGCACGATATGGCATGAACAGCCTCTTTCCTTATTTTGGTCTCTTCTTTTGGAATCCTTGCCTTCCTTCAAGGCTCAGCTCAGGTACCACTCTCAGGAACACTTCTATGACCCAGGTAGTTTTAGTGTTCTTTCCTTCCCGAATTATCCTTGCACTGTCTTTGTCTGTATGTGTGATCTATCCCCTCAGCAGAATGTAAACCCCTTTAGAGCAAAGACTGTCATTTCTCTCTTTGTTCCCCATCACCTAGCTCAGACAGTGCCTTGCATGCAGCAAGTGTTTAATAAATGTTTTGCTGAACTGAACACAGCTGCCAAAAAAGCAGCCATGATCTTAGGCTGCACTGAGAGATTACCGCACATATCATCATTCTCATCTCTGACACAGCCATTTACCTAGAGCTTTCGTGTTTAGAAGCAGGTAACAATCACGGTGTTCACTGTACATTGGGCTGGTAGGTCATAACATGTGGACTATCGTCTGCAATTCTAGGCATCGCATTTTAAGAGGGACAATGACAAACCAGAATGTATTCAGCGAGAAGTGACCCAGAGAAACAGCAAAGGGACCAGAAGCCATATCATAGGAAGAACAGTTGAAGGAGGTGACCATATTGATCCTGAGAAGACTAACGGGGAAACATGAGAGACATTCAAATATCTGAAGGACTGCTTTGTGGGAAAAGGAAGAGACTTGTTCTTTACTGTGCCACAGGATTTAAGTGGACCAAAGAGTAGAAATTACAGAGAGGCATATTTTACCGAATATTGTACAAGTGTTCTAACAAAGTTGTCTACCTTATACATCCTGCTTTCTACAGAAGCAAACTCTCCCATCACTGGAAATATTCAAGCAGATACTAAGAGACCATCTGTCAGAGATGCCTTCAGAAGGGATTCCGGTACTGAATGAGATAATGAGATAATACTTGATAAGAGGACCTTTCAAGTCTCTTCTGATGCTAAATTTTTACTAAACTGTCTCAGTATAAAGATATCACATTGGGAGACGTGAAAGCAGTGTTGTAGCCTGCAGAGCAATGCTGTCTTCTCTTTAGGACTGCCTCTACTTCTAAAGGTTTTACATTCCTATTCTAGATAGCCAAAAGCTATAGGTGTATGCTGTCAACGCAACACAGCACACTGTCAATGTTCTAATTGGCACAAATGTAAAATTTCCCAGTATTTTACATAGACAATCCACAGCAACAAGAAATTGGCAATCTTCTGTTGGTTCAGTGCATGTGAAAAGCAGCAATCCCTTAACGTGGTTATAATAATAGTTGCTTCTTCAATTGCTCCGCCTAGGGATACGTTACATATGCTGGCTGCAATATATTGAGAACATTAATATTTCATATGTGTAAGTGCTTGAATATGGCTGTTTACAGCACATTTCCAAAGTTGATCAAAAGGAAAAAGAAAATCAGATTGCTAACAACAAAACAAAACAAAACAAAACCTTAACCCTTTGCTTCCCTGTTCTTAAGAGTATGGATTCTGGCAAGATTTGAAAGCCAAAGAGTAATACAGAAAATACCTTATGCAGCCCATTAAAAAAAAAAAGCTATGGTTCAAGGTACTTTGTATTCCTGTCTTGATCTTACCTCCCTGTACATTTAACAAAGCTGTTAAGGACTCCAAGAGATCAAGACTGCCTACCTGAATACCTACTATGTGTCAAGGACTTAAAAAAAAAGTGCCAACCTGAATACCTCCTATGTGTAAGGCCCTGGGAAAGCTACAAAGACAGGTTAAAAATTAGTCCCTGACAACAAGGAACTTACATTCTCTCTGGGGAAGATAATCTATCTGCACTAAGAAGGTGCTTAACAATATAAGACAGGAAATCTTAAATGTCACATGACTGGGCTGCAAAGGAGGGGGTCACTTCAGGGGCAGCAGTAAAGGGGAGGCTCAATAAATAGCATCTGTAGTAACTAACAGGGTGCTCAGGGAGAGTAAGTAGGTTTATGTATCTAAAACATTTTTCCAACCTTAAAACTATATAAACATTTTAGCTCTTCCTCTCAGGCCCATGATTTTGTTGGTATAGGCAACTTCTAGTCAAGAAATTACCTGTACCAATGTAGACTGGCACCTTCTCTTCAATTTATGTTTATATTTAATCTAAACTAATATCTATTTGTATGTTTTTATGTGCTCACACATATCTCCCCATATCTCTCTAGTCATGGAGAGTTGCCTCATGCGCTGAAAGGTTAAGTGATTTTGCCTAGAGATGACAGCCAGTGTATGTTGAACCCAGGCCTACCTACCTATAAGGCTGATTGTCTTTCCAGCGCAACATATTGTCTCTGGTATAAATATTAACTATTTATTATTATTAAGGAAGAGGAAGAGTTAGGCTATGAAGAATGGGAAGCCACTAATACTAAAATTTAGCACACAGTGGCAGTGAAAATTTAAATTTGGTTAAACTTTTTTTTTAAGACATACACAAAAAAGGATGGGCAAGAGGTAACAGGTAGAGAGAAGTGAGGAAGGCTTCCAAAGTTGGAAAGGGAGAGTGGAAGAGTATAAAAAAATGCCCTATGCAGGGAAGTGTAAGATACATTCAGTGAAAACTATAAGGAGACCACTTGCTTGTTATTCAGTTGTGCCTGACTCTTCATGACCCCATTTAGGGTTTTATTGGCAAAGACACTGGAGTGGTTTTCCTTTTCCTTTTCCAGGAGAAGGAAATGAAGACGAAGAAACTGAGACCAACAGGTTCTCAGGGTCAAACAGCTAGTAAGTGTCTGAGGCCAGATTTGAACTCAGGAAGATGAGTCTGGACTCCAGGCCTGGCACTATCCACCATGCCACCTAGCTGCCCAATTTAGAATGTAGACAATTACATTAAAAATAAATTTCATTAATTATTTCCTCTCATATCTCCCCAAATGAGGGAGGTTACCATGATGTCCTCGTTTATCTTATAAATTGGGGAACTGAGAAAACTTCAGTGTGATATCCCTCTCAGGGCACCAAATCCCTCCTGGGAAGTATTCTTTAGTTATAGGAGTATTTGCCATTCCTGACACTTTGTAGAAGCCAGCAATCCTTAGCTCATACTTCCCATATAACTAAAGCAACCTGGGAGGAATAGCTTCAGAAGCAGAGGCTTTGGCAGACAGAGACAGATCTAGGGTCTAGCCAATAGGCTATGAACCTCCTGTTATTAGTAAGGCACAATTCAGTTTACCCTGGGAATTCATCGACAATGGGCAGAATGAACATGACCCTTTCCACCTGAAAGCCCCGCTCAACCCACACTAGGCCACCACAGGTTGTTACAAGCTAAATTGAGGTCTGCTAGCATCCATGATATAGCCTATTTTAGCTCTTAAACGTTAAGGCTTCCTGAAACTGCTACAAACTTCAGGATACAATGTGTTAGGTTCATCTGTCATCCTTTGGGCTGCTGGTAGCAAACGCCCTATAACTAGGTGACTTTCTATTGAACTTGAGGGTAGACTGAGACTTCTTCAATTTCAATTCAGCACATTTGCAGAACGTCTACGGTATGCAAAGCCACCACTGATACAAAGATGTTTTGGGTGGCAACTTTGTGGTCATGCCCGTGTGAGAAGCACAAGAACAAGATTAAATTATGCTAAAGATCGCGCATGTGTCTAAAAGAACCAAAGCTGGAATTAAAGATCCACTACAGCCCCTGTCTATACTTCAATCCGCCTTACTGCACTGATGTCTTTTCTTATCAATTCCATCAGCTTTATTCCCCTCTTCTGACAGCCGCCTGTGATCAAAGCTCCCCTTTGTCTTTATAAAAAGGAACATGGTATTTTGCTTTCCTTTACTGGGAATTAAATCCTGTCTTGGGCGGTAGTAGACAGTTCTCACAGGAAGCCTTGTAAATGCTGCTGGTTTACTGCAGAATACGTCCCTTTTTTCTGTTCTTTTAAATCCTACCAAACTGACAACTTGAGGCAGTCAGCCAGAGACACGTTATGTCCCGAGGAAGTGCCGAGACTGCACAGTCAGCACCCTGACTCCACTGTAGCAAGATGACAGGGTTATCTTGGCCTGAACTCTCATGATGTGTTCAATAAAGTGAGCCTTTAATCCATTAAGGTAAGCACCCAGGGTTTTTGCTTCTTGAGTTCACTGGAATTGACTAGCTCTGGATGGGCAGGGTTCTAAACTGGAAGTGAGGAACGTGGGTGAATGGTGTGGGGAAGGGGCTACTGGGGCTGAGTGGGGAAGGAGAGGATGGGACAAGGTTTAGGGCACATTGGTGGGAGCGTGCTCATATCCACTGATGTGAGGAGAAGTGACAGCTGAGGAGAGGCTGGAGGCAGGGAGAGAAGGCAAAGGTGATGAGGGCCGGGACAGCTTTGTAGCTGCCTTAGAACTTAACATGAGGAAACTCTAGGAGCTAAACCTGTATTGGAGCATGGTTTGTTCCCTCTGTCCTTGGAACCTTGGCTGATCTTGAGCTTTTGTACCCATGGTTCAATGCATGGATGTGCCTTCTGTCTCTGCCCCTCTGGAACTTTCAACAAGCCTCTTACCCAAGCAGAGCCCACCACAGCAGGCATTCTGGGTCCCCTTCAGGCAGGATCCTGTGACAGAACACCTAGGGCTGGCTGTGATTCAAGTATTCCCAACACATCTTCAGTTGCTCTGCTGTACTTTTGAACTAAATTCTATTTAGTCCTCCTTCCTCCCAGCCCATTTGCCCATTTCACTATTAATAGCAGATAAACAGGCAAACGGAACAACACGGGACAGGAAAAAAAGTGAAGACGAATTTATTAACAGTCTCCATTTTTCACTGGAGCACAATCTTCAAAGCAATATGCTGCACTGTCATTATCTCATTACAGTAATTTCAACACTTGCTCCTGTTAACTTATTAAAAAACATTTTAAATCATTTTCTTCATTGCAGGCACAACAAACTTGCTCATTACCCAAATATGGATTAGTGCCAGATGACATGGCAAGAAATGTCATAAAAGAAATATGCATACACAAAGGAGAACCCGGAGTTCAGGAAGAGATGTGTATACGGAACATGGTGCTAGCAACTTCTGCCCACCCAGGAGACACCTGAAAACAAGTGGTGTCATTGTGCTGAAGCAACGCCAAGTCACCATCCCTTCCAACCCAGCCTGCACCATATCGAGGAGGAGCATGGATTAGTAGAATCCCAGAATCTCTGAGTCAGAAGGGATCTCAGAGAGCATCTAATCCAACCCAAACAAGAATTCTCCTCCATGACTTACCCAACAAGCAGTCATCCAGTTTTTGCTTGAAAACTTCTAGGGAAAGGAAACCCATGGTCTCTGGAGGCAGGCAGCCTGTTCTACTTTGGGATAGCCGTCCGTGTTAGGAAGTCCTTACGTACAGCCTAAATTTGCTTCTTTGTACCTTCTGCTCCCGGCTGCTAGTTAATCCCTCTGGGGCCAAGGTGAATAACTTGCTTCTTTCATGTGACACTCATGTAACTGCCCTTCTGATAAAGCCCAGTTATCACAGTCCCTCGCCTTCAAAGTTCCTCTTCCCCAGGTAAAATATCCTCAGTTCTTTTCATTCATCCTTCTTTGGCAGGAAATAAGAGACTATTCACCATCCTGCCTGTCTTCCTCTGGCCATCTTCCAATTCATCAGTGTCCTTACCAATGTCCAAAATGCAGATCCTAGAACTGAGCACAATATTCTAGCTCCTTCTGAGGAGAGTGGAGCAGGCTGGGGCATCCCTTCCTCCTCTCTTTCTGGACCCTGTGCCTCTCCTAAGAAAGTTCATGAAGGCTTTCTTGGATGCAGTATACCTCTTGTCAGTTCATATTGAGCACATAGTCACTAAAAACCACAAGCACTGGTTTTTCTTTAAACAAAGTGTTCTCTAGCCATGCTTTCTCCATCTTGTAGTTGGGAAGTTGATTATTTTATATTTAACTCAAGTAGAAAGAGGGGCCATGCTACTGTTATTTGTACTGATAAAGCATGCCCTGCTTTCTCCCTTTTTTAAAGTACTTGGGTACTACCATGACTAGACGTGAGGCAGGTTAGGGCAGCATAAAACCCCAGAATACAAGGACTGGTCACAGTTCTGCCACTAACCAGTTGTGTGTGTGACCTGAGGCAGATCACTCACTCTCTGGACTTGAATTTACTCATGCATAAAATGGAAACGTGATCCCCGTCCTCATACTTCATGGGATTGCTGTGAGGATTAAATTAGGTGATGAACATGAAAGTGCTCTGTAAACCATAAAGAATGATATAGACATTAATATCATCAGTGATATCCACATGTTAGATCCAAGGTGCTCGGTCTATATTCGCATATATATGTCAAAACCTCAGGATCTGTGACGTAGAAGACCAAGCCTCAACCCTTCAGTACCTTAGCAGGTCAGTCCTAAGACTGTCTTGAGGTTAAAATGTTAAATGACTTAAAGGTCAGAGGCAGACTTTTAGCCCAGGTCTTAGAGACACCAAGTCTAGAGTTTCATTGACTCTCTGTCTCTCTGAAATACCAATTTAACTTTTAGAAAAGCACTCTTACTCTCAGCCTTGTGAATAGGCCACAGAAGTAGGGAGACAATGTAGTTTCACAAAGAAAAAATTGAACATATCAATAGGCACCTAACATAGGTGGTGGTGGGGTGGGAGGGGAAGAGGAAAGGCGAAGGGAAGAAGAGAAGAGGGAAAGGACAAAATGAGGAAGATTTTAGCATAATTCTTCATCAGGAGGAGGAAATGTCTTGCTTAGTCTCAGCTAGATGCTGGGTTATGTGCCAGGGGGCTTCTATCATAGTGTGTTCACTGCCCTATTATGCCCAGATACCTGGGTTTTCCATTGAAAAGTGAATACTGCCAGAAGCAGGTCAAGGGCATGTCTCAGTCCCCCTACTACAAATAACTACCAAACACAAAGGAGAAAAAAATGCTAAATTCAACCAGGTCCATTTGATTGTCACATTCATTTCCTTTTTAAATACTCCATTTTTTCCCTAGTGTAACAGGAAAATTGTTTTTCCAATAAGGCAAATGGGTTATGATTTGCTCCCTGAAAATAAACACACTGTAAAATCCACTCTAAATCCATTTTCCCCCCTTTCATGTGTTATTTGCTTTCCATTTGTAGCAGGCAACATGCTGTCATTTGGGGTTGACACTCTTCAGACATATAAGGATCTGACAGAGCTGAATATCATTCCTTCCTATTCCCTTAAAGCTACAAAACCCCTGCTTAGCCTGTGCTCCCATTCCTCTTCCTTTCTTAGTTCTGTAGTTCTGTTTCTCTACATCCAATCCAGACAGGTGCTTGACTCTTCAATGGGCATTAGGGCCCTGTGCCTAATGGCTCCCAGGATTAAAAATGAAGAACAACTATGTTTCCTTCCTGGAGTACAACATTTTTCTTTGGATGGCCTGGGGGCCCTAGTGAAGTCTGGGAGTCAGAATGTAACTCTCCCCAACACTTCTGCTCTCTTAACTCCAGAAGCCAAGTTGAATCATTAGGCCAGCAAACTGAAGTTTGCATCTGTAGGGTAAGCCTTAAAAACTAGGAGCAGGAACCTCCCATCTCCACCCTCGCCACACACACACTCTGTCTCAGTACCCTGGAGATCATCTAGGGGTGCTGCAACTACTACAGATCTAGAACCTGCTGAAACTAAGATGTATTTACTGACCACTGTTTGATCCTCTATCCCAGGAAACAGAGAGTAATCCTAAGAAGTAACTCAATGACGTTTACATTTGTGTAAATCATAAATTTAGACTCCGATACTCAACTTGGAAAAAAGCTTCAGGAGCCAGTCACTGGGGGACAAATGGATTTGTTGTTCCTCAGAAAACACCTCTCAACAGCTAAGAGATGTTTTCATTTTTGCACCTGTATACCCTGTCCTGTGGGTAAAGCAGACTTAGAAGAGGAGAAGGGAACAAATAAAGCCTTTGAGCATAAGATGTCCTATGTGGTTGACTTGATTTTTCAGATGGCAAATTGACCACAGGTGAGCTATGCTTTTTTTCTTCTCTTCGTTATATGATCCAGTGTATAGCAGTGGCCATATTACAGCACTTTTTCTTAAAACCAGAGAATTTTAGCACTGGAGAGGGGTCTGATATCAACTAGGGCCTAGTCACTAGGCAACCTCCATCATACTTCAGAAGAGGGCAGCAAGGCCCCGAGAGGGTTGGTTGATGTCTAGGAGGTCTGGCAGTGATGGAGTGCCAGTACTAAGACTGGAACTCAGGTCTCCTGAAATTCAGGACTTCAGTAATTCCCACCATACCATTATGACTCCTTGATTTTTAACAATGGATTACTGCACCTTTTATCTTTTACAAGAATTATAAGTCACATTTCAAATTATACCTTTACACCAGCATAATTAAACCTTTAAACGGTGGGTTGGCAATGAAATTAGAGGCTAGAACATAACAGACACATCAGGACCTGCAGAAGCCAGTAGCAGGCAGCTCTCACCTGACTACCCCCCCCCCTTTCCTTTCTATCACTATATATTGGCAATTATATTCCAGGGTGAATAATACAATTATTTAAATGAAACATTTAAAAAATGTAATATGACATAAAAGGATTAGCTGCTGAAGGACTTGGGGTTGTGGGAGGGAGAAGGATGGATCTAGGCTGACAATTTCATAAAGTAGCCATCAATTATTTAAACCATTGTGATTGTGCAGACAGCATTCTGGACCCCAAGTGGGGAAAACATTTTTAAGAATTTGAAAACTACAAATTAACGTGTGTTGGGCCAGGATCTTGCTTTTGGTTTTGGAATGAAATATGCTTTGCCTTTAGAGAGAGAAGGGAAGGAAGGGGTTTGTAAAACATAGTTTTAAAAAGTTAGACAATGAGCACATACACTTTTCCATATTCAGGGCCTTAAAGATGTTGGGATGCAGATGTCTAATTGTCCTCTCATTTTACAAATGAGGAAACTGAGGCCTAGACAACTGAAGTGATTTCTCTGAGGCCACGAAGGTCATAGTGGCTGGATTAGGATTTGAAATGAGGTCCTCTAACACTGAATCTAGCATTCTACATCCTATCAGTCATTAGGTGAGAATCTAGTTATAATTCCTGTTGAATTTAATTTAAGGAGATGTCTTTAGTTAAATCTCACTTATGTTTTTGGCATCCAAAGGCCCATACATGGCACCCTACCACTTAACCTTCTGTAGCTGATGCCAGTTTTGCTCTTAACTGTCTCTAAATGACCTGGTAAAAACATACCCACAACTGGGCCCTCCTCCTACTAGAGACTTCCAGTCTCTTTTCCTCTGCACCCAAAGCAGAAGTTAAGGATGTATGTCCTTGAAAGTCTCAATGTATATTCCTCATGATTATATTTTCCCAATTAGTAAATGAATTCTAGAGAGGTTAAAGGACTTGCCTAAATGTCACAGGTGGTAAATGGGTTTGTAAGAGCCAGGCTTCTAACTGAAGTCTTCTGATACCAAACAAGATGCTCTCTCCACTGTACCACAACAAAGGCTTTAGAATAACTGCTGACTTTTTTTTTTAGCTGAATGACATTTTTGGTGGACCTTCTAGGTTTAACTTGACTTTAAAACTGATGCTTAATATTGAATTGGAGTCCACTGGGGATGGAGCCCACAAACTAGTTTCTTTCCTTTCTCTATCAGGGTCAGTATCTGCTTTCCAAAAGTGGAAACGTTTGTCATGTAAGATACTATGGTGCTCTACACAGACACATCCTGCCCAACGGTGCCTGAACAACGATATTTTGCAAAAATATTTAACTAAATAATTAAATTAATAATAACTAAATAATTTAACTAAAGCCAACTGAAATGTTGTTGTGATGTGCACCCACTTGTAATACTGGTCCTATGGGAATGACTCATGTGCCATCGCTTCCCCAAATAACATACCTTTTCAGAACCAATTAATAATAATAGGCAGGTGTATGCCTATACAAGGCTCTTCTGGATCTTTCCTTTTCCCATCACAGTACCATAAGCTGAAGCTGGGCGATAGCCCCAATTATATATAACCTTTACAATAGCCATAGGAGGGAGTTTGGAAGCAGACTCATAGGGAATGTTTTTCTCCCTAATCTGGAAAAAAAACATTCTTCCCCTCACACAGAGAATTAGGCAGAGTCTGTACTAGAATACAACTTCTTGTTTGCCAGACTCACTTCTTCCACTTTTAAAGCATAATCACGAAATTACAGGACATCACTCACTGTGAGGGAAAATGCCAAGTGACACAGTCAGGCACTCATTCTTCTTTGTAGCAAACTGCCCCTCTTTACTAGTAAATAGCCTAAGGCCTACTACTACCACTACTACCCCCCATCCCCAGCCCTGTGACACTGAAAAATGAGGTCATAGGAGGATTTCTGCAGTGGTACCATAGGGAGTCTTGACCTTGGACTGACCAAGGGGACAACACATTCAGAAACACTTCAAAAGGAAGATGGAATTAAGCTCCCTGACTAAAAACTGGATAAAGAGAGGTACTATATAGCCAATCAAGAGAGGTAAGGCTGGTCTCTCTTTTAATGGCAGTTTATCTGAATTAGCCTTTGTAGCTATTTGCAAGTGAATGCTCAGACTGTTCTGGACCCTACAGATATGGCCATCCATCACAGAAGCAGCAGTAACTGAGGGAGGAAAAAGAAGATTAAAAGTGAAAAAGAAAAAGAAAAGAAAAAGAGGAAACCAAGAAGGATAGATGGATTTTTTTCAAAAAAATAAATTTCTAATATGTAATAACCAAAGAAGGAGGAATGACACAGATAAGCTGTTAATGAGCTAGCCGTGCCGTCTTTCCCCCCAAATCAGGACATTTACTGGCAGGGCTCTTGTGTGCCTAACAAGGTAATAAATGAGAACTATACAGCTTAATCTTTAAACAAATATGAACAAGCACCAGCCAAATGGCTACTCCTGTGGACACAGAGATGATGGAGAACCCTATCCAGACGTGGGCTATGAGGACTCAGCAAGGGAAGCTGAATGAAGATTTATGAATGCAATATTTATCCCAGGAAGGCAGCTTGTTTGGGCTGTTTGGCTAATTAAAATAATCAATCAAGACTGGTTTCCAAGGCGGAACCAGGTAAAATGCTAGCAATCGCCAAATGTCAGGCAGCTATCGTGACATCAGCCAAAGCTTCCAGCTGTGGAGAAAAAAGATTGACTAGAACCTTCTTGTCTTCACCTCGCACCTCAATTACTGTAACATACTTCTCACTGTCCTCCCTAACGCTCAGATTCAGCCCCTCCTCCAACTCGCAATCCATTCTGCATATGACTGTTTGGCTTCCAAGTCCTCTGCAATCTGGGCCCATTCGATCTAGGAAAACTTCTATTCTATTACACCCCCAGACAATCTGCCTCAGTCGGGCTGATCTCCTCACTGTCATGTGAGCAGGCCCCTTCAGGCCTTGTGGTGTGTCTTCTCCCATCTTGTCTCCTTGTTTCTTATGCCTTCGCCTCTTCTCTCTACTTATCCAAAGCTTACCAGTCCTTCAAGATGAAGACCCATAACCTCAATTAAACCTCTCCTGACTCTTTCTTCCGATCCTCATTTATATGACTCTATTACAGTCCTTTTGGTTTAGGCTATTCATTATTTAATAAATATTTACTTAGTAATTATATGCTACATTCTGAGAATATAAAAATGTAAAAGACATTTAGCCCTGAACTCTCCCCTCTAATGTTCTCTGTTCATCTTGTTTCCCCAACTAGATTATAAGCTCCATAAGGGCAGGAACTATGCTTCTGTACCCCTATGCTATCTAGCACAGTGGTAGGCACTTAGGAGGTGCTTAATACATGCTGCCTGACAGACTTTACTTATCTTTTTTGGTTTTTTAGTCATTTTTCACTTATGTTCAGCTATTCAAGACCTCATTTGGGGTTTTCTTGGCAAAGATACTGAAGTGGCTTGCCATTTCCTTCTCCAGCTCATTCCACAGATGAGGAACTGAGGCAAGCAGGGTTAAGTGACTTGCCCAGAGTTACCCAGCTAGTAAGTGTCTGAGGCTGGATTTGATCTCAGGTCTTCCTGACTCCAGGCCTGGAGCTCTATCCACTGTGCCACCTAGCTGTCCCTTACTAATCTAGTGAACAACTAAATATGTGATCTGAGGCAGTTAGGTGGTACTGTGGATAGAGTACTGGGCCTGGAATTAGGAAGACTCATCTTCCTGAAAATTCCAAATAGGGTCATGAAGAGTCAAACAAAACTGAAACAAATGAATAATGTAATAGCTGTCTCTGTTGCTACAGCAGGACTTAAATCAGTCTTTCTTAGAAGTCCCATCTTGCTGGTGCAAAGGCATAAATGTTCCTGAGTTTCTTGAGTAGGTCAGAGTGGAAGCCAGTGTCTTTGCATAGATATTAACAATTAAGTCTACATGTCCTGTCCTTTTTTCCTCTTCTCTTTTTCTCACTAAAGCTGCTTTTCACCTGGGTTAAAATATTTGTCAGGGCACAAATTACTTAGGATGACACTAAGCTCAAAAATTTCCCAACAGCTGCAGTTCCATGGACACACTCATCTGGCTACTCACACTGAGTCTTAGTGGCTCAGCACTTTGCTCCTCCTCAGTGGAATGATAGCAATCATTTGCTTGGTCTCTGGCTCCAGCTCTTTCTCTCGCTACTTGTGGTATCTCTTGATTGGCTCCTGCTTCTCTAACACACTGCCAGGAGCGAGGGGATGGATTTGAAGATGCCTTTGTTAACAAGTAAAGTCATATACACTTGGAGCAAAAGCACCTCTCCACAGATCTGACTGACAGAGTACTAATGTAGTTCAGTCCTTGTCAGCAGATCTGTCATAAGTCATTACCCATCTCTCTTACTTAACCGCCAAGGAATCCACTGCAGTAAGATCAAAATAGACAAGCGGCCGATCAACAGCCTGAGGTAAACCACTTCCTGAAAATGCCCCAATGGACTCAATTCCAACAGAATGCTCTAAGTGACAACCAAGAAAGCCATCAGCAGAGATATCCTCACAGAATCATAGCCCTGGACAACTGAGAGCGTGTCGTTAATTTATTCAACACTCTCATTTTACAGATGAGAAAAATGAGGCCTATGGTGTTTAACTGACTTGTCTAGAGGCGTTCACAGTGGAACCACGACTAGAAGTTAGTTCTTTTAATGACTAATCCTGTACTCTGTCAATTATTAGACAATTTCAACATGGGAGGAAGCCTTTAGTGCACGTCCCAAGGATAATTTATATTTGGCTCTGTCATGTTCAATATTTTTATCAGTGACTTGGATAAAGGTGTAGATGGCACACTTTTCAAATTTGCAGATGACACAAGGCTGGGAGTCATAGTTAATATACTAGGTGATGGAGTCAGAATCCAAATCCCTCACGGGGTAGAACATTGCGGTGAATCCAATATGATAAAGTTCAATAGGGATAAATGTGAAATTGGTACACAAGCCCTAGCTTCACAGGGACAAGGAAGGGGAAGTGTGGTTGAACAGCAGTCATTTTGAAAAAGATCTGAAGGAAGGGAGTCTTAGTGGACTGCAATGCCAGAGCAATTTACTTCTACACTCTTTTTTAAATCTCATCAGCTCCCACTGGTTTAAGAATCATCTCTATGGAGCTCACCCCCACCTCCAAAACCCATAACCCCACTGTCACACATATAAAAAACATACATAAAACACACATATGTATGTATGTATGTATGTCTCCCCTGTCTAATCTGTACTGCACCACAAATTGCCTACTGGACTTATTTAAAACTGTATGCTTCAAGTCTTTCCCTACTCTAGTCCACCCTACACATGGCTACCAAAATTCTTTTTCTTTAGCATCTTATGATCATGTAACCCACCTACTCATTCAAATTCAGGGGCTTTCTATTGACTCTAGGATGAAATATAAACTCTTGTTTAGCATTTACAGTTTTATAACCACTTGGCCTCAACTTGCCTTTCTAGACTTACTGGACATTACTCCCCCTCCTATAGTCTGGAATCCAACCAAACTGGATTCTCTTTGTTCCTTACACGTAATACTCCATCTCTTGTCTCCATGCCTCTGCATTTGCTGCTTCACATGCACAAAATCTACTCCTTCCTCATCTTGGTCTAAGAGTGTGTCTTTTCCTTGAAGATACAGTGCAAGGACCATGTTCTATATAAATCCCTTCCTGATCCCCACAACTACTAGTGCCTTTCTTCCCTACCAAACTAAGCTGTATTTAACTATTTTGCACATATGTGTATTTTCTGCTTTACATTTATACAGTACAAATTTATATATGTACTTCTTTCTCCTGTTAGAATATGAGCTTCTTGCAAGTATGGATTGTTTCATTTATTTTAATTGCATCACAGGGCCTAGAATAGTGTCTGGAATATAGTAGGTACTTAATAAATAGGTGTCGATTTATTGAACTCACACAACAACTACAATAACGTAAAGGAGAACATTTAAAGATAAGAACTAATGAATGTCATGAACAACTTCGATTTCAGAGGATTGATGGTAAAACATACCTTCCTCTTTTTGGCAGAAAAAGGGGTGGAATACAAGGACTGAATGAGGCACATGTTTTCAGCCATGGTTGACATGTTGGTTTCTTTTGCTTAACTAATATCCTTTGTTAAAAGGAAGTATTCTGCTAGAGTACAGTGTCCATTGGGAGGTTGCAATGATTAAAAAAATTTAAACCAGTGCTTAGCAAAGCGCCTGACACATAGTAGGTGCTTAATAAATGTTTATTGACTCAACTGAAAAATGAAATAGGATATTGGAATAAAGATGATTTAACAACAAAAAAGAAACCTATTATAACTTTTTATAAATTGAAAAATTCTTTTATAAGGCAACTCCTTATATCATCTATTTGAAAACTCAGATTTTTAAATATGAGATTTCTTTAACCTAGTAAGAGAAAGTACTTAGGACATTACCAAGGATTCAATGGGGAGGCAGTTGAAGAACAATCAATGTGAACCAAAATGGGGGATATTAGATTAGTGAGTAGTACAAGGTATGCATTTTATGGAAAAGATGGTTATACCCTGTAGAACATTTCTATGCTTTCTTAATTCCTTCATGGAATTCCTTCTAATGCTAAAGGGAGATTTCTGTAGGACCAGCTTCATGAGGCTATGAAATGGGAAAATAACACAGACTGGAAGGTAAACATACAACCTCGGAGTATGAAATACTTGTCAATAGCTAATATTGGTGAGGACAGTGCTTAAGAACTACAAAAATGTAAGCTATTAACTAACCTGAGCAATACAACTAATAACACAAGTGAAAGGGGATGTCTGATCATGCACGCTTAAGATCATAAGCTGCTTGGACACTGACATCCACAGAAAGAAGCTCGGCTGGATGGAGCTGACGTAATTTCACATTCCATAGAAGTTGGCTAAGCAATACTCTAAGCAAACCAACCAAACGAAACCCCAGAAACCAAGAACGTTTAAATAAGAAAAACCAGGAGGAATATGGTGCCACTGAGTCTCATTCTAATTTCACCCCTCCACCCCCTGCCCCAAGACCAGGAGATTACCAGGAATTAGAGAACATAAGACCCCTCTCTTGTTGGCTACATGAGAATCCTAAATTATCACGGAGGGAGCGAATCTGATGATGAATAATATAAAAATGCTAATTACTGTAAAATTTTTAAACGGAGAGAAAATTAAAATCATGGTGAATTTGTGCTTAGGCTTTCCATTGTGGCGGTTAACTCTGTAAGAATAAGGTAGGAGTCTAGGGACGTCTTCGTTATATGTTTCATTATTGCCTTTAGACTATTATAAACCACATCCTTTGAATGTCTCAGTCATGTGCGCTTTGCAGAGAAAAATAATTTTTAAAAAAATCCAATTGATCAGGCCTCATCTCAACTTAATGATTTTCTTGAAGACTTCTAGCAGACCTTAAATGGGACTAATGTGCTGAAGTTAATAAAAGCTAGATCTATTTAGTACCAGGCAGAGGAACAATAACAACCGGTCACCACTCAAACGGCACTCACTTCAGTCATTCTTTCTTATGAACATAATTTGATTTGATGGAAACAATATGCTGCTTCTGCTGGCCATGTTTCCTTGGGAAAGTTGCAAGTGGTCCCTGGCAGTTTCTTCATTTGGGGTGTGAGATAATCCGTCTGGAGAACATCATACTTACTGCCAGAGAGTAACGTCAACGCCAGGAGCTATGTAGCCGGAATTCTCCATAAGGCTTTGACTAGAGCATCAGTAATTGCTCCAAAGCTCTATTACAGCTCGCTGGGTAAGCCCTGTAAGCCTGTAGAAGGTGGGTAAGCTTGGGTACAGCGTAATGACACCACCACTTCCAGGGAACTTTTTAGCAGAGGAAATCCAAACACAAACGTTAACCACCATGTCGGCATCTTTAGGTCCTCAATCAAGAAATTCAAATTCATGCACAGTAGCTGATCCTTTATTTTACATAAGGCACTATTATCAGCTGCTATGGAAGGTCTAAGTCTTGACTTCAAGGAGCTTTAAATGGAGGTGGGAGAGAGGCAGTAAGAATCTAAAAACAACTGCAATAAGATGACAGAGGTGGGGCAGGGTTAGATGAGACAGACACCACATCCAATTGAAGGAGGCTTGAATAGATCTCATGAAAGTGGCCACATTTAAGCTTTGAAAGATGGGTGGAATTTGGAAAGGTAAGGATGGAGGGGAGGTCATTCCAGTAGAGGGAATGGCATGAGCCAAGCCATGGTGCTAGGAAAACAATGAGTATGGTTAGAGAACAAAAAAAAAAATACTCTCCTTCAGCTGGAACGCAGGATATATGAAGGAGATGTGTGTGTTTGTGTGTGTCTGTGTGTGTGTGTGTGTGTGTGTGTGTGTGTGTGTGTGTGAGAGAGAGAGAGAGAGAGAGAGAGAGAGAGAGAGAGAGATGTTTGGAAGGATAAGTCAGGGCCCAAATAGAGGGCCTGGAATGTCAGGCTGATGAGTTTGTGTCAAATCCTGTAGGCAAGGGGGAGCCACTGAAGGATGCTGAACAACTGAACTGGAAATTGGGGGTTGAGCAGAGTAGTAATATGCTTAGTGTTCCACGGGAGAGCAGAGATCATTCATACCACATATCTCTCCTATCTCCCTGGTCTCACAAAGACTGACTCATATTCTCCCTCTCCCTCTCCCCCTCCCCTCCCTCCCTCTTTCTCTCCCTTCCTTCCTCCCTCCCTCCCTCCTCTCTCTCTCTCTCTCTCTCTCTCTCTCTCTCTCTCTCTCTCATTCACACACACACACACACACACACACACACACACACACATCTCTTTGACCAGCTGCTTAATAAGCAGGACCTGACATTATTCTCATATTTAAACAGAGAAAATGAAGAGCCAAGATGTTAAAATTATATCTCCCAGATCAATAATAAACCAGCAAAATGGTGATGAAGAGACCTTAAGCCTTTGATACCCTCCAGTAGACCATGAACTAACTATTCATTAGCAGGACATGAAGGGATATCCACATTGATCCATTTTTAACTCTAGGCCTATAGTTTCAAAATGCAAACGATGAGACACATTTCTCACTAAAGCAAAAGAGGGGATTTTGAAGGTTTCCCCTCATTTCAAATCAGTATGTTTTAGCCTTGGAGCAGGTGTAGACCATTGGACAGAGCCATGGCAGCTATACAGAAAACAAAGGGAAAGAAGTGTTAATGCTAATTTCTTTCACTTTTCATACTAGTTGAAGTCAGAAACCCACCAATTTTTAAGCTTCCTTTTTAATCCCTGAAGTTCTTGTTGTGATTCTTAAACCAAGATCTCAGCAGGATAAAAACTGCTTTACACTT
Organism: Trichosurus vulpecula; assembly: GCF_011100635.1. Lineage (NCBI taxonomy): Eukaryota > Metazoa > Chordata > Mammalia > Diprotodontia > Phalangeridae > Trichosurus > Trichosurus vulpecula. Next base: position 113,992,148 of record NC_050577.1, read on the forward strand.
CTGAAGAAAGGTCAGGAAGATGCTCAAAAATTTATGTTAAATCAAAAGCTTTCCTCCTACTTTTCGGTGCAATCATTTGTGTTGGACGGGAGAGACAAATGATTTAAGAGCTTGGTCACTAGAAATGACACTTTTCTCTCAAGGATATGTATCTGACCCCAAGTTACTGAGAATTTTCCCTTACAAGATGGATGGATGATTATTAAATAGACTTAGGCCTCAATTTTAAGAGTTGCCACCACAGCTGGTATCATGTGGACTTTGTACAATGGTGGTTCACGGGATATCAGTACTGTATGTTATACATTGTATATATTTGTGATATATAGACGTGGAGATATTTCTTAAACTATGAACAGGCTTCCATCAAAACACTCCCATGTAACCCTACACTGCTGTGGATTGAATTCAAGAGGGCTAAGAATAAACAGTCCTGGGAGAAGTTCCAAAGAACCTGTGGGCTGAAAGGTAAAAGTTATAGCACCATGTAAGGAAAACTTTCTAAAAACGAAAGCTGGGCAGACATGGAATGGCCTAATTTTTTAGGTGGGGAGTTTCCTATCATTAAAGGTATCAAATCTGGGGTTGGATGACAGCTTACTAAGACTACTGTAGAGATTACTTGGTTCTGGGCTGTTGAGTGTTTTAAGCAGTGGCCTGGGAGGCGTGTTTATCAAATGTGGAGATCACACAATGCTGGGAAGAATAGCTAATGTACTGGATGAGAGTTTGGATCCAAAGAAATCTCAACAGGTTCCTACTGGGCCAAACCTAACAGAGTAAAATGAAGAGCTGGATTTAATGAGATTTAACAGTTATAGATTCAATTCAATAAGCATCACCGTGCCAGGCGCTATGACTTAAGTCCAACATTCTTGTTCCAACAATCAACCTAATAAGTACAAGTGCGACTAGACATTAGTTCCTTGTAAAAAAGACATCTAGGGGTTTTAGTGGTCTCAGAACATGTCAACTATGATCCATCAGCCCAAAAAGTGATTATATTAAAGAAGGCATAGTGTCCTCCACCTCCAGAACACCGGGGCGGGCGAGTGAGTACAAACTCAGGTAACCTACCGCCTCCGAGAGCATCACTGGAAAAGGGATGCAAACTGAGCACCCTTGGCTCCACTCGCCATTGCTATGACTCCCTTCCCTGGCTGCTACTGCCCTAAACTGTCTTCTCCAACTATTGAAATGTGAGTTTCCTGGGGTTAGGGGCTCTCAACACTTTGACATCTCCATTCCCAGTGCCTAATGAAGTACCTAATAAGATACTTAATAAATGCTTCCCCTCTCCCCAAATATTTCATCCACTCATACAGGATGAGGGCGTTCCTGCTGTACCTGCTGCATTCCATCCCGGCCAGACAAGATCTGGATTGCTCTCTTCCATTTTGAGTGCCACATTTAGGAAAGGGAAAGTACAGCAAGCTAAGAAGAGGGGGAGGCAAAGGGGGAAGACTGGCTGACCATCAGGCGACATGACAACTGGTTGTAGGAACCAGAGACATTTTGGCCTGGAGAAGGAAAACTTGGGGGGGGGGGCAGGGGAGATGATAATCATCTTCAATTCCATGAAAGGTTATCATTAAAAGAAGGATTAGATCTGTTTTGCTTCACCTCAGAGGACAGAACTAGGAACAATGGGTAGAGAATTGCAGAGGCATATTTTAGCCCAATATAAGGAAAAGCATCCTAATGAATGGGAACCTCCATGAGAATTGCATTAGGAGGTAGAGGGCTCAGCCTTGCTGTTTTTAAGCAAAGGCTAAATAATCACTCACTGGTGGTCGTGAAAAAGAGGCTTCTTGTGCAAGTACGGGTTACACTAGGTGATCTGTGAGGTCCTTTTCAGCTCCCTTTGTTGTTGTTCAGGCATTTCGATTGTGTTGTGACTCCATTTGGGGTTTTCTTGACAAAGATACTGTAGTAGTTTGCCATTTCCTTCTCCAGCTCATTTTACAGATGAGACAATTGAGGCAAGCAGGGTTAAGTGACTTGCCCAGGATCGCACAGCTACTAAGTGTCTGAAGCTAGATTTGAACTCAGGTCTTTTTGACTCGAGGCTTAGTGCTCTCTACAGTGAGCCTCCTAGCTGCCCTTTCTTCTACTCTAGGATGCTGTGATTCAATGAAAGCAGTCTCACCTCTTGAGCATGCGTCCATATTGCTAAATCCATAACTTTCCTTCCCCCTTATTTGAGATTCCCAGTGCTTAGCATGGGGCTTTGTACCCAGTTGGTATTTAATAGTTGTTTAATTGAACTTAATTGATGCTACATGACAGAAGGTGTTTTACCACAGGGGAAGCTGATACTACAATATTTTGTTGCTGTTTTGACTAAATATGGTCAACTTGATAGAAAAAATAAATTTTAAGGCTTTAAAACAAACTGAATACTCAAATACTTAATATTCCCCTTTCTGTTACCCCTCCCCCCTCTTATGCTTGGAGTCTTCAGGCAAAATACATGTAGTCAATTATTTATTCTTCTTTTAGATTAGGCACTTATAAAAACCTAAGAATAATCATATCAAAGGGTCATATAAACACATTTAAGAAACACAGAATCTTGACCATGAATAATTGCTTCAGGAAATGATTTACATTCATTACTAAACAAGAATTCTCAATATGGGCAAAAAAATCCAGCAACATCCAGTTTGCTTTTTTGGCCTCACAACACTTTGAGAATATTAAACAAATTTATTGATATGGTTTATCCAATTTGCATACCCATAAAAAGGAACTTGGAGAGAGGGCAGTTAAATGGCCAAATAACACAACAGCTTTTTTAGCTTTCAGAAACAAATTTGTGAGGTTAATAACTGGAATGGCCTTGGATTCAAGGTTAACACAGTCACATATTGCAATATAATTATCTGACCCTGACAAGGTCACCCAAATGGGGAGGTCAACTCACAGATCTTATGCTCTCTCAGGATGAAATAATTAATTTAAGGACAGGAAGAAGATGGTTAGAAATGGCCCCTGACAATGTTATGGGTGATTCGATATACATACTCACTAGACCTGCTCAGGGATGTTATTTCAGTTGGCTGGACTTGAAAGGTAGAAGTAGCGTTGCCTTTGGAATCCAGAACCCTGGGCTCGAACGCTACCTTTGCTATGCATTGACTGTCAGACTCTGGGTTCTGCCATAGTAGCTCTGCTTTGTACTGACTGTCAGACCACAGACAGGGCCCTTTACCTCTGAACCTCAGGTTACTCATCAATAAAATGAGACGGGGGCTGGGGAGAAGGGTGCCCTGAACGATTTCCAAGGCTCTTTTCAGTTCTAAATCTATCTGGTATCTACCTTGTATCTACTTTTTCACATACACATATTGTCTCCCCCTTTAGAATATAAGTTCCTTGAAGGCAGTGACTGTTTTGGCTTTTATTCTTTGGATCCTCAGTGCTCAGTACAGGGCTTAAGTAAATGTAAGTGCCTAGTGAATACTTGTTGATTGATCAGTCCTATGACTCCTGTATGTTCAGATTCTATTTCGGGTTGTAACAACTTTTAACATCATTTTTTTTTTAATATTCCAGTCTAACTTTACTGCCTTATCATGGTATGGGGGTGACCTGAGTTCTCAAAGGCAGGCCCAAGCAAATGTGCCTCAACTGGAAAGGCCCTGAGTCTAGGCCTCATGATAAGCCATATGCCTGTTGTCTGAGGATTGATCTATGTAAGAACAGAGAAGCTCATTACCAAGTTGGGCACCTGCTAAGGAGAATATCCTAACATAGGAGTACCCAGACTGATAAAATGATAGCTCCTTTAAGTCTTGAAGTGTTTTTAAAACAATGATGATCACAGTTGTACTAATGCCCTCCAAATGATTTCTACACACAGCCCAGAATTTTCCTTTTCTTCTCCCAAACCCAGTGGTTCTCAATCCGTCTGGTTAATTATTTTGATGCAACATTCATAAAGGAGGCTACATGTGGAGAGAGGCTTAAAGGTTTTTTGATGATGAGGGGAAAAACATGGACTGATACGGTTTGTATTATTTGACTTGTCTTCCTCTCAAGTCTTAAAAATGACTTGCCATGACACAAGTCCTGTGTTAGCTTGACTACTATACATTTAACTTAGAGTCCTTCTGATCTACAACTCTGCCACCTTTGCCCTCCACGTTGAGTATATCCTAAGGAGAAATGAATCAGTTAGAATCAATGTGGGTGTTAATAATACGGTATTAGACAGTCTAAGTGGGCAATCCATACAAGTTTATACTATTTTTCAAGTCCCTGGGGACCAGAAAAGATAAAACCCATTTCTCCAATAATAAAAAGGTAAACTATTTTTCTAGAAATAGAAAAACCTACAATTTTGTGGTCCATGAGACTTGTATTTTAAAGCTATATCACTGCAATAAATTCTCTTAGGTATGGAGATAATAAGAACAAAGTAGGGCTTAAAAGGTAAAAGAATTAAGGAAAACTACTGTGAAATTCACATATGTGATAACTAGCACTCCAAGAAGTAGTTATCAGATATACAGGCAATGGGGCATAGAAATCTATCTTGCCCTACAAGAAAGGGGAAAGGGGATTGGACGGGGAGTGGGGTGACAGAAAGGAGGGCTGACTGGGGAATGGGGCAATCAGAATATATGCCATCTTGGCATGGGGGGAAAGGTAAAAATGGGGACAAAATTTGTAACTCAAAATCTTGTGGAAATCAATGTTGAAAACTAAAAATATTAAATAATAAAATATGAAGAATCAGTAAAAAAAAGTAATCATTAAGAAGAAGATGTATCACAATTCAAAAAAACGTTGAGAATCCCTCGTCTAGGAAACCAGAGAATGGCAGAAGGTAGCACAGGAGAGTGGGAAATGTCCTAGAGTAAGAGCTGGGGGGCTCTGGTTCTAGTCATGGCTTTGCTGCTAGGGGACTTGGGTAAAATACTGAAGTTCTCCAATCCTGTTTCCTCCCTTGTAAAACAAATTCCAGACTAGACTAGATGATCTCCTAAGTCCCTTCTAGCTCGGACACTGGAGGATTCCATGACAATCAAAGCACTTCAAATTCTTCTATCTCCTGAGAGTATAAACATGGATATCACTGGGCTGTGTACAACAATTTCTTAGAGAAAGACAAAAGAGATTCCATAATGGCATGTAATCCTAACTCAATGCATAATCATACTTTAATACACTCTTTGTCTCTTAAGTTTTAGGAGAAATGAACCACCATCTTGCTAAGCCAAGAGGCCTATGAAAAATATCTTGAGCCCATTTACTTGAATTCTTACTTAGATCTACACCAATGAGGTCACATATCAATAGAGAAAATGAAATTTTAATCTCCAAACAAGCTCATCTTCTAAATAAAACAATTTCATTTCATTAAAAATAATTCAGTTTGCATCTGGGTTCAGATTCATTCTGAGCCAGCTGAGTGATTGCCAGAATAGCCCTGAATTGGTCTAGATTCAATCCTGTTTGAGAGTAGGGGCCTAACCAGATGAATTACTGGTATTCCACTAAAGCAACAGAAAGAAACTACTGTTTACATAGCACTTTGAAGTTTACAAAACCCTTTCCTAACAACAGTTCTGTGAAGTGGGTAGTGAAATGGTAGTTACATCTTCATTTTACATATGAGGAAACTGAGGTTCAGTTCAGTTAAAAAATTTGCCCAAAGAATAGTACTCCCATACTTTAAATTACATTATAAAATAGCAGTCATTAAAACCATCTCGCATTGATTCAGAAATAGAGTTAAATCGATACAACAGACTAGAAACAACAGAACTCAATAACCACTGGGTGTTGAAAAAAGTAGAAAACATAAATTACCTAGGGGAAAAAATTCCTGATATGATAAAAACTGTTAGGAAAACTGGAAAGCAGTCTAGCAGAAATTAGGGCTAGACTAATGCCTTACACTATGTTCTACAAAACATTCTAAACAGATGTGTACCCTTAGTATTTAAGATTATACTATTAAAAAAATTATCACACACCTCTCACAACTATGGCTAGGAGATATAGTCCTAACTAAACAAGAGATAGAGGCAATTACAAAAGATAATAAAATAGATAACTTTGATTACTTGAAAACTAAAAGCTTCTGTATAGACAAAATTAGTGCATCTAGGAAAAGCAGGGAAGTGGTTGAATGGGGAAAAAAAAATCTTTGTATCAAATTTCTTTGATATGCATTTGGTATCCAAGATATATAAATAACTAAATAAACAAATAATGCCTCTCTTCTCCCGGCCCCACAAATTTTTCCTATTACTCTCAAGGGTGACACCATGTGCCTAGTTGCTCAGGCTCACAATCTAGGAGTCATCCTGCATTCCTTACTATCCCTCACCCCCCCATATCCAAGCTGTTGAGAAGGCCTGTCGGTTTCACCTTTGTGACATATGCCCCCTTCTCTCCTCTGACACTGTCATCTCTCTTGTGCAATCTCCTGATCACCTCACACCTCAATTATTGTAACAGCCTGCTGGTGGGTCTGCCTGCCTGGTCTCTCCCCACTCCAATCCATCCTCCATTCAGCCAACAAAGGGACTTTCCTGAAGCATGAGTTTGACCATGTCACCCTTTCCCCCCACTCAATATACTCCATGGGCTCCCTATGGCCTCCAGGACCAAATACAAAATGCTCTGTTTAACATTCAAAGACCTTTGAGGCCTAACCTCCTAACTTTCCATTCTTCTTGCCCCTTATCCCCTGGCACCTACTCTTTAATCCAGTGACACTGGCCTCTTAGCCGTTCTAGGAACAAGACACTCCTCCATCTGTTAACTCTGGGCGTTTTCTCCAGCTGTCCTCCTCCATGCCTGGAATGACTTCCTTGTTCATCTTTACCTAGTGGCTTTTTTGGCTTCCTTTAAATCCCAAATAAAACTCCATCTTTTAGAGGGAGCTTTCCCTAACCCTTCTTAACTCTAGTTTCTTTCTTAATTATTTACTATTTATCCTATATAGGTCATTTGCACATATCTATTTGCTTGTAGCCTTCCCCTTACGAGCTCCTTGAGGGCAGGGACTCTTTTTTGCCTCTTTTTGTATCCCCAGTGCCTTGCACACAGTAGGTGCGTAATAAACGTTTACTAAGTGATTTGCCCAGTGTTATGCAAGTCATTAGGCACCACAGACAGGACTTGACCTTGGGTTTTCTTGGCTCCAAGAACAGCCCTCTATTCACTACACCACACTGCCTGTTATGAGGTAGATAGGGCATTCACATAGACGTACAATGGAAATGTACTCTGATAAAATACTTCAGTGAATTTTCAAAATCAAAAAAAGTATCAGAGCTAGGACTCAAATCCAGGGTTTTCGACTCAGTTCAAAACCTTTGTGTGATTTATGTTTGAAAATCACTGGAATAAGAGCAAAAATACGCTAATCATTACCTGTAGAAGAGGCCGCTGCACTCCCAGTACTTTCATGGTATCTGCGTTAGCCAGGATCTTCAAGGGGTCAGACGTTTTGGTGACTCCTTCAATCTCTTTGTTGATTTCAGTCAAGACCTGGTTGAGGAATATGTTTTTGATATACATGGTGAGAAACTCTCGAAGAGGACACTGTTTGGCTGGGCCAAGGCCCAGGGCGTGCTCGATCTCTTGAATAAACCTAGGAGAATAGAGGAGAGAAATTATATGTAATAAACTCATTGAATAGAGGAGTCAATCATAAAAATGCTTCGCAATTCTTTCGAAGTATCACCAGACTTGGGGTACTTCTTTAGTGCACATGGGGGAAATTCCCAGAATGTCGATTTTCTAGGTGGACTTCTTAAGAACAGAAGGCTATGAGACATATCTTGTATGAACTATTATTCCGCATGTTGTCTCTTCCATTAGAATATGATGTCCTTGAGATCACGGACAATTTCTTTTGCCTTTCTATCTCCATTGCACCTTGTGTGACATATATTGAGCACTTAATAAAGGCTTGACTAAAGACTGACTACAAGCATTGCCATCACTGGACTTTTTTTTTTTTCCAATTTAAGAAACTCTGAAGGTGACCAGACAAACCTAATTATAAATTTCTGGGGGTGGTACAACCAAGACTGTCACAGTAGAAGTGAGTCATGACAAGAAAATGGTACTGGGCAGATGAAGAGAAATCTTTTTAAGTTATCTCAACTTATATCATCAATACCAACAAAGATCCAGAAGAAAGTAGTTAAGGTGACTAGTCCAACTGTAAGACAGCAAAAAAACACTTAAGGGAAGCTTGAAAAGTTGGTGAAGAAAATGGAGAAGCAAGCTGGATAGTTAAGAGGGAAAGCAGCCTCTCATTACTGGTTAGAGGACGCTGGTGAGATTATTGTTCTTTTTGATTCTGCAATCCCCATTTCCCAGTACACCTAATCTCTCTAGTCTTAGCCAGCCTGTAGTGAAATACCTGTTCTACTTTGCCTCACTTTTGATAGCAAATTACCTTTATGAATATGACAATGGACTCTACCAAAGCTTTTTTTTCAAAAAGGGAAATGTGATTATTGGGATCAAATATCAGAATTACAATTAACTGATTTATTCTTTTCAAAAGAATGGTTGGAAAAAAGTGTCTTTTGAACAGATACTTTTTGAACATTAAGTGCTTCTGACATTTCCAAAGCTTGTAACATTAGAGAGATTTTTTTTTCCTTTACTGGTCACCATGCCCCTAAACAGATCAATATGATGCTCTTAATTTTCTCTGCATTTTTTTTCCTTCCCAGTTCCTTGCTTGCCTTTGGTGTCTCTAGAATACAAAGCTTCTTTGAGTAGCACTGATGGAGTGCCTCCTGTCAACTTTAGCTGAGTGGTTTCTTTCAAACACAAACCATCTATTCCCTAAAGCTTATACTATGTTGACTTCATCAATCTAAAATGACATATCCAGGTTGATGTTGTCATCTCTAACTCGAGGGGACTCATTTAACATAAGTTTTCAAATCTGCTTTCAGAACTAGGAGAGACCTCAGTGTGTAAAGAAATAAAAAAGGAAAAAAGAGAGAAAAAAGAAAAAAAGCAAACAAGGAAAAACTCCACAAAAAAAAGCTGCCTTATCAGCTCCTTCTTTACCCCAGTCAATAACAGAAAGAAACTTTGTTAAACTGAAAAACTGCCCTTCTGTGAGCAGAGAAGACACAGATCAGGGGCAATGTTTGCTTAATGAGGAAGCAATTGATGCCTTGCAGGAATCTGAGTAGAATGGCATCTGTTGGTATTTCCTAATAAGATTGGAGGAAGAAGTAGAGGCAAGAAGAAATACTGACCCATATTTTTATTCCAACCTCTTTTAATCCCATTTGGCCAGATTACAGAATCTCAGATTTGGAAGGGCCCTGAGAGCCCTTCTAGTTCAACCCTTACTTGAAAAAGAGTTAAATCCTCAATACCACTGACAAATTTATTCTGCCTTTTCTTAAATTCTCCAATGAGGAGATTCTCAACTTGTTACTTCTGACTAAGAGGTTCAGAGGATCTTAGAACTGCGAAGTCCTCAGGCCTTCTTTGACATACAGATTTCCTGACTTAGAAATAACCAGCATACTTTCTCTAATTTCTCTGAGGGAAACAAACAAAAAAAACAAACAAAAAACCCAACCAAACCCAAATGGTTCTTTAAATAAAAACAGTCTAGAAATTATCAACAAAGCAATTTAATATTTAGACAAAAAATGAGCTAATTTTGTAAATATGAAGTGGATGATTTAGTTCCCTGCTTCTGAGGACTTTTCAACTCTGTACAAGTATTTGTCAAATGCCTCCCCATGATCTTTGATTCAGATAGGGAACCTAATGCTTTGTAAAGGTGCTAGTGCACCACACTGGTTTATTTTTTCTTTTAAAATTTTATTTCTTTAAATATTTCCTAATAACATGTAAAACAATTCTTAACAATTTTTAAAAATTTTGAGTTCCAAATTCTTTCCCACTCTAGTACCACCAACCCCCTTTAGAAAGTAAGCAATTTGATATCAGTTATACATGTGGAAGTCAGGCAAAACATATTTTCACAGTAGCCACATTGCAAAAGAAAACACAGGCAAAATAATAAAACAAAAATAAAGAAAATAAAAAAAAGGTTTGCTTTAATCTGCATTCAGGATTTATCAGTTCTCTCTCTGGAGATGGATACCATTTTTCATCAAGGAGCCTTTGGAATTGTCTTGGTTCGTTATTTTGATCCGAGTAGCTAAATCTTTCACAGGTAATTATCCTTACAATATTAGTGTTACTGTGTTCAATGTTCTTTTGGTTCTGCTCACTTTATTTTGCATCAGTTCATGTAAGTCTTCTCAAGTTTTCTTGAAAGCATCCTGCTCTCATCATGTCTTATAGCACAATAATATTCCATCACAATCACATACCACAACTTGTTCAGCCATTCCACAATTGATGGGCATCCCTTCAATTTCCAGTTCTTAGCCACCACAAAAAGAGCTAACATAAATATTTTTGTACATCCTTTTGCCTTTTATTTGATCTCTTTGTGATACAGACTTGGTAATGTTATTGCTGAATCAAAGGGTACACAGTTTTATAGTCTTTGGTGCTATAAAACGTCTATTGTTCCATTGTTCTCCAGAAAGGTTGGACTAGTTCACAACTCAACCAACAATGCGAGTCTGAATTTTTCCACATTATCTCTAGCATTTGTCATTTTCCTTTTCTGTCATGTTAGCCAAACTGATAGATGTGAGGTGGTATTTCAGAGCTGTTTTAATTTACGTTTTTCTAGTCAGCACTGATTTAGAACAGCTTTTCATGTGAATACTGAAAGCTTTGATTTCTTCGGAGAACTGCCTATTCATATTCTTTGACCATTTATCAAATGGGGAATGACTCTCATTTTTATAAATTAGAATCAATTCCCTGTGTAGTTGAGAAATGAGGCCTTTATCAGAGAAACTTGTAAACTCCCCTCCTCCCATTTCCTGTTTTTATTCTAATTTTGGCTCTGTTAGTTTTGTTTGTACAAAAGCTTTTTAATTTCATGTAATCCAAATTATGTTTTGCTTCTGACTATTGTCTTTCTTTATCCACCCTCCCTTCTATCAGCCCCTCCTTTTGATTACCGGCTTCCCTTCCTAATTCCCAGTTGGATAAGATAGACTTCTATACTCAAGTGACTGTGCATATATTATTCTCTCTTTGAATCAATACTGATGAGAGTGATGTGCAAGTATTACCTGCTCCCCCTCCACTGTAAAAGCTCTTCTTTCCATCCCTCTTTTAAGTAAGATAATTTTCTTCATTCTTCCTTTCCCTTCTCTCTTCATCTTCTTTCTCACCAATCGTTTTTTACATTATTTCAAAATAATTGACTTACTTCTATTCTACGTCTCTGTAGAATCCTTCTAACATCCCTAATAATGACAAAATTCTTAGAAGTTATATTATCATCTTCCCATACAGATATATAAACAGTCTAACCTTATTGAGTCCCTTATGATTTCTCTTTCAGGTTTACATTTTATACTTCTTTTAAGTCCTGTATTTGAAGGTCAAATTTTCTATTCCGCTCTGGTCTTTTCATCAGGAATGCTAGAGAGTTCTCTATTTCATTAAATGGCTACTTTTTCCCCTGAAGGATTATCCCAGTTTTGCTGAATAGATTGTTCTTGGTTATAATCCCAGCTTTTTTGCCTTCCAGAATATCATATTCCAACCCTTCCATTCCTTTAACATGGCAGCTGCTAAATTTTGTGTGATCCTCACTGTGGCTCCATGGTATTTGAATGGTTTCTTCCTGGCCCCCATGTCACAGATCAGTTATCTTGAGTTAAAAATTGTCTTTCTGACCTAAGTTATCTTGGGCTTCTAGAAGACTGTCTCACTTTAACCTTCTGCTCGACCTGCCACTCCACAGTTTGATTTAAGGCACTATTTTAAGTTGTTTGGAGAGGAATGTTGAAAGCCCACCTGAATGCTTTCTTTACTCCTCCATCTAGGCCCTGCCCCCACAATGGCTTATTAATGGTAGTCTTATTAAGTGTCCTGGTTTATAACTCTATCACTGGTAGAGGTCAGGATCCTTACTGACAATGTGGAAACAAGAAGTAAGTCCTGAGATAAGTAAGATGTCATAATGGTAACAGTTCTGGATTTGGTGTGAGAGGACTTTGGTTCCAACTCCAGCTCTGCCACTCACTACCTGTGGGGCCTGACAAGTCACCTTATCGTTCTGGGCCTTGGTTACTTAATGTAGAAAGTTAAGGGATTGTACTAGAACACTTCTTAGAATCCTTCTTGTTCTAAACTCTATGACCCTTGTTTATATGTTTCCTTGTTAAGTTAAATGACAAGTCAGTGATTGTAGCCACAGTTCCTAACTGTGGGTCTAAGAAATTATCTTATGACATGTTACTTCTTCTAATAGCATTTTAGACTCCAATTCACAGCTCTTTAGCTTAGTAGCTATATATGCTGCATCTACCTACATATTACATAGCTAGATATTGACAGAGATTAATAATAAGAGAGCAGCACAGTTAAGAGTTAAAAGATCTACTGGTATCCAGAAACTGTTATTTATTTTTTTTTCTGACCTTGAACGAATTACTTAGCATCTGTGAGCTTCATTTACCTCATCTGCAAAGTATGGAGTTTGGATTATACTACCTCTAGGGTTCCTTCTAGTTTTCAATCCTGTGATCCAACTGAATGATGAGTCTGCTTTTCTAAGGCTATTTTCTTGGGTCTCTGGGCTTTGGGGTAGGAGGATGAACAGAGGCTAGGACAGAAGGCCTAGGCTAATGGTGCTAGACCAGCATATGTGTATGGGGGGGGAGGGAGGGAGTGACGGTGGAGGTGGGGAAGGTGCTGACAGTATATCTGTATGGTCCAAATTTCTTATGAGGTCCTGAAATGAGTTGCCATTATGGAGGAAATCGTACCAAAGCTTTCCAGCTATGGCTCTCATTCCCTGCTAGAAATGGCCATGACCCATGGGAAAACAGGCATGGTAACTGATTTCTGACACCTCAATGGAACTAATTAGTCATTCTCATAGGTCAACTGATCACTTGGAATCAACAGGTTGTACAGCCCTGACTTATAGGTTTAAACATGAGGATTCAACATAACCTCATCATTGAGGCTAGCCAATACTGATTTACTGTTAATAGAAGAAAGGGTCATACAGCTAGTGGGTACTGGTGAAACTTTATGTGAAAGAATATACAATATAATTAGGGAGATAATGAAGGGAGATTAATTTGTTCTTTGAAGAGTCAGAAAAGACCTAAGTCTCAAACTTCAAGTTTCTTCCTTTCTAAAAGAGTGATCTGAGTTAAGTGACTATTGGTACTTTTACTTCCTTGTTTATATTAGGATTTTTTTGTGCCTTATTCTGACTAGAGAATTCTGGAGATCAAGAAAGATAAATATACCTGTGTGGTTCTTATGATACTTCATTAGGATTGACAATAATAACTTATTTGGGGAATATAATTATCTGTGAATCTGTACCTTCAAAAATTTCAAAAACTGTTCATGTATATGCACATATATTCCTTCAATATATTACTATCTTAAACATATCTTGTTCCTAAAATAGGTTATTATTGTCAATGCTAAGCTCTAAATATATGAGCATAAACTGCCTCATGCATTTTTTCTATCTGCACAGGACTGAGATCAGAAAGAATTCAATAAATTTTCACTGAATGAATGGATGAGACTGAGGAAGAATTAGAAACCAGAAAAAAATCTTGTGTTCCAAGAAGGTCTCTAAACAGCTCAATGAAAGTGAGAAGACAGAGGATAAATAAATTCCAAAGAATACAACATAGTGGACGCAAGCTAGCCTTAGAGTCAGAAAATACTTATTTCAATTTTTCCATCTGACACCATAGAGAAAGAACTTAACCTGTGAGTTCCCCAGGAATACTTTGAGTAAGTTATGGAAAAACTGTTGATCTGATAATCTGTATTGGTGGGATTTCCACACTGAGGGAATCACAAGTCTTCAAAAAAATCTCTAGATTATCTTATGAGGGTTAAATGAGATAATAAATGTAGAGAATTTAGTACAGTGCCTGGCACACAGGAAATGCTATATAAATGTTAGCTATTATTATTATTGAATGCCAACTCTGGGCACAGTCCTATGCTAGGTATTTTGGCGAGGAAGGGTATTCTAGAAATATTAATGAGGCATGATCACTTTAGTCAAGGAGTTCACAACCTAGTTAAGGAGACAAAGCATATACTCAAAAAACCTGTCCTAAACAAGGTTAGAGAGAGTTAGAAAAATCAGAAAGACAAATAATTATATTAAAGAACTACTTTCTTTGTACCTTAATACTAAAATTTATGTTGATTTCCTAAAGATTATATTGGTTCCTATATTTGAGTATATGGGTCAGAAATGTTCTCTTAAACAATCACCAAATAAGGGACTTTAAAAACTTTCACATGCGAGATACTTGTATTTTGGTTTCTAACTCAAAATGCAAGATGAGCCCCATTTTTTTTTTGGACATGGACAACATGGGAATTTGTTTGCTTGAGTATGGATATTTGTCATAAGGGTTTTGCTTTTCTTTTCTTTTTCCCCAATGGGAAGAGGAGAGAGAGAAAATACATGCTTGCAAATCGAAAACAATTCAAAGAAAGTAAGCACATTAATATGTACCTATTCTCTTTGAATTAATCTCCCTCTCTCTTTTTCTGTTTCCCCCTCCGTCTCTCCCTCCTCCCTTTCTTAATAATTTCCACTACTTCTATCTTGATTTGATTTCCATCCCTTTTCAGAGAGTGCCACTGGGGAAATTCTAAACTAATTAAAATTTCACTCAAGCTGCATGGGCTTCTGATTTGCAAAGTCCCTTGCTTAGTTGAGGCTCATCATCACAAATTCCATTTCACCGTAAAGCTCCATTTCTCCCATTCCATCTCAGCCAAGTCTAGCAGCATTGACTAGTTAGAAATATCCTTGAGCAGAGTGGTCTGACACTGTATTATGGGATTTGTAGTAAAGAAACAGTTTTTATTCCTCTGAAGAAAGCTGCTGATATCAAATAACTATTTCATTGCCCAGATCCTAACTTGAAATTCTATGGCCAACAATTCAAGCTAGCAATATATACAAATACTCTTTATTCACAGTAGAGGTAAACAGGAAAACATGGGCATGTTCATGAATAAGCCAGACTACTTTAGAGTAACATACACTCTCTCTGCAGGCCCCACATCACATTTCAGGAGCCCTTTTTACATTGATACAATGGCATAAATTGATGGAAAGGAAAAAAGGTTGTATGGAAAATGTCTTAACAAGAAGATCCATTAGGCAGTGGGAAAGAATCCCAAGGGAGGTGGTCAAGGTACCACTGTTGCAGAGAGTCAAGACTAGATTAGAGAATACATTAGTGGAAATGATATATTGAAGGGTCCTACAAAATACAGAAAGGTCACAATGGGTGACCCAGACATTTCTCCAGGCTCCAAAACCTAAACCTAGAAGCAAAGAAAATAAAATACAGTTATATAGTAAAGGAGAAAATAAATAAATATTCCAAACAGAATAGCATTTTAATTATGTTCTGTGCTAAGTTATAGCAGCACAACTTATATCCAAATGAAAATATAGAACAAAGTAAGGAAATATAAAAACTAAGAGCATTATTTTTTAAATAAGATATCTATAAGAAGAAATTTAACAATACAAGGCTAATACGCTAAGTAAAGGTGGAGGGCTATTGCTCTAAAAACCAAAATTTTGACTTGAGTATCCTGAAATTTTCAAGCTCAATTTTGCTGTTTGGTTTTATGGTAAAATAGAAAAGGGAAAATGACATGGGTAAGTTATATGTAGAAAAAAAGTTTATTAAGAACCACAGAATTATAGGATTTGGAGGTGTTAGGAAGCATCCCAACCTCCCCATTTGGGAGAGGAGAAAAGTTCAGAGAGGTCAAATGTCACAGAGATAATAAATAGCAGAACCAAGATTTGAACCCAGATACCCCGATTTTTTTCAACCCAAGAGTTTAATAAAAGGTTAAAACAATACCTTGTACTCAAGACTCTACTCTGGATTTCTCATCTGTAAAATGAAGAGAGGGGGTAACTAGGTGGCCCAATGGATTGAGAGCTGGACCTAGAGATAGGAAGACTCATCTTCCTAAATTCAAATCTGGCCTCAGACACTTACTAGCTGTGAGACACGGAGTAAGACACTTAATCTTGTTTGCCTCTGTTTCCTCATCTGCAAAATGAGCTGGAGAAAGAAATGGCAAATCACTCCAGTATCTTTGCCAAGAAAACCCCAAATGGGGTCACAAAGATTCATACATGACTTGAAGTAATTGAACACACCTCAAACCCCACACAAAATGAAGGAACTGGCCTGGATAATCCTCATCGTCTTTTCCAAATCCCAAAGGCCTGTGATCCTATGATTGAGAATTCAACATTTTAGGCCATATGCAGAATTTTCATAAAACTTATAAAACAGTGAAAAGAGAAGCCAATATTAATAATTAATATGAAGACCCAAACTTGAACAATATATAAAAGATGTTCCCACAGTTCATTTAAATCAACCAACAACCTCTTAAAGCTAAAAGATGTACATTTTTTTTTTACTCAATACATTGCACTCAAAACCCCTAGTGTATTTGATCTGAATCAAGTATGCCTTATATAGCCATACCGAATGTAAACACCACAACCAGAATTCAGCCAGGTCTTTCACAAGGAGCTGTGGCAGATCTTTGGTAACCCTTTTTCATTCCTAATCAAAACTCTCAAATGCACAATCTGCAGTGGAAAAGTTGGCAGGACAAAATGTTGTTCTTTGGAGATCTCAATCTCAGAGGTTCTCATACCCTCAAATGGAATATTTTAGATGCATACACACTGGTAAACAAGTCTCACAAAGAAATAGAAACCTCAGAAGAATTGATTGGCTATGTATTCAATTTACTTAGATTATCTGACTAGGAAAGGATCATTTAGAAATGATTTACAAGGAGTTCATTCAGAAACAGCAGCAACAGCCATATTTAAGACCATAAATCAGTGGAACATGAAAACCAAAGAAAAATCCATAAAGGTTAATGCACTTTGGGGCATATTCACCACTTAATTCATGGGAGCAAGTCATGGGCATCTGAAGAAGAGATTCGTCCTCTAAGTCCCCATAATTGCATATATTTAGAGTAACTATTATCTGCTCTTCATGTATTTAAAATTTTCTCTGGATAAAAGTGCAAAGCAAGCTTAACATCACTGTAACACAATCATGGATCAGATAATCTGTAAGGTGCATTTCAGTTCTAAAATTCTATGACTCTCTGTCCATAGCTTATACCCTCAGGAGGCAATTTGTTGTCCTAATGAAATAAAATGGTATGCAGGTGTTCACATTTATAGTTACAAGAAATTCATGCTGAAGACCAGAAGAGAAAGGGGGTGAAATCTTTAAGCAAGGAGAGGAAAAAAAAGAACATTATCTGTGAAATTTAGAACCTGCAGGCTTATAAACAAATTTAACTTATTTTAATCTTTCTATGAATATACTGCAGGTGATTTGTGACTACACTTAAGTGTTCCCACTAGACAGAAAAGCACTTTAGATAAAATGAAGTAACCCTCTTTAAAGGAAAAAAATGACAATCATTTGAATTTTTTTAAAGTAAATCATTACAGAAATTTAAGTGATTCAAACTTTAAACTAACATTAAGCAAACTACTTTTGCTAAAATGTTAAAAGAAAAAATAAAAGGGCTACTGGCACAAACACCAGAAAACAAACACAAAATAATTCTTTTCCAAAGACCTAGAAGTCTATGCATTTATCTTTTAAATTTCCCTTATTAATGCAAAATGGACTCTCTATTCTCTCCCTCCTACTATAGTCAATACTTAAATTGAGTTACTTTAGTTTTCCTTTTAAAAAATGCAAAAAAGGGACATTCATTCATTCAGCATCTGTGTTCTAAGTGTCTACCGCGTGCAAGGCACTGCGAAGATAAGTTTAGGTAAGATATGGTCACAACTCTCCCGGAGCTTAGGTGAGAGCTTACAAACTAGTATGGGGAATAAGCCACAAAGAAAGGTAACTGCACTACTATAAAACATGTCATGATAAACACATTACATTAGAATGGAGGCTCTGAAGAATGACCTTTAGGATCTCTGGGTAGAGGAAGAATTTGAGGCCAAACAAGGGACTGAAAGGATGTCCCGAACAAGGGACAGAATGGACAATTTTGATTACATAAAATTAAAACTTTTTTGTACAATCTTAACTAAACAAATTAAATTTAGAAGGAAAAAAGGAAAAAATTGCAGCAAGTTTCTCTGATAAAAACCCCATATCCAAGATATAAGAAGCTGAATGAAATTAATAAGAATGAGTCACTACCTAATAGACAGGTGGTCAAAGGATAAAAACAGTTTTCTAAGGGCTAAATCCAGGCTATTAAGAAACAGAAGGAAAAATGATAGAGATCCATTAGCAGAAAAATAAAAATTAAAGCTGGTCTGAGGTTCTACTTTGTGCCTATCAATTGGCAAAGATGACCAAAAAAAAAAAAAGGATAATGACAACTGCTGGAAGGGCTTCAGGGAAACAAGCATACTGTTGGCTGAAATAGCCCAGCCACCCTGGAAAGCAATTTGGAGTTATGCCCCGAAAGCCATTAAACTGTGCATACCCTTTGACCAAGTGATTCTAGAACTTGGCGCACAACCCAAGAAGATCAAAGAAACACGAAAAGGACCCGTATAAACAAAAATTGTATAGTAGCTCTTTTTTGTAATGACAAAGAACTGGAGATGAAGAGGGTACCCATCTATTGGAGAATGGTTAAATAAATTACAGTATATGAATATAAAAGGAAATTATTATCTGTAAAAAATGATGCAAAGGAGAGTGACTAGAAACAGGAGAGCAATTTATAAAATAATATCATAAAGAGAAACAACTCTGAGAGACTTGAGAATTCTGATCAATGAAATGGGGCCAGCTATGATTCTAGAGGACTATAAAGCCCATTTCTTGACAATGAGGTAGATAAATGCAGAGTGAGACAACATTTCTGGACATAGCTAATGTGGGGATTTGCTTTATTTAACTATTTGTTACAAGGGCTTTTCCTCCCTTTTTAATTTCTCCACTGGGCGAGCAGGGAAGAGGGAATGGGGTAGCAAAAGAAAAGAAGGAAAAGGAGGACCCTGAGGCATTTTTAAAATAAATTCAAAGAGAAGGAAGGCCAGAAACAAGTACTATGAAGCAAGAAGGCTTTGAAAGGTCCAAATTAAGCTCATATAATTAAAAGAAAAGTAAATTGTATATAATAAATATCTTTACTTTCATGAATAATCTTGTTTTGTTATATTATGTATAGACAAAGGCCTATTTTATTAGGTATTAAGTTCAGAACAAAAATAAAAGAAAAAAAAGAAAGTAAGCTTTTTTTCCAAGTAAATGCTGTTTAATTCACTGTTTTTGTATACCCAGTGCCCAGCACAATGTGTGGCATACAGCATTTGCTTAGGAAATACTTGTTGATCAGTTGGGAATGAGTAGAATTTTTTTGGAAGGGGTCAACATTAGAGTTTTATTCCTGAGCTAGTGATTTATGGTTTACTTAACATTTATCTTAATAAGATAGGTTAACAAAAAAAAAGTATAGATTTTTTCATTTATATTAGTTAAGATTCAAAGATGTGCCTTTCCATCCCAGTGGAATAGTTAGGGTTAGACCAGAGAGGAGGTAATCAAGAGAAGGCAGATAGTCCCAATGGTTCAAGTTATGAAGAAAATATAAATACAAAAGTATCATGTGATAAAGAGAGGTTGTTGTTAGATAGACACAGGATACAAAGCTATGTATAAGATACAAGTTACATTCCTTGAAATCTAACAATTCTATAACATTTGCAAAAATCCAGTATCTGAGAATCCAAAGATGACAGGATCACTTAATGAGGTAGGTGAAATAATAATAAAGACTATCAGAAATAAGGCAGAACTGGTGCTCTAACTTTGCTTTGTTTTCTCAGGAGAAAGTCATTTGAATTCTCTCCTTACAGTACAAACATAAAATGGATAACAAGAGCAAAGTTATCAGACCCCAAAAAGACTATATCCTGAGATAATGAAAGAACTCCTGGATGTATTGAGTTACTATCAGTGATCTCTCAAAAACTGTGGGAAATTGGAGAGTTATCTTAGGCCTGGAGAAGGGTAAATGTCCCAGTTTTCAATAAAAAAAAAAAAGGGAAAAAAAGCTGACTTTGAAAACTGTAGGGCAATGAGTGAGTTTGATTTTAATTCCTGGCAAAAACAGACCTGTGACTTGATTAATGTGGAGAATTCTTTATCAATGCAATATTGTCAAATACAAATTTGATACTTCAAAAAATCCTTGTATGATTCTCATAATTAATCTAATATATATTTTAAAATATAGGAAAATATATTTTAATAGCAGAGGAAAAAGCAACTGGTAATCACAAAAAGCCAGCATGCCTTTATTAAGAGCATGGCATGCTAGACTAATCTCATTTTCTTTTTTTGACAGTTTATAGACTGGCACTTTAGGGAACTCTCCTCTACTTAGATTTTTATCAAAGAATTTTCCAGTGTCTCATAGTTATGTTTACTGACATCAATCTAATGCTGCAGATCTGACAATGTCACCCCCGCCCCCAATGCTCAATTCAATCCAGTGGCTCCCTATCACCTTCAGGATCAAATGCAAAATCCTCTGACTGACACTGAATGCCCTTTAAACTTGGTCCCTCCCTACCTTTCTAGTCTTTCTATTCCTTATACTCTTCAATCCAGAGTCTCCTTGCTATTCCACAAAAAAGACCCTGGCTGTCCCCCGTGACCAACATGCTCTCTCTCCTTATCTCTATCTCTAGGCTTCTCTGGATTCCTTCAAGTCTCAACTAAAATCCCACCTTCTACAGGAAGCTTTTCCTCTTACTCTTAATAATTTTCTATTTATCCTATACGTATAACTTGTTTTTGTATATTTGTTTGCTTATTGTCTCTCTCATTAGATTGTGAGCTCCTTGAAGGCAGGCACTGTCTTTTGCCTTTATTTGTATCCCCATGGGGCCCGGCACATAGTAGGTGCTTAATAAATGCTTACTGACTCACTAGCTTCAGTGCAGTATTATAAATGACTCAAGGTTATCAATGGCAATGTCAGATAAGCATAACCTCTGGTATGCTCTAGTTCAATGTTGTTTTTAGTAAAACATTTCTGAGAAAATTTTAAAAAAAGGCTTTGAAGGCATGAGTCCAATAAAAGCACCTCCACCTCCCCCCCCACCCTGCCACTTTTTTGGATCCAGACCTGTGATATCACTAATGTAGAGAGAACTCTGTTTACCAATGCAGATTAACAAGGGTTCTGCAATTTACATTCTCAGAATTTCATGAAGTTAGGGAAGAGATCAGATGCCTTGTTCAGGGTCATACAGCCAAGATATGTCATAGGCAGAACTAACCAGGCCAGGCCTTCCTAACTTCAGGCCACCTCTATCCATTATGCCAAGTTATCTTTTTAGTTAGTATAAGGTTTTACATTAAGTAGGGATAAATCATTTAATCTTTTAGGTTCTGCCCAATTTCTAGCTTGCCAAAATCTTTTTGGATCCTCACTCTGCCATCCACTGGGTTAACTGTTCTTATTGTTTTGTTATTGTTGTGGTTGTTGTTGCTATTATGGACAAATGCCTTTCTGTTCAGGTACAAGAGACATGGAATAGTGGACTAGTGAAATCGGATGACAAGTGCTGAAATTTAAGGACAACCATGGATGATCTGAAGGGTTTCTTTAAAAAAAAAAAAAGCAAAACACCAAACTTTTATTTTACTTCCCTTTTTAAGTTAATAAGCATTTTCTCTTCCACCTTCCCCACTACTGAAGAACAAAAGAAAAACAAAAACCTTGTAACAAGACAGCAGAACTGCAAGAAGAGTTTATGCAATAACA
This sequence comes from Trichosurus vulpecula, assembly GCF_011100635.1. NCBI lineage: Eukaryota > Metazoa > Chordata > Mammalia > Diprotodontia > Phalangeridae > Trichosurus > Trichosurus vulpecula. Next base: position 114,014,099 of record NC_050577.1, read on the forward strand.
ACATTATAAAGGCAAACAACTCTGAAAGCTTTCAAGAGCTGGGCCTTTTTTCATTGCTCAATGGTCACAGAAAGCTGCTTCAATTCTCCCTCAGGTTCCAGGTACCCCTGAAGAATGGCAAGACCTTCTCCAAAGTCATCCAGATCACTTCAGAATCAGATTAAGATGCTGAAGAACCTATAGGGGTTGATAGGTTGACTGTAATGAAACAGTTTCTCTCCATTGCCCTGACCATCACTACCACCATAAGCATCACCACCACCATCACCATCAGCATCAGCATCAGCATCACCATCACCACCACTATCAGCATCAGCATCACCATCACTTTCAAGTTCTTTCACCCTCAGAAGCAGAATAAATTATCCCAACTATCTTACCTTCCTGACCTCAACATAGTTTTTTCCCCCCTTCTCTTTGGTAAATGTTATTAATGAAGGAGCAATATGAGTGTGGATTTGCTATATGAGTAATATTTTTGGGAGGAGATTTTTTCCATTTAATTTTTCCATTAAAATGAATAAAAAGAGAGTTTTGCATATAGGATTTTTTCCTGAATGGTCAGTTTCCAAAGAATGAATTTAGTGAGAAAGAGAGATATCTCAGTAGGCCAAAAGAGCTGTGACTTCATTGGTATAGCTTTCAACTCCTGTATAAGTTGTGGCAGTGAAAAAAATCCCTGTTTCATGGTCAGTTATCTGGTGATGAGCCTCACCAAAACTTAGCTGGACTAGTTCTTGAATAACAGATACATATGTTCTTTGCTGAACCTGTACTAACCTACACAGTTCTTCCTTTTGGTCCCACATCTACATGCTGTCTCCTAGGGCCATCGGCATACTTTAAAGTTCTCTGATGCCATTCACCAAGTTATTTTATTTTAACCATTCCAACCTCTCTTTAATTCTGATGACTAGGGGAAGTCTACTAGGATATGAGTTCCTTGAGGGTAGGGCCCCCCAATTTTGTATTTGCATCCCCTGTGCCTAGCATATACATGAAACACATGATATGTTTAATAAATGCTTGTTGATATATTGAAGTCATCCACTTTCCAAGGGTTCATCTTCTGACACCCCATAGCTAGACCTCTTTCACCAGGATGCCAACATCTGCAGAACGTGTTGGGGTGACTAGCTGAACACAAAAAATATTTGTTTTAATAGAACCTTAGCTTACAATTCTCCAGAAGTCTGATGTTTTGTTTCAGAGGTTAGACATCAGACAGACGTTCTCTTTCTTATGTCTGCTTTCATAAATAGCTCCTCTGATTAGATAGGGATTAAAGATCTTATAATTCCCACTATCACACATTTTATTTTATTCAAGCTCCTATTTGTAGCCTATCTGGAGTAAAAATTCTACTCAGGAGCCAGAGTTGCCAAAGAGAAGGGATTATTAAATTTGTATACAGAATAATAAACACAGTGAAAATAATAAGAAAAATCTCTACTCTAGCTGATGTGCCAGAGATTATTTGCAGTCGACTATCCATCAATCTCATAGACATTAAAATGATGGAATACACAGTATATCTAAAGAAAAACTAGACCCTATGGAATAATTTTGATTACAATATTATCAGTTCCTGCAGAACTGATATTTCTCTCTGGAATGTGCTGATGACAAATACCTAAACCATATGAAAGATAAACCAGCTGTCCAGAAGGAAATGACTGAACGAAGGTTAATATGTGTTCACTGAGTTATATTCTTGGGCTGATTGCTGCTAGGAATTGCAGCTGAATGTGGATAAGATCGAGGAAAGCCAAATCAGAGAAGTGTATATCACAACAATTCCATATATAGCCACCTATGCATTGCTCTTGCACAGAAAAGTTTCCTGTTTTCAAAGCAATGGAAAAAATTAAGAAACATTTAAGTTCTTTATAATCTTTAACATGGGCTGTATATTTTACTTAAAAAAATACAACTTCATGAAAATTACTCTCATGTGTAAAAAGAAATTTCTGGCCTGTCCAACACAACCAGGTCACTTTGACAGAACGTATTCTACCTGTAAAAGGGCCTAGTAAAATCCCAGACATTACGAATGGCTGGCCTGCATTGAAGTAAACTGCCTATGGGCAAGAGGGCTAAAAGCTACCTTTGAGGCTACTTAAGTTCACCCAATTAATTTGTTCTTCATTCCTTTTGCGTGTAAGCATTCCTGTTCTATATTAAATTGCACTTACATATTTCATGACAACCTATGACTGGAAGCATACATGCCAATGGAATGCAATGTGAATTAACTAGTTGAAGTGAAACTGGCTCCAAAGCAGAAGGTGACTATCTCACCTTCAGTCAACTTTGTATTACTGGCAGGCCACTTGGAAGGATCAGGATTTTTACTTGACTAATAAATGTGTAGAAGAAACAAGCCATGTAATCAAGTTTCTCCCTGAAACAACATCCATTTTAAAAATACCAATATTCTCCCAGTGATATTGTATGACTGTGAATCATGGAATACTACAATCTCCAAAGAATCAAAATCACAGGTGATTCAAGGAGAAAGAACAGACATTTGACCTAAATAATCCCCACCACTGTCCCACATCTCCTGCCTTTTGTGGTTAAACTCCTTACGAAGGCCATGATATTCCATGGACAGGATGCTCCATTCCCTAACTCCAAGCATCTTCACTGGCTGTCATCCCTGCAAGGAATGTTCTTCTTCATCTCTGTCTCCTGGCTTCCTGGATTTATCTTCAAGTCTAAAATTCCACCTTCTACAAGAAACCTTTCCAGATCCCTCTTAATTCTAATGCCTTTCTTCTTTTGATGATTTCCAATTTATCTTGTACATAGCTTGTACAGTTATTTCTATGTTGTTTCTTCCCTTAGGTGACATTCTTGAGAACAAAGATTACCTCTTAGCTTTCTTTATAACCCTAGCACTTAGCATAGTGCCTAGCACATAGAAGGAACTTGATAAATGTTTATTGACTATTTATTGCCATTGATGAAGTGGCATAGAGTATGACAAAAAGGAAGTACATGGTTCTACAGGGAGAGTGAGGTTTAACTAACTGTCCTTGGGATGCTACACCGGCATCAAAGTAATATTAGGAGACCAAGAAGAAGGCTTAGCTATTTATGGGAAACTGTGGACAAGAACTGTTTAGGATGAGAAACTGTGGATGCGCTGCCATCTGCACCACTGTAGGTAGTACTTATATTGATGAGATCACATATCATTGACAAAATGATATGCTACTATTTAAGTGTGCTAAAATCGCTTCCTATATTTTTTTCTCCCTGACTAGATAGTAAATTCCCTAAAGGCAAGAAAAATATCTTCAATTTCTTTTGTTATTACAATAATGTATTTTATTAGTGTTGCTCTTCTCACAGTAATTAATAAGGGAGTCTGACTAATTCTTTGCAATAGCTGTTTTCATATATTTTAATCCCATACAAAATATATCCCATATAATGCATTTGATTCTGTGGTACACACAATTTGAAGCATTCTATCACCTCTACATAATCATAACACGAAATAATGCTGGTGGAAGCATCTGGAAATATTAGACCAATATGAGGTATAGCACAATTCCACATTACAACGTGCCGAGAAATAGTGTCCCTGAGAGCATTCCTATACAGACAGGACAGAAACCTACCTTCAAAAATAACCTTGAACATGGCTTACATAGTTTTTGAAAATCAGTCTTAAGCTATTCTTATTGAGCAGCTGCAAAATCCTGGCAAAATCAGAAAATGGGCAATGTGTACCCATAAAGGGTGGGAAACTGGGTTTCATTCTGCAAAGCTACTAGAAGAAAGGAAAGAACATGAGATTGGGGTTCAGAAGGCCCATTTCTACTTCTGATTTATCCTCAGCCAGTTGTGTATCCTTTGCAAAGTTCCCTAATCTCTCTGTACCTCAGTTTCCTCATTTATTTTTAATTAATCAATCAACATGCATTTATCGAGCCCTTTTGTTGTTCAGTCCTGTCCAACTCTATATGACCCTGTGGACTTGTCCATGGAGTTTTCTTAGAAAAGATACTAGAGTGGCTCTCCATTTCCTTCTCTAGTATGTCACCATTTTACAGGTAAGGAACTGAGACAAAAAGGGATTAAGTGACTTGCCCAGGGTCCATGCAGCTAGTTAAGTATCTGAGGTTGAATTTGAACTCAGATCCTCCTGGCTCCAAGCCCAGGGCTCTATTTACTGTACTGCCTAGATGCCCAATATAGAAACTCAAGGCAGTCTTTATGCTCAAGGAGCACACACCCTAATTGTTCAGTGTCTGAACTCTTTGTGGCCTCATTTGGGGTTTTGTTGGCAAAGGTACTGGAGTGGTTTGCCATTTCTTTCAGGAAAACAGGGTCAAACAGCTATTAAATGTCTGAGGCCAGATTTGAACTCAGAAAGAAGAGTCAGGAAGGTCTCAAAAGAGATCTCCAAAAAAGTCACTGAGCCAGAAGATAGAGAAGGTCCCTTGGAGCGCTGACGTTCTACAATCATATTATCTGTGATAGGGTCCTTTGGCTGATGAGTGAAACAATTCTATAGAACGTTCCCTGAGGAAGTTAGGAAGCTGCTGTAGCACCATGGCATCCCACATCCTTTAGAGCTGGAACTGACATGGCACTTGTCAAAGCTCATGAGTCCAGCCACATCCTCCAATGACAGAAAATGAAACAAAAATTAAACAATGCTGGTTTCCCCTTAGCCTTGTCGGTCACTTCCCTTAACGGCACAATTACCCAGCTAATGAGATTAAATTTGGTTTAACTAGAGGATTATTCAACAGCAGAGCCCTGAATTATTCTAATTCCCTTAGGGGTCTATGTTCTGTTGATGCACCCAACTAACAGTCATTTCCCTTAATGAAATCCAAGACCACAAAGCAGGTCTGTAGAGTACTAAGAAACAAGAGGGCTTTTGTTTAAATTGAAAAAAAATCATGTCTAGTAATTTTGAGCCATTCTAATACTCAGTGAAATATTAATGAACACCAGTGCAAACAGCTGGTCAGGAAGCATTATTTTCAACAGCAGATCACTGAATGTAGATTTATTTCATTGCTAAAATTGTGATTTTATTAGAAAGTCTCAATACCACACTAGACACACACACACACACACACACACACACAAAACATGTTAGTAAGATTGAGGCCCGTAAGAATGTGGACTGGTGTTTCTCTTTCCCTTTGTGTCACAAGACCCATTTCTTGACCGCTATAGAAGCTGCTTGTGACTGTTCAGTGACTACCCCATTTAGCAGGGGTGAAATCACTAAATCTTGAGGGCATTTTCTTATTCAAGTTACTTCACTAAAAATATTACAGACCTACTATGTACAAGGTACTGAAGTTTCTAGGTGTTGGGTAACCTAAAAAAATAAGTTATGGTTCCTGACCTCAAGAAGCTGACAATATAATGGTGGGGTGAGGAAGAGAATAAGAAAAAATAAATATGATAGAAAGAAAAAATGAGGTCCCACAGCACAGTGAGAAGGGGGAAAATTAATTTCTAGCTGGGAAAGAGAGGGAAAATCAAGGAATGTGATATGAAATGGGTGACATTTAAGCCATATACTGAAGGACTGATACTTGATAAGGCTGGTGTTAGTGGTGCCGTCCTTATGATTTTTAGCCAGAGGGTCCAAAAGCAGAGACTTGATAGAATTTGAGATTTAGAATATAGAAGACAGATGATACAAATAAAAAATGGGAGAGCAGTGTGACATTGAACATACACGAAACCTGCTAACTTACTAACTACAGGACTTAGTTCAGCACAAATCAAGGTCATTTAGTCTATTGCTGCTGTTGGGGTCTGATGGTAACACATCCTGAGGCAGATGCATCTTTCATTTCCTCTCCATGTGACAGCATCAGCATTTACTGGGAGGTTCATTCTTTCAAGTTCCGATTAACTCCTTTCCTTATGTACATAACTTCAGTATGGGCTGGAAATAGCAGACAATGTTTTCCCAAAAAATCACGTCCCCTGTTAGTTGCATTGGTATGCAGGAGATGAGTCTTTTGATTATTCCTGAAGACCAACGCACAAGATACTTAACTACTAGCAAAGCACCAACAAAGGGATGTTAGTGAATGATGTCTCGCTCCCAGCCACGAGGAGGAAAATCGTTTCCTATCACCCCATCCTCTCGCAAAATTAGCATAGAGAATACAGTACTGTGGAGAAGGCGATGGCATGGGCTCCATCCTTGGGCGATAATCAGCCTGACCCAACATGTGAGTCCTTCATCATGCGCCTCTCAGCTGCACATCTGCTATGTTAAAGAGGTTGTCTTAAAAATGCAGATGGGGTCAGGATAGTGGAGCACTGGCTTGTTGTGCAGTATCTCCCTGCCTCCAAACGTACACACAGGGCAATGAATCTTCTCTTGTATCACCTAAACATGGCTTTACGAGGCCGCAGAGAGGATGACAGATAGATAATACCATCTCCCATTTGTACGGTGCTTTATACTTTTCAAAGTACCTTTACATGGATCTGACCTGAATCACACAAAAGAATTCCAAGACAAAGAATGTATCTCTACTTTACAGAGGAGGCAGAGAAGTTAAATGTGGAAGATGGTGCAAAAGAAAGACAAGAACACTGGGCTAAGATTCCTGCTCTGTAGCTCCCTCATTGGGTGACCTTGGACAAGCTGCTTCCTCTTTCCAGACCTCCATTCCCTTAACTATAAAATAAAGAGGCTGGCCTAGATAAGCCCTAAGGATTCCTTCCAGCTCTGACAATCTACCAGTTTAGTCCAGGATTACATAGAATTACTAGTAATTACCACAATTAGAATAAGAACCCAGAATTTCTGACATGTTAGATCACTGATTGTTCTACTAAGTTATAAGACAAAGTTTGAATTACTGAAAGTTGTTCTAAAACCTAGCCGATCTAGAAGAGGAAGGGGTAGCCCTGCCTAGAAGCTGGGAATGACATACAATGATTCCTTATTGACTCTGCAAGCCTCTACATAGTGCATATACCTAACAGTTCTCCAACCCTTGAAGAATAGATTAAGATGAAATGAATGACCTTGGTCATGTGTAGAATCCAGTTAGGTGACTGTGTTTCAAGGCATAGCTGCTGGGTACATCTAAGACAAAACTGTGAAGCAAGTGTATGTCTGTGGTTCTGCACACCTGCCCCCTCATTCTGCTCCCAATAACACTTATGTTATTTTCCCTACAGTGAGCCCTGAACCCACTTTCCTCTGAATAGATGAGGCATTCCTATATAAAGGCTCTTGTAGCTAAGGAGATAACTGGAGGAATGAACAGACATATAAACTCTATAAGGCTGAATTCTGAAAGACTTTAGACAGTCAATTCAATGACCCACAAAAATTTTATTAGACTTTGTATGGAGTTATTCAAAACAGGAGCTTATTTAAACCTATATCATATACTTTTAATTGCTTTAATGAGGTGACATAAGATTTAAAAAGAAACAGGCTCAAAAATAATTCTTCTCTTTAACAGATGCCAACCTAATCTTCTCGACTCTGCCTGGCATAGCTATTGTCCAGATCCTATTAATTACTATCTCCATACTCTGTTTTACTTGAAGTTCGTGCAATAGCCTATTAGGCTTCCTTGACTCTCACTCATTCAAAGGGCACATCAGATTAATCTTTCTTAAACATCATCTTTGTCAAGCCCTCCATTTATTGGGGTGGGGAGACAAAAAAATGAATGGATCCCCACTTTGTAATGAGGCAAATCTAAACCCTTTTGCTTGGCTTTCAAGGCCCCTATAATCAAAAATCCTCCTCCCCCTGCCCCCACCAATTCATTCTTATTCCTTTCTACTTTCCAACCTGCCCTCTCTGACAGATGGAGCCAGCTGGGTCTCCTTCATCTTCCGCAAAGATGCTACGGTTCTTTCCTCCTTCCTGCTCCTTTACCTAGATTTTCTTCCTCTCATCTGAAATGACCTCCTTTCTCACTTACCAATCTGCCAAAGTACAGCTCAAGTCCTCTATCCCTTTTATACCTTACCCCTTCCCTTACTGACTACTCCAGTCCACTCTGCTCCCCTACTTTTGGAAAGCTCTATAGCACTTCCAGCAGCCAAGACGGCAAATTAGAGGCAGCAATCCATCCAAACTTGCTTAACATTCCCATCCAAACAACTTTAAAATTACTCCTCAGAATAAATTTTGGAGCCACAGAGCCAACAAAAGGTGAGAATGAGACATTTTCTCAGACATTTTGCAGAACCTTAAGAGGTCGGTAGGGGAGGCCTATACCACCGTGGTGGGAGCCAGATTGTGGCAGCTGCACCAGTGGAAGATTATGGAGGGGGGAGCAGCAGCTTTGGGAGCTCTCAGTTCAGAGATGGGGGTGGGGAAGGTGGGGCTTGTCTGACAATTGGTCTGAAAGAGATTACAGGGACTCTTTGCTAGAACTGGGTGCAGCTGGTGCCGATACTGCCCATAAACAGTTCTGGGTTACAATTCCAGGGCAGAGAAGAGTGCTTGTGATTATTCACAAGGGAACAGGGGCTTTCCTCTCAGGTCCAAGGTAGAGAGGAATGCTAGCACTTGTGGCGGCAGGACAACAGGAGCACTTCCTGGGTAAAGACCAGAATTCAGAGCAGGAGAGCAGTGCCCATACTTTTCCCAGTATCACACCATCTTGGAAGCACCAAAAACTTGCAGACTCCTAGAACTAGCTCTGAAGACGGTAATACGAAAAAGTCTGAAGCTTGGGACAATGCCCTCCCCAGAACAGCAGAGCCCAACTTTAACATAAAGTTAAAAATCAAGAAATAGGCTGGAAAAAAATGAGTAAACAGAAAAAAAGGACTTGACCATAAAACTTACTACGCGCCAGAAAGATATAAACTCAGAAGAAGACGATATGACAACTACAGGCAAAGCCTCAAAGACAAATGCTAACTGGACCCAACAATTAGCCTGACAAGAATTCCCAGGAGCATTAAAGAAAAAGATAAAAGTAATGGAGGAAAAATGGGGGAAAATGAGAGTGTTGCAAGAAAATTATGAAAAGAGAATTAACAGCTCGGTTAAAAGGCACAAAAATTCACTGAAGAAAAGAATTCATTAAAAAGTGGAATTGGCCAAATGGAAAAAGAGGTACAAAGGGTCACTGAAGAAAATAATTCCTTACAATTAAGAATTGGGCAAGTGGAAGATAATGACTCCATGAGACATCAAGAAACAATAAAAATGAAGTCCGAAAAAAGAAAACATTGAAGAAAATGTTAAAACAACTGACCTGGAAAATAGACTGAGGAGAGATAATTTAATAATTATTGGACTACTTGAAAGCCATGATCAAAAAGAGTCTAGACATCTTATTTCAAGAAATTATCAAGGAAAACTGCCTGATATTTTAGATACAGAGGGTAAAATAGAAATTGAAAGAATCTACTGATCACCACCTAAAAGAGATCTCAAAATGAAAACTCCCAAGAACATTATTGCCAAATTCCAGAGCTCCCAGGTCAAGGAGAAAATGTTGTAAGTAGCCAGAAGGAAACAATTTAAATATCCTGAATCTATAGTCAAGATCACAGAAGATTTAGCAGCTTCCATTTTAAAGAAGTAGATGGCAAAGGAGCTAGGACTACAACCTAGAATAACCTATTCAGCAAAACTGAGTATACACCTTTAGGAGAAAAAACCAAGATTTAGTGAAATAGAGAACTTTGAAGTATTCCTGATGAAAAGATAAGAACTAAATAAAAAATCTGACATTCAAACACAAGACTCAAGAGAATCATAAAGAGTAAATGTGATAGAGTAATCATAAGAGATTCAATAAAGTTAGACTATTTATATTGCTACATGGAAAGACCATACATGTAACTCCTAAGAATTTTATCCTCATTAGGGCAATTAGCAGGAGTCTACATAGACAGAGGGCATGAGTATAAGTCGATTATGCTGAGATAATCTTCAAAAAAAAAAGAAAAAAGAAGGAATGGGTGAGAAAGAGGAATGCACTGGGAGGTGGGGAAAGGAAAGGTAGAATGGGGAAAATTTTCTCACATAAAAGAGGCACACAAAGAGTTTTTATAATGGAGAGAAAAGTGGGAGGGGGTGCCAATGTTTGAACTTCACTCCCACTGGAACTGGTTCAAAGAAGGAAGAACATACACACTCAGTTTGGTATAGAAATCTATCTCACACAATAGGGAAATAAAAGGGGAATGGGATAAGAGATAAAGGTAGGTGATAAAAGAATGGTGGATTAAGGGACGCAGTAGTGAGAAATATCATCGTGCTGTAAGAAATGACAAGGGACATGGTTTCAGGAAAAAAGAAAACATGGAAAGACTTCTGTGAACTGATGTGAAGTGAAGTGAGAAGAACTGGGAGATCACTGGCCACAGTAAAAGCTGTGTTTTAATGATAACCCACTGTGAACAACTTGGCTACTCTGATCAATACAATGATCCAAGACAATTCCTAAAGACTCATGATGAAAAAAAACCCTTATAATAACAAACTTCCCTCCAATTTATTTTCATAAGTTAAGTAAAGGAAGCATTGCTGCTGTTTAATAAGCAAGAAAACAAAAGAAGGAGAAGTGACTTGTTGGTATCGCATGAATAGAGGTGCTGTGAGGTGCACGGTGCAGGGGAAAGGGCATTGGACTTAGAAACCACCGACTCCAAGAATTAGAAGGAACCTCAGAGGCCATCTATTCCAATCTGTACCCAGAAGGAATCCCTACTATTACATATTTGACAAGTGATCACCAGACTTTGAGACTGGTGACCTATAAGGAAAGAGGACCCACCACCTCTCACAGCAGTCTTTCCCACTTTTTGGACAACTCTAATTGCTAAAAAGTTTTTCTTAATAGCAAGTCTAAACTGCCTCATTACTCCTGGTTCTTCTCTCTAGGGAAAAGAGAACAGTCTAATCTCTCCTCTACAAGACACCCCTTAGATACTTGAATATAATGATCTTGTACCTCAAGTCTTTTTGTTTCTCCAGGCTATACATTCCCTATTCCTTCAACTGATCTTCATGTGACATGGATCCAAGGCCCTTTGCCATCCTGCTTGCTCTCCCTCTGGAAACTTATCCAGAGGACAAACTTATCAATGTACTTCTTTAAATAGTGGCACCCAAAACTTAATACAATATTCTAGGTAAAGTCTGAGTGGTGTAGACTACAAAGCTAATACTAACTCCTCATTCCTGTGTATGTCCCTCTTAATGCTGCCCAAGACAATATTAACTTCTCTGGTTGCTATATCACACTGTTTGCTCATTGAGCTTGCAATCTACTAAAACCTCCAGATCTTTTTTCAGACTGACCGCTGCCTCACATCCTCCTCCACTGTGTTTTTGTGAGTTGATATTGTCATACTCAGGTATAAGAATTTATATTTATCCCAACTGAATTGCACCTTATTTGATTCACAACAATGCTCTAGTCTATCAAGAGCTCTTTTATCATCCACTGTGTTAGCTACCTCTGCCAGCTTTGTGTCACCTACAAATTTGAAGAAAATGTCATCTATACCACTATATAAACCATTGATAAAAATGTTATGAAGCCTAGGGACAAGCCCAGTTCCTTCTAGAGACTTGTCATATTCATTCGATTATAACCTCCTTGAGGGTGGGGATTGTCTTTTGCCTCTTTTTATATTCCTAGGGCTTTATCACCAGTGCCTGATAGTATGTACTTGATAAATGAATTGAATTGAAAATGGTGACACTGAATTACTAACGACTCTCTTTGACAGAAGTCACACCTGTCAAGCTCACATACTCAAGTATATTTCACATTCATGTAACCCAGAACAAGTTATTTTACTTTACTGAGCCTCAATTTTCACATGTGTAAAATAAGGATAATTATTAATCCTTGAATTGTATCATGTATTTGTTGTGATGAAAATTCTCTGTAAACATAAAGAGTTTAATAAATGCAAGTTATTATTACTATTCACAGATCATTAGAATTCAAAGAAACTCAACGTTAGAGGTTATTTAATCCAATCTCTCCATTTGGAAATCAGAGACCTTACAAAGCATGTCTAAAGTGATATGGCTGGTTAGTGACACCAAATGTTAAGCTTTCTGATTGATAGCTCAGTTCTCTCTCCATAAGACCAAGGGCTCCTAGAATTCCAGGAACTACAACACATAGCGTTGTGACTCTTGTTTAACTAATGAAAAGGATGAGCCAATGCCTCTTTGGTCCTTTCCCATCAGCTCAATCTCATTAGCATCCTACGGAGAGGAGAGCATCCAGGTCTTGATTCTGGCTTGTACAGAGATACCCGGCCCTAACCATGTGTCTCTAACTTCCAAGTTTTCAGGCAGAAAACTCAAAACTGGAGTATGTGTGAGTGTGTAAATACTCTCTGCCCAACAGTGCACCAGACCTAGTCACTTTTCTTTACTGCTTCATTAAGACTGTTGTTGGATGACTGTACCTGAAAAGCAAGAAACAAGTACTATTTTCATGACATTCCTTGGACAGGATAACTTATTTCTTCCAATCATCACAACCAGAGGCACATTCTTACGTGTTCAAATCCTGCAGCTCTCAATCTGGCCCCCTGTAAAAAGCAACATATGCTCACAATAAATCTTTAAAATGGCTCTATTAATAGAGTGGCTGCGGTGACAGTTTTATAAATGGGCCCCATCTTTATGCAAACGGTGTTTTATTAGATTGAATTCTAATGATTTGTAATAAGAATGCAGAGATGAATTCAGAGAGAAGGTGCTCCAAACGTTCCTAAGCTGGTCAGGGGTTTCAAAGCCCATGAATTCTGTGTGGCAGACTGCGTGTTCCGGGAACAACAGACATCATCAGATTAGTTTTGCTACAGTTGTATGCTCCTCTACTTGCTTTTTCCAATCAGATAATAACGGTCTAATAACTGGCTTTGTGTCTGTCAATCCAATTACTTCCTATTTGGGATGTGCTGACACTCCATTAAATCAGCAGACAGATGGCAGGGTCTTTCATTACCATCCGACTGAATAATTAGCTTTCCAGGCACATAACTGGGGAAGGAGTCCATCTCTGAAGTCAGGTGTTCTTCACATGTAACCATAGACACAGGTCATTAAAAAAAGTCCTGTGACCTCAAGTTGCATCCATGTATATCTATGTAATTGGCAAGCCTCTCCAGCTCATCCTTGGGCTGACTAAGGACCCTTCCTTCTCAGCTTCTTTCGTGAAGAAAGGAGGAGTGGTGATTTGTCCACTTTACTACTAGGGGACTTTTCTCTCAGTCTGATGCTGATCTGGGAGCCACTCTAGAATGCATGTAATCACTAAGAAACTACAAGAAAGAGAAGATAAGCTTTAACAGAAGAGGTGTCTCTGCTTTAGGGCACAGAGATATTTATTTTGTAATAAGTCATTTCACATCGTATAGCTTTGATGTTACAGTGAAGGTTCAGAGTCTACAATAACACAGAGGGTATACCATTTTAAAAATGTGGGAGGATAATTTTCAAACATCAGTTAAGAAACACAAATGCATTATCCAGCCTCTGCTCTTAAAATCCCAATTTCTGGAGGAACCAAATATATGTGTGTGTGTGTGTGTGTGTGTGTGTGTGTGTGTGTATTCAGAGACAGACAGATATCACACTATTAAAAATAAGAGGAAATGGGAGGTTATATGTTTCACAGTTATGGATAGGAGGAAAATTTTTAGCTAGACAAGGATTAGAAAGGATTGAAAAAGGATAAAATAGATCATCTTGATTACATAAAATTAAAAACCTTTTACACAAGTAAAATCTAGGAAGCTATTATCAGAAGATACACACTGGAAATAGTCAATATTGCTGATAGAAAGCCAACATCCAAAATCTACTACGATTTGCTGTAACTATCTAAGCTTAGTTGGGTAGCATAATGGTCAGCCTAGAAGTCAAGAAGACCTGAGTTCAAATATTACTTGTAACATATACTAGCTATGTTACCACAGGCAATGAGCTATGAGCCCATGGGCAATTTGCATAAACTCTCAGGCCCCCACATGACTTTGTAAGACTCTTAAGTTACAAAGAAGTTGCCAAAACATCAGTAAAGGAAGGTCCTACACTGACAGTTTCCTACATTTATGAAATCATAGATTATATAATAATAATTAAAATTTTATATAATTAAGAATCATTCTCCCAAAAGAACATGAACAGTTTTGCAAAATATCAATAATAATCTGAAAAAAATATTCAAAATCACAAGTAAAAGAGATTCAAGAAATGATGAAGAATTCAGAGATACGGGCATACCTGTACAAAATGATGGAGAGTAAAGAAATCAACACGAAAGAAGCAAAATAGATAATGACTACAGTGATGTAAATAAAATCCATATGGACAAGAGAATAAACTGGCCAAATCTAACTCTCTGTGTCATCACTACACCGCCAGAGTTCAACGATACATTCCTCCTTTCTGTCAATAATCCATTGTCTTAATATACAAGATAATAAACCCTACCTATAGAGGATTTATTTGGGTGTTTTTGGAAAGTATCTGTTGTTTCAAAAAAAACAATGCCAGTAAATTTTTTAAAAATGAAAAAAGAAACTGAGAGTAAGAGCAAGACCCGGAGTCAAGAAAATCTGGATTTAAATTCCACCCCAGACACTGGCTGTGTGAAAATAAGCAAGTCACTTAATCACTCAGCCTCAGTTTCTTCACCAGCAAAATGGGAATAATAACCGCTCAAGTCCTAACCTCAGAAGCCTGTCGTGAGGACCAAATGAAACAATGCAGGTAGAACACATATCAAACCTTAAAATGCTATGAAACTGTCAGCTATCATTGTTGTCATCCTCTTCATTTATCAGAAAGAACCATTATTCTAACCCAGGTTTTCTGACCTCCGAGGGTTCAGAGAAGGGAGAAAATTGTGTGATCAGGGCAGGCTTTACAGAGTGGGCATGCCTCTGGCCCCTCAGATTTAACATGTCCCAAACACAACTCGCCATATCCTCCCCCAATTTTCCCACTTTTCATAATGGTACCTACATTATCCCAGATACACAGTTTTGAAACACTAGAATCATCTCTGACTCTTCTCTTTCTGTTTTTAATGTAAAATATTTTTTTGTGACCCCCCACATGATAGCAGCTGTACCATAAAATCTGCTGAATGAGAAAAACAGATGATGATATACCTCCAGGAGGTCAAAGACAGAAAGAAAAATCTCATACACCAAATAGCAACATTTGTTGTGGCATCCAAGTATTGGAAACAAAATGAGTGGCCAACAATTAAAAAATGGCTGAGCGAACTATGGCATATGAGTGAAATAAAATACTACTACCTTGTGAGAAACTAGGAATGGAAGGAATTCAAAGAAACATGGCAAGATTCATATGAACTGATACAAAGAGAAGCTAGCAGAATCAGAAGAATCAGTTTACAATAACTACAACAATGCAGATGAAAACAAGAATAAACAACAGTTAAACTCGGAATAATTACAAAGACAAACTTTACTCCTAGAGAGCTGACAAGAAACACTTTTTACTCCTAGTAACAGAGAGATGGGTACACATGGGGGCAAAATATTGCATGTGCTACAAGAAGCAGTTATCTTGTTCATCACTTATGCCTGTTTCTCTTTGTCACAGGGCAAGGTTTAATGTGTGTGTTGGGCAGAAGGGACACTCTTGGGAGACATGGTGAAAAAGCTATTGTGTACATTTTCTCTTATTTTTCAACATGGAAGTAAGCACCAGCAATGTCCTGGGTCCCTTAAAAAACTGAGAAGGCATAGGCTGAGAGACACTCAACTCAATGGAGCATAGCAGTATTGTAATGGAAGGTGAGAAAGTATTGGGGGCAGTCAGCTGTGCAGCACTAAGGCTGGTCTGGCCATCTTCCAACTAAGCAAACACAATGACAAGAAGAAAAAACATGTTTGAAAGAGGTGAAACCAAAAACCATAACTGCATGAGTAGGGCCCATCAGGTTCTAAGTGATAGGACCAAATAGCCCAGACATTAAGGTCTAAGACAGAAAAGAGTTGATTTGGGTTAGCATTGGGGGTTTACAAGCACTGAGAATTAAGTAACGGTTATGAAACAGAATCGTAGTGGGCGATGTATTGCATTCATCAAGATAAACTGTCCCTATATGCAATCAATAGGGGGTCTCAGTTAGTAGATCCCAAGACTGACTTGAATAACAACTTCTAAATTAGAATTAGGGCTTTTCTTCTTCTAGGGTCTCTTTTCCAAACCAAAGATGAAAATATCAACCTATTTCCTGTGAATATCCTGAATAGTAATGCAAAGTTGCTGATACTAATAGGTTTTCCTTGAACCACAAGGAAAAACCCTTGGAGGCAGTGGGAAGGTGTCACTACCCCCCACATTCAGAGGACCTTGCTTGCTATGGGCCTTCAGACAATACTTCTCTGAGGTGTAACATCAATGTTACTAGCAGCTGCTGTGGAGGTGTAAGAGCAACAACACCAGCACACAGGAGGGCTGCTGAGACAGATTCTTTGATCTGCTTTTCTAAGGAAAGCAACTTTAAGGGGTTCACAGTCTCACTTTAATTAAAGATACATATATCATTCACTTAGTTCAGGGGAAAAAGTTAGCACCCTGAACTTCAGAGAAAACACAAACAGAAATTACAAGCAGAAATCATATAAACAGAGCAAATAACAGAAATCAGCAGACAGGGCTTCTGTCTGTCCATAGCAATGCATACATAGTTACCAGAGAGAGAAGCACCAACATCTGGGTTTTCAAAGATGGGGGGCTCCTTAACGGCTACTCAGAGTCTCATCTGGCCAAACCACACAAACATTCTTCCAGTGAGTGAGCCCTGAAGCAAAATGCTAACCTCAGAGTATATATACACTTCTTCAGGGTCAGCCCACAGAGGGTGTCACAACCACGTGACTCAAACTCATGTGACTTAGGTTTTGTTGTGACTTAAGAAGTCATCAAAGACTCTCGATTCAATCAGACTCTTGATTCAAAGGCAAGGTTCAATCAAAGGCACTTGATTACCTTAGTGCTGAGAAGCATTCCAAAAGAAAAAATCAGCAAAAAGTCCCACTTTGCTTGCCATTACATGAGGCTGCCTCTGAAATTAGTAGTCCAATACCTTACTGCCTTCATATTTAAATACACACGGGTCTTCCTTCAAGCAGACTGAAACACATCCGTAACTTCTTATGCTGTAAAACTCTTCTCTGATAAATTGTCCATGGAGTCTTTCTTTAAATCTACTAACATTTCACTGAATGATAGTACCGTTCATACCACTTTGATGACGTGATTTACAGTGCCCGATGAACACTTATTCATAATATGTGGCAGCCTATATATGTCCACGGTATATCTATCCATTGCCCCTTAAGTGATCTATAATTTTCTTCTGGATGTTGTGGTATTCCGTTTCAAAGTGGAAAAACAATAATAATGAATAAAAAATAAATTAAATGATGATAATAAATAAATATTAAATGATAAAGAATCATAATAAAAATAGCGATAAGATTTTATTTTCAATGAGAAATCTAGTGTCATTGGAAGCATTGTCTGATTTCCTAAATGCAACCTGTCAATTGTGGGCCTAGTGGTCTATCTACAGTGTTTGTCCAAGGTCCTCACAGACTGGCTATATGGGTTATCCATCCAACTGTATGTCATAGTCTAAACAAATTTTTCTCTCACTTAGCTTTTCTTGGGGAGGCACTTACGCCAAACTCTTCAGAATGATTACAGGTCTCATTTGAGAGGCTATGCAATATTCTGAAATTGGATGCAATCAGCACAATCTCACTCACAAAGAAGAACATTTCAAATCTCTTCATCTATAGGGAATCTCTCATTGGTACTTGGCTGGATGCTCTCTGTCCTAGAGGCAAACACCTGGTGATATTTTGCTTGATATTAATAATCAAAGTTATCTCTGTTGTATCTATCAAGGAATTCTGATTGTATTTATAAGTGACACTTTGAAGGAGAAGAGCCACTAAAAATTGCAATTTGATTTACTGAATTAAATGCATTTTTATAATCCACAAACAATATAGTGAGACTGTAGGAACTGTAGGAAGATAGAGATATAGTCTACTACAGAAAGTTATTTACAAAAGCCTGCCTGTTCTCTTCTCAAAATTCAATCAAGGTCCACGCTTTCTCATCCTATGTAACTCTTGCTTAAAAAATGGCAAAAAGAAGTTTAAAGCTTCATTTTACACCATACACCATAACTTGTTCAAAATGGATATGCAATGTAAATATAAAATGTTGCAGCAATAAAAATATAGAGTAAAAAAACATGGAGAAAATTTTTTACAACTATAGCAAAGGGGAAGAATTCTAAATTAATAAGGAATTGAGGAGACTACAAAATATGAAACTGAAAAACATAATTATATAATGTTGAAAAATATATCAATTAAATTAATACAACTGGGGGGGGGAGGGAAATTATCAGTTGTGGAAAAAATGTACCATACGCCTCTGATAAAAATGACATGTAAGAATTATAGGGAATTACCAGAAATAGATAAGCCTAAAAGCCATTTCCCAAAAGATAAGTGATCAAAGGATATGAACTGATTTGAAAAATAAAGATGCCTTCAAAATGCATATAAATTATGCTCAAAGATTTTGTAGAGATAAGTAAGTAGGCCAATAGGTCAGTAATTACCAATATTACCTTGATGATCATTTTGGATAATAATTTGAATCATTTTTTCCATTCATGCCATATCTTCTTAAATAATCTCTAAATCCTTTCAAAATCATGCCACTACCAATACAGCAAATACAAAGGATATAAAAAACTTCTTGGACTGATGTAGGAAATAGACTCAGCCATCAAATCCCTTGATTCTAGTGTCATAGTCTGCCTCTCTTATTAACAATGAGAGCTCTCATTTATACAAGGCTTTGGGTTTACAATGTGATTTCCTCATAGCCCCACAAGGTAGATAGTACAAATATTACTCTTATTCTACAACTGGGAACATTGAGGCTCAGAATGCCATACAGGAAAGCTTGTTGTCAATACTACAGGTATCACAAAGTGGTATCCAATTAATTATCAGCAGAGTGGTACAATACAGAGATTAAATGTTAAGAAGTCAAAAGAAGGCAATGTCGATTATATATTGTCTGTCCAGTTGGTGTTTCAGCTCAGTTAGGGGCAAGTTTGATAGTTATTTGTGTATTCTTAGAGTCTTAGAGTAATAAGTTTCTAGTAATGCCTGGTAATTGATTGATCTTTATTTTATAGACGAGAAAATTGAAGCCTAGAGAGATGAAGAGATTTGCCTAAAATCACATAGTAAAAAATGATGTGCTGATTACTCATCTAGTGTTTATTGTACAATGTCCTCTGATGAAAACAGGGATCATCAGGAAGAATTCTATGAGATACTTATAACTCTCAATTATTCCTGTATGGATCGTTCGCCTCATCCACTCCACAAACTCTATGGGCTACCTTTCCCACCATTGACTTAACCCTACTGCACATGCTTAGCAGACAGTACTGCCCCCCCACTTCACTTTCTATAGCCTCATATTGTACCACTGTTTGCACTCTTGACTTCCTTACTAGTCTAATTAAATAGGAAATCAACCAAATATGGACTTGAAGGATTATGTCACTCCCCTATTAAAAATCTTCCCAAGGCTCCCCTTGCTTAGCTTATGAGGTTCAAACTTCTGAACCTGGAATTCAGGGGCCTCCACAGTCTGACTCAAGCCCATCTTCCCAGGCCTATTTTGCAAATATTCCTCTTTACTTACTCATTATTCTATCTGAACTTCCCCATTCCCACCTTTGTCTCCATATCTTTGCTTACACTATTTCCTATGTATGGAATGCTATTCTTCCTATCCCTGATTTCCAGTAAAATTTTCTCCCCTTCCCTGAGACCTAGCTCAGATGAAGCATTCTCAGATTTTTGTATTCGCAGTTTAGAGTGATCAGTCTCTCTTTAAATTTCTTATTTAATAACATTCTGACTTACATCATAATTATTTGTGTGGTTGTTCAGTTGTTTCAGTTATGTCCATCTTTTTGCGACCCCATTTGAGGTTTTCTTGGCAAAGATACTGGAGTGATTTGTCATTTTTTTCTCCAGTTCATTTTACAGATGGAACTGAGGCAAACAGGGTTAAGTGACTCGCCCAGGGTCACCCAGCTAGTAAGTGACTAAGGCCAAGTTTGAACTCAGGTCCTCCTGACTCCAGGGCTGGAGCTCTATCCACTGTGCCACTGAGCTGCCCCTAATTATTTGTGTACAATATGGTAATTGGTTCCAGCCCAATGGAATTATATAATGAAAATTCAAATATGGTATCTACTTCATGGGATTCATTATTCACACTAAATGGGATCTGGCTGGATGTATCCTATTCTACCAAATTAGATGATAAATTTGTTGAACATAGGACCTGTGTCTTATTTCATTTCTGTATTCTAAGTGCTAAGCCCAGAGTAAGCATTAAAATGTTTGCTGTGTTGAATTAAATGAGCATGCCCTTAAACACCATTTTGAAATTATTTGAGGGACTCTGAGAAAGTGATCTATGGATCACTTACCAAAAGAAAGTTTGCCAAATAAAGAAATTGTGTCTACTTTCTCACTAATCACATCATTTCTCTCAGATACAAGCAAAAAAAAAATTGAAACAAGGTTATTCAGATAGTATACCTTTTTTTAAAAAAAAAGAGAGGAAAGCTATCTAAATTTGCCACCCCAATTCTAAGACTCTAATCTGAAACTAACTCATAGACCCCTGTCTTTTTCACTACTACATCTATCTCTAACATCTAAATAGTGCAGCAAGACAGAAAGCTCTTCAAAGATTACGCGCTATTTGCCACCATCTGCACTAATGCTCTAACCCATTAGTTCATATAATCAAAAATTGAGCATTATTTTCTGTTATATAAGGCCATCTCTTGAAAGACTTTAAACGTCTTTTGCTATTCACTTAAGAAAGAAAACATATATATTCAATTACAGTCTTAAATTTCTCTCAATTATCCTGTTCTCATCTCCATTTTGGAATACGATTGCATATTTTAGAAGAGCACCACTTATGGCAATATGATAGTAATTCAGATCTTTGCTCCTTGTGAACAATTTTCTTCCACAACAGAGTTTCGCTTTTCACTGTTTCTTTATGAAGTCTCAACTGCAAATAAAATAACCACTCTCTTCGGACATGATGAAGGCTCTTTTATGGGAGACTTAAATGTGTAAATGCACAAATATAATGCATTAAAGACTCTTTAACACTTACTTAAGCAGTAGCAAAAGGTGAAAGACAGTTTTGGAGAAGGAAGGCTAGACAAATGACTGAAACAGTTCCTGCCCACCTAAGCTTCTAAATGTTAGGCCTTCCTAAATGGAATCCCTTTGGAAGAAAAAAAAATCCTTAGTATCCTGGCATTGCCAGTATGTATGCATAAAGAATCCAGTTAGCATCGATTCAAAATTAAGTTGTTAATGATATGGAAATGTGACTGCGGAGTATTAGACTACTATTTCATTTCCCAGGTCACGTACCTCATAGGACATGTTCTGGTTCATTGCTATTGGTATTTGGTAAAAAGCACTGGAAAGGGGGAGAAGGAGACAAAGGCTCTCATTCTGACCCTGCTACTAACTAGCTATGTGATCTTAAGGAGGAAATTTACTTTTATAGGCCTCAGTTTCCTCATCTAAAACATGCATCTCTAAGTATCCTACTTGCTCTGAAGTTCTATGATCCTAGGCAGAGGAGAAAGTACCCTCAACTCAAATCCCCCTGGTATCCACTCTCCTTTTGGCCTTAGCAAAAATGACGCATAGATGATTAAAACATCCCATATCCTCCAAATCTACACAAATGTCTTCTTTCACTAAAACCTAATTACTATTACTTCAACTAAGCAGATATTTGTACTGATAATTCAATCGATGTAAAGTACATCTCCCTCCACGCTTCAGAGAATTGAATTTAAATGCCCTTTTTGATTACTAATTATTTTCTAAGTGAGTTTAATGCTTCTGAAAGCTGTTGGGAATGACATTTCAGAGAATGGATGTTCCCTGTTTATCTGGAAATCAGGTTCTGCAGAGCCCCAGGCATAATAAAGCACAAATCTCAACCTCCAATTCATAAAGAGGAGGGCAGGAAACATGAGCTGGGGTAATGAGGCTGCGTGCTTCCCTTTGAGGAAGAGCATGAGGAGTCACTCAGTGATTCATTTCACAATGGAATGCTTGTCAAGGACCCCAGAGATTCACAGTAGTATTAGATTTGAAGGGCTGGAATCTTAGCTCAGCTGCTTACTACCTATAGGACCTTGTACAAGCAAGGTCTTCTTCCCTCGCTAGATGTTAGCTTCATCTTTAAAATGAAGAAGATAGATTAGATAATTTCTAAGATTCCTTCCAGGTCTAAATCAGTCAATAAGCATTTAATAACTAGCAGGTGACACTACGGACTGAGACACAATCAGAGCTAGAACACTCATTCATTTCATAAACATTTCAGTATCTTATTACATGCAGAGCACTGTTCTCTGGGCTGGGTAATATGAGAAGTTTAGAAAAGAGAGTGTTCCTCTCCCTCATGAACTACACAGTCAAGTGGGAAAGAAAGATAAAAACACAGATAATTATAAAATAAAATACTACATGATAATTGCACTAAAGAACTGCAGTCAATTAGTAGGCATTTATTAATTGCCTACTATCACCAGACACTATGCTAGGTCCCAAGGATAAAAAGACAAAAATGAAACAGACCTTGACCTCAAATAGCTTACATTTTATTGACAGAGATAACATGTAAATGTGTAAAACATGGTATCATGTAACGTACAATTGGAAAAGGAAGGGGATCTGGGAAGGCTTCATAGAAGAAGCATTTGAATTGCGGTTTAAAAGATGACTAGGGATTCAACAGGCAAAGAAGCAGAAGGAAAAACATTCCAGGCACAGGGAACAGCCAAAGGCATGGAAGAGTTTATGACAGCTTGATTGTAACATAAAATGTACAAAGGAGAGTAATATAAGTCTGGAGATTTAAAGTACTTGATTGTAAGAGCCTTGAATTCCAAGCAAATGAATATAAAGTTTTTTTGGGGGGGAGCCAATAATACAGTTTGTAAGAAATATTCTGGTAGCAGTGTTATTTACATTGATTGGAGGGCATTGATAGTGGAGGACTGAAAACTTATGAGAGACTGTTGCAGGTGAGTTGTGAGAAGGGCATATATTATGGTAATGGCTGACACTGTGAGCATGGAACTGTTAGGACTTGGTAACTTATTGAACGAGGGGTGAGGAAGAACTCAAAGATAACCTTCAGGTTTATGAGACAATGGTGGTGCCACAGACAGAAATAGTGAAATCAGTAACAGGAAGTAAATCAGCTTTCTTTTGGACATACTGACACATTGAGTTTGGACTAAAGGGATTTGGAGATTCAATATGGAGCACAAAGGAGTGGTCAGGTCTACAGATAAAAACTTGGGAATCATCTGCACAGATGTGGTAGGTGAAGCTATAGAAGTAAATGAGAGAACCAGGGGAAAAAATGTAGAGAGGAAGAGAAGGCTGAGGATAGACCCCTGAGACACAATCACATTTAGGGGTCAGGAAGAAGATGTAGAATTTATGATGTTGATGAAGAAGTAGTGGCTAAAGAACTGAAACAGGAAAGTGTGATATCTCGGAAGCCAGGGTGAAAAAGAGGATGTGAACCACATGCTTGCAAAGGGAGTGAATGACAACACACTGATCAGTGTCAGAAAGTATATTTTCCAGATTATCTAGGTAGAAGTAGCAGGCCAGAGCAGTAGGTAGTTGCCCTAAGTGTACCTGAATCCTTCATGTCGCTTCTCATGCAAAAGTTACCTACAAATAGTCTTGCTGTGGAATAACAAAATGTCTACATTATCTATTTCTAAGGACAAAAGGCTTAAAACAGAGCGGAAATCTCCTGGATGACTAAAACCATCTTTAATGAACTATAACTGTGGCTGATAAATGTAAATCAAAATGAACACAGTGACTTGAACATAGAAGGCACTTAATAAATGTGTGTTGAATTGATCAGGCTATGATGACAAAAATGCACAGCCTAAGTATCTATGCTTTCTGCTTATTACCACAATACACAAAGCTTCCCTCACGCATCGTCACATGGTTAGAATGGTTTATAAAGATGAGCAAAACCTGCAATTCCCTTTGAAAAATATTACATATATATCTAAAACACATATATTTGTAGATACATGCACATATAAAACATTGTGCAGTTATCCAATATAATATCTTATTAAATCTTCACAATAATCTGGAGGGGGTTGGAGATAGACTGGAAAGCTAATACTTGGGCAGTTTACCTAATCTGTGCTCTTATTCCTTTCTATATGTACTCTCCTCCATCAGTGTTGAGCACAGCTTTTCCACACCTTCTCATTCTGTGTGATTTTCTCCCACGACTTTCTTTAAATCCTCTATTGAGAAACTCTAGAGGACATTACCTGAATCTTTGCCTGTTTTATGCACTACAGCACTCCTTTTACATAATTGACCTGTCATGTTTATGCACAGGCAAGCAGCCCACCATAACACTTGTGTGCCAGTAGAAGCTTATTTGTCAACGTCTGTTGTAGACAATGAAATAGAGAAATTCTATGAAGAATCTGAAAGATTAACTGAACTGCTCTGAAGCATGGGAAAGAATGGCCAAAAAAAAAAAGTTTGAAAATATGGTTTAAGATGCACAAAACCTTAGAGTTCAAAGACTACTCCGAAACTTCTCATCTGCTTATGATGCACACTTTCTTCTCCACGGGCATTGTCATCTCCATTCTATCCATGAGGACAGAGCCTCAGAGAGGTTGCCCAAGGTCACCCAAGTGGCCAGGGAGGCAGACAGGTTCAGCATCCTTTCCACTATACCATATTCCCCTCTTTTTGTCACTAGATGTCACTACTACACTTGCTGATATAGCAAAATGCTGACTGAGTTTGATTCCAAAACCTGCTAGAAACTGGGAAATGAGAGAGTTACTATGGTAAAAAACAAAATGCAGGTCTTTGCAGGGAGAGTTGAATGAGCACATTGGGAAAATGAAAAGGGGAAAAAGGAGGCTTGCCTTTGTTGATGTTGAACATGCTACCTCGGGCTATTCTTCCATAATACTTCACATCCTACTAAAAGCTTCCGTCATATTTCTAAAACAGATGTTAGTCTGGAAGTGCCTTTGACACCTGTTTTTTCAATCTGTGAAAGTCCCTACTCTTAGCATCTCTTTGGTGCTTATTCCAAATTAATACAGACCTGTTCCACAGTATGTGTGTGTGTGTGTGTGTGTGTGTGCGCGCGTGTGTGCGCGCGCGCAATTATTTAAAAATCACCCTAAACACTCTTTAAGTCTTCTGAATATAGTTCTTATTCCTGTAACCATCCAGGAAAATTACTGATATTGCTGATTTGGGCTGAGAAAACCGAGGACTGCGCCTTAGCACGCAATAAGCTTACAGAAAGGGATCTGGTGTTTACTTAGGGGTATGCCTGTGTGGGATGATATACACAAGGACACTGAGTTTCTTTATGAGGCCCTTATGATTACAGAGCACATCAATTTGACGAACTCCCATTTAAATTTTTTTTTAATTTATGGAATAAAACAAACATTTCCATAACAGTATAATAAAAAGATGATTATACATGAAACTGCCAATCTACTATGCACAACTTGCTATTCCTTTCAAATATACAACAAAATTATCATGTAAATTTTTTTCTCCCCTTCTACCCTAGAGAGGGCTACTATTAGACACACATAGACAGATAGATAGATAGATAGATACACACATATATATATGTATACATGTAAAATTATTCTATGCATACTTCTATTTATCAGTTCTTTCTCTGGATGTAGATAGAATCTTTTTTCATATGTCCTTTATAGTCAATTTGGATATTTATAATAGACAAAATAAGCTAATCGCGCAAAATTGTTCTTAAAACAGTATTGCAATATACAACATTCTGTTGGTTCTGCTCATTTTGCTCTTCTTTATTTCATGCAAGTCTTTCCATGTTTTTCTAAGATCATAGAGTTCATCATTTCTTACAGCACAGTAGTATTCCATCATTATCATATGCTACGACTCATTCAGTCCTTTCCCAATTGAGGGGCATCCTCTCAATTTCCAATTCTTTGCCAGAACTTATTGAATATCCACTGTGTCCTAGGTGATGAAGATACAAAGACACAATGGAAAAAGATACCTGACCTTAAGGAGTCTGCATTCTGTTGGACTGCCAAAATGGCATGTGAGAAATATGACAGCAATATGCCCCACTACAGGACTTAATGGACTGTAAGTTTCTGCAGGGCAGGGACAGCAGACATTTTTATATCCCCAACAGTATCTAGCACTGCCACTTGCACAAAGTAGTCACTCAGTAAATATCTATTTAAAGAATTGTTAGATGCTAGCATTTCAATTGTTAGTGACAATGTCAGAACCAGGAAAACTGTGGATAGGATTTGACAGTAAGCACTGGAGTTATAATTGAAGAGAAAATAAGCATTAACTGATATTTTCACCCCCAACATATATAATAATGTAACTCTTACATTATCATATACTATCTCTTAGTCATAATAATGTATATTTTAATAGTATAATATAATATTTGACCATAAATTTACCCAAATCTTTTTTGGAGAAGTAGATGACAGACCTGGGATTTCAGCAAAATAGGGAGTTCCAAATGAAGAACTGCCTACACCGATGCAGATAGGTACTTAGAGAATTGCCTGGGACCCTAAGAGGTAAAGTAACTTGCCCAGGGTTCATTTATCCACATTATATAGATTAGGCAGACAGGGACGATTACAGCTGTGGCATTTACTTCATAGGTTTGCTATGTGGGGTCGTAGCACCGGTAAATGTCTGAAGCAGGACCAGAAGGCAGGTGTTCCTGACTCCAAGTTCAGTGCTTCATCTAACGAACGCCATGCTGCTTCCTGAGTCATGGCCTGGTACTATGAGTCAGTGCATGCATTAGAGGAAAAAAAAAAAACACTGGCTTGCTTTAGACAAGAATTGTCCTATGCCACCATTCCCCATAGCTGCAGTTCCCAAGGCACCCACTTCCTTCACCTAGCACCAGTACTGATCACCACAACCAAAGGTGGGCAAAAATTTCATGCTTTAATAAACAGTTTGGAATCACTAAAAATGGTAGAAATTGATTTATTATCCCCCATTTTACAGATGAGGGAAATGGGGATAATTATATCTGTGGCATTTACCTCATAGAATTGTTTTTAGGATAAAATTAGAGAAGGATGTAAAGCACCTGGCAAATGTTAAAATAATATATAAATGTCAGTTATCATCATCATCATTATTATGATCTAACATAATCAACTGGATGTGGATATAGGAGGAAAACTAAATAGGTTGGAAAAAATGGAAATTGCTAATGACAAGGGAATGCCTTGGAAGCCCGTCACACTGAGATCATTTAAGTACTCATACTATTATCTTTTACATTTAAAAAGGACACTACAGATGATTACCAAATCCACATAGAAGGGTGAAAAATATCAATGCACAACCAGTAACCTCTTCACTGTAGAATCACAGAATCATTTTGCTCAAGCTGGAAGATGGAGTCCAGATAAACCGTCTTAAATGAGCTCTGCTTATGCTTTTACACACATCCCTGCCATGGCTGCTAGATTATTATAATAACAGTGATGGATTTGTATTGATCCATCGCCATTCTCTTGACTGGGCCCCTTTATTCCATGGGAAAATATTTTGAGGAAACTGCATCCCCAGTCCTAGCGAGTTATCTGTGGTCATGAAACAGGGTAGCGCTATCTGGCTTTGTAGGATTGGGCAATCCTGTGACTTCACTAACACTACGTCCTAAGCAGCTACCTCACACCACAACTCTCATGGTGGCCTGCTCGTCCCAGTGGATTATGACATCCCAGCTGCTGGGAGCTAATTCTAGCAGCTGGGAGCTAATTCCAGCAGCCAAGCAGTTAAATACATTTGAGAGAAAACTCTTTTTTTTTTCTTTTTTTAAGTTTGCCAGAGTGCAGCTGTAGTTCTTGAACAGCTTGTTCTAAACCCCATGGCCTCCTGGCCTTCCAATCTTTCCACAATGTACCATGCTCAACTGGCTTTCAACAGCTTTCCCGAAGCAACTCTCCAGCATACTAAACTTGAGCTTCTTTAACACTGAGTAACACTTTTCTCCCTTTAATGGGATAATTTAGCCTTCTGACTTTCACAGCAGATGCATTTAAGACTCAGTGATGTCATTTAATTACAGACTCGGTGAAGAAATTTGAAAGCATCATTATAACCAGCCTGTGCTGTCAGCTCCCCAGATGGAGCACACCATGTAGAAGAGGTATGAACTTAGGGAGAAACACATGAAGATGCAGGTCATAACCCGCCCCCCACCATCCTCTTCATATTCATGTCCAGCAGGCTCTATGCGTTACCTTGTTCATGGAAAATCAAAAACTCAGAGAAACAATGACTGTGGGTACAAATTAAAGTACAATAAACGATTAGAACTATACACCTACTGAACACAATCTTTAAAGAAAGGATACTTTCTAAATTACTGCAATTGGGTAGAATTATCAGAAGTAACTAAGCTTCCTTGCTCCCCTCACCCACCCTTCCTCTGAGAACACAGAGGCAGTGAGAATCCTTGGCCTCCACCCACGTGTCCTTCTCCCCAGAAAGGAAGAGGTGATGGAAGTGGTAAGAGAAAGACAGAAATATGGGTAACATGAAACAATATATTGGTCAAATGAGATCACGTGTATGAAAGTGTTTTGAAATGTATAAAACTGCAAAAAATGACTACTGTTGATAACAATTCACACTCCAATAACTGTCATCAAGTATATGAATCCTTTGTGAAAAACTCTTTCAACCATCCTAGGCTAGGCCGTCCTTATCTAGACCACTACAACAGCATGGGAACAGGCCTCGGGACTTCTAGTCTCTCCCTTCTTTAATCACATAGCTACAAAAATAGTCGTCTACTATGCAAGCCTCATGCTGTCACTCCTTTCCTCAAGAATTTTTCAGTAGCTCCCAATTTAAAATTCTTCACAATCTGGCTCCAATATGGTCATTTAGTCAACAAGCATTTATTCAGACTTACTCCATGCTAGGAATTGCGTTAAGTGCTGGAGATGGGAAGAAAAGCAAAAGGAGCTCATAGCCCAGGCATTTCCCATGAGCTGAAGGACTAGATTGACTCTACCCCAAACCCCCCCACCTTCTGCTTCCTTTTGTGTGTTCTCCTCCCCCATTATAACTGCAAGCTCCAAGGGCAGGGACTGTCTTTTTCTTATTTGTATTCCCATGATGTAGCACAGTACTTGGCACACCATAGGCTCTTAGTAAATAAATATTTATTAAGCTGAACTAAACTGAATTGGAGCAAAGAGTTTGCAGGTTATTTGGAGTTCTGGGGCAAAGAAAGACAAAGAGCTAAGCGCTCCTAGATCTTAAATGTGACCCTGAGGAATTACTAACAAGAGACTTGGTCCAATGATCTGAAAGATGTTAGGATCAACCAATGATCAAGCCAGGAGGGCAGGGGCCAGTCATGATGAAAAAGCCAATTCCATTAAGTGCCAATCTCCTTCCCTCTTATCTCCCCTAAAACTGTCATCTCATACCAGGGCACTACCAATATTCAATCTCTTTGTGGAATGGAGGTCATATCAGGTTCTCAAAAGCTATGCCAACATAGCATTAGCTCCTACCACACCAAAAAGAGTCCAAGTGTGGCCTGGGTAAAAGATTGCAGATTTATTATTTGAGGAGAGGCTCACCAACATGTTGGTTGCAGAGCAATGACTTGTTTTCCCCCACAACAATGAAAAAAAGGCCATCTTTCAAGGCTAGCAACCTAGGAGAATGGAATAGTACTCACATACTCAAAATAGCAACTTCTTGAAGTAGTTAAGTAAAAAGGTTACAGGTGGTTCAAAGGGTGTGACTTGCCCTTTCCCCAAATGATGCCAATGGAAGACTCTTTTAAAAAGTTTCACATTTTTGGGAAGGATCACCTCCCTGGCACTTTCTCATTTTTCATTTGACAAAACTATTCTTTGTCATTGGCCTGCCTTATCCAAATCATTTGTTCTAGGAGATTATTGCCAAGGTGGTTACTTGCCTGGTGAGACTAGCTTGCAGGAAGCTTCACATAAATTCTAATTGAATTCTGCATTACTAACTAATGTTAATTCCCTTAGTCCCCAAAGATGAGTATATTTAATTATTTGAAATAGTAACAGGAATAGCTTACATTCCGAGTTTTAAAAAGGAAAGTGCGATATTTATTTTAATTCAGGAGTAGTTGCCAATAGGTGGCTTGAGTGCCAATTTGACTATCCTTTTTGAGATGACATTCATTTTTAGGAACCCTTGTTCATAAATAGGATGACACTATCTCTAATCTATAATTTGGGCAAATAAATGGGAAAGGAAAGGGAATAAACATTGATTAAATACCTACTATGTGTTAGACACTGTACTAAGCACTTTACAAATGTTACCTCATTTGATCTTCAAAACAACCCTGGGAGGAAAGCGCTATCAAACAAGCAATTGATAGGTCCCTCAAAGCTAAAAGGAGCCTCACGTTCTCAATGAAATACCCAAGGGGCCAATGCCTCAGTAATTCTTTATCCTGCTACGGGAGAAAGAGCACCTCTCTGAGTTGATGTGGTGGGTAACTGCTTCCAAATATACACTTAACTCGAAACAAAAATTATAGAAATGAAAAGCTAGGTGCTATTATTATGCTCAAGCATAAGTTCAGGCTTCGGAGAAAACCTGAAGCCCTGTGAGGAGTCTCACAAGCCCTCTTAATAGGCAAAATTACATCAGAGTGACAGAGAAATAATTCTTTTACACATTTCAATCTCATACATTCCTCTTAGGCCAGAAAATATTAAAGAAGAGACAGATTCATAATTCTAGCACTTCCTTCAACGTCACAGAAGTTGAACAATCTTGATTAAACAGAGTCATAATCTCATAAACCTTCTAAAGAAACAAACCTCATCAAACAAACTTTATAGGTAAACTAAGTCAGGTTATAGATTAAACTACATTTAGAGGATTCATAAATAGGCTGACTGAGAAGGAAGAGAATTAACATGTCACCAAGGAGTCAGGGGCAGTTGAGATTCCTCCTCGGGCTTCTTATCTAAGGAATGTTTAAGTAAATTTTCACATCCTTTAGGACAGGCTTTAATCAGGTGTGGTTAATATTAACCACAATTTGCAGGAGGAATGGCCCTGAATACTGAATAGTAAACTCCTGAGTCTGTGACTTGCTTTTCACACAGGTCAAACTTCTTCATCTTCCAAGGTACGGAAGCACCAGGGAAGATGAGGGTAGGGAGGAGACTTGGAGCACAAACAGGAAAATATGACAAAAAGGATACAAAGGGTGCAAGAACGTGGAAGACAGGGTTTTCATATTGTATTCACTTAACAAATAGCATCCAGAGGAAGAAAGCATCACTCTTAGTACAAAAATAGTTATGTAGAGAGATTAAATGACTCATCCAAAGTCAAATGAGCCAAGAATACAATTGAGTAGTTGTTATGGCAAGCAGGGTGGGACTTTTTTGCCTTTGTTTTTTCTTTAGGACTGCTTCTCAGCACTAAGGCAGTCAAGTGCCTTTGATGAGTCTTGCCTTTGTTTCAACTGGGAGTCTTTGATTGAATCAAGAGTCTTTGATGACCTGCTTAAGAAACAAGAAAGCCCCAGGGCCCAGGCCCCAAACCCTTTTGCTAAGTAGGTACTAAGCCCCAGGGCCCTGAGAAGTGTACATATGATCTGACCTTGGCATTTATTTTGGGAGCTTCATTCACTGGAAGAGTGGTCATGGGGTTTGGCCAGATGAGACTCTGGGTAGCCCTTAAGAGCCCCTTCCCCCTCCACTTTGAAAACCCAGATATTGGTGCTTCTCTCTCTGGTAACTATGTATTGTGATTTAGTTAGACAGATAGAAGCCTGTCTGTTGGTTTCTGTTATTCTCTCTGCTCATAATTCCTGTTTGTATTTTCTCTGAAAGTTCTTCAGAGTGCTGACTTTTTCCCCAGAACTAAGTGAATGATATGTATGTTTAATTAAAGTAAGATTGTTAACCCCTTAAAGCTGCTTTCCTTAGAAAAGCAGATCAAAGAACCTGTGCTAGCAGCCCTCCTGTGTGCTGGTGCTGTTGGTCTTATGCCCCCACAACAGCTGCTAGCAATGTTGTTACAGTAGTTCTAACTCCAAGATTTCCAATACCTATATTCCTTTCTTTACTGAGCATCAGTGTTCACCTTGAATTGACTGTGGTCAATGTGAATGAGTCATAGACATTGACAATGACATTGACTATCTCCATTTTCAGAGATCAGTGTAAATACACTAAGTATAAGTTCTGAGATGGAAGTTCTGTGGTATGTGCATGTGTGTGTGTGTGTGTGTGTGTGTGTGTACACACATACACATGTAATGTATTGGGGGGAAGGTGTGCTAGAAGCTAAAACAGGCTTCTCCAAAGAGGGGCAACTGGACTAAAAGCGAATGCTGAAACTAGAAAAGAACTCAGATATAATAATGAAAACTGCCATTTATAAAGCACTCTAAGGTTAGTAAAGTGCTGGCACATATTAATCTTATCTGATAACACATGTGATAACACAGCAGTTCTGTGAGGTAAGTACTATAGCTGGTATTATCCCCATCTGGTAGTTCTGTGAGGTAAGTACCATGGGCAGTATTATCCCCATTTGGCACTAAGTGACTTTCTCTGGGTCACACGGTCCATCAATCAATGAAGAAACAATGAGCATTTATTCATCACTTGCTTTGTAAGCTGGGCAAAGACAAAAGTCAAGTGGACCTTGACTTCAAGGAGCTCACAGTTTAACAGGGAAGACATTTTCTATGTACTTAAGTGTATATATGTGTGTGTGTATGCATGTAAGTATTTATATACATGTAACATATGTAAAATAAATACAAGGTGGATTTGGGAAAGAGGGTACTAGCAGCCTGAGGGCTCAGGAAAGGTTTCCTGCTGAAGGAGGTATTTAAGGCAAGTCCAGAAGAGAAGGAGACCAAGGACCCCATGAGGCAGAGATGACAGGAAGTACACTCCAGGCATCCAGACAGGGGCCTAAGGAGCAACATATATACAGAGTGGCAAGTGAGTCAGTACGGCTGAATTGCAGGATGCACAGAGGGGAAAAAAAAGTGTGAAAACTTCTGAAGGCCAGGAAGGAGTCAAGTTGTGAAGAGCTTTAAATGCTGAACAGAAGAGTATGTATTTTATCCTACAGATAACAAGCAACCACTGGGGTTTGTTAGGAAGCTTGACTCAGTAATGGAGCCCAAGTATTCCAGCTTTCAGCTTTAGCACTTTGCCTTCTCCAACATGGGGCTTCTTATCTGGCCCAACCTCCTCATTTTACAGAATAGGAACTGGGAAGGTGATCAAGTGTCTTGCCCAGGGACACCCAGCTAGTTAGTGGCTCTTTCTACTGTCCCACAGTGTGGCTGTCAGGCTCCAGGTCACATTACTTTTAGGATGAGACCTGGAGTTTGGATTCTTTCTGTACATCTTTATGTATGTACATGCAGTTTCTCCTTTTAGAATGTAAGGCTCCTTGAAGGCAGGAACTGTACCATTTTGTCTCTGTATTCACAAAACTTACCACTGGAGTTCAGATTGATCCTGGATTCCCAATGCCCATCAAAACTGTTCTAACCTTCCAGGGTTCCTCCTCTAAACTGGGGATGGGCCACAGCTAGGTTAGACACTTTGGGGATGGTCCCAACCAGACTGGCCAATCCCAATCCTTCATTATTTATTCCTATAGCCCCATGGCCAGTTCCTTTTTTATTGCCCCTTTCTAGGCCCCTTTCTCAATCCCCCCACCTTGGCAAAAAAAAAAAAAATCTTTCAAAAGAGACAAAGGTAATGGCAGTGAATCAGATTCTCCAAATAGAGCTCAGAGTAAAATAAGCCCTCTGAAGGTTTATGAGGTGAAGGAATTCAGTTTTCTATAACCCCCAAGACCATCTGTTAGGTATGCCTCCCATTAAAAATGGACAACACTCTCCCCAATTTGGCTTTGGCAAATATCTTGATCTCTTCCCAGTAGGAAGGGAAGAATCTGTTTAAATGTCATTTACTTAGCAAAGTCATCACCCAGGATGAAAAAGATCCAATGACATGATACGAGGGCCTTGAAAACCCTACCTACTACAAAGGGTTCCCTTGGAATGACAAATACCTGGTCCTTCCTAATGCTTAGCATTTACAGTGAAATAATTATTACGCTGCCCAGGGGATAGCTATCACTGAAACATAAAATAAAAATGCAGTGCTCAAGCGAAAATATGGAGGAAAGCAGGGATGGTGACGGTCTGGCCACAATCATATAACAAAGTACTGGAATAAAAACATGATGTGCCTCCATATCCCCTGGGTCAAGTAGATGACTATAACTACCACTGCTTCAAATGGAAAAAAAACAAAAAAGGAAAATATAGCCTCAGACTTTCCCAGAAAAGGGCTACTCTACACTAGCACAGAAGAACCTTGGCAGCTAGATAATTTTCATTTGCCTTTCAAAGATGGATAAATTATTTACCAGCTTATACTTGCTTACTAAACTCATTCATATTCTCTCTCTCTCTCTCTCATCACTAGTAGTAAAATTAATACAACCAGTTTTCTCCTTTACTTTCCTGGCATGAATAGGTAATGCTCCCTAAATGGCTATTTTCAGGGCTCTTAAAAAACCAGTGTGTCAGGGTTTACTAGTGGAACTATTCCTGATGAAATTGTAGCCAAAAGCACATTCTGGATGAAGGGAGGAGAGAAACATTTTAAAAGTAGCTTAATAATCCAAAGATTCTTGGATTTTTAGAACAGGAGGTAATCAAGTTTAAAGGACAAAACAAACAAGGAGAAATAAATACGAAAAACAACCTGAGGCTGAGAATAATTACCTGACTTGCTCCAGGTCACACAGATACTTAGTAGTACAGCTGAGACTCAAAACAAGACTTCTGTATTTTAATCTAGGGCTTTTACTACTACATCATGTTCCATCTAATGATTCTGTGAATTATAGACCATATGTGATACAATCATGTGCTTTTGTGATTTCTGATTCTATAAGAAGTTTCACTGAAATTGGTATAAAAACTACAGGGGATATATGCCCATTTGAAAAACAGTACTGATCACTATTGTGAATCAAGATGGCCAAATGCACCACAAATTAAATTTAAGATATACCCAGATACAGTTTAAGTAGCATTTGAAATTTCATCAACATTTTTCACCTTTCTGAAATGTCTGAAGAAAATAAAGATAGATATAGATCAAATAGAAAAATGTAAAATCTTCCTTTCATAGAACTTGTTTCATACCTAATATACTTATCCTGTCCATTATGCCCATAGATTATAGGGTAGGAGGTTCTGTCATCTAAACTTTTGTATTTCTCCCAAAATGTAGCACAGTGCTCTGCAGATAGTAGGCAATGGGAAAACGTTTGTTGAACTAAATTGAAATAAAGATCCTATTTGTATTCAGTCAAAAGAAAATCAGCCCAGGCACAGATCATGCTGGCTGAGTTCTCACCACTGGGAATATTCTGCAACGAGAAAGCACCAGAGCAAGCATATTGTGTCTCAAAGGTGAGAGACTGCCTAATTGCACCGATGAATGCTTGCTATCAATGTTATATGAGGGAACACCATGAAGAATGAGTTCTGTTACTTAGGAGGGTCTTATTAGAGACGCGACCTTTATAGGATCCATTCTTTCACTCACTCTGGACCTCGGAAAGCAAAACCCACCAATTCAAGCTCCAATCTCAACAGGATCTAAAAGGCCAATCATAACGAACACCCTTGGTTCTAACACAGGACCCACCTTTACCAACAGAAGCTATATAATATATCCATATATCAAGGATATCTTGGTAATTTATTATTTTCCAATATTCTTTTAATTGTAATGATGATCCTCTCAATTACAATTTCCACTGCAGGAACAGGTCAACATCTCTCAGAAAATCACTGAGGCATGAAGGGTCAGTTAGAGAACAAGCAGGGTTCGAAGAGCTGCTCATCTTCTCGAAAATGAAGGGGAGAAGGGAAGGGAAGGGGACAAATATTTACGTAGCACTTACTACAAACCAGGCACTGTGCTAAGGGCCTTTTTTCCCAACCAATATATCATTTGATCTTCACAATAACCCTGTGAGGGAGGGGCTATTACCGCTCCCATTCTATAGTTCAGGAAACCGAAACAGACAGAAGTTAAGTGACTTGTAAAGGGTCACACGGCTAATGAGTATCGGAAGCCAAATTTGAAATCCGAACTTCCTGACTTCAGACTACCACCAGAGGCTTAAAAGGGAATTGTCCTTCCCCTTACTGCATTAAAGAATTTAATTACTGGTACATATACCTATGTTCGAAAACTCTGTTGAAATGTGAGCTAGCGTCAAATACATTATATCAGCGATGCTGGAGGGTGACTACATTTAATGTTTCCCTTTCACAGGATAAGAACCTCAGGGCAAGCTGCCACTCTTCCGAACAGATGCGACATCAACAGCAAAACCCACAACCGAAGCAAAGACCTCGAACATCCAATCCTATTTCATTCAGTAGAGTGTGCTGTCTCAGGATTACTTTCTTCACAAGTTACCTGCTTCTTTGACAGAAGATGAAAAACAGGAGCAGTAGCCACTGCATAGGGCCAATTGGTGAGTAAGGCTAGTACTTCAGTCATCATAACTAAAGGCAGATGTTTTCCCCAGAAGAAGAAAACCCCCAGGACAGTGACACTAGCCTGAGCAACCTTCTTCTACTAATTTTATGATGAATAATTTGTGAATCTCAGATAAGAGTGATTACCTGGTATTGAAGCATTCAAATGACCAGGCACAGATTTCACTGAGACTGGTACTGACCATGAAGTACGAAGGTTGAGAAGGCTTCCTGGATTTCTTTCCTTTCTGCTGAGGACCTAACCTATGAATATTGCATATGAAGCATGTGTCATTGGCAACAAGCAGGTTTAAAATGGTCCAGTTTGGGTTGCAGAAAAATTCACCTTCCCCCCAAAGTGAAAACCTTTTTTAATGAACGTTCACTTGAAGATAAGGTAGTCTTGTACTCAAAATACCCTCTCTAAACAGTTTTTGGGAAAAAGCAACATTTCCCTGGTTATGGTCCATTATGGTAACGTGGCAGTAATAGCAAAATTGTCTTCCTGGTATAATCCAAATAAAAGTTAAACATATATGTGTGTAGGCCTACTCAGGACCTGGCTGCTCTTTTACCACCTCCTTGCTTTTCTCTTTCCCTCATGAGTCATAGTGGTGAAGGTGAGCAACAGCTCTGGAAAACCTGATGAACAAGGACTCAATGGGCTCTCATTTGGAATATAAAAAACAGAACAGAATACATACAAGCAACTGAAAGGTTACTGCACTTGTCCTCTGGCAAAGCTTGGTTTAGTGGCAACCAAGGCCTATGACAGGATTGGTCTAGTATGGGAAGGGCTTAAAAGGTAACTTCTAGTCAACACAGGATGAAAGTTCCCAATGAGCTGTTTCTCTATCCAAGGTCTTGAGATCCATTTTAGCGCTGTACACAAGTGCTAATGTTCATAACAAGAGGTGTTTTAGATCTAAGCCAACGAAAGAATTAGACTAGGTGATTGCGAAACTTGCTTCCAGTTCTACACTTGTGATATGAGGGCACTTGGTTTCCTAGCAGGGTTTGGATTGTCATCCCAACCCTACGGTCTCCACTCAGCAGATCACAAAACTGAAGCTCAGTAATGCCCTGAAGAACCATGATTTGAGAAATAACACAGGATAGTGGCCTCATCAGGATTTATAACCTGGAGTCCTTGCTTTAAAAAAAAACAAACCATATTCTATTAACTATTTCAATATCATCGATTTCCTTTGTAATATTATATATTTTATTTTATGCATTGAAAAACATGATTCTGAGAAGGGGTCCATGGGCTTCACAAGAGTGCCAAAGTCTGAAGACACAAGAAAAAGTTCTACCAAGTTCTGAGGACATAAGGAGTCACTGCTTTTCTAGTCACAATATTAAGCTGTCATAGAGAAATAGAAGATATAATCATAAATACTTAAATATAAAATTTAATCAAAATTAGTGAACTTTCTTCTCTATATCTCTTCAACCTGCTAGTACATTTGTCAATTTAAACATGGCAATAGAACACACACATGTGTATCTACTCTATGAGCCTCAATCCAGTTACCTCATCTCTAAAATGGGAACGATGAGAGTATCTACTTCACAAAGTTGCAAGGACCAAATGAGAGAACGGATGTAAAGGGCTCTGCGAGCCTCAAAACAATACGGCAGATTGGAGAGCTGACTCAGGTCAAAGAAGACCTCATCCTGCTTCTGACATACGTTGGCTCTGCGGCTCCACTTCACTGACTTAACTTTGTAGGGCAGCCAGCAATTCTCTAAAAATATAAACTACAGAGAAGTTGTCTACCTGGATTGGGGGGGGGGGGAAGTCATTACCAGGATTATCTACATAGATGAAGTTTCAAATGTAGTTAAAGAAAATATATACATGCCTCTGTAAGGAGCTCCCAGTACTTCTGAGATCACAGGATTGATTCTGGTACTCCCTCTCTCTAACCGGCCACCCCACTATACACACACACACACACACACACACACACACACACACACACACACACATATCTGTGTGTGTATGTATTTATGTGTAGGTACATATGTATTATATCTGTATATCTATAAAAATTGGAGAGATTCATAGTGGATGGAGAGACCTCTCTCAGCTTGTCTTGGTGTCAAAAAGACCTAAATTCAAGTCCTTCTTCTGAAACATCTGTGGGACTATAGGCAAGTAACAACTTCTCAGTACCCTAAGCAAGATTTTTTAAGTTATGGACTCTCCCTCTCTCCCACCATCAAAGAAATAATAGGTACAAAATATATGTTCCTGTGTACACACACACACACACACACACAGGTACACAGAACATATATTCTGTAGGGAATACATATTATAATATATTCTGCAGTAGAACAGGTATAAATTATGGTATATTTTGTACCTATGATTCTTTATATATATGCATATATTAATATATATAATTTAGTTTGTTTTTCAATATTCCCCTTTAACCTTGTTTTCTTAAACAACCTTAAAGTTTTAACTCAATGAAAATCAAGTTAATGAGAAAAAATACGTGCAGCAATAATGCCTCAACAAAATCATTTTAAGACTATTCTAATCTCTTTCTAAGCTACTGAAGAGGAAAAATATCATTGTAGCTTTATTGTCCTTGGCAAAGAAGAACTGCCATGAAAAAAGAAATATATGTTGCTTTTGACTGTGCCTCTACACATGGAGGTTCTCTTTAAAATGATACCATTTTCTTGAACTGTATTGAAAGGGGATTTAAAAAAAAAGCTTTAGCATTTAAATGTCCTTTCTATTTTGGCAGGGCTTGTGAATTCCAGCTGACTATGAATATTCTCTTCTGAGTCTTAGAAGAGAAAGTAGTCTGAACGATATTTCAGTTTGTTTCTTTATTTCCAAAAGGCTGGAATTCTACCAGTTGGTCACCAGAGACAGTATTGCTTAAACTATAGGATGGCACTTCCATTTGCCATTATACTTCCTTACTCTACCAGCCGTGGCTGACCAGGGCACCTCTCTTCTGCAAACACCACCACCACTACCACCATTACCACCGCTACCCATTTCCCTTTTGTCCTCCATCAGGATGCTTCCCATTATTACAGATGTCTACTGCTTTTGTCCTGTCTAAACATACTACCTAGAAATGTAATCTATCAATACTTATACATTAGTGTAAATTTAAATTAGTTTGCTATTTCTTATAAGGGATTCTGCATTTTAAGCCTTATGTTCAAATCTGGAAAGAAAGACGTCTATCCCCCATTAAAAAGAACTCTTAACATCAATAGTATTTTGCTTTTAGAGGGGAATGGAAAGGTAATGAGGAGGGTGCATGGTAGGAAATGGCCAAAGAGCTAAGGAGTGCTTACTGGTCCCTAGGATGTCCTATAACAAAGGAAGTTATCCTAACTCCTACTAATTCTCACAGAATTTCGGCATTAGAAGGGACCTTCATGGAAAGCTAGTCCTACTTCAACAGACATTATTCCTAGTCCTGCTCAGAAGAAAAAGTCAAGTCCATTTCACAGGGCAGTCCTCTCCTTCAACCCTTCTCTACTCCAGACTAGCAATTCCCATTTACTTCAACTGGATCTTCATATGGTATGAAATAATCTAGATATCTTTGCCAACCTAGTTTATTTCCTCTTTCCATAAGACTAAACTCAATCCTGAAATGTAGCATTTGAGCTTGCCCCCTTCTAAAGCCAGATCCCCTTTACCAGCCTCTATTAGTGGTCTCTCCCCTAAATGCCTATCTCTTATATCCTATAGGACCAGCTCCTTCCATTATGGAAAATACCATGGAATTAAAGGAGGTAGCTTCTCATCTAAGTCTGTCCTGATTCTGGAGTCACACTAGGAGGGAGTCCTGCCATTCTGATACCTGGTAGCCAGGCTACTTTACTTCCTCAGATACTCAAAGTAATCTATCTCTGCTATTAGCTGGGAGCATGTCAGAAAACTCTAGTATGCTCCTAGGGAATCAGAGAAAGATAGTGAGACTGAAAAAGATGACTTTAGATAATTTTAAATAGCATTTCTTTTATTCACATACTAATAAGCCCATCTGGTCACTAGCTTCCACAATCATTTTTAAGAGTATTCACTACACACATCCAAGGTTTTTGAGTACTATTCTCCAGACTGGAAAACGGTTTCATCTGTTCTGTTTATCCAATAATGTTAAGTGATAATAAGATGTGGCTTTATGAAGAGCCTTGAGATGCTTAGATAGCAGGTCCAAGGAGTCAAAACTATTTAAGGTATTAGGAAAAGAAAAACCTTAGGAAATGCACACCAACTTTTAAGACCACAAGAACTGAAGCACCTGCTTGACAACTCGACATGAAAATGACTGATTCTGAAGTACCACCACTGAACTTGAACTTTATTATAGAACTATGATCATTCAGGAAAATCCATCCCTACAGGATCAAACTCCTGCCCTTTCAATCTCTGCAGCACCAACTGTCTTGCTCTCCAGCAAATCATGGGGTTATGTATTGTGACCTAATCTTAAAGAACTATCTAATGGAAATTTCCTAAGTGAACCACAGGCCTGACTCCATTCTGACCAGTTTCCAGGACACTAGATTTGTTCCTTTTCTTCTTTCTACACTTTTCTTTTTATGAGGCCATCAATCCATACCACTGACCCAGCAAAGCAACAAAAGTAAGAGTTAATAGTATTGAGTAAACCATAAAAAAATTTCACTTTTATAGACTGGGACATTAAAAACATAGTATTTAAACCTTTCACTTACACAATGAAGCTAGCGACTGGATATAAATTTCATGGTCTCTAACAGCAAAACCCTGTGGCCTACCAAAACAAAATTACCTTTGTAACGCAACTCTGGAATGGAAAATTTAAACTCCAAAGGTAATTTTCCATCCAAGGTGTTCAGTGATGCATGAATTATACTCACAGAGATGAATCAATAGAATTTGTTTGATTGCTTCATCATCCCTCCATTATATCAAATCCTCTAAAGCAGCAGGAAATATCACAAGGATGTTTGAGGATTCTTTTCTTGAAGACGCAAAAAGGGCAAAATCATATCATTGCTACAGACAAACGGGGCCTGACCATGAAATCATAATTAATGCTGTAACAATTGACTTAAAAGTCTCTGAAGCAGCCTATGTGGAAATAAACCAGGAGGGAAACACTGTTAGTGTTTTATTAGAATTAAATAAAAAAATCTGACATGGCAGAAACCACATTACAGACTAATAAGGGATTAGACAAAGCAATTATAGCTTAGGCATTGGTTTTGTCATGAGATGTGGCAGAAAAAAGGCACAGCATTCTAGAGTGTCTAAGATCAGAAGGTTGGATTTGACCCTTCCTTTTAAGCCCGATTCTGCTGCCTAGAAAAGAATGACAAGTCTTAGTTGAAATGGGATCTTAGATTTAATTCCATTTGGAGCAGACATATAAGGAGGCAATCCAACCACATAGGCATTCCTGAGACTTTGTGCCAGGGGACCATGATAAGACTATGGTCTTGGGAAGACAAACCTTATTCAAAAGGCAAAAGACTAGCTCAAAGGGGCAGTGGAGTCCTAGTATATATTAAGATGTACTAATGTGAAGTAATTCAGAAACCAGAAGGGTTCTTAAACATGGAGAATATTTGAGAGTTCAGTAGAGGGTGAGACAATAATGATATGGATACAAGATTGGAGGAGGAACTAGATAACGAG
Source organism: Trichosurus vulpecula (assembly GCF_011100635.1). Classification (NCBI taxonomy): domain Eukaryota; kingdom Metazoa; phylum Chordata; class Mammalia; order Diprotodontia; family Phalangeridae; genus Trichosurus; species Trichosurus vulpecula. Next base: position 114,056,620 of record NC_050577.1, read on the forward strand.
TTCTGGAAGCACAGCACAAACGAGGCCCAGAGAAACAATAGCACAGTGATAAGCACTTCCACTCTACAGACATCTGCTAGTCTCTTGGCCAAGAACAGAGCAATGACACATTTCTGACTTGCTTTAATGACCATTTAGTTGGTAGGGGAAGTAAAAGAAACGCTGCTCTTCCAGAGTTGATCTGAAGAACAAAGAAGAAATTAGTTGCTGCAGAAGAAATGAAAGACTTGGGGACAAGTGACTGTTCAGGCTTAGAATTTAAGTGCAGGCCTGACCATGTATCTCCTACCTCTGCTCCATTCAGGAGTCTCTGAGAGCTTTCTTTTAACTCTAAGATTAAATAAAACTCCCTCAGTGTGGTCTTCAGGTTAAATTTTCAGGCTTATTACACATTAATCCCCTTTGCATATTTATCCTACAGACCAGCCAACTGGTCCTGCTTGCTGTTCCTTGTCTAAGTGTCACCTCCCAAGTGAGGTGAGGTCTTTCTAGAACCACCTCCCTCGCCAACTGCTAATGCTTCCTCCCCACTGAAATTACATTGCATTTACTTTATGTGATTTTTTGTTTTCTACTTAGTGTGTAATGAGAAGAACAAGGTAAAAATGCTGCGCCTAATTCCAGCTGACTCAATGTAAGCTAAGTTAGCATCTGGGTACTTTGGGGATGCCTTATTCATTCATGCCTGATTCAGCACAGTAGGGTTAGGACTTTGAGAGGCCCTGTTATTGGTCACTGGGCAAAAAGAGTTAGTGGACCTTTAAAAAGTGGGCAGTTGGGATGGACAAAACCTTAACCTTTTATTCAATTAAACATCTAATATATGCAAGACACTATGCTAGGCCCTGAAGATATAACGATGGATATAAAACTGACCATGCTTTCAAGGAACATAATATAATGAAGGCTGAAAAATGCAGAAGTGATTGTAACAGGGAGAGCATGATAAATGCAAAGAAAAGGGTCCAGGGGTGGGGAACCTGCAGCTTCGAAGACACTTGTGGTCTTCTAGGTCTTTGGGTGTGGTCTTTTGACTGAGTCCAAGTTTTACAGCACAAATCCTTTTATTAAGGGGATTCATTCTGTAAAGTTTGGATTCAATCAAAGGGCTACACCTGAGGACCCAGAGGGCCACGAGCAGACTAGAGGCCGAAGGTTCCCCACCTCTGGTTTAGACAAAGTATGGAGTGCAATGATAACTTTCACTTGAGGGAGAGGATCCCAGAGGCCACACAGGAGCTGGAATTTCATTTAATAATAGCTAATATTTACACAGCACTTTAAGGTTTGAAAAACACAAGCATCGACTCTTGTAATCCTCATAACAAGCCTATGAGTTGGGAGCCATTATTAATCCCCTTCCAAAAGTGAGAAAACAGAGGCCTAGAAAGGTTAAGTGATTCGCAGAGGGTCCCATAACTACAAGTATCTGAGGTGGGTTTCGAACTCCGGTCTTTCTTACTCTATCGCTCTATCTACTCTCCCACATTGGGTCTTGAAGGAAGCAGGTACTAATAGATGGTGATGGAGGCTGGAGATCCATTCCAAGAATTGGTCATGATCAAACACACAAAGATGTACTTTAGTCTTAGTGATCCTTTCTCAAGAATAAGTGTGACTGGAGAGAAAATAGAGAGAGGAGGAACCACATAGGTATCGGGGTAGTAGAGGTGGTGGTCCTGATGGTGAAGAGTACAGGACCATCAGTAAAGGGAAAGGGTACAGAGGTGGTACAGGGTTATCATTAGTTTTTACTCAAATTGTGTGACTAGTCTTAGCAAAGGGGATTATTAGACACAAAGTGGAAAATGGTGAGTCACAAATTATAAGAGACTTTGAATTTAGTTTAATTAAATTGAACAAGCATTTATTAAGAAACTACAGGGTGTTCCTAAAGTCCAGACACACAGGCAAAAATGCATATTTTCAAGAAATGAAATAAATGAAATTTTCAACCACATTTTATTTAATTAGAATATTAACAAATAACATCTTCAATAAAATTCCCATCATTTCTGATGCAAAGGTTGATGTGCTTTGCAAGATTCACGTGAACTTGATGCAATAACTCCACATTGCAGTCAATTTTCTTATGTGCCCAGACTTTAGGGACACCCTGTATTATGTTTAAAGCCCTGGTGATAAAAGGAAAAAATAAGTGAATCCCTTACCTCAAGGATCTCACATCTTTCAGTGACTTGATGTCACTGATAGAGATGGAGACATTAGGAGGAATCACAGAATTTCCCACATTGGAAGGGGCATCAGAGGTTGTCTAGTTCAGTGTCTGGCCAAAAAAATTCAGCCTCCAGCTGAAGACCTCTGAATGAGGGAGGATCTACTTGCTTTTAAGGTAAATCATCCCACTTTTGGATAGCTCTAATTGCTAAGACGTTTTGTTTGTTTGTTTGGGCAGAGTTTAAATCCCTCTTTCTGCAAGGCAGCATAGTGGATAGAGCATCAGGACTGGAATCAGGAAGACCTGTGTTTAAATCTGTGTTTAACCCTGTTTGCCTCAGTTTCTTCATGTGTAAGATGAGGTAGAAGAGGAAATGGCAAATCACCCCAGCAACTTTGCCAAGAAAACCACAAATGGGGTCATAAAAAGTCATACGTCACTGAAAACGACTAAACAACAGAAACAAGGTTTACTCATTTGTAGATCTCCTTTGGGAATCCAAACAAAATAGATCTCTTCTTCTTGCACATGACAAATATTTAAATCCTTGAAGACAGCTTTGCTATCTCCACTGAGTTTTCTTTTCTCTAGGCTAAACATCCCTGGTTTCTTATATCAATCAGGGAATTGGGAAGGGAGTGTGATGTGTTCAGTTTGGCATATGATGAATTTAAGATGCTATTATGATAGTGAGGTGGAGGTGTACAGAGCAGGCAGGTGGAAATGTGGGAGTGAGGCTTGGCAGAAAAGTTGGCGCTGGTGGTATAATGCTTTGCATCGTATGGTAGATACAACTTCAGAGAAAGCCTGTCCTTACTTTTCTGTTCTGTAATAACAACTACTCATATGATTCCTGTGAGAGAAGTCAATTTTCTACTGTATAGTGTGGCCCAAAAGGGGACCACTCTCTGTTCCCACATGAAGACTGCCTGAATCAGAATGAGAAACTAGAATCTAAGAATAAGGTCCGCAGGTATTGGTTCTGAAAAGTACCCCTACCTAGAAGCTGCGTACTGACTAAAAGAAGAATGTGCTCCCTGCAGAACTAGCATCGACCTAGAAGAATGAGCAAAGTGTGGTAGATGCTATTCAATTTTGACAGAGCCTCTAACAGATACTGATCTCAAAAAAATTTCCCTGATGTTCTGCAAAAATAATTCTCCACAAGAGGTTTAATGGAAAATACATTTTAAGTTGGGGACAAACTATAGAGGTGAAATCAATAATAGAGGATAATTATGAGAAGATAAAATTAAAAATAAATTAGTAATAAATTAATAAATTTTCTTAGTGCTAGTATAGTAGAAAGGCCCTGGACCAGAACATCTGAGTCCAGTATTTAAGTCCTGGCTTTCCCATTCGCCACTTGTGTGGCTCCAGAAAAAAAACTTCCTATCATCTATAAAAAGAAGAATTTGAAGTAAATGATCTCTAGGGATCTTTCCTAGCTCCAACATTCAATGGCACCAAATGGCCTTATAATTAGAATTAAGTTAATTAAGGAATATTAGATTTGAAAAGGACCTCAGAGGTCAGCTCGTCCAAACTGAACATAAATTCCCTCTACAATATCGCCCTCAAGGGATCATCCAGCCTCTCTTCAAAGACTCCCAAGTAGGGTGAATTTACATTTTCTTTTCTCTACCAGAATTATTTCAAAGGAAGATTCGAAAAGCATTAAGATTATGGGACAACTAAGAAGCTAAAAAAGTCTCATAGTCGGGGTTGGAGCCAGTATTAAAAGTAGAGGAGAAAATCTCAATGGTACAACAGACATAATGGATCCATCTAGCAAATGAGAGGGGAAGGGAACCTCGCTTTGTTATGGAGACCCATCTGGGAACCCAAGACAAGAGACTTCTCAGTTTAACCCAAATCATTTGGCATCTGGGTAGTTTTATTCTGGGCCAAATGTTAGCACTTGAACATTTGATAACTCTTAAAAAATAATAGGCTGATGATTTAAGTGGCTACAAATCAAACATGGATTGAATTTTTCATAAATTATACACTATCTTGAAAATTGCAGAGAAGAGGGAATGAATCAGGTCCACAATTCACAATAAAACCCAATTCATCATTCAGTTTTTAAAGTCCTTCATTCACAAAGAGTTCAATTAGGCCTCCTTGGCTGTCCCGTAATCCACAAGATGAAAAAGGGCTTGGGGCAATGCTACAGAATGTCTGGAACAAGGAAAAAGATGTTCAATTAACTCCTAAGCATGATTGGGTTAATTCATGTAGAACCACACCGATTTACGGGTTTGTGAGGCCACAATGTCAGAGGCTAATGGCAACTTAGAAGGGGAGTGGAAAGGAAGGTAGCCTGCCTGGAGGTTGCCGCAGCATTTCTGTACCGAGCCAGTCTTAGTCACGGGAGGAAGACAATGCCACTGAAGGCTGTATGTTCAGAGTAGGGCTGGAAAGTTATTGCTTCTGATCTGACACCTGAAAGCAAATGTAACAATAGGTGACATGAAAGCAAGGGAACTGACAACCTGATTTTTTCAACCGGCTAAAATATCATTTAAAATCTAATACTAACAGCTTCTATTCTCTCCTTGCTCTGGCCTCTTGCCCTAGCTTTAAGCTTTTCCTCCCACAATGCCTTGGTTTCTTATTTTATTTTTCCTATTTATAGAATGGTTTTCATCTAAAAATCACCAGGAGATAACTAAAGAACTTTAAGATTTGTCAAACTGTAAACAAGAGGAAGGTTACCGTGCTTCCTTCCAGAAAAACAAAGCTGTTCCTTTTGTTCTAATAACTAAGCATCCTTCATCTTTTCTGGCACACGCTTTCCTGGAGAGTTAGAAACCAAACTACAATTCACTTTTAGCAGACCGTAGGAATTCACAGATGGCCTGGAATCATTAGCTACCTACAGTTAGGCAGTAAGCCCTATTTCCAATGTACTCATGTATATTATGGCACCCAGGGTCAAAAAGAGGGATTGGAAATACTTTCCTTTAGCAATTCCTGGTTAAGGTGATAGAAGATTGAATGGGTAGGTTTGTGGGATTCCAGAAGCAGAGAAATGGATTGCGTACTTCATGTTTCAAGTCTAAGACCAACAGACACTTTTGCCTTGCTGCACCAAAGCTAGTGAAAAGTAACGGTGAGCCTATTACAGACAACATTATTATAGCAATATTCTGCTAGATGCACCTGTTATGACTCTTGGCAGAAGAAATTAATTTATCTCCTCGTCTGACTTTATTGAGGATGAAAAACCAGAGGAGCAGAGTGAGGACGATGCTGACTGCAGACACAGGCTGGAGCACTTGCGTGTTCACAAATTTCCCAGTGGGATTTTCGAGCTGACAACATTAAAGGGAAGGCATGACAAGTGACTCGGACGTCATTCTTTTTGTATTCAGCCTGGTATGGCATATGCAAACGTTGCTGATTTATGTGACAGTCTGTACATGTGAAAGATCTGCCTGTCACCCTCATTGTCTTTCAGCTCTTTTCCCCAATAGAGAAGACTGTAGCAATGATGGCTGAATTATGACTAAGGAACTTTTGACGTGTGGTACTACATAATGTAGGGAACACATGCCAACACACAGAAGGAAAATGAATATAAAACACCTCCTACACCCTGCCCCCAAGTGCCACATTGATACCTTCTCTCCACCAAGACACCCTACTCTCCCCAGTCAGTAGTCCGTCAAATAACTCAGGTCTAAAACACCATGGATAGAGGTGATATATCATTCTATTGACCTGCAGAATTTCTAGCGGAAAAATAGACCTGTTTTTTAAAAATTCTTATGTGTTTAATCAAAAAGAATAGCAACAAAGAATGGGGAAAAGGGGCTATGGGGGGAAAATCATCATAAAACACAGCAGGTTTTTGGTAAACCAGTGATGTAAGGTTGGGTCAGGGAAGAATATATAATGCATCCCATTCCATAACAAAACATGGAAGATAAGAGGTGATGGAATGACCCACAAACAGTTCCAGTGTTCTTGGTTCAGGCACTGTCAACTCATCTTTGTTCTGCAAATGAACTAAGAATTGGTTTCAATGGTTTCAGGAGTCACACTGTCATTTGAAAAGAAAAAGATTTTTATGGTGCTTTTCTGAAGATGCAAAATGTCTGCTATCTTTAAATGAACACCCCTTCATCAAGAGCCCACTGCTTACTGTTTAGATCTTTGACAGCCTTCATGTTGTGTAACCAACATACATTTTCTCAACATCTTTATTCAATAAACATCAAAATCAAAAATAAATAAGTAAGCAAACAAATAAATAAATAAATGAGTGAGCGTTAAGGATCCTGCAAAGGAATACTACAACAACCTTAAGCCCTTTAAGATCATTAAAAGGCTGCACCTGATAAGAAGCATGTGTTTTTTCACTCTCTAGGTCAAGGAGTCATTAAAGTAACACTTGTGGACCATGCTTTGTATAAGTTTCTACTCATGCCTGGGTAGACAGGGAGATATAAAGTGTGATGATCCTCAGGGAGTCCCACAGCCCTGCTTCCCCATCCCTGAGATTATTGATAAATGCAGGTGATTAAGGAAGTACACTAGATGCCTCATGGACTGCTAGACCTGAAAGGAAACTTCAAGAACATCTATCGGAACCACCATGTGCCCCTTTCTCCGCCTCTCCCTCATCTTATAGGGAAGGAAACTGGGAGATAATAATTAAGATTCTCAGTATAAGTTCTTTAAAGACTAGTGTTTAATGCAGAAAAACAAAACAAAACAAAACAAAAAAACAGCTGCATACCCATAGGGGTGAAATGAAAACATTCACAAAACAGTAGAATTGCATTCTGAAAGCCTTAGAACTACCTTCAGGGATGATCTGTTCCAATTCAGATTTGACCAAGGATCTCCTCTGTAACACTGCTGACAAATGGGCATAACAGCCACTGTTGGAGGGGAATATCTACCATCCTGTGAGGGCACTTGATTTTCTAATTGGGGCAACTGAATGGATTTTTTTCTTTATATTAAACCTAAGTTTGAGTCTGCAATTTCAACCTATTGCTTCTACTTTAATTAAACATACATATATCATTCAATTAGTTCAGGGGGAAAAGTCAGCACCCTGAACTTCAGAGCAAATACAAATAGAAATTACAAACAGAAAAAATAATACAAATCAACAGACAGGCTTCTGTCTGACCATAGCAATACATACATAGTTACCAGAGACAGAGAAGCACCAACATCTTGGTTTTCAAAACAGGGGGCTGTTTAACGGTTTCCCAGAGTCTCACCTGGCCAAATCCCAGGGATACTCTTCCAATAAGTGAGCCTCCAAGCAAAATGCTAACCTCAGAGTACATATACTGTTTCCAATCAAGGACTCTTGATTCAATCAAAGACTCTTGATTCAAACAAAGGCAAAACTTAATCAAAGGCGCTTAATTGCCTTAGTGACTTGATTGAGTCTTTGAATGAATCAGGGGTCTTTGATGACCTCCTTAAGACAAAAGAAAGCCTAAGTTACATGAGTTTGAGTCACTCAGTGGGCTGGCCTTGGCTGCCATGTCATATTGTTTACTTATACTGAGGCTGCTGTCCTTTAAAACTCCCATATTTTCCTTTCACAAGAACTATTGTTTAGTCATGCCCCACCCATCCTTGAACCAAAAGCATTTTTTTCCAAATAAATTTGTTATTTTCCAAATAAATTTATTATTTTTGCATCTTTTCTTTTTACATTTTGAATTCCAAATTTTCTCCCTCTCTCCTCCATCCACTGAGAAATCAAGAAAAATTATTTCAATTACACATGTGCAGTCATGGGAAACATATTTCCATGTGAGCCACATCACAGAAGAAGAAATTAAAAAAGGAAGGAAAGAAAGTTATACTTCAATTTGCACTTAGAGTTCATTAGTTCTCTCTCTGGAGGCAAATAGCATTTTTTCATCATGAGGCCTCTGGAATTGTCTTGGTTCATTGTATTGATCAGAGTAGCCAAGTATTTCATAGCTGATTATCATTACAACATGGCTCTTACTGTGTGCAGTGATCTCCTGGTTCTTTTCACTTCTCTTTGAATCAGTTCATATAAATTTTGACAGGTTCTTTCTGAAACCACTCCATTCATTATTCCTTATAGTAGAACAATACTCCATCACAAACCATGGGCCATATGCTATTCAGCCATTCCTCATAGACAAGCATCCCCTTGCTTTCCAAGTCTTTACCATCACAAAAGAAAAGCTGCTATAAATATTTTTGTGTGGATAGCTTCTTTCCCTTTCTCTCTGATCTCCTCAGGTATAGACCAATAGTGGTACTGCTGAGTAGAAGGGTATTCAAACTTTAATAGCTCTTTGGGAATGGTTGTAAATTGTTCTCCAGAATGGATGGACCAGTTCCTCAATCAAAGCACAGTTTATCAGTGTAGCTATTTTCCTTCATCCCCTCCAGCATTTGTTATTTCTGATGGACTAAGGCAGGGGCCCAGAGGTGTCTTCATTTGCATTTCTCTAATCAACAGTGATTTAGAGCATTTTTTCATAGGACTATAGATAGTTCTGACTTCTTCTGAAAACTGCTTGTTCATGTTCTTTGATCACTTATCAGTTGGGAATGGCTCTTATTTTTACAAATTTGACTCAGATTCCTATTACAGGAATGAGGCCTTTATCAGGGAAACCTGCTATAGTTTTTTTTGATACTACTTCACTGCCTATGGTACCTTTTAGCAAAATGTAGTTTCCCTGATTATCTCTTTTAATAGGCTTATTTTTGCTTTGTCTGAGATCATGATTGCTACCCTTGACTTTTTTTTTTTTTTACTTTAACTGAAGCACAGTAAATTTTTACTCAGTTCTTTATTTTAACTGTGTATGTTTTTCTGTTTTAAGTGTGTCTCTTGTAAACAATATATTGTTGGATTCTGTTTTCTAATCCATTCTGCTATTCACTCTTGTTTTATTGGTGTGCTTATCTCATTCACATTCACAGTTTTGATTACTGTATATTTATTTCCATCCTGTTTTCTTCTGTTCATTCCTCTCACTTTTTTTTAATCCTGTCCCCCCACCCAAAGGTCTGCTTTGCTTCTGACCACTGTGCCTTTAATCCTCCCTCTTTTTTTATCACCTCCCCATATTCCTTATTCCCTTCTTTGCCTATATCCCTCTTGTATAAGATATATTTCCATATAAACCTGGGTGTGTATATATATTCTTCTCTCTCTGAACCAATGGAGCCCCTAGTGCCTAATTGTGGTGGCAGAAGTAGAAATGGACCAGCATCTGAGCTTGAGGAAGAATTAATGGAGACAGGTCATGTAGTATATAGAGAACCAGAAGGGACAGGGACAGGGACAGGGCCAGACGAGGAAACTTGTTCTTCCCCAATCTGAACTATTCCTTCACAAGGTACAATGGCAATGGATGAAAAGCTAGTGACAGTGGCAAGTGTGGATCACAAGACCACAGAATAAGAAATTTAAACCAGTATTTTCTCAATTTTTGCCCCAAATAAATTTATTATTTTTGCATCTTTTATTTTACATTTTGAATGATTTACACTGTGGTGTCAATTTCAGAGCTAGGCCTTGCTGATTGCTATAGGTCTATTCTTTTCTATTCCTCTCCAAAGGTATAATACTGAGAAACATCAAAAAATTCCTTGGGAAGTGAAGGGAGCGGTAAGACCTAGGTTCTAATCATTCCTCAGATATTTACCAGTCACTTAACTTTTCAGGACCTCAGTTTCCTCATCTGTAAAGTGGGGGTAATAATATTTATGATGTAATAAAATATGTAATGAAATGTAAAATGTAAAAAAATGTAAGGAAATAAATGTAAGGAAAGTGCTTGACAAATCATAGGGTGTAATATCAGTATGAATTGTTATTCTTTTATTTCATGTGTATTAAGGGCCTGCTAATTTAGGGCCAGGCTGGCTAAATTTAGAGAGGTTGACCACTGAGTTATAATACCTTTTAACCACAGAAACCCCTAATGTCTGTTATCATATATGTGAGACAATTTTCATCAGAGAAGGAAGGATCCACATGGGGTAAAATCATGGATCCCTTAAGAAATGAAGTCAAACATTAATAACATAGCCTTCTATTGGATGGCCCATTTCTAACACTGTTTTTAAGAAGAAATGCATTGCTAGTCCCAAGGAATGATTTATAGACAGTAGTGAGTCTATTTGTAAGCTGGAGTTTTCATGGTTGACCTAATAGATTTAAGTTTTCCCAGATACTTCAGAGCTGAAATAAATAAATTAATGCCAAAAATACAACACCCATTCTTATTAGAAACACTAGAAAACACAGGAATAAATGGAACTTTCTTTAAAATAGTAAGTACTATCTATCTAAAACTATCAGCAAGCATTATCTATAATGGGGATAAGCTAGAAGCTTTTTCAGTAAGATCAGGGGTGAAGTAAGGATGCCCAGTATAATCATTATTATTCAACCTTGTACTGGAAATGCTAGCTACAGCAATAAAACAAGAAAAAGAAAGTGTAAGAATAAAAATAGGCAATGAGGAACCAAAACTATCACTCCTCACAAATGATATACTTAGAGAATCCTAAGGAAACAACTAAAAACTAGCTGAAATAATTAACCACTTTAGCAAAGTTGCAGAATATAAAATAAGCCCATATAAAATATCGGCACACCTGTATATTACCAATAAGGTAGAGCAGCAAGCAATAGGAAGAGAAAATACACGGGAGTCTGCCAAGACAAACCCAGGAACTATATGAATATAATTACAAAACACATTTTGACACAAACAAAATCAGATCTGAACAATTAGAAAAATATTAATAGCTCGTGGATAGGCTGAGTCAATATAATAAAAATGACAATTCTATCTAAACTGACTCATTCAGTGCCCTACCAATCAAAACATAAAAAAATATTATTCTATAGAGCTAGAGAAAATAATAATGAAATTCATCTGGATGAACAAAAGGGCAAGGAATTGATGAAAAAAATGTGAAGGAAGGTGCCTAGCAGTACCAGATAACAAACTGTATTATAAAGTGGTAATCACAAAAGCAATCTGATACTGGCTAAGAAATAGAGTGGTAGATCAGTAGAAGAGATGACGTACACAGTACACAGTAGTAAATGACCATAGTAACGCTGTGTTTGAAAAACCCAAAGATCCAAGCTTTGGGGACAAGCACTTATTATTTGACAAAAATTATCAAGAAAGAAAGAACAATTTGGCAGAAATTAGGTACAGCCCACCATCTCAGACCATATAAGATAAAGTCAAAATGAGCACATGATTTGGACATAAAGGGTAATGCTATAAGAAAATTAGAGGATCATGTTTACCTATGTCAGATCTATGGATAAAGGAAGAATATGTGACCAAAAAAGAGACAGCAAGCACTACGAGATGTGAAATGGATAGTTTTCATTATATTAAATTTAAAAATTTTGTGTAAATAAAACCAATACAGACAATAAGGAAAGCGGAAAGCTGGGGAAAAAATTTACAGCCAGTATCTCAGAAAAAGGCCTCATTTCTCAAAAATAGAGAAATAAGTCAAATTTATAAGAATGCAAGTCATTCCCCAATTGACAAATGGTCAAAGGATTTGAATGGGGAGTTTTCAGATAAAGAAAGCATAGTTATTTATAGTCATATGAAAATATGTTCTAAATCACTATGGATTAGAGAAATACAAATTATGACAACTTTGAGGTACTACCACCTCATACCCATTAGAATGGCTAATTTGACAGGAAAGCAAAATGATAAATGTTAAAGGAGATTTGGGAAAATTGGGAATGCAGTGTTGGTGGAATTATAAACTGATCTAACCATTCTGGAGGACAATTTGGAATTATGCCTAATCTGTGTATACCCTTTGACCTAGCAATACCACTACTAGGTCTGTATCCCAAGGAGATTTTTTAAAACAGGAAAAAAACATATCTATATCTATCTATCTATCTATCTATCTATCTATCTATCTATCTATCTATCTATCTAATAGGTATCTATCTAATAGATAGATAGATATAGATATATAAAATTATAGTAATTCTTTTTGTTGTGGCAAAGAATTGGAAATTGAGGGGATGACCATCAATTGGAGAATGGCTGAACAATTTGTGGCATATGATTATAATGCAATACTACTGTACTATTAGAAATTATGAGCAGGATGCTTTTAGAAAAACCCGGAAAAACTTAAACAAACTGACGCGAAGTGAAATGAGCAGAACCAAGAGAATACTGCATATAGTAATAGCAATGTTGTATGATGATCAACTCTGAATGATTTAGCTATTCTCAGCAATACAAAGATCCAAGACAATTCCAAAGGACTTGTAATGAAAAATGCTGTCCACTTGAAGACAGAGAATTGATGGAGCTTGAATGAAGATTGAAGCACACTATTTTTTATTTTATTTTTTTGTATTGCTGGGTTTTTTTTTTTGGTCCTTGTTTTCTTTCACAACATGACCAATATAGAAATAAGTTTTGTTTGATTACACATGTATACTCTATATTAAATTGCTTGCCATCTCAGGGAAGGGTTAGAAGAGGGAAGGAGAAAGAGAATTTGGAACTTACAATTTTTTGAAAAGGATGCTAAAAGTTGTTTTTACATTTAATTAAAAATAAAATATTAATTTTCTTTAAAAGACAGTAATGCAAGCAAGACTTTAAAATGTTTCATTGCCTGGAGTTTCATGGTCTCTGCCCCAAATCATCATCCATATAACTGGTGATTACCACAGAAATGAAAGCTGTATACCTTTATCAAGGGTAGTTGCTAATATCTGGGGAGCAATAGAATAACAGCAGCTAAATCCATGCCTAGACCACACAATGTAAATCTAATCCATCTAATATCTAATGCATATCTAGTCTCTTAGTCAATGATCATGGGGACATGGTATTACACTGGCATGCTCTCAAACTCTTCCTCTGACACATCAGATTTGTGAATTCATCAATATGGGTGCTTTTATCATTACTGCAGATTGTATCACATCCACATTATTGTGTCTTATGAAATTCCTGTCCACATGTTTTCCACGAATAATTTTTAAAGAATACAACCAATTTTCTTAAGGCCTTCCTTTCATTCTTAAATTTCTATTACTTTTTGAAAATAGATCCTATATTCCTACAGATTAGGACACATTAGGCAGTACGTGGTACACTGAACAGAAAACTAGATGAAGAACTGGATGATTCTGGAGTTTGGTCCCAGCTCTCACATGCATACCTCTGTGAGTTTATGCGAGTCATTCAACTGGAGCCTTAGCCTTAAGATCTACAAAATGTGGATAATAATATTTAACCCTACCTACTTTGCAATGTTGTATCACAATAATGTACGTAAAGGTGTTTTGTAAACTGCAAAGTACTGTTTAGCAAATGAGAAAAAGGAAAGATAGTGAAAGATGGGTGGGCTGATCAACATGACCCAAGTAGTCTTGCCTTACTGAGCATGTCACAATGGGCCAACTGCCCCTGCTGCCCTGTGTCTCTCTTTTCCCCAGGCTCCTCTCATCCCAACATCTACCTCCTTCACTCTTTCCAAGCAGCTGACCTATAGCAGATCTACCCCCATTGATACGAAGAACATAAGCTCTTTTTAGATTATCCTCTCTATTCCTTTCTCAAAACAATCAGTGAAACACCAATTCAATTTGTCAAACAAACATTCAGTGAAAAACAACTCAATTCAACAAACAATAAATGCTTACTATGGGCAATGCACCATCTTAGGCCTGAGGACATAAATACAAAAAAAGGATGTATTCATCTTGGATGGAGGAAAATGCGGGATGTAGACAGGTATTTGCTGGTATACAGGCACAGGGGATAATATCCCATAAACAAGAAGTGAAGGCAATGATGATGTTCAGGATAAAAAAGAGGGAGGATGTGAGATGAGCAACTTTGATTTCATGTAGGCGGGGATAGTTTTTAAGCCAAAAGCAATTTACCTATCCTTGAGACTTAATTGGTCCAAAGGACTAAGGCTCCAACTATTGAAACCTTTCTTGTTGAGTAAGTCATAAGCCCAAGATATAGAGAGTCAGGGGCCCTTAAGTTTCATACATGCTGCTGACTAGTCACACCATCATGGCAGATAGGAACAGGGTAACTGGGCCTGACTGAATCAATGTTGTGTACTTGCTGAGAAGCTTTTCATGCTATTGTGAAGTAAATTGATTTCTGTTAAATGTTGTTTGGACTATGAATATCATACTTTGTTCTGATTCTGAGCCTAAACCACTGTACCAAGCTAAGTCAAGCCTGACTCACAAAATGCCTTCGGCACTGACCAAAAATGTTGTTCTTTATTCATATAGCAGTTGATTTTCTTTGGCAACGCCTTCCCAGCTCTGTATTGACTTTAGAGAAAGTATCTGGGGCAGTTTTGTGAGGTTAAAAGATTCTTCATGTGGAAACCAGAAGGTGCAATGACAGGTAGCATCTCTCATGAGACCAGGTGTTTAGAAAGTGCTGTGTGTGATGTTCCTAAATATGACTATAACAGCATTTACTAGTCTATCTGCAAGAAGAGGCCTATCATAGCCTGGAATGCAGAGCACATACTAAGCAGGGAACTAAAATGTGCAGAACGGCTGTATAATTGTTGAACTCGTGCCTCATATATTCATAGTTAATTTTGGCAACCGATTTCAGTTACGGGAAGGGGAAAGATGGGGAGGGGGGGTGACTTCTCCTGTCCTTCAACTTCCCAGAAATGTATTAGGAATGACAGCCTATGATTGCTGCAGACAGCATCTAATTAACTGTCATTATAAAACACATGTCAGAGCCTGGGGCCTATGAGGGATCTGATGTCTAATTTCTCTCCAGAATAATAAGAGTCTCCTTTGAAACAAGCTGGTGAATGAATTTTGTTGTCTTATTAATCAACTGATTTCAATCCAACCCCACTCCCAACTCCTCCCCCCTTTACCCTTCCATGCCACCCCCCAACCACTTTGGAGCTCACATTTTAGACAAGTGATGGATCTAAAACAACTTCTTGTCATCTTCAGACTAGACAATTGCAGGGAAGAGCTAGAGCAGAAATATGATATGGAAGTGGAAGCTGTCTGTAAAAACTATTAACTCAATAATGAAACAATTATACCTAAACAACCATGACAATTACTTATGAGACTTATTTTCTCTCATCTCACTACACCATAGATTGTTATTCAGCTTTAATTCTTATTAATGAGAACAAAGAAATTAATCCTTTTTTTCTCCTGTTACGCAAAAAGAAAAAAAAGAAAGAAACATGTATGGGTTTAGGAAACTACCCAGTTTCCAATTAATTTTATTTTGGGATGAATGATGGCAAGGGAATCACTAGTGGTATCTCTAAGTGGGGGGGTCAAAATGAAGTAGCACCTAAATCCAGGAGGAAAGGGAATTATTCGGCCTTTCAAGGCTGCTCAAAATATTACCCAATACAATCTAAAAGACATTGCAATTTAGTAAAAGGTCTAAGCAAGGCTGGGCTGAGCCACAGTTAGTAAGTGAGGGGAAGGGCTATTGCAATATAAAGAGAATATATTGTTAAACACTTGTGGACCCTTGCACCCAAAGACTTTGGACCATCAGCTATAATCATTATAGATGGTATGAATTAAATAGTCCCAAATCCTTATTATCTACTTAATTTCACTCTTGAGTGATCTTGTAATACTCCCCAACACACACTCACTCTGTCTCTCTCTCTCTCTCTGTCTCTCTCTGTCTCTCTTTCCTTCTCCATCAGGAATGTGAGAAGGAAACGAAATGTTGGTCTTGGGTTTGAGGGCAGTCCTAAAGCTTCTATTTTAAAAAGGCAAAAATTAGAGATAGAAATGATGGAAAATTCTGTTAGTACACACACTTGGAAGAGAAGGAGCAAGGATAGAGAGAGGAGCAGGAGGCAATGGTATTGGGGGTACTTCCGCAGATTTATTCCCCTGGCCACCAGACAGGACGAGGAAGGAAATCTTAATTGGTTACACCTTTTGGGGACCTGCATTACTGCTCTCACTGATGCAGAGGAGGAACAAGGATGGAAGATCAGTGACACTGGGAGCTGGGGATCCTCTGAACAGCGAAGTTCTCTTTCCTGCATCAACAAGATGATGTCTGAGCCAATAATTTTGCTATTGAGGAAGTTGAAAGGAGCCGATTGTTGGAGCTTAGGAGTTCTGAACTTCAGTTGGCTAAAGTCAATTGGATGCCCCCAGGAAGTCTGGAGCCAACATGATAAGCTCCCTGTAGCAGAGGATCACCACACTGTCTAGGGAGAGACAAACCATTTTAGAATAGAAAAGGAGCAGGTCAAAGCTCCTGCTGATCAATAATGAAAACAGGACCATGAGTGGCCATTGATCTTTCAGCTTGGACAAAATAGGGAAATCTAATCTTAAAAAAAAAAAAAGAGGACAAGTCATGTGATCAGATCCAAAATACCACACTCATATGATCAGAATTCTTTGAAATACAGCAACACAGAGAAGGGAGGTAATGTCCCAGAGGGTAGGGGAGGAGACAAGTCTAATTGGATCAATCTTCACATATCACACTTCTTGACTAATGAGATGAGGGTGGTAAATCACAAAAGAGGTAGAGCTAAGGGAGAGTAGTCAACACCCTAGAATATATAGAGCTTAACATCTACTGGAATAAGTGCTGCATGGTATGCAGTAGAATTTATAATTGTTGGAGATAAAAACAACAGGAAAGGCAGGTAGAAGCAAAGATGAGCAGGGCTGCTTTGAAAGCTGCAGAGTGAAATCATATGCTTAAAAAAAAAACAAGTTGTATATAACAGAGATTTAAAGTTTACCATACAATTCTCTTTTTCTATTATGTATTTGCAAATGCCCATTTTATTTGGTGTTTGTAACAATTTGGAGGAAAAAAAGAAAAAATTGCCAAAAAAGCCAAAAAATTGGTTAGCCAGAAAAACATTTATTGTTTAAAAAGTTACATACTTTGCATTATCTTAAAAATAATATATGATATATGACATAATAATATAATATACAATATGTAATTATAATATAATAACATTAATAATAATAACTAACATTTACACAGCACTTATTAAGTGCCAGGCTTGATCCTCACAACAATCCTGTGAGGTAGGTGCTATTTTTATCCCCATTTTACAGAGGAGGAAAACAGACTGAGGCAAACAGAGGTGAAGTGACTTGTCCAGGGGTACACAGCTAGTAGGTGTCTGAGGCCAGTTTTGAACTCAGGACTGCTGACTGCAGGCCTGACACTATCTACTTGTAGAACCTAGCTTTCTCTTCTAAGTTTATGCAAAAATTAACTACTTTATGTCCTACAATAAGACATAGGATAACCTTACATGACTTTCCCCCCAGAGGTACATGGTTTAAACACTACTCTTTGAATAAAAGAGGGTGCAGGTTATAGTAGTGGTTGTTGGTACCATAGATAGGAGATAGAGGGCTGGCCTCAGAGTCAGGAAGAAAGGGTTTAACCTCTAATTCATGGGTTATAGTAGGCAAACCATTTAATCATCAGAGCCTCCAGACAATTCTATAAGATAACAAATTGCAGAAGAATCATCGATCTGTATTGGGGGAGAGACTTTCTGTATGCAGAGTTCCCTATGAAGATGAAATCACAGGTCTGGACACATTGTATCCTAGAACACAAGGGGTGGAGTATAACCAGAGTGACCTTTGTTTTCTTTGAGTGACTCAGCTTACCTCATTGAGCCTCGATGGGCGCTGGGGGCTTCTCTTCCGGGGCAGGAAGCCCAGAAACCATGCCAGGAAGAAGAGAACTTCCTGTGTGATGAGTCATGGGGCTGGCTGAGGGGAGGTGTTGACTCCAGAGCCATGCCCTATTGGGTGTTAACCTAGCCTATGCTAGGGGGAGAGGCCAACTCAAGAACCAATTGTCCCTGGTCATTCAGGCGGCGCTTGATGATGTCAAAAACTCTATAAGAGGGGAGAGGACAGCTTGAAGAGCTCTCTTTCCTTTTCTGGTTGGTGTGGGAGCAGTGGGGAGCGTGACTCTGGGCCAGCCCTTGCTCTCAGGCTGAGCCCAGATGTTGGTAACTATGAATTGTATTGGGTCTGTCTGTTGATATTTGTAATTTGTTTGTATTTAGTTCTGAAGTTCGGGGTGGTGGTTTTGTTTTCCCCTGAACTAAATGAATATTCTGAACTTCAGGGTACTGGCTGTTTGTTCCCCTGAACTAGCTGACTGTATTCTGTATTTGGCCTGTCTGTTGATGCTTGCCTGTATGCTCCCCTGAACTAACTGCATGCTGGCGTTTTTTCCCCTGAACTAAATGAATGTTGTCTGTATGCTAACTGAATGCTGGATTAAAGTAAGCTGGTCAACCCCTTCACCGTGCTTTCCCTGTTTAAGCAGATAAGAAGAACCTGTGCTTTTCTGGCCTGCCGGCAGCCTCCTGGGTGCTGGCTGTGGGGGGATATTACGCCCCCACAGGAGCTGCTAGCTGGATTGTTAAAACACACATACACACCAGAAGACAACAGAGTTTTCAAACTTTTTGGATCCATGCAGCATTTGGAATAGGCCCAGAAGGTGACTTCTTCCCAAGTGCAAGCCAATATATAAAAATGTTAAGTGAAAATAGTCCTATTTTTAATGATACACTGAGAGGCTATGGTTTATTTTTTAAGAAGGAATTCATTATTAAATGACAAAAGTAGCCATTAATCACGTTACAAGCAAAACTCTTGATCCCATCATACCCTTGCCAACCCAAGGATCATGTTGAGGACCATCACAGACCATACTTTGAGAACCACTGCTTTAGAGGATTACAAAATAGTAATGTGCTTGAAGGAAAATGTACAAAGGTATTACTAAAAGGCCTGCATAAGGAATCAACATTTCATCATCAGAATCTAAGTTCTTGAGGGCAGGAACTTTCTCTTCCCAGTGCTTGGCAGATAATAAGAGCTGAATGATACGCTATTTGACTGACTGACTGGGTGCATGTAGAAATCTTTGGGCTTTCATTTAATCCAGAACCCCTGAATTCTCAACTTCTACATGTTTTTGCTATGTAACAGTAATGCCTCATTACTGCTTAATAATCTTTGCATTTTATACTTACTAATTCTTTTTCTAAACCTCTTTTCTTTTCTAAACCATTTCAAACCTTGAGTATCAAACTGAACTCCTTGTACCCCACAATAAGAGATGACTAGCCTTCCCTAGAGAAAATTGAGGCCATTGAACCAGAGCATCCTCAACAACTCCTTCTCCTCCTGAAAACTTCTTAGCATCATCTCCTACTCTTTACTAGTCTCCTGTTTCAGGGGAAGAGGTGCTGCTATTACTTGTTATAGTTAATTCCTCTAAATTACCCTAATTTTATCCTCTCCTACCTTACCAGGGACTTAATCCAACATTAGCCCCTTTTTTTCTTGCCTTTTCAATCTATACTTCTCCCTTGGCTGCAATTTAATTCAATTGAATTTAACAAACATGTATTAAGCATCTACTATGTGCAAAGACACTGTGCTAGGTGCTAAGAATAGAAAGACAAACTAAAATACAGCTCACATCCTCAAGAAACTCTATTTCTACCAGGGGCCTATAACATGGAACAGGTAAGTATGTACATGATAATTTCAAGAGGAGACAGAGAGAAGTAAAAGGGTCAGTAAATGTTTCCCATAGATAAATGGCACATTATCTGAGCCTTTAAGGGACCTAGGGATTCTGATAAGAGAATGAATCCCATGTAGCGAGGGCAGCATGTGTAGAGGCACAAGCGGGAACCACACAGCTGAGTTGAGAAACAGTTAAGTAGGCCAGTCTGCCTAGCATGAAGAGCACATGAAGGGGAATAATAAGCCTAGAAGGCAAGCTGGAGCCAGGGAGTGAAGCCTTTTTAATGAATCCTTTCCCATTCACCTACAATCACAACCTTTAAAGAAAAGTTATCTCTTAACCCTCCTACTCCAAATAGATTTTGTCCCACTTCTTGCCCCCATCTCATAGTCAAACTTCTACACCTAAGGACCCCAGGTCTTTACCACACACTTTTTCATCAATACCTAGAAATCTGGCTTCTTTCCCAATCATTCTACAGAAACAACTTTTTTAAGGTCATCATTAACACCATAATTGTAAAATCCAACAGCCTTCCCCCCCCCCCCGCCCCAATTCTCAATTTTCTTGACATTTTGTATTATATGACACAGTTGACTGCCCCCTCCTTCTGGAAATTCTCCTCTGACTTTCAAAGGCCAGCTCTCTTGGCTCTCCTCCTCTCTAATTGCTCCTTCTCTCCTCCACAGTCTCCTTCTTTTCTCTCTGATCTTTGAGATGAGTGCGTAGGCTTCAAGCTTCTTTCCTTGACCTCATTTTTCTCTCGGTATACTCTCCTTCATTGGCCTATCACCTCTGTAGTCTCTCCCCCCCCCCCCTTATTCCTTTCCTCTTGGCCTGGAGAATGTAGAATAACCTGTTCAGTATTCAGAAGCCTCATCATTTCACAAGATAACTGCCAAACAAGGGAATTCTTCATAAGTTAGCATCTCTTTTTGTTCTCCTCATCTTTGTCACCAACTTTCTACCTTCCTCTGAAACCTGCTCTGCTCCTCCCTCTGAGTTCACTATTTCTCAGTTGCATGGTCTTTTACTCTGTCTCCAGCACTTGAAATTCTGATGTTACTTTTAGTGTATACTGTATATCGGTTAGCAATGTCTTCCAGCTCAAGCTGTGAAGCGACTTTTGTGTTTTTTCTTTTCCTCTGAATTCTCATTATGACCCACCTGGAATATTTATCCTCAAGGACCATGGACAGCTTCAGCAAATACATCTGCAAATTCTTTCAGCGTCCTAGGATACAGCTTGCTCAAAGGTAGAAATTTTTTTTAAATGGAATAATGGACTTCATAGATGGCATGAACATTTAAAATATTCAATACACTCACTCTAGAAGTAATCAGATGTCCAGGTACTGCATAAACCTGGAGAAGTCAGATGATGTCAAAGAAAGACATGACTTGGTATGTGGGAGTGAAGTAGAGTATGGGGAATTAGGGGGCTATGAAAACATTTTTATATATAGGAAGTAGTGGGGAATAGTAGAAAGAGCATTAGGTTAGGGAACCTGGCTTTTAATTACAAATTTGACCCCACCTCTTTGAGTCTTGGCCTCCTCTAATGTAAAATGGTGGAAATGTGGTGGCAAAATAGATGACCTTGCATCTCCCAGTACTATGATATTATTATTAAGATCAATTCCTAAAATGGTTTCCCAGATCCACTCATATCCTAAATCTCCAATTTATCTTTCGCATCTATTTTTTTAGTTTAATCTTCAGAATGTAAGGACCTGATCATAAGAAGCAAGACAGCACAGCGCATTGTACTTAGAAACAAGAAGACCTGGGTTTGAATCCTACCTTAGACTCTTATTAGGTAGGTGACTCTGGGCAAGACTATAAATTCTGTTTAGTGTTCTCTTTTCTAAACCTGGAATAATGACAGTACCTGCCTGAATGGGTTGTTGTGACGTCAAAAGAGACAATATATTCAAAGTACTCTACAAATCTTAAAGAGCTATATAAATGCTAGCTCTATCTACACCACTGCTATTTAAAACCACTCTTCAGTGGTTTTGAGAGAAAAATGGGCTATATTTTATGAATGTAAAGGGTGAATTGAGTGTTAAGAATATTTTAACTTTGATAATGGGGTAAAAAAATATCTATTTTAAGTTTTCTCCCCCCTCCACCCACACCCCCACTTCTCTCTCTGGGTTAAGGAAAGGTAACTATCAAATTGTTTGTGATTAAGTGGGAATATAAGTATGATTCCCGCCCCCCACAAAAAAAAAACAACAAAAAACCAAACCAAACACCTTTCAGCAATCAGAAGGCTTTCTGAGTGGTTATGGGTAAGGCAGGGACTACAAAATAACCTCTACTCTAATAATCACCCCAAGAGTAAGAGAAATCTGATGTGAAAGAGAGACTCCTCAGAGCAGGAAGTAAAAGGAGTAGGCCAAAAAGGGAACAGATTCTAGGCTTAAAAAGAATTATGAAGGCTTGGGGAATTTTAACTTCAAAAAAGTTTAACAAGTATTGGATAATTTTACATGTCTTGATTATTCAGAATCTTATTGTTATTATCTCAGAATATTATTTTTTTACCTTTAAAATATACCCTACGGAGCACGGCCAGGAGAACGTTGTGCACAGCCACAGATATGTGGATTCCGTGAGGACCAACCCTGACATACTGCGCTTTTCTCAGCAACCTAAGGGGCAAGGACAACTCCAGGGGACTCACAATGGAGAATGCTATCTTCATCCAGACAAAGAACTGCGAAGTTTGAATACAGACTGAGGCACGCTACATGCTCGCCTTTTCTGCTTCTCTTTTGTTTTTGTTTTTGGGTTTTTTTTTTTTGGTTCTATTTCTTCTTTCTCATGATTCATTCCATTGATCAAAATTCTTCTCCACGACTTGACTAGTGCATAAATTAATTCAATGCAAAGTCATACATGACAGTTATATGAGACTCCATGCTGTCTTGGGGAGGGAGGAACTCAAAACTATGTAGAACCGTGTGTGGTAAACTAAAAATAAATAAAGAAATTTATAAAAAAAAATCATCTAAAAGGAGATCTTTCTATGCCCATACTTCATAGGCTTTTTTAGCAACATTTGTTTTATTTTTTTCTGACTTTCTCTGCCATCTATAGAGGTAATTTTATGTGTTTAGATTTATCAGTTATTGATATGGTTAATTATGTTAGTTAATATCTAACCCTAAACTACCATTACAACCCTGAAATAAACCCAGCTTGATCACAATGAATAAATTTCTTTAGAAAAAAAAAAAATAAAATAAAATATACCCTAGAAAATGTGCACCTGTGATCTGCAAAGTAAAACTGTAGATGTAGCAGTAGCAGTATTAGTAATAATAGCAGCAATGCTACTAGTATTAAGCAATAATACCACAGGCATAACACTGGGCCATACCATACCAAATACTCAATCTCTAAAGCATATGACATGAAAAGCTTTCAAAATATAGAGACCTAGTAGAAGAAGTTAAAAGCACTTGGGAGCAGGATGAGGTGTATGTCATCTTTGTCATCCCGAATACTAATGCAGTTGTCCCAAAAATGCTTTCACTGAATTTAAAGATGAATTTATACCTAAATACTCTTATTTCACTTCAAAAAAGTCATGTAATCAATCTGTGTAATAAGATATCAGATAATAACAGCAGAAGGGTGACTTATCCTTTAACCATTTCTATCTGAACCCCATAGAAAAAGATAATAATGAGATAATAGTAACTAATATTTCCCTGGCACTTACAGCCTTTTATACTTAATAATAGCGAATATTTACCAAGTGCGTTGTTTACGGAGCCTTCACATGGATTATTTCATTTGATCTTCACCAACACCCTTTTGAGGTAGGGGCTATTATTATTCTCATTTTATAGAAAACTGAGGTTGAGAGAGATTAAAGGTAAGGAAGACTTGAGGAATTTTATGCCCTGAGTCATATAGTTAATAAGGATCTGGAGCTGGATTTTAACTCATATCTTCTAGACTCCAAGTCCATTATTATATTGACCTAGCTTTACATACATTCTCTCTCATTTGAGTTTCACAACCTTGTGAAGCAGGTACTAGAAATATTAATATGCCCACTTTACAATTAAGAAAACTGAGTCTCAGAGAAGTTAAGTGATTTGCCTGTAGTCACAAAGCCAATAAGTTCTAGATGCTAGAAATATGTATCAAGACACAATGGTAGTGGCAGAAGAAAAAAGAAAGGTAGTTAGAGGCTGAGTTCACTTCTCTGAACTCAGCCGCTAATAATAATGATAATAACTATAATTTATATAACATCTTAAGGTTTGTAAAAGGTCTAATAAGTATCCGAGACACGACCTGAACTCAGATCTTTCTGATGCTAGGTTTCACATGTCAGCCATTTCACCACCTAGCTGTCAAGCTAACAGGCTTGGTGGCCCAGAAAATCAGGAAGTTTTGTGGCTCAAATTAAGGTTTAGAGATCAGTTAAGCTTCATATATAATAAGAATAAAAGCCTCCACACCAAGGGAAAGACTTCCCAAAGTATTTTCTCTATTATAATCATAAGCATTATTTCTCCCATTTTGTGGATGAACTTAACAAGGCCTGGAGAAATCCAATCTCTTGATTGTGATTAATACCACCAAAGACAAAGCTAGAATTTAAGCTCAGATCTTCTGATTCTTAAGGTACATGAGTACAAGGGATTGTATCTTAGCTAGACTTTATATGTACCCCAGTGCTTGGCACAATGCTTTTCACGTTAGACCCTTAAAATGCTAGTTGAATTGAATTAAATATACTTTGAACAAGAGCAAGAAGACCCAGGGCTGGTGAAACAAAAACTGTTTCTAGATCTATACAGAAAAGAATTCTGTTCAAGAGAAAGGTGGTGATTATATTAAGAGCCCAAGGCTTCCTGGGGTAATTACTAACAGCCCTTCAAACTTGGAAGCTAATTCTGAACAAAATGTGGCTGGACTCTCTAGTTATTAAACATTCATGACAGAGAGAGAATATGGGAAAAGTTCAATACTGTTTCAGGTTTGCTTTGTTATCCAGGAAACAGTGGGCAGTGAAATATTACATTGGGAGATTTTTGCTCATTAGAAAATAACCAAAAGTCCCTCTCAAGCAAGTCACCTTTGAATAAATGTTAAATATTCCCCTTAGTTGCACAAAATGATCTCATTTGTCCCTCTATGGTGCTACATGGCTTAAGGCACAATGCGTGCAGACAGATCTTAAAACAGGAATGAAAACCAGACACAACCCCAGGAAAGAAAGAGTTGATGGATCAAGAACTTGTCTGTTTAAAGCCCCTGAGAAAAGGGTGCATTAATTGGGGTTGTAAGTTTCTATTCTACAGGCATAATCACTTGCTACAGTGGGTGGCAAATTCAGCTGTTACCTAAGCCTGAAAGTTGGCTTTCTTGGCAGTTAGAACATTCTCTTTAAATTTCAAGACTCAGAGTGTCTTTGAACAAGGTCTTAGTGTGAAGACATGTCCATTGTGTCTATTGCCCTACGAAATAGCAATCAACCCATCAGCTCAGCAATGCTAAAAGCTAGTGAATAATCGTTGTAGTAATAGGGAAAAGAGAAATTATTTCCACATGGTCTAAGTTTGCTCATCAAGTGGTAACTCAATTTCCCTTTTGTGACATCTTATATGAAGCCATAAGGGTAACAGCTTTGCATTTGGTCATTTTAAAGGTACTGCATTTTCTTGGCAAGAGGTGAGAAGTAAAGGGGAACTTGGACTACCTCTACATTCCCCCAGGATGGATTCACTGATTGTAAAGAGCTTCTCTTGGGAGAACACCAAGAATCATCAACAGAAACCAGATGGTATTGCCTTTCAACACCGCCATCCTGCCCTGGAAATCACTTCGAATTTATTTTGTACTTATCTGTGTATATTGTGCATCCTCTCAGTAGGACATAAGCTCCATGAGGGCAGAGGTTGTTTGATCATTGTCAACTTTATTCCCAGAAACTGGCACAGTATCTGGCATATAGTAGGCACTTAATAAATATGTATTGAACTGAAAATGTACACATAGTGGGTGCTCCATACTATACAGCAGTTGGTTGGGCACCCCAAATGGCACTACTAAACTCATATAAGATGACAGTAATAATTCTTTGTAAACACCATTGTAATCATATCACCTGTTTAAAAGTCTACACAGTATCAGCATATTGTCTATCACAATAAAAAAAAGGAGAATTAATATTAGAAGTAGGTGAGCGGTGTAGTGGGAAGAGTGCTGGGCTCAAATCTGGAGTTTGAATAAGTAGTATTTATTCCTTACGTGAACAGGCAAATCACTTGACCACTCTGGGCATTCACTTCCTCAAAATAAAATGAAGAGAGCTTCAATAGATAAATAGTCAAATGTTATGAAATAATAGTTCTTAAAAGAACTACGATCTATTAATAACCAAACGATAGAATGTTTCATATCACCAATAAAAACTTCAAATCAAAACAACCATGAGGTTTCATTTTACATCTAGCAAATTGGCAGAGACAACAAAAGATGAGACTAGTCTATGCTGGAAGTGTTGTGGGAAGATAGGTATGCTAATGCATTATTGACGATGCTATGAATTCATCAATAAAATCAATATAATTTGGGAGTATGCAAATAAAGTGACTAAAATATCCACATCCTTTGACCCAGCAGTTCCACTACTAGGCTTATGCCCCAGGGAGACAATTCGTAAAAGAAAGTCCCCATATGCACCCAGATATTTATAGCATCGCTTTTTGTGGTAGCAAAGACATGGAAAAAAAGCAGATGCCCATAGATTGGGGAATGGCTCACCAAACTGTGGCACATAAGTTTAACAGGACAGTACTACTGTGCTTTAAGAAATGATTAATACAATGCAGAAAGCAAAGCATGTAAAGATTTACATGACTTGATATAGAATGAAGTCAAGTTTAAAATCTACATAATGACTACAACAACATAAATGAAAAAGAATAGCCAAAAACCACTTAAAAGTGAATCTTGCAAAGTTACAGAAGATAAACATGGCCCCAAAGAAGAGATATGTGACTATGTCCCCAAACAAGTGGTGTGGCACAATTCATATTTTTCAGACTTTTTTTGATGCACTGATTGGTTTTGTTGATTTTTTTCTCTTTTTCTTTAAAAATATTGTTATACTGGATAGCTTTCAAAGGGAAGGTGAGAATAATACTAGAAGAAACTCTAGTCATATAAAAAAACAAAAGATTACAAGATATTTTAAAAGAAAATGAAGGAGCTGAAATAGATGACCTCTGAGAACTTATCTAATTCTAAATCTATGATTTATACATGGTTTTAAGATTTATAAAATATTTTCTTCTACAAAAACCCTTGTAGTCTATAGTCCAAGTACTACTATCCCCATTTGGGAAATGAGGAAACAGGCTCAGAGACATGATGTGCTTATCAATGCAATATCATTTCAATCACTATGAAATATCAGATTGATCAGCTGGTCAGTGACTAAGTTAGGACCTCACCCCAGGTCCTCTGAATCCAAATCCAGCCTTCAACCAAACATTCAAGGCCTTCACCCAACTATCTCCCTAGTTCTCCCACCTCATTTAGCTCCTTTAATCCAGACAAGACCATCTGCCATTCTCCTGTCCAAGTTCTGATGAGTCCTCCTCCATAAGTTTGAGAGATCTAACAAGATAATAAATGTAAAGCATTTTTAAATTTTTATTTATTTTTAGAAAGTATTTTTAAACTTTAAAGTACTATATGTATCAGTGGTCATCATTATTATTTTTAGTATATATTTAAATTATTTATTCATTGTACCCCATATTCATGTGGGAAGTTATCCTCATTCATCTTTACCATTTCATGTCCTTCACAACCCTGTTCCTCAATTACCTGTTCCAGGAAGCCTTCTTGAACTAGTGCAACAAAAATCTGATTATTCTAACCTGTCACTCAGAGCACTCATCTAGTTGTTGTCTTATGCTATGGAAATAATGCTGATATGCTGCTTAATAAATGTTACTTGATTAAACTTGACACCTGCATGTTTTTCAATCTACTGGAAACAACTTAAGGGCATGATGATGTCATTTGTTCCTTTTATGTCTTCCTCCCAGCAACATCAAGAAGACCAAGAACCACCTGGCAAACAATCCCAGAGGGCACCAAGAAAGGAAGATAATGATGCCAACTTGCATTCCAGATACACCGAAGAGTAACACAGTGTCAGATTAACAGTGTAAACTTTACAGAAATGAACAACTTTAAGGAAGTAATGCCATTCCCCCACAGGACCTGGTATTCCTATGGATCTCAAGCCTTGCTAAAGGAAAAAAAAAAAAGGAAGCCAAGCTATTGGCCTTAGATTTAGGAGTATCCTAAGAAAAGAACTAGAAAACTTTCTCACTACTGTACAGTGTTTTGATGCAGGAGTTTCAGAGGATCCCCAGGAAAATAAAAGTTAAGAAAGGACTTTTCCACACTCAACAAAGCTTGCCTAACTAAAGTATTGCTTAAGGGCAACATGCCCTAAGAAAAGATGGGGATGGGAGAAGAAAAGAGAAGAAAGACAAAACATTATGTATAAATGTGAATGCATAAAACTAAAGATCATTCCTCAAAATATTCAGTTACTATTTGCAAGTTATAAGTGATCCTGAGTCATTTATACATATTCGATAACATACAAGGTTAACATACTCACTGTGTAGCAAAGATGGGGAAAGGAGAATTAATAGAGAGAGGAATTAAGAGAAAATGTGATGGGAGAAAGTTTGCTCACCAGTGGATGCTAGCTTTGCATGCAGATGAAAAAGATTTCTCTTTAACCTTAAGACTCCCTACAAAAGGACTAAATCTCTAAAGCAAGCACTCCATCAAAACTAGTGGAGAAAATGACCCTAAGTAAATACTTCACAGGATATATTAGGAGCACACCAGAAGAGAGGGCTACTGTATTAAACATGTGTAGTCTCTCTGAATCGTAGAACTAACTTTTCTTCTCTTAAATAGCAGGTGATAAGGCAGTTCAAAAGGGCAAGAATAATTTTCCATAAAGGGTGAAATCTATCACTGGATGATTGAAACAGCGACAAAATCAGGTACTCATTTCTTAATGTCTTAAGCTGGTATTTAAAAGACAACTTTTAGATTTCATTCTAGCCAAATTCAATTCTAATTAAATTAATTTTTAAGCCATCATTTTCACAAAATAGCATCACAATTATTTCAGAAAGCATATGAAATCAGTAATTTAATTTAAATAGAAAGCATGTTGCTTTCCTTAAAAGAATTACACTGTTGACTATGTTAAGCAAATAATAATTAACGCAAGTACATACAGTTATAATTAGCAGGGAATTTAATTAAACAAATATGCCAACATAACCAGATGCATGACAAAGTAATTGTAATATGCCTTGCCGACGTATTCTTCGCTTCTTCATAGTTTTTACATAGTAATTATGAAGCAATCATAAAAAAGAAATTCTAGATAAGACCCTCCTAAAATCCATACTAAAGTCATAGAAACCAAATAAATGACAATTCGAAGAAGAGAGAGAAATACGCTTTCATCCGGAACTCCTAGTGAAAAACTATACCAGTTTATATGGTAAACACTTACTATGCTTTGCTGGATTTTAGCTTCTTCAACACATTGGACAGACCTAGAAAGTCACATTTTTAAATATTTTTAATTTCTGTGTGATACCCATGCAGGATCACGAGTCATTTTTCTCCCCTTTAATAATGTCCTTTGATGTTCACTGAACTCTTCTAAACAGTCAAGGGCTACAGACAATTAATTAAATTTTTGCACAACTCCAAATTGCTTTACACAATGTTTAGACTACTTCACAGATCCACCTATAGTCCAACAATGTGTTAGAATGGCCATCTTTCTGCTATAAATCCAAAATTGAGTATTCATATCTCTTGTCATATTTGTCAATTTGCTACAATTTGCAGTGTAAGGTGAAATCTCAAGAGTGGTTTTGAATTCTCTTATTATCACTGATTTGGAACATTCTTTCGTAAGGCAAAATATATATTGTTTTTGTGAAGTGTTCATATCTTTTGACCATTTATTCATTGGGGAATGGTTTTTGGCCTTGTATATTTCTCTTAATGGTTTATACAGTTAATTCTCAACTTTCATGGGGGTAACATTCCTAGAAAATGGCGACCTATGGGAAATATGGGGTTGAATTTCCATAACCACCAAAACTGTAATCTTTTACTAGATTGCTGAAAATATGCTTTTCTGCATACAATTCTTTAATAACAAACTATTAATTCTGATAATACATACTTTTCCTAACATAGGAACCATGAATTAAGCCATGAAATGTAGTACACAAAATAAAGTTGCTAACATGCAAAACATTTTCCCCCTAGTCATTCTGTGACCCTTTGTTAGCATCTCGATTTTTAAAAAAAAAAATCACTTATTCACTTTATATAACACATGAAATTTATAGTACCATAAATACTATACAGCAAATAAAACTCTTAAAACTAAAATTTTTTTAACCTGAATCCTCCCTTCCACTGTGTCAAATGGCAGTGTGAAGGCATTGTACTATTGCTAAACTATTAATAACCACTGATAGTACATTATACTGCTATAAACTTCTCTACCTTGGCGGTTCTCTGAAAACCAACGGAGAGGTTGCTGAAACTTTAGTCCCTGCTGTCAGAAGACACCAAGGCTGATGAAGTCTCAACATTACTCTGACACGTTGGCACTGGAGACTGTAAAGGACACACCAGCTTGAAATATTCCATTACCTGTCTGAGATCCTTAAGGGTCTCAGAGTATGAGAGCATAGGAAAGGCAAAGTGGATCAATGATGAGCTCTTTACAATGGCAGGATGAACAAGACCAGTCCAGCTCCTAATAAGATACCAGTTGCTCCACAAATTGAACACATTGCGCCTCTCATTTTTTTCTCTACTGCACAAAACCACAAATGTACATGGCTGCCAGTGGGAAAGTAAAAATGAAGTTACTAAGAAAATCCTGAGAATGCTTGAAGTTGAGAAAGTTAAACACATGAATGCTGAGGATTGACTATATCTTGGCTGTTAAATCTTTATCTAAAATTTTAATGCAAAGATCTTTTTCCCAATAAGCCAACAACTTCTTTTCTTATTCTAGTTGTATTTTGTTAAGGAAAAAGCTTTAAAATTTTTGTGTGTAATCAAAACTCTATTTTATCACTTAAAATTATCCCTATCCCTTGTTTTTATACATATTCTCCTCCTATCCATAGGTTTAAAAAGTACAGGCTTCTGTTCTCTTCTAATTTGTTATGGTATGATCCTTAACAGCTTATTTTGAGTTGATATATGGGGTATATGATATAACATATTGGACCAACCTTACTATCTGCCAAACCTCTTTCAAGCTTTCCCAAAAGTTATACTCAAATAGGAAATTTATCCCCAAGTACTTTATGTTCTTGGGTATAGTGATTAAATTGTTTCTGGTCTATCCTTATCTAGTCCATTTAACTGATCTACCTTTCTAACTTTTAACCAGGACCAAATAATTTTGATGACTAATGCTTTATAGGATAATCTGAGGCCAGAATGTGCCATGCCCCCATTCATTCCCACTTTTTACAAGATTTATTTCCCTTCAACCAACATTTATTTAGGGCCCACTATCTGCTAAAAGCAATAGCGTGTAATAGGAGAGGATTGGCACTGGAAGAAGGAAAACCTCTAAGTCCTCCTTCTTATTCATACTAGTTATTTGATTATAGGCAAGTCACTTAATGTGTGCCTTAGGCAATTCTCCAGGACCATAAGACCATGAGTTATTGAACTCCACAGAGGGGTGCAGGAAGAGGTTCCACATGGAGATGGATCACAGGTTATTATCATTATTATTAAACTATTAATAACAATGATAGTTATTTTATTATTTGTGGCATTACAGTCAACACATAAATGCTAGGTTTATTGTTGTATTTATTCATAATAACAGATTATATAAATAATAATTGTTAGCACTTTTATATTGCCTTAAGGTTTGCAAAGTGCTTTGCATTCATTAACTCATCTGATCTTCATAAGTCTTCTGAGGTAGGTGCTCTTATTATCCCCACTTTACAGATAAAGAAAGTGAGATGCAGAGAGATCAAGTGAATTGTCTGGTGAGTGGCTGTCTTAAGATTGAAAAAAGACTAAGTGCGAGGCATTGTGTGGGATCTTGGGAGATATTAAGTTGGTTTACGAAAGGGTAATTATGAGATATAGAGGTTGTCCAGAGAGAGGCTAGATTGATAACTGGATGGCCCTAGAGAGTTAAATAGCAGTTGGTTTTTTGTTTTGTTTTGTTTTGTTTTTCTTTATGGCACAAGCAGTAAAGTCATCACTGTGCACCAAAGACAAAGTACAGGTATCTTTTCCCAGGGAACCAAGTTTTCAATCAATAATAGGTAACTCCTAGCTGAGCTTGCTAATGGCAAATAAATCTTTCTCATCTGGAAAAGCCATCAGTTTTGAAAATACACAAATATTTTTATTATTTCAGAACTTAATGAGAGAAAATTAAATGGCAACCAAGTGCAAATGAAAACTGAAACTCTCAATCCACTTTATAGGAAACTCTGCTGAGGACGTCTGGCCATATTCAACATACAGACTCCAGATTCAAGCATGGCCATCCCTATATGTTGTAGTGAAATTCTCTACTCTTACAAGAACAATATTAATAATACCACATCTTTATTTGGTGCTCTGTGGGCGCACGGAATTTTCAGAGGACCTGGTTCACATCCTTATTCCACTTCTACACGTGTGATCTTGGCAATCTCTTGGTCTCTCTAAACCTCAGGTCAGTGGTTTGTAAAATAAGACTAGACTATCACTAAAGTCCCTTTTAGCTTCAAATACTAGGGTTTGATGATCCATTCCAGCTGTCAGCAGTCCAGTATAACCTGGTGAAATCGGTAATGAAAACAGCTGGTTTTATTACAAGACAATGTTCATAAAGGGCGTTATATATAGCATCTTTCCTGTTCCTCAAACAACTATATAAGATAGGTGCAATGGAGATTACTTTCCCTGTTCTACCCAGACAGGCGCACTTAGGGTTCCCTGACAAGGTGAAATTCACTGAGCTATCATCTTGGGCTTATCCTTTAAAGGGGAACTAAAAATAGGGACTCAAAGAACAGAAAAGGAGAAGATGATTTAGATCAGGGTTATACCCAAACTTCATTCCCAGATGGAAGGCCTTCACAACCAAGGCACTAGCGATGGCAGGCAGTGAAGCCGGTGGAGAAGTGATTGAATTCTTGAGCCAAGGAAGGACCTGGAGCAATTGCAGCTGATAACAGTTGGTAAGTGTAGACACCTAAACTCACACCCTGGCCTTGTGACCTGACCTCTGGATCTCTTTCCAAGATCCTCTCAGTCTGTCAAATACTGCCTTTCCTGCTTGATTTATCTTGCCTCAGAAGGCCATTTATTTTCCCATTTAGGATTCTCTGAGTGGTCTATCTTCATACAATCCATATGTCCTCTGAGTATCCCAAGGAGTAGCCCAGAAATTGTCTTAGTTCTTTCTTTTTAAGACTTCTTTTTAACTTTTAAAATTAAGTAGCCACTTTACTAGTCCCAGGGCAAAATGCGCTTCTTCCTCCTCAAGGCTAAACACGCACAGTGGGCATTTTACTTCATAATGTACTTTTCCTTTTCTTTGTCACAGATGTCCAAGAAAAACCCCTAAATAAAAATTGGAGACTGTGTAACAAAGCAGGGGAATGTATGATCTTAGAAGTGCTACTAAAAGCAGCCCATAGAGCGGTCACCTGTCAGCCAAATTACCTTTCCAAAAAAGTCCTGTTTTCACTTCTTTGCTCTTACTGATTCCTTTGTCTAAGTTTCTCTATTCAATAAAAGGATTGCCATCTCCTTTTCTCGGAAGGGTGCTTAGAGGTTCAAGATTTTGCTAAGAGCTTGGAAATGATGCTTTTTTGTTTCATTTTCAACAGTCAGGCAGTCCGGAATATTACATATCTAAACACGTCTATAACAACGAAGGTGTTGAACCTCAAAAGCTCATTTATAAGTCAGGTGTTAGAAACTCAGAGTACATTTTCTTTTTCATGAAATCATATTATCAATGCTGTTCAGGTTACCTTAGGCGGCCCCATAAAATTCTGTTTTTTAGCCTATTATGTACCTGAAGTAAAAGGCCTAGAGGAAATTTATACCATTGTTTCTATGGAGGGAAAAATGCATTTGGAGTTTTGTATGGGCATATTGGGAATAAATCTGCCTTCTCCCTGGAACCAGGAGAAGAGTCTTTTCCCAGATACCTTGCTGATGTTGGACAGTGACAAGGCTGTATAAATATTACCAGGCACTAATAACTTATTAACTCTTATATTAAATCTGAAGGTCTTACTCATCTCTAAATCTGTAATATTGAGATACATTTACATGAGAGCCAGTAACCTCTCTATATTTGCATAAAAGCAGGTGATTGCAAATCAACCATGCCCCAGGCATTCTATATTATTGGAGAATAGGGGACATTTGCTCCCTGCCTATTTTTCTTGCTGCCTACTTACCTACTCTTAATGGAAGCAACAAAATGGAGTCAAAGTAGGATACAGATTCCAATCTATCTAAATATTACTTTCTCTTTGCCTTCAAGGAAAATAGAAACACACTCCTAACCAGAAACCAATCTATATTTCCTTTCCTTGTCTTGTACAGGGTGGGACTTGCTGGTAATAGGCTCATGGTAAGTTACTTCAATGATGACAGGCAAGATGAGTTACCCAGCATCACACAGTAAAATAATGGGAGGAGAAAAAAGTCCAGAGTCTTTTTATTAGCTAACTAGCTAGATACTCACCATGCTGCCTACTTCAATGTTTGTTATTTTTTATATGTCTATGCAATACACTATTACACTGAATAAAAGCTACATACATTCATCAGTAATCAAAAAGCCCCTCAAATGATATGTTTACAAAACACGGAAAAGGCTGCAGACACACTAAAGTTTCCTGTTAGGACTAAATGCTTCAAAACATGGATGCAGCAATTTCTACACATTTTGGATTGTTATACTCCATGGTGAGTGAATTTAATATTCTCAATTCCAATACTTCCAGAGAAATTGTGGCCAGAGGGGGTGAAGCTACAGAGGAGTTGAGAGCCTTATTTATAAAAGCTTCTCTCTTTTCTTTTAAAAGCAAGTCTTGTGGAAGAAAAATAAACTGCAACCTGAAATGGATGGCGCTGAAAAACTTAATTAATATTCACTAAGATTCCTTTATGAATAAGGTCTTGCACAGAGATGACATACAGTCCATGCTCTCATAGAGGTATGTCATTTTAAAATTGAAATCTCTAAATTTTCATTTTACAGAAAAGAAACCTGAGGCTCAAAGAAAGATAGTTAAGTGACTTGGCTAAGACCACAGTGAGTACAGGGCTGGGGGAGGGTGGGGGAGGGGACAGAGTCAGGGCAGGAATCCAGATCTGTTGCCTCTACAATGCTCTTTCCACTACATTATCTCATCTCTAGTTAAAGAGACAAAAAAAGAATGCCTCACAATATGAGACAGCTTCAGATCAGTGGGATCACACTCTGGGCCATCTAACTATAGAATCTCAGGCTCGTAGCTACCTCACTAGTCATTTAGTTGAGTTTCCAGCTAAACATTCAGTCTCTTTGAGGAACTCCATTAAATACACCATTTGTCTACTTCATTTAAAAAAGAAAAAAAAAAAGGTTGTATGTGGGGAAGACATATAAAGAAAGAATGTTCCAAACTAGTTTACATTGATGGTGTTCTGGTACCGAGCTATCTAAATCAGAATAAAGGATGTCTTTCCAAACACCACAATAACTACAATTTTAGTGACCCTCCTCCTCAAAGATGACCACTGACTGGGAGAAACAGTACACCTGACTTCGTCCTCCAGGATGTCTGGCTCTACATTAGTAACCACACCATTGTGGTTATCCACAATGTTAATTAAAATCTTTCTTGTATAGTTCTTTTGTGTATTCTTGCCATTTCTTCTCAATCTCTTTGGCTTTTGATAAATTCCTACCATTTTTATCTTTTATCATGCCCATTTTTGTATGAACTTTCCCTTGAAAACTCTAATTTTCTTGAAGAGATCTCTTGCCTTTCCCATTCGATCATTTTCTTCTATTTCTTTGCATTGCTCATTTAAGAAAACCTTAAAAACTAGGACCAGCCAAATCCCAAATATTTCTTTGACCAATGAGCTGAGTATTAATGTTGGTTTGCCTGTCAGAAGAATGGGAAACTGCTGGGATTAGGGAAGAGGAAAGAAGGGAGGGGGGAGAGGGAGAGAGGAGAAAGAGAAAGAAGGGAAAGAGGACAGGGAGAGAGAGAGAGAGATCCTGTAATTCATGTGGGAAATTTCCCTTTTATGTCTCTTTTCACTATAAGAGGGCTGTCACTTTGGATGGGTTGGTGGGCATGCATCAAAACCTGGGAAAGGAGTTAAAGCTATTATAGTCACCGAATATAAGTATCATACCTTAGCCACAATATCCATACAGGTTGCTTCCCAGAAATTATATCCCTGTTCACATAGGCAGGAAAGTGCAATGCTAACTGGACTTTAGGACATAGGCCCAAGTATTTCCAGCCCATTGGACCTGGGTAGCTTCAGTTGTTGAGCAACTGAAAGAGGCTACACTGGACAGGACAGTGCTCTAGATGGGGAAAGGAAAGTCATCATCAAAGTAATGTCATCAATTCTTTGAAATGGCATTCCATGGAAAAATTGGATATCACACTTAAAAAACATACAGTAGAGTATCAATAGTAGGCATAGAATGGGGAAAGAGCCAGTGCTTAAGTATCTGTCACTAAGATATTTTGGCCTGGAAGGAGGTAATCTTAGTGGAAATTTTTTTTAAAAAGCATAGACAAAGATCTTAAGATTGCTTGGCCACACACCTTGCTTCAGATCGCCTATTCCTAGCAGAACTGATGGACATATCCATGCAGTTATGTGAAAGAGTACTAGAAAAGCAAACAAGCATAAAAATCACAGGATTAAATGGTATGGACGGATAAGCAACAAACCCCAAGCCAACAGAGCTAGGAGCCAACAAGCAATGGCAGGCTCATCAGAGCTGGTGTTATCAGGCCTGCATTTCGGGTCTGTAGCCTTAGATCACTTGGTCCAGCAATATCAGTGTTATTAGTATCCGGACAGGAAAGGGAAGCTTATGGGTAGGTAGCAAATGGAAGAGAACCACTAACTATAAACTATCAGTGAGAAACCTCAGTTTCCTAAGACATAGAGCCTACTTCTGCCCGTGTTTTTGATTTGAGGACTATCCTGATCATGCGGCTTGATAGTCAGAAGTATCCCCACCCTGATGGAAGGAAGATCAGGGTAATGTTCCTCACCAAAATGGGGCTCAGAGAAGTGGGTTTGAAACCATTCATGTCAGTGGCATAAGATTACTGGGTTCTGGAATGAATTTCCAACCTAAGAATATATTTCAGTGTATGGGGTGCAGGATTGCAGCTCTGAGCCCCAGGTTCTTCATCTGAAAATGAAGATGGACTATACTAGATGACCTCCAAATACTTCTCAAGTTCCACGTTTTAATGATAAATTGGGGTGACTTGGCCTGAAACCTATTTCATTATCATTCTATATACTTGCCAAAGGCCTTATTTTAGTAAGAGAGACTCATAGCAGCTCTGCATAAGTGGACTCTTAAGCATCCTTAAGTTCTGAAATGATACCAAATGCAAGTCACATACGAGTTTTATGAGTCTGTTTCATATATTTCAGGAGAAATGGTATTATCTAAGCTAATTAAATCAATTCATCTGTGTAACTATATGCAATGCTTTTTTTTTTCCAAAAATGCTCCTTGTGGCATCTTTTGCTCACACTTTATCTTTTTTCAAAATTCCAAAGGTAAACAAGAGAAAAAATGATAATCTTTCAAAATGCATTTTAATTAGGGAAGGCCAAAGCTCCAGTATATATAAATATCAAATTCTCAATTTATTGGTTTGTCTGTTCCCTTTGTTATCATTAATAGGTTGAGGACTTATTTATTTAGAGGTGAAGTTGTCTATTCTGTCTCTGTTTCTTTCTCTGACTCTCCTATCAGCATCATCAACATCACCATAAGCAGCAGCAGCAGCATCTGGCGAAACTATGCACTAAAAGGCAAATTCTCTTTCAAGGAAATTACAAGGGCAAGGAAAATTACTTCTGGTCTACCCTCACTTTGCTGCTTCAAATGTTGATAGAAGTAACAAGGCCAATAGCTGAGTCTTTGTTATACAAAAACATAGCTTATAAATATATGTCTTAACTCACTCGGAGTGTTGTAAGAATCAGGTGAATATTTTATAAGTTGTCCAATCCAATAACTATGCTGGGACATCAAAGCTGACATTCAAAAGTCTAGACTGGAAGTTTATTGATACAGTTGTAGAGAAAATACACTGCATTTTAATGGAGTACTTATTTATACTTTTGCCACTAAAATTTTACTGTAACATCTCAACACATCACAGAAATGTCCTCAGGTTCTCAAATGTTTTGTGAGTGGCAGATCTGGCAGATCCTACCAAGCTTGAAGTTTCAGGTACAGATAAACATTATGGACATATGTCTGTTATACCATGACCAATCTTGATAAGTTTAGATTTTTTTTTTTTACTTGCAGCAACTCACTAATATTACCTCCTAAGGCATGGAGGAGACTATGATGTTCATCAGTAGACAGCATGCGTACTCATGCCTTCAAAATCATGGTTCCTTAAAGTACTGCTGTATTTCTTTTTACATCAAGTAATATTCTCTGTATATTGTATTTACAAATGAAAAGGGGAAAAGAAAGAGAAAGTGGGAAAGGGGTTATTTTAGTCTTGTAAAACAAGAGTTTATGGAAGGCCTAGGATAATAGGATCATAGACAGAAGGCCAGAAGGGTCCTCAAAGGCCATCTATTCCAATTCTCACACTTAATAAATAAGAAAACTGAAGCCTAGGGAAGTAAAGTGATTTATCCAAGGTCCTACTGGTCTAAAGTATCAAGGTGAATTTGGAACCCACAACTCCTGCTTCCAGAGCTCTGTACCATGAAGACTTACCCCTGTTTTTATCCTTCCTGCTATAATTTAAGTACAATGAAAGTTATCCTTTAAAAATGTTGACTTGCTTTTCAAAACACTGTATGTTATTTACTTAAATAAAACACTTATACATGTGACTTTGGTTGGCTGACATAATATGCAATTTTAGAATCTTTATTGCTAGCTGTTTGGTACTTTTAATCATATTATTACAGATGGCACATAAATATTTTTGCCAACATACAGCTTATATTTTCTAATTAATATGCAAAATTATTACCTAAAATAAAACATTTTGTTGTAGTCATTAAGCCATAAAAATATAGTTCACAAAATAACTCCTCCCTACTTCCTTAAACTTATAAATAACACCACTATTCTATCATTTACACAAGTTATAAACATTTGTCATTTCTGACTCAGATCAAAATTGAAAGGGGCCTTAGAGGTCATGCAATCAAACCAGTCCCTGATCAAAAATTCCCTCTACAATCGAAGGAATCATCATCCAGCCTTGTTTCAAGGCCTTCATTGATGGTGAATGTACTACTTTCCAAAGTCATTCACTCCTCTTCTGAACAAGATAAATTGTTAGGAAATTCCTCTTTTCATTGACCTAAAATTTGTTCCTCTGTAACTTCTATCTATCCATTTCTCAGAAATTTTCTCGTTTGTCCCTGACACCTTCTGTGACTATTTAAGGATCACTGATTTCCCTCTTTGAAGCATTAACAGCACTTAGTGTCTGTATGAAACAATTTAGTATTTAATTCATTATATTTCATCCCAAACACATTCCGTCTGCACATTTCCCCATTTCTGCTGAAGAACACCACCCTTCCAGTCACCCATGTTCACATCCTTGGAGTCATCTCACCTCTTTCTTTCAATACCGTAAACAATCAGTTGTCGAATGTTGTCCATTTTGCCTTCACAATATCTCTTGAATTCATTCTCTTCTTCCTACTCACACGTTCTCTGATATAGCTCAGGGTCTCATTATCTCTTGCTTGGACTACTGGAAATAGACTCCTAATTAGTTTTTCTGCCCCCAGCCTCTCCCCTCTTCAATATATCTTCTACACAGCTACTAAATTGATATTCCTATGACCCACATCTAATGACATCTCCTTATACTCAAAAATCAAAAACAAACCCCCCAAATACCAAAACCCAAACTGAATGAATCCCTCTTACGCCTGAGGTCAATGTAAACTCCTCAGCCCAGCAGTTAAAGTTCTCTGCAATATTGCTCCCATTTCATTTTTCCATCACTCTCCAGTTAGCTGTGGACATAAGAGCTGTTCCCAGTATGCCTTATTATTTCTCCTATCTGCATAGGTTTGCATAAGTGGTGCTTATTGCAGGGCATCCACTCCCTCCTTACCTTATCTCCTAGAATCCTAGCTCCTTTCAACTCAGGTGCTACTTCCTACAAGAG
Organism: Trichosurus vulpecula; assembly: GCF_011100635.1. Lineage (NCBI taxonomy): Eukaryota > Metazoa > Chordata > Mammalia > Diprotodontia > Phalangeridae > Trichosurus > Trichosurus vulpecula. Next base: position 114,096,945 of record NC_050577.1, read on the forward strand.
ATTTTTTTCTGATGTCCTTGGCTATTAGCACTCTCTCTTCCCTCTCAGAATTTCTTTGTATTAATTTGTATATATACTTTTTATTTACTTCTGTATATGTTGTATTCCCTCAACCCCCTCCCCAACTCCACCCCTAGTAGAAGGTAAGCTCCATCAATGAATCACCAGCACCTTAAACACAGCACTCAATAATTGTTTTAGATTTATTTTCTTACATTGTTTACTACTACAAGCTTCAGCTTGTCTTATATCCCTAAGAATACTCAGCTTCTTAAAGGCATGTCCTATGACCTAAGATAATTTGGTGTTTCTACAAAGTGTCTGACATACAAATGCTTATAACTTAAGTGTGACGGGGACCTAGTAAGACTCCCTTATACCTAAGGGTGATCATCAAAACAAGTTGTTTTATTTTATGATTGAAAAAAAGTACTCATCATTTTGTTTGTGACCTTGAAAGTGCTTTGTTAATTTTAAAACACTATATAAATGTGACATAGATACTGTTATTATATTTAGCAATGCAGTCTATGCCAGAAAATTTCAGGCTCAAATAAGTATGCCTGCGACTAACACTGGTTCATATGGTCATTGGGGAGAGAAGGAAGAGGAGATAAAAGTATAGAAATCAAAATATAAAAATTAGAGAGAAGAAGGGCATCTGCTGTGACTCTGATTTAACATCTTTTATTGATTCTTCAAGTCCTCATGTAGCCCAGTGTTCTAAGTAGTATAATAGAAAAGTATGCCTTGTAAGATAGGCGCAGGAACAACAAATAAAATATAGGGTTTTCCTAGAAAGCCAAACCATCCTATTTGTCAGGACTGGCTGTCTGAAGTGGGGAATTGGCTCTTTGCTTTGAATAAGAGCTGAAAAATATATAGTTATCGAACCCTGGAAAAAGCCCTGGATTTGGAGTCAGAGGGCCAGGGTTCAAAATCTGGCTCCACTACTTCCTTTCTTTATGGGCTTGGGAAAGTTACCTCTCTTTTCTGGGGCTTGTTTTCCTCACCCGTCAAATAAGATTAAATTAGATGACTTTGAAATGTCTCCATGCTGTTAGATCTCTGAATACCCCCAAAATATTTCCCTGACTCAGATGAAGTAAAATGCCAGTTCTCCCATCAGAATCCTACTGGATAGGGGCTGTCTCATATTTGTCTTTGCATTTCTAATACCGATCCCAGTGTTCAGAATATACTAAGTGATGAATAAATAAATGCCTATTGAATTTAATTGAATTAAATGCTGAAACCCTTCCAGGGTCATGTCGTTTCTTTGAGTTAAGTATTGTCCTTTCCAAGACATCAATCAACCAACAAGTTAGGGTATATAGAACCAGTGTAAATCAAGCAGCTGGCAGTCTAGTTGGAGAGCATAGATGATAGATTTTGAGCTGGAAGAGATTTCATAAACCATGAAGTTTACTCCTTTTATTTTACACATGAGGAAATAGCCCCAGAGAAGTCAAGTGACTTCCTCAGCATGACAAACTGGGTAAGTGTAGGAGGTGGGTATGGGATTTAAACCCAGGACTAACTAAATCCAAGTACAGCCCTCAATCTTCTCAGCCAATCTCATAACATGTTGCCTTCTGTTAGTCATCATACCCATATTGTCCCAAACCCCACTAATTGGAATCTGGGGCTTTGCCCTTGGGAAACTTGATTCTGAGAGGTGAGTACCCAGCCCAACACCAGCTCTTCATGCCATCGCCCAGCCTCCTCCCTCCCCACTCCCCTTTCAAGTTCTCCTTTAGCTAGAATCTTTCCTCCTTAGAATGTAAGCTCCTGGAGGGGGTGATTCCTCACTTGATTGCTTGAACACAGTTCCTGGCATATAATGTGTGCTTAACAAATGCTCGGTCTATTACACCAAGCTCCGTCTCCAGCAGATACATAACTAATACAGAAGTACAATGATAGAAGGTAGTACATAATTAGGTGCTGAGTTATGTGGTATTGACTAGATGCTCCAGGAGTTCAGAAGAAAGACCAAAGAGAGCCAGCATGGCCAAGGCCATTTCTTGGAGAAGCTAAGCTAGGCCTCTTTTAAAATGCGGATATTCCTAGAAGCCCTGATAATAACACTTTAGATTAACAAGTTTATGTGATCGTTTTTTTTTTTTTCTGTGAGAGAAGATACTCAATGTAACAGAAAGACACTAAGTGATGAGCGTAGAAGTGGAGAAGAAGGATAGGAGAATAAGTGAGTGAGTGTGTGTGTGTGTGTGTGAAATGGTGGCCTTCTCTAATGTGTGGTGGGAGAAGAGGGAGAGAGGGAGACAGTATGGAGTTTAAAATGTACGATCCCATGATGCCTCTGGACAAATGGGGAAAAAATACTGGCTTCAGGCAGGTTTTGATAGGTTGGTTGTTCCCTTCTTATTCTAGTCTTGCAAGATTCTATTTTAAATTATGGTAGTCTTAGCTCCCTAATAGGGAGATATGTCCAGACCCTTGCATCTGTTCAACCAGAGAACAACAGGTACTCAGAGAATCATGGAACATGAGAATTAGAAGGGATCTTAAGCATCATATGGTCATTTTTATAGGTGAAGAAACTGAGACTCAAAGTAGTTAAATGAGTTGCCCAAGGAAGTACAGAAGAAAATGAGGACTAGAACCCATGTCTTTTGAATATACATCCCGAACTCTTTCTTTTATAACAAGTTGAGTGATAAGAGAATAAGTGAAGGTCAGCTTCACTGGTTGAGTTTGTATATACCACAGGTCTGTCTGATAAGACAAAAATCATGTCTAATTACTTGTTTTGGATTAAATGCCTAGCATAATACAGGTTTAGAAATGAAAAGACTTGGCTTCAGTTTCAGTTCTGTTTATGGATTATTGAGTAATACTAAACTGGTCACAACTCCCTTTGATTCAATATCCACATCTATAAAACAGTTAATGATATCACTGATGCTTTAGCACAACCTGACTTGGAAATCCATCCAGAAAGAGGGAGGTGATTCATTCAGTGAACTCTAACAAATATTTTTTTTATATGTTTTATGCTCCCTTGGGGGAAAAAAGAAAGTGTGGTGGCACAGATGCACTTTCTAATACAGAGAGAAGCTAAGGAATGAATGCATGTGGTCTTGTAGTTGGTCTTGGAGCAAGGATGACTGGATTTTTATACATTTTTCATACATTTATTGGCTATGGAACTTTGGGCAAGTCAGTTAACACTGCACCAATGTCAAAGTCTAAGCGAATAAATTGCAGAGAAGGTGCCAACTAACAATGGTGGAAGAAGTCCCATCCATATCAATCAAATCACAGGAGAAAAGGGATCACCAAAACATTGAAGTGCCATTATTTTAAAAGTTGAGATGATAATGACACACTGTTATGCGATGGAAAAAGACCTTCTGATCCCATTCTTAAAGTATTTTTCTTTTTGGAGCTACAATTAAAACAAAATGGGGGTGCTATGTCCTAAACACAGTTCTTCTAGTCATCTTTTTAAATAACTCTAATGCTGGAAGCTCTCAGGAAAAAAAAAAAAAAGAATTACCTAGCAACTTTCTTTTCCTTATCAAGCTACGCCTTTCCAAGCTGAAGTATCCTCATGATACTACTTTAAACATTCAAATCACAAAGCAACAAAGTCTCAGCCAGTGCCCCTGCCCCTCCCCCCCCCCCAAACGACAAGCTGCATGGGAAGATGCTTGATTGCTTTTTTTCCTGCCTCTTTCTTTCACTTTAGCAGAAAACTCTTAAGTTATTTAACCACAGCTACAAAATGTCATTGATCTTCAAGGACTTACATTTAACATTACCCCTTCCCCCACCATAAAGTCATTCAAAAGCACAGATCTCACTGTCTTCCATAAAAGGAGGGAGGCCTACAAGACAGAGTGGATTCATCTGTAATAAGCCAGGATGTTAACATCTGCTCATCCCCTTTTTCACAGAAAAGAAAATCTCTAATAGCCAGTGGCACAGATACACTTTCCAATGCACAGGGAATGCAGTTAGTTCTTTAATAAACTCCTTTTAGAAAGCAGCAAGACAATGATCTTGTCCATGGTTTGTTTTTTTTTTTCTTTCCTATTTCTACTACAAGTCATACTCAGCAATTATGTGAACAGATCCAACTGTCACCATTACTTTAGCTATAGTCCCAGCAACCCTTGTAAACTAAATAATAATTGTCATGTCAGCCCCAAATAGTTCAAATCTATCGCAATCCGTTTTAGCCAATATTTACTTAACAGTGTACAGAGTATTATCCATTAGACCATTCCCTCGGTTACCACTTAACTAAATGAGGTTACAGTGAAGATAGTAGCTTTTTCAATATTTCAAAAGATGAATCTACGGATTCATCATGTGAGTATTCCATCCGTCAATGCAGAATGCAACCTTTTCACGCCTCGGTAAATCATTTAATGAGTTGACCTGTCCCAAACTATTCATTACCCATTAGCCAATTTTTGCAGTGATGAGTCACTTCTAACTTAACTAGTTTGGTACTTGGATAAAAGTCTGCTACTGCTTCTGCCCTCAAAGCCTTGAAGCTTTGTGGATCACGTTGGAACGGGCACTCTGTGGCATAACTGTCCAAACACCATGAAGCAGCATCAGGGGATGTTAATGAACTAGCTGAAGTCTCAGAGGCTTGCCTACAATCAAATAACCAAACATTCAATGCCTGGATTAAAGCCCAAAGCAATGGTTTCAGGCCCAAGTGGGCCAGCCCGACTCTCTTGTGTTCATGAGATGCTTTCTGAATCTTGCTTCTCAAAGTGCCACAAACTCCTCAGGTTGGCACTTAGAACCCTTTGGCCTATTTTAATGGTCTATATCGCATTACTCTCCATCAGACACTCTGAGTTTTAGCTAACCTACCTATTTACTGCTCCTGGAACTCTACATTTCAACTTCTCCCTCTCTGTCTTTGGACAGCCATCCTATCCATGACTTAAAGGATCTCTCTTCTCACTTTCACCTCCCAAAATTCTCCCCTTTCTTCAAGGCTAAACTTGGGTGCCATACCCTACAGACACTCCGCCTTATCCCCCTGCATCCCTGCTTACTTGATCTGACACTGACTGATCTTTGGGAGGCAAATACGTAGTGTAGTGGATAGAATGCTAAACTTGAAGGGAGGATGGCCTGGATTCGAATCCTGCTTTAGGCACAATAGCTATGTGACTCTGGCCAAGCAGTTAAATGTCTGACATTCTCAGTGCCCTCTTCTGAAAACAGAGATAGTAACAGCATCTACCCCATAGCAGTGCTGTGAGGATCAGGGACCAAATGAAATGATGCATGCATGGTGCTTTGCAAATGCTGAAATGTCCTTTAAATGTCAACTATAGCTGTCGCCCCCAGGCAGGGCTGGGGCTAGTGTTCATTTTCTTCAGGTATTCCTGATGCTTTATAAACAGTAGGTGCTAAATAATTGTTGATTGAGTCTATGGTGTCTGCCACTAGGAAAACGCAAAGAAGGTAAAAATTAGGATATCATGATATTGTCTTTTGCCTAAGAAATTTCATGAGATAGACTGAAACTCCTTTTGGAAAAGGCTGTGTTAAACTTGCTTTATTGTTTTTCAATGAAGTGTGGTATGGTCTGATAGCTAGTGAATAAAAGCATCAAGTGGGTCTTAAGATACTGAAGGATGAAAAAGATGAGACCTTAGATCATTTACTGATTCTAAGGGACCTTTACTAGAAGCTCTGCATGTACTACTGGATGAGATGATGGGAAAGGATGAAGAGAGCGCTTGCCTCTTCTCTTCAGAGGAATCAAATAAACTCTACCAGCAACTATAAACATTGATGGAATAAGTCCAACAGTACTTTGGGGGCAGCTCTGGAATCACTGGAAGGCTTGAGAAAACAAGTCTTTACTGGGCACAGAGAAGTCTCTTAAAAGGAAAAGCAAGCAGATCAAACCTCCTTAAACAGCTTTTTAAAGATATAGCAACCAAATCTTCCCCAAAGCCGTTCCCTCAAGTAACTGAATGTCTTATTTATTTTTTTCTAGTATATTAATTTGAAACAAAACTTGATATGGTGAAATTGCATTTATTGTACTATGTTTTGTTCTGTTATTCATACCTTAATGTATGTAGGGCCCCTTGTAAAACCCATGCTTCAAATATATTTATTCCCATTACATAGGATGTAAACATAGTTTTACATTTAAAAATTATAACAGCAATTTATACTTGGCTGAATTTTTTTTGATCAGGAAGACAGCAGCTATGTGGTATGGTTTTTATAATATTGGACTTGTAGTCAGAAAGACTTGGGTCCAAATCCTGCCTCAGATACTGTATAACCCTGAACAAGGCACTTAATCTCTTTCAAGACTCAGTTTCCTTATCTGTAAAATAGGGATAAGAGAACCTACCTCCCAGGGTTGTTGTGAGGATCAAAGGAGAAAGTATTAGTAAAGTGTCTAAGAGTTATCATTATAATTTACTCTTATCCTTAGCATTATTCCTATTACAATGGGAAGTGTGGTCTGCTTAAAGACAATCGGTTTATTTTATAACATGGTTTTCAAAAGGCCCTGCAGTAACAGAAGAGAAATAGCGGTATGTTGCTGGTGCTGCTACCACCACCCACAAATGATGTTTGTCTAGGGCAGGGGTGGGGAACCTGTGGCCTTCTAGATCCTTGGGTGCAGCCTTTTGACTGAGTCCAAGTTTTACAGAATAAATCCTCTTATTAAGGGGATTTGTGCTGTGAAGTTTGGATTCAGTCAAAGGGCTGCACTTGAGGACCTAGAGGGCCCCATGCGGCCTTGAGAACGCAGGTTCCCCCCACCTCCCAGTGCGAGAGATATTTACAAAATATTCTTACATACATATCCTGTTTCATTTTCACAATTATAAGATATTTATTCAATGAAATGAATTCATACTAACTAGTCTCTGGACACTGCCAGTAAATGATAGCGTCCATGAGTCTCAGTTTCTTGTCAGTTAAAAGAGACGATACAGAGACTATACATTTTAAAAGGTTGCTCTGAAGATCCAACGAGATATGGTTGTGCTTTGTAAACATACAGTAGTACAACATGAATGTAAGCCACTAGTATAAATCTTGGATAGTCTGTTTATTTGTCATTTGTTTCTTTCTCAGAAAATAATAATAGCAAATATGTATATAATGCTTTAAAGTTTGCAAAGCGCTTTACAAATATTATTTCATTTTATTCTCACAAGAACTCTGGGAGGTAGGTGCTATTGTATTTCCTCATAATAGATCAGGAAACTGAGGCAAAGAGAGGTTAAACGACTTGCCCAGGGTCACACAACTACTAAGTACCTGAGACAAGAATTGAACTTGGGTTTTCCTGCTCGAGGTCCAGACCACTATCCAATATGCCACCTGGAATCCAATTTTTTTTTAATCTTTGTGGTATATGGATGATAAATTAATAAAAGTTTACTGCACTGCCAGTTAAATATGTAGTATGCTAGTGCAGTGTGCATGTGACACATATCTCCCTGTTGTACCTAAGGAGGACTATTTCCCTTTTATAGAATTTCTGAGAGTAAATCAGTCAGCTTCTGCTGGAATAACTTCCACGACTGGGAACCTATCCATCTCAAGGCAGCCCTTTCCATGTCTCATGACTCTCCTGTTAGGAAGTCAAAATCTACCCCTGCAACTTCTACCTGTTATTCTCTCTGAGGCCAAGCAGAAAACATTTAGTCTTTCTTTCACATGACAAACTTCTCAATATCTGACACCTTTCCTATTCTCTCTCCTTATCCCCCACACCCTTACTTACATCATCAGGCTAATCTGTCTTTTCGCTCTACCTTAATCCATGGAATCAATTAATCAAAAATCATTTAACAAGTACTTATAATGTGACAAGGGTTGTGCTAAGTACTAGGGATGCAAAGAAAGGTAAAAGGAGCTTCAGGAACTCACATTCAAATGGAGGGGACAACATGGAAATAACTAGATGCATGCGCACAGAGTCGATGGGAGATGATGTCCAAAGGATGGCATACCCACAGCCGGAAGGGGGTCCAGGATAGGCCTCCCATAGAAGGTGAGACTTGAAGGAGCGCATGGGGAACAATAGGGCAAATACAGGGAAATAGGAGATGAAGGGACAAATGCAAAAAACAAACAAACAGGAAGTAGGGCAAGAGAGGTGAATTCTAATTGGTGGAGGGGAGTAAAGTCCACGAATAGTGGAAAGGAAGGAAGGGACCAGGTAATAAAAAGCTTTAAATGCCAAACAGAAGACTTTATGTTTGATCCTTGAGGCAACAGGGAATGAATGGAGTTTACTGAATACATAGAAATAACGTGGACAAAACTAAGCTTTGGGAAAAGAAAAGAAGCCAAGCCGAAGCTGTAATACCCTCTCTCTCTTGCGTGGCTGAGGCAGGAGGGGAGCAACAATAGAATTCTGGACTATTTTAGGCCATATGTTTTCTTAGGTCTTTCCAACCCCTCCTCCCCTCTGCACACCCTTCCCACCCCAGATATTTTACTAATTGGAACTCCAGATTTTAAGCAGAAGTCTTCAGCTGTAATTTGGTGCAGCTGCTTAGCAATGTGACTAGGATCACAAATAATTTAATTGTAACATTTGGGCACTGTGAACAGCAGTGCAATTACTAATAACCACCATAGAAATGCTAATAAATGTCATTTGGTTGGAAAAGGAGAAAGACAAGTACCAACTTCATACGAGCAATTAAAGGTTTCTTGGGGGGGGGGAGGGGCAGGGGAGGGGAGGGGGGAGATGAGCCTTCCAAACATTTAGATGGTTTTGTCTGTAGCTGAAACAAAGGTCTCCAAAGGGTGAGCAAAACGGTACCGGGTGTGGGGGTGGGAAATATATGCTGCATGATGGCCCTCTGTCATGGTGGTGCTAATGTGTAGGGGGGAAAAACGCCCAAAGTACTCTAGTCCAAATGAACTAATTATGATGTTTGAAGAGTCTTTGAGTTCTTCAGATATGGGCTTTTTAAATTTTCCCTTTCAGAAAAATCAAATGATGTCTCCCTTCTCCACATCCCTTGGTGTTTCAGGCACCCCTCCATCTGGAGTCAGAAAACCAGAGTAGCAAGGAGGGTTCTGGGATCTCCAACACCACGATATCACCAAAGTCACTCATTTGTCCTGGGGAAAACCGGTATATAAGCCACTAGACTCTGAACTTTGACTTAAGGTAGTGATTTCTAAAATTTATCAATAAATCAACAAATATTTTGTAATTACTATGTGCCAGGCATGGTGACAAGCATTAGGGATAAAAATGTAGGAATAGATGTAAGAACATACATACAATATAAATATAAAGAGAAGTATAAGTGATTACCAAAATACAATGCTATTGGGTGGGAACATTAGTAACTGGGGAGATGAGGAAAGGCTTCCAGTAGAAGGCAGTACTTGATCTGTGTCTTAAGCAGAAAGCTACAATACAAGAAGTGAGAAAGGAAAACATTCCAAATATGGGGCTCAAAGCAAGGTTAAGGAGACAGAAAATGGAGTGCCTCATAGAAGTAACAAAGAGAAGGCCAGTTTAGTCGGATTCCACAGTTCAAGGCAGAGAATAGTAAATGAGGCTGGAAAAATAGCTTGCAGTAAGGCTCAGAACAACTTTAAAAGCTAAGCAGGTGAGTATTTGATGCTAGAGACAATAGGTAACTAATGGAGCTGATTAAGAAGGGGAATGATGGCTGTGTGGGGGACCAAATGAACTGGGGAAAGATGAGGCAGGGAGGCTAGCTAGAAGTCTAGGTGGTAGGATAGGTAGTGAGGATGAGAAATTATCAGTATGAACTGAGAGGTGAGATGCAAGAGATGTTGTGGCTGTAAAAGCAGAAAGATTTAACAAATGACAGGACACGGGGACTTAAGGAGAGTGAGGAATCATAGCAAATGCCAAGGTTATAAACCTAACAAACTGGAAAAAATGGTGATGCCTTCAATAGAAAGTTTGGAAAAGCAGTAGCTTTTGGGAGAAAGATCTAAGTTCTGTTTTAAATATGTTGATATTGAGATATCTCTAGGATCTGCATTTTGGAATGCCCAATAGACAAGGGATGATGTGGGAATGAAGCTTAGGGGAGAAACTAGGGCTGGATATGTAGATTTAGGATCACTGGTATAGAGATGACAGTTGAACCTGGAGGAATTTAAAGAGATTAGATGTAAGAAGGGGGGGGGGTGAGTTTTGTTTCCACAAAGTTAAAAGTATTCCTCTTCCACCCCCTCCCTTCTGCCACCCCAGCTTTAGCAGAAACCAGGCCTCTGGTTGGTCAGGTGAAAGGTTACATGCATGATTAAATGAGCCATTTAAGGAGGGCATGACGTAGTCAGGGGTTTGCATGTGACCAAAGAAGAGCCTGGTGGGAGATTTGGTGTTGGGGTCAATAAGAGGACATCCATCTGAGTCCTTTGTACTTTCTCCTGTACTCTGTTCAGGGGATGTACCCATTTATTCAGGAGGAATAAATGTAAACTATAATTAAAACGTTCCTGGCTTCCCAACGATTATTGTTTTTTCCTAGACAATGTGAGTATGTTTCTAACATTAGAGAAAGAGGAAAAGGACCCATAGGTACAAATCTATTCATCGAAGTTCTTTCTGTAGCAGTAAAGAAATGGAAACTTAGGAGGATGCCCATCTATTGGTGAATGGGTAAACGACTCAGCCACGAGAAATTATGAAGTGGATTGAGAGAAAACTGGGAAGACCTGTATGAACTGATGGAGAGTGAAGTCAGTCAGAACGAAAGAGCAATTTGTAGAGTAAGAACAACTTTATATAGAAAAACAACTCAGAAAGATTTTTAAAAACTCTGACCAATTCAAAAATCTTCTAATGGACAGATGATGAAGCAGACAGAGAGATAATGGACTCAAGATGCATAATAAGATAAATAGTTTTAGGCACAACAATGTGGGGAGTTATTTTGCATGAACTATGTGTATCTGTTACAAGGGCTTGTTTTTCTTTTTTTCTTCTAATGGGAGGAATAGGAAAACAAGAAGGGATAGATATAAAGTAGCAAAAAAAAAATAAAGAAAAAAGGGGGTCACTGATGAAGAAGGAAAGAACAGAAGAAAAGTCACAAGGAAGTACAGATAAGCCAAAGAGTTCTGAAAGTTAAGGCTGAACTTATTTTGTATTTTAAAAAGTAAATTATGCATAATGGATATCTATGGATAGTCTGTTATATTATGTACATTCAAATGATTGTCTTATATGGTGTTTATTAAGTTTAGAATTAAAAAAATAGAAAGCAAAAAGAAAATAAATCAGCAAGAAAAGTCTTTGGTCCTCAAAAAGCTGCATGGTTCCTGTTGTCTCCTTATATAAAAATAAACGATTTAAAATCATATAATACTGAATGGGAAACAAATATCTAATTTTTCCCCATACACATATGGGTTAGCCATGCCTGTCTGAGCAGAATAGTACACAGATGATAACAGTGGTTGTTGGCAGCAGGGTAGAGTGGATCGAGGACTGGTCTTGGAGTGAGGAAGACCATGTCTGAAGTCTAGCTTCTTACTCACGTGTGACAATGAGTAAGTCATGACTTCTTTAAACTTCCATACAACTTCCCAAGAAGAAAAAATGTATGAGTTACTGATCTGCATTAGTGGAGGGAGGGTTCCATATTCAGAGTTCTCAGCAATGATGAAACTGTAGGCCTGGACATACATACAGATAATGAGACCACAAACAGCATGATTTTTAAGCTTTCAGGGACCATGTAGCACTTGGGATGGGCAAAAGGTATGCTGTGTTCTCCCACCGTGTGCAAAGAAAAAAAAAAATAACTGAAACGGTGATTTTTTTAGTTTCATGTAGAAACCCATCACTCTGTGCTACAGTGCATATGAAAATTCTCATTCAATTTGGTATTTAAGTTCAAATTAAAAAAAACAAAACAAAAAAACAGTAGCTGATGAGATTACCAAGTAAGAAAGTATAGAAAGAGAAGAAGAGGCCCACTGTCAACTGTGAACACATACAATTATGAAGGGAGATGTGGATGATAAACTTGTTCCAAGCTTTCTATTCATTAACCTCACTACAGATTATGTACCCCAATGAGGTCAAAAACAGAAAGGTCCCAGATATGTCAAAATATTTATAATAGTCCATTTGTGGTAGGGGGAAACAAAGTAGTCTATCAGTTGGGAAGTGGTTGAACTGTGATAATGTAAATGTGATGGAATAATATTGTGCTGTAAGAAAGGATGAGAGATTTAAGCTTTCAAGGGAAACTTACATAAACCAGTGCAGAAAGAAAACAGAACCAGGAGAAGAATAAGGGTAACCCCTATAACAACATAAAGAAAAGGAAGAATAAAAGAAGCTGAACTCAGCTTACCAGCAATGACCAATCTTGGCCCTGGAGAACAAATGTTGAACTTGACTTCCCTTTCTGGTAGAACAGTGTGGGACTAGGGCTTGACAATGTTTTACACACTGTCTGATGAGGTCACTTTGCTACTGGGGTTTTGTTTAACTTTTGTTAATGGAGGACTTAGTGATTGGGATTGAAGTATCAGGAAATAACTGGTATAGTAAAAAAAAAAAAAAAAGGCATCAATAAAATTTAAAGAAGAGCAAAAGAAAAAAAAAAAGCACTGGTCTAAGCCATACACTTCTTTCCCATTTAGACATTTTTCAACACCCTTAGCCCTCAAATTTGTGTTTCAGGAAAGGCCTCCCTTAATATCATCCTTTAAGGAGTGGAAATTGTGGGTTACTGAGATAGACTTTTTCTGGTAAATGAGATAGATGCTTAAAGATGCAGCCAAGAAGCCTCTTGTCTCATACAAGTCAGTTTAATCATAGTAAGAAGGAATGTCAAAGCTCACAACTCAATTCCAACTTCCAGAGGCCACAAAGGCCTCCATTACACTCTATTTCTTTCTCGTGCATTGCAGGAACCATCCTATCTAATCTCCAAAGAGCACATATCTATACAAGTGCTACATTAGGACAATCAACAAGGGATGCTCTCTTTTTCCAATAGTCTCCACTGTTACCCTGCCTTTAATAAGTAAGAGCCTATATCTTCTTTCTCTAGTACACACCAGTTCCCAGGTAATCCAAAATCAGTCCTCAGAATGTTGCCAGATCTCCCATCACACAAGAGTTGGGGAGGGAAAGGCAGCCCACTTTTCAGGTTTTTTTTAAGCCCTCAGATAACACTATCAGACTGTGTGTCCTTAGATTTGAGCCAGTTCTTGCCCAGGCCTTGTGCAGAATTTGCTCGGCCATGCCCTCAGTCAGTTTATACCCTCTGTCACAAAATGTGTAACAAACATATTCATTAGTCAGGTTTGTTTCTTCCACACTGGATACCTTAATATTTCTTCATGCTTATCAGTTCATTGTTCATGACAATGAAAAGTAGGAGAGAAAAAAAAATCAACTAAACATGAGAAATAAATTCAGGAAAATCAACTGGGGACAATGGGAAGCTCTAGAGGTTGATCCAATTCAATTTTAAAATATTCTTTATTAAGCACCTACTATGTGCAAGAAGCTATGCCAGATTATGAAGAAACAAAGGGGGAAAAACACCATACAATCCATGATATCAAGGAGCTTCTGTTCTGCTAGAGCTTTTTTGGCTTATGATTTTCAAGTAGCAAAATGATAAGAAACATGTTTTGAAAAAGGATCAATAATCTGATGTAAAAGTCCCCATGCATCTGTGATCACAGAAACAGAATGAGAAACAAAGAACCTCCATACTGAATCTTATCTGAGAATACAGCTTATCCACACCAACTTAAGCAAGAGGAGATCTTTGCCAATCAAAATCTAAAACAATCCTTGAAAGCTCACATTTCTACATATGTGACCTAGATTTAAACCTAGGCATGGATTCTTTAGACCAAGAATGAACAAGGCTTTTTAATAACAGACATCAAAAAAAGTTTCAGAAAAAGAAGGAAACTAGTTGGGAGAGTCTGGTCTATTTGTTTTGGGTACATTACTGAATTTGTTATTATGTTTCTTATGCACCTATTTAGGTTTCCTACCATTCAAGGTATTCCTAGTCTCCCTGGCCCAGAGCTCTCATTTGGTATAAGGCCTTGAGACAATCCAGTGAGACCTTTGTGCTCTTCTCCTATTCAATCCAGGGATCTTCAATTGGCAAGCTGCCTCTCTCTCTCTCATTACTGAAATTTATCTTTCTACAGCCTCTTTGCCTTCTAGGGTGATAAGTGGCAAATCTCATGTGTCAACACAGTCTAGGGTGCTAATGGAAAATAATCCATCCCTGCCCTGCCCCATGCCCCTCAAAAGTAGCAAGCCCCCTTTTCATAGAGAACTTCTGGATATGATAGCTTCGTGGCTTTGAAATATAAGCTGATGGTATTTACTAGGTGGAATAGTTTATTGGCAAGAACATTGGAGTCAGGAGATAACAGTTAAAGTATCATGTCCACTATTTCCTAGCTAGGCCACCTTAAACAAGTCACTTAATAGCTTTACATCTGTCCCATCAAAATAATAATACCTATCTAACACCTTATCAGCTCACTGTAAGGATTAAATTAAATAAGAGATGAGAAAAGGTTTTAAAAGTATAATGATTTGATATAAAATGCAAGGCAGTATTTATCTATAAATTGCATTGTGATATTGCTTCCTTTGACAGATTCAAACTTACGTATTGTTCAGTTGTTTCAATTGTGTTGGACTCTTTTAGGGTTTTCTTGGCAGTGATACTGGTTTGTCATTTCCTTCTCCAGCTCATTTTGCAGGTGAGGAAACTGAGGCAAACAGGGTTAAGTGACTTGCTCAGAGTTGCTCAGACTTGCTCTAAGTTTGTGAGGCCGGATTTGAACTTTGGTCTTCCTGACTCTAGGTCCTGTGCTCTATCCACTGGCCACCTAGCTGCCTTTCAAACTTATGCATAAGCATGTTTTATAACAGCAGACTACACAAATATTAAAATCTGAGATATAAAGCAATTTTGTGAGACTCACAAATAAGTGAGAGAGTCAGAGAGTGTAAGTGGAAGGAAAATACTGGAAGCATGTGAGCCAGCCAGCTGTCTGTGATAGCTCAAAATTCATACTGAATTCTCTGATTTGGATGTGATGGGGCATAGGGTCCAGAGAAATGAGGACCAAGAAAAGGTCTATGCATAGACTAGTCAGGTTATGGGGCATCACTGAGAGCAGACATTTGCTTTACTGTTTGCCTTCTTTCTCCTTTCCCCCATTTATTAAGCATGTACCACACACAGAGCACTGTGAGGTAGCGGGAATAAGACAAAGAGCCTGTCCTCATGGAGCTTACCATATAGTGAGCCCCAACTTGTACCACCAACCAATCCCCAGGACCCAATCTAGAGGAACAAAGTATTATGATCCACAAGAAGGTGTCAAATGGCAGGCTGTAAGCACCTACATCCTCCTTTAAGTAAGGCTGGCCTTAGGATAGTCAACTCAGTGGAAACTTCTGAACACAGCTCAAAAATGGCAACCAGAGAGGGACAAAGGACATCATTCACTCATTCATTCAATAAGCACTGAAGAAGTGCCTACACAGTTGGACACTATGTGAGGCCCTGGAGATACAAAGACAAAAACTAAAAGTTCCTTCCCCTAAAGGAGTTTATCTTCTACTGGGGAGAACAAAGTGTATGGAAAAATAAATATAAATTATATGTAAAGTACAGAGTATAAGAAGGGTGGGTAGAAGATTAAAAAGTGAGGAGAATCAGGCAAGACTGCCTATAGGAGGAGGCATGAGTTGACCTTTGAAAGAAGCTAAAGACTAGATAAGATGGACATGAAGAAGTACACATCCCAGATGTGTAAGGCCACAGAGATGGGGGATGGTGCCATTTTATGCGGATCATTGCAAGGGCAGCTGCTGTGGCTGTAAAGGAGAGGGCGTAAGGAGAATAGTGTGTAATATAGTTGGAAAAGTAGGTTGCAGCCAGATTGTGATATCCCAGGGTACTTCACAGCTTTCAAAACACATTCACATTATCTCTTGGAGCTCTTACAACCGTGGATGGTTAATGTGCACTAGCAACATTTTTTAATTAGGTAAAAGAATAAGTCGCTTTAGTTTTTAAACTCCTATGCTTTAACTGCAGAGTACTCCTCCAAAGTTTTTACAGAAAACGTAAACTATATTACTAACAATAAATTGCTTTTGGATGCAAATAGTCCTACTCATCCTGAGGAGAGGTACTGACTAATCCAAATACAGGCTAACATGCCCATCCAAAGGTGCCTGCATCCAACACAAAGCAGGCCTGGGTAACCTGACCTAACTGCTCAGAGGGAAGCTGCCTCCATCCTCAGGATAATCATGTGCTGCTGAGAAGTCATGGTGGCAGCCAAATTGTGTGTTCTGGAGATGGGGATGCTTTGCAGATGCTGCTTGGAGAGGCCTCACATCTCCACAAATCTGAATCCTTCCATTTCTCGGCTACACTTCAACTCTCGGAAAGGAGGTGGGTCAAAGAAAGGCATCCACTTTTCCCTGAACTACCCCCTCCCTGTCCCCAACTTGTTTATCTTTTTCTTCTCCAAAGTGCTTTAATGACAACCTTCACAGAGAAGAGAAATCTCTATGGATACGAGTATATTCTATTTAGACCCAAAAGAGTGTGGTAGAATTTCAGTCCGTCAGTCGGGCAGTATGGATAGTGGAAGTAGGGGGAAATGGATTGCATCTGGGTTACTTTGAACATCTTTGGCAACAGGATAAAAAGGTTTTCACATTCAGTTTGAATTCTCTCTGTGTTGGGTTGTATAAAGACAACCTTGTCTCCATGAATCTTGCTGGAAAAAAAAAAGAATTCTGAATGGTAGAGTTATAAAAACTACAACCACGTGAACCTCAGGGGTGGGTGTCAAGGTCAAGTGGTACAGAAAAGTAAAGCTGGTACAAAATAACCAAGCATCATTTTTTCCCTCATAGCCACATACATATGCAACAATTTTATATAGAAAAAAATGTAGTTTAGTAGGGGGAAAAAAGCAAAATCTAGTGTAGAGAAAATCGATTTTGGTTACACCAGCAATTCAATCCTGATGTGCTGCAAGCATTACATAGGAAATAGCTGATAAAAAATAATTTCAAAATAATATAAATCTTACATTTTCATGGCACTTTACACTCATGAAATTCTGTGTGTGTGTGTGTTGAATGTGTATGTCATCTGATACTCACAAATTGAGGCATACCTGTGAAGTACTGAGAGATGGTGTGGGATGGTGAAAAGAGACCTGGGAACTATGAAAAACCATAGGAAAAAATGCTCCACAGCATTAATAATAAGAAAAATTGAGATCAAAACAACCATGAGGTTTTACCTCATATCTAGAAAATTGGGCAACATGACAAGAGATGAGAACGTTCAGTTCCGAGGGGCTATAGAAAGATGGGCACGTTGAAGTACTATTGGTAGAGCTGTCAAGTTGTCAAACCATCCTGGAGAGTAGTTTGGAATTATGATAAGAAACTAATGAAAATATCCTTACACTCTGCTCCACATATACCACTGCTTGAGGCATATACTCCAAGGTCAGTAACAACAAAAAAAAAAAGACCATTTATGCACTAAAACAGTTGTAGCAACACTTTGTGTGGTAGTAAGCAACAAGAAACAGGGTTGATGCCCATAGATTGAGGTATATCCATGTAATGCTACTGTGCTATAATAAATAATGAAAATTATAAATTCAGAAAAGCATATAAAGATTTTAATGAACAGCTGCACAGTAAAGCAGAAAATCATACACACAATGACTACAATAAGGTAAATGGAAACGCCAAAACCCCAGAGACTGAATGCTGTAAAAGTAGGTTTGGCTACCAAGAAGAGATATGACAGTGTACCAGGACAGAGGAGGATAGCTATGCAATGCTGCATATGATGTCACACTGTTCCAATATGTTGTTTAGTTTTACCATACTATTTTTCCATTCTCTTTGTTTTCTTGGATTTCTGGGAGGTGGCTGAAGGAAGAATATGGTAGGAAATAAATGCAGGTGATTTATATAAAAGATATCAATAAAAGTTTTGCTTTTTAAAAGAAAGGCGTGCTGGACTTGGAGTCAGGAGAGACCTGAGTTTTAATTCCCCTTCTGACATTTACTATTTGTGACCATGGACAAATCATTTAACTTCTTAAAGTTTTCATTTCCTCATCAATAAAGTGGGGAAAGAAATATCTTTGGTACCCACTTCCCAGAGTTATTGGAAGATGAAACATGTACAGTATTTTGTAAACCTTCAGTGCCTGTCAACCTGTCAGCCATTAAGTAGAACAAGGACGGTTATCCCTATTTTGGGTATGGAAGCTTAAAAAAGTGGTATGACGAGCCCAAGATCAGAGGGAAAGAATGTGGCACAGCCAGGAATGAACCCAGTCTTTCTAACTCTAAATTCAGACCTCTTCCCATGGTGCTATGTTGACTCTTCCCACAGCTCTCTTCGGTTAATCACACTTTCAGGCATAGGAAGGCACTGTCCGATGGAGAAATCAAAGCTTAAAACCAGCAAAGTGATTTGTCTAAGAACACCTCACGGATGATAGGACCAGGACTAAAACACAGCTCTGCCTTCTAGGTAAAGGGCTTTCCACTAAATTCTACTCTAGAATGCTCTTCATTCATTCAGCACTGAGAGCTGAGGCTTGCTGGGTCATCTAAGACTTGACTGCTCATTCTGGGTCTTTCTATGCTATCCTGGCTTTAACGTTCCTGCTTCGATGATGCCATTTCTGTCTGCTTCAAAGGTTCCTCTTCTTCGCTGAGGTCCCTAAATGCAGGTGCTTCCCCAAGGCTCAATTCTTGGCATTTACTTCTTTGGGATATTCTTGCAACTCTAGGCACAACTCAAACCATCACTTCTATTAAGATGGATGTCTTCCTCCCACATTCTAGCTCTCCATCTCCAAATGAATGCTATCAACTTTCTAGCTTGATGTGCCAGTATCACACCATATTCCACATTTCAGTATCTGGAGGCAGCTGGCAGTGCAGCGGCTAGAATGCTGGGACGCATGAAGGCCTGAGTTCAAATACAGCCTCAGGCATTTACTATCTATGTGACTCGGGGTGAGTCAGTTTCCTTACTTGTAAAATGGAACCAATAATAACATTTATCTCCTGGAGTCATCATGAGGAGAAAATCAGAAATTGTGAAGCATTTTGCAAACCTTAAAGTGTTATATAAATTATTATTATAATATCCTATTATTATAATATTCTCTTAAATTCAATTTTCCTCCTAACTTGTCAGTTTGTATTAATAGCATTTTTATTAGTTTAGATACAAAGAAGCCAAACTTCAAAGTCATCTTTGCCCATTACGTTTCCTTCCCGTACTGAGCCCAATCATTCTCTTCTTTCCTTTACCACTGCTCTTCTTCTAGTTCGAATCCTTATCACCTCAAGTACTGCGTATCTAATCTATTTCTTTTGCCTTCAGTCTCCACTGGGCCCCTGGTGCAGTACTCTATAGCCAAGACAGAATTTTATAAGGTAACATCTATCTTGAATACCTTCAACAACTCCCTGCTGCCTAAAAGGTAAAAAGGCCAGACTCCTGGCACTGAAGGTTCTCCACAATCTGTCCCCAAATGCAGCTCTTACTTCTGCATAGCCTCCTACCATTATTTTAAAGTTCTAGTGACAGAACAGTGGAAATGGTGGGCAGAGAGTGGGAGGAAGATAGTGGTAAGAGTCATTTAGTTCTTAGTCCATAAAAATAAATTTAACTCATAATTGAACCTACCACCCTGGCCCAATTAGTTTATCTGCCCCATTAATCCTTGTAAACATTGGTATTTGATCATACTACACACCCCTAGCTTCCCCCATTCATCCCACTCACTTGAACTCTATTCAACAAAAACCCCAGCTCATCCCTGATAAGCACAGCATGCACGATCTTTCCTTTCCTTGGTGGTTCTACAGTGGTCCTACACTACTATTTGGGCACTTGCTATTTATTTCCTTGGGTTATTAGTTACTATTTTGTATTTTTATATCTTATATGACTAAACCAAATTATTAGTTTCATCAGAGCAAAAAGAAATTCGCTTCTTGGTCTCTTTAATAGAACACCATGTACACAGCAGGTGTTGAGTATTTATTGATTGTATTCACCCATCCATAAATCTGTTCTATGGATTTAAGTGGAACTGAGACTCATTTTCATCAGGATATATGCACCTGGCAGATGCATAACATCTATTTCTCAGTAGTAAACGTAACAGCATTGGTATATAATTTGGTTGTAAAGTTAGAAAAGTACTTTGAAATTCTTCCAGATGAATGGCAATATTACGTATGAAAATAAAGCCTAGAATACTTCCTCTTTCTCTTTTAGTTTCTTGACTCCCAAATGAACGATTCTTGACTTTTTACTTCCCTTAGAGAGGTAGGCAAGAAACCTAACATGCAACAACCAAAAATAAAGCAGATCTTCATAAATGAAGGTACTGGATGAACAGGAGTCTCAGGAGCAGAATGACAAACGATGACGGCCTATGCAAGCAATTCATGAATGAAGCCATAAGCCAGGGGCCAGACTGTGTTGGACTAATAAGAACAAGCCTGTTCATTAGGATATGACTTTTTAAAAACTTATGTGTGGCTAATTTTCAACTGTGACTACAAAAAACAATAGCATAAGTCAGCTTCAACACCACACGCAGACTCCAGGGTTTAGACTTGTATAGTAGCTTTATAAGGGATAGTACTTTCCCAATCTTTCTTTAGGAAATCCAGTCACCTTAGGCCCCTAAAGCTCCATTCACAAACATGAGATGCTGCGATGGTGACACAGGGCTTCTGCCAGGAGGGAAAAAAGCAATGACACAAGATAGGTGGCAACAATGGCCCACCCACTAATTGGCACATTTAAATCAAAGTCTATTCTTTCCACACCATTCTATAAAGGGCCCTTTCTGTTCCAATACAAATATGGCTTAATTTTATTTCCTACTCAGCTTTGTGTAATTTTGACATGTCCTCAGTCAAAGTCGATCTACTTCTTCAATCAGGCCCCATTTTTCTGGAGATGGGAAAACAAGAGGAAGCTAAAGTAATTATTGAAAACTCATAAGCAGCAGCTTTAGCCTAATTACCTTGACTTTCCTTTTTAATTTTTCTATCGATTGCCTCTTGTTAATATACAAGTATTGACTGAGCTAGTAGGGTCTGGTGCAGCTATGATAAGAACAGATGCCGTTGGGAAGCAAAATGCAATTAGGGAACCCAATATCCCGCTCTTCCTTTTCAGGGGCACTTGGGGTTATGCTGCACCAAACGAAATGCAGAAGAAGGCTAGAGTTCCTGCTAAGAATCACTAGCTGAGTACCTGCCCTACAAGCAACTTTGTGGAGTGAGATAATAACAGTAAAGTTCTTAGCACAGTGCCTGGCACATAGTAAGTACTATGTAAATGCTAGTTGTTATTGGTACTGTTGTCATTAAATACACCTCCAGTCTCCCATCTTATAACGACCCCTTTTGCTTTGTTCTACCTTGGAAGTGAGGATGAAATTCTGCTCTGTTTTCAGCATACAGAACTCTCTCAGGTCAACAACTCCAGGGAGAAGAAGAGCCAAAGGCTGAAGGTGACATCTTTCAGAGGCGCATGCGCTCCTTTTTAAAATATTGTGCTGATGTATTTAAAGCTTCAACTTTTAAAGAAAGCTCTATTGTGTATTTGCACGGAATATTAGAACATCCTCAGAACCTGCTTTTAACAGTCATCATGTCATCTTTGTCGGGGAGAAATTCAAAGTCACTGAGCTCCACGAAATAAAGCACACTGGAAAAGAACTGTTTCTAGGAACACAGGATCATGGTTGCAATAAGGAAATCTCACCTTTTTTTGGGGGGGGTGCTATAGAGTTATGTCTTGTTTAAGCACACCCCCAAGAAGTCAAACATTTGCTGACCATTTGCTATACTCCAAGAGATACAAATTAAATAGAAATCAAACAGCCAACAAATGCTGAGAACAAGACACTGTACAGTGGAGTGGACAGAGAGCTGGCCTTGGAGTCAAGAGGCTCAGGGTTCAAATCCTCCCTCTGATATATCCTGACTGTGTGACCACAGGCATATCCTTTAACTCATCTATTGATCCCACCGGTAGGCCTATTCCCAAATGAAATTAAAAAAGAAACGATTCTTATATAAAAAAATATTTGTAGCAGCTGTTTTTTTTAAGTGACAAAGAACTGGAAACTAAGGAGGTGCCCATGAGTTGGGGAATGGTTGAATAATTACGGCATATAAATGTACTGGAATGTCACTATGCCATAGGAATGAAAAAAGACAGTTTCAGATAGAGGACTGGTATGAGCTGATTCAGATTTAAGTAAACAGAGCTAGGAATACAATTTACACTAAAATATCAACATTGTAAAAAAACAATTTTTTAAAACTTCAGAACTTTGATCAATATGATGATCAGTCATGATTCCAGAAGACAAATGATAAAGGATGCTAAGTACCACCTGATAAAGGGATGCTAGAACAATATGCAGAATGAGATGTATCTCTGGGGACACAGCCAGTGTGTGATTTTGTTTGGCTTGACAATGCCTATTTTTTACAAGGCTTTTTTTTTCTTTTTTCTTTTTCCAATAGAGGGCTGGTCAGGAGACTTTCTCTAACTTCTGGTAGGAATGATCTACATTTCCATTAAATAAATCTATTATGACTAAACCATTTGTTTAATACTAATAATAATAACAATGCTTTCTTATTAGATTTTGTGCTTGTGGTTAAAGGAGGCAGCAACTCAGCACAGAGGAATAAGCAAAAAATTAATCATGACTGCTGGAAACAAAGTGATGGAAATATTAAAAGATTATGAGGAGAGAGAGTCACAGAATTTTAGAACTTAAATTTGGAAGACTCCACAGAGGTCATGAATTCAATCTCCTACAGTGTTGGAAGTCCCTTCCACAGTATCCCTGTCAGTAGCATTACCTTCAAATTTGAAAGGATGAATATACTTCAGAATAGCTCTAACACAGAATTCTCTTACATTATTTAAACAGATACTTTGTGAAATGTCCTCAAACTTCCAAATATGCATGTCAAGAAACTATATGCAAAATAGGCTATAATGATACGAAAACCCTTGCACAATATAAACAGCTAATCACTGAGAGAGCTCTATGCCAGTCAGTCCAAAGAGTAAAAAGTTATCAGTTTCTCAGTCATTATCCAAACCCTCAAGTAGAAAGCTTATTTGGGTAAGAAAATTCTTCCAAGCTTATGAAATGTTACATTAAAAGAGTATGCAATTTCCCAGCAATGCTAAGAAAGGTAATGATGCCACACATTTAATTTTTCCTGCATTCATGTGTCTGCCAGCATTATAAATGAATCATTAACACTCTCAAATAGATTGACACTGTTGTTTGCTAGTGCTGAGAAATCTCATTTCCTTCAAGAGAGCATAAAGACATTTTGGATCCAGTAATTGGAAGGCATGGAAAGACAGGAGAAATCTAAAGACCTTAAAATTTTGTGTTCAGCTTTCTATGATATTTATTTTGCTACCAAACCTCAAGTCTGAATGTTATATTTCAAATACAGATACTGTTTGGGCAGGAATATTGGCTTTTAATTCAAGCTTAGAAAAAGAGGTATAGGCCAGATGTCACTTAGGCTGGTATGTTGGTTCAGGTTCTAGACTGAACAAAAAGAGACACTCTAGACCAAAGCACAGTTAACAAGAAGGGATGTACTTAATCTTAGCATGGAAACAATATTTAGTAAGAATATAGTATTCAGTTAAGCATAGTCTCTTATACCTATATTAGTCATATTGGTGCATAGGTCAAAAGCCGAAGGGATGAGCCCCTAAGAATCTTTGTCCCCAGGGCTAATTTAGACTCAGTGGATGGTTTTAATACCTTTTAAGAAAAAATCAGCTCTGCTGGATTGGAGAAGGGTCTTACGATACTCTTCCCTGGACATCAGTGGGCTAAAGGGAAAAAAAAAAGCACCTCTGTCTAGAAAAGTCTCTTTAAACCACATGTTACAGAGTGCCAGAATGCTTTGTGCTACAAATGGCCTGCAACAAACCACTTTTTAAAGATTAATTAACTAATATTGAAGTACCTATCACTTTAGTTAAGGAACAAGGAAAGATTACATTGCCCAGAATGCATGAACGTCCAAGATACCCAGCTTCAGTCTTCAAACATAGCAAAAAGATTTCAAAAAGTACTCTACATAGCTTTTAGATGTCTTAATTATTATTACTAATGATCATAAAATGACTCTGTGAAACCTGTATAGTGTATTCCACTTTCCACTCACAGTGGCTCAGAAAGTTGATTTTTAGCTTAAGCATAAAAATTTATATTTATTCCTATTAAACATCTTCTGATTCAACCCAACAACATTGAGGGTGTTTGCTACTGGATACCAACTTTGTCAACTCAACTAATGCGAAAGTTTTGTGTTACAGTAAAGTTGATAAACACATGGAAGAAAACACTATACTCAGTTTTGGGCACAAGTCTTCTAGAAATTAATTTTTATTATTTTAATCCAAGCATTTCTGCTTGGAAAGGGAGAAGTCCATAACCTGATAGAAGCCCTTCTGATGCTGCTACTGCCTTGGCCTTCATTACCTCATGCCTTAATTTTTAGGAACTTCCACTTTGCCTCCCTACCTCAAATCTCTTTCTATTCCAGTTGATCCACCACTCCCTGCACTCCATGTTCCAGTGACTCTGGCTTCCTTGCTCTTCCTTACACAAGCCACTCCATCTCCCAACTCATAGTAATTTTCCTGGTTGTCCTGCATGCTGAGAATCCTCTCCTTCCTCACCTCGACCTTGGATTCCCTTGTTTCCTCTGAGTCTCTGCTAAAATCCTACCTTCTACCAGAAGCTTTTCCAAGTTCTTTTTAAACATAGTGGTACCTTCCCTCTGATCTCCAAATGATCCTAAATATATCTTGTTCATAAATATCGTTTCCATGTTGTCTCCCCCATTAGTGGCAGTTAGATGGGCCAGTAGATAGAGCAAAGGATCTGAAGTCAGGAAGACTTAAGTTCAAATCCAGTCTCAGACACTTACTACCTATGTGACTCCAGGGAAGCCACTAAACCTCTGTTGGTCTCAGGTTCCTCATTTGTAAATATTCCTCCCAGGATTATTGTGAGGATAAAACAATATATTTATAAAGCACTTTGCAAACCTTAAAGCACTATACAAATGCCAGCTATCATCATCTTCATCATCATTATTACTACTACTCACTTCTACAGTGAGGTCCTGGAGGGCAGAGGCTGTTTTTGCCTTTCTTCGTATGCCCTGCACTAAGCACAGGGCAGCATAAAGCAGGTGTTTGCTTCCGGTTCTGACTTTAGCTGCCCCATGACTCTGAAGATGTCTCTTTCAGAGGTTTTTTTTTTAAGGTTATTATTATAGTATTCCTGAACGAGGAAAATTTCATAAAATGATGGAACAGTTACAGAACTCAGGGTCAGGTAAAGAAAGGTTCAGTTAAGAGTTTTTTTTCGTCGAACAAACCAAGTCAATTTAACTTTCAATCTGCCCTTGGAGAATCTATTTCCTCTGACCACTCCCTTTAAGGCTTCTCCTTTGGAGCCAGTAAAAAACGGGCAAGAGTCATTTTCACTACTTGAAGTAATCAAAGAGACTTCTTTCTTTTCCTTTTTCCTCTACCCGAGTAAGGTCATGGCAGATCAAGTAAGGGTCCCTTGCCCTTGTCTAGTCATACTCTAATTACTACATGCAGAAATCTTTCCTGGGTTGAAAGAAGAGCAGGACATTAGTTTCCCTTTCAGATCAGACCAAAGGCTTCAAATGAGGATGATTTAAAAACACTTTCTTAATATTTCTAAAAATTAAAAAAAGGAGCGGTTTGGAAGGGGAAATGTTAGTCTGCTTTCACATCCTCTGTTCAATACTATATTCAAGATAGTGGCTCAATAATCAAATTTGTTAATCCTTTCACTATCCTAGGCAGAATTTCCTGGTGATTAACTTCTCCTCTTCCTCCTCAAGGAGAGCTAGGAACTATGCTATTATTTCTCTACAGGACAGGTAACACAAAACCACAGGTCTGTAAGCCTGATCTGACAATAGGACTTACCTCTCCTGTCTTTTCCAACCAGCCATCTCTTCTCTCATTTTTTCAGTAGTTTCTGTTGCTGTTATTTCTTGCCTGGATCATCATAACACGGTGACCCCGGGCAAGTCATTTAACCACCATCTACCTCAGTTTTCTCAACATTAAAATGGGAATAATGCCAGTTACCTCCCCGGGTTGTAGTGAGGATCAAATAAGGTAATATTTGTAAAGTGCTTAACACAGTGCCAGAACATAGTAAACACTATGTAAATGTTTATTCCTTTCCTTTTCCCCTTCCTTTCAATATGGAGATAATTGTTTTGATCATAAAGATAATTAATTTAATTCTTCATCTTTTATCTATGAAAGCTAATCAACTTGACATTTACATGTTTGTTAAGGATTCTTTAAAGATTACTTTATTAAATATTTCCCAATTATCCTAGTTTTTTTTTCAGAATCATGTCTAGTTTCTTACATGTTAAATAAAGCTTTTTTAAAAAAAAATAAAAATGGTGGGGCAGCTAGGTGGGACAGTGAGCAGAGCACCGGCCCTGGAGTCCTGAGTTCAAATCTGGCCTCAGACACTTGACACACTTACTAGCTGTGAGACCTTGGGCAAGTCACTTAACCCCAATTGCCCCACCTTCCCCCCTCCAAAAAAAAACAAAAATAAAAATGCTTTCCCTCTATGTGAAATGATTGGGGAGGGGGGTTTGAAGGAAGAGGTTTTTTTTATCTCTAGATATGCTCTGTATATGATTGCTTAAATGCATTATGAGGTTAACAAAAATGTTTTTATAAAATCACTTTTAAATTGTGTTGACATTATTTGTTGGAAATTTGTGGCTATGTGCTCTATTTCTATGAATATATAATTGAGAGATCAACAAATACAACTATACACAATGTGCCAATGGATGGAGGTCGACAGCCACAAAGGATATCATTGCCCCAACTGTTATGCTACATAAAAAGATTAACCCATAATTAATAGAAAATTTCAGTTAACAAAAAGATCCCATTCTACAACTGTGACAATGAGATGAGGTGCAACTGTACATGAAAAAAATAGGACTAATTTCCAGCTGTGAACAGAGAAAAGGTATAGGCAGAAACACTGTTAAGACCTCACAAGACTGGAATAGATAAAAGTTTAGTTTTCTTTTTCTGAAACAGATTTCAGCTCATTCTACTTTTCCTACTATACCCCTCTCCTTAATCCCTCCCAGAATGTCATCCATTGTAAAAATAAAAAACAAAAAAAACCATTACATGTGTGTACATATATACATATATATAGATATAGATATATATAGATATAGATATAAAACAACGAAAAAGATTTTTTTTTGAGCTTGAGTAAAAACCAGTCAGCACACTGACAAAGATGAACCTTAAATGCAATGTTCCACATTCCTTCTAAAGACAGGGGTAGGAAGAGGCTTCTTCTATCTCTTCTTTGGGGTCAACTCGTAATTATAATTTTGCAATGTTCAATTTTATTTTGTGGCTGTTGTTCTTTCCACTTACATTATAGCAGCCACTGTACATACTGTTTTCCTGACTCTGCTCACTTTACTTTGCATGTATGTCTTTCCGTGCTTTATCATGTTCATCATTTTTTACACCACAGTAATAATCCATTACATTCACGTACCGTTATTTGTTGGGCCATTTCCCAACATTCTCCAATATCCCCAGCCATTCCCCAAATGAGCATCTACTTTGTTTTTAGTTCTACTCTAAACAGCTCGGGTGCATACGGAACCTGTCTTTTTGTCCTCCTGGGCATATATGCTTAGTCTCTGGACTCGAGATCTCTGGGTCAAAGGTATGAATCTTTTAGTCACCTTATTTGCATAATTCCAAATTGCATTCCATCACAGTTGGACTAATTCACAGGTCAATACAAACAATGCAGCTGTGCCCATCTTTCTACAACCTCTCCAGCACTGACTATTCCTATAATCTATCACCTTTACCGATTTGCTTACTGGGAGATGAAACCTCTGGGCTGTTTTGATTGGTATAATATTGGTGATTTGGAACATTTTGTCATATGAATAGATTGCAATTCTTTTGAGAACCGTTTCTTCATATCCTTTGTCCACATATATTAGGCAATGGCTTTTGGTCTTATATTTCTGTCAGCTATTTATATATCTTAGTTATCAGAACCTTATCAAAAATACTTGATTCAAAGGTATTTTTTCCCCCATCCAATTACTTAAAACTGAGTTTTCATAGTAGGGAGAGTAGGTAGGTAAGTGATTTCACTCATCATAACAGTAACTGAACTATTATTTTCTTCTGTAATGGATCCCAGAAAAATGCCAACGGCAAAGGCCAGTACATGCAGATATGACTATGCTGGGGATTCTTTGCTAAAGTAAACCTGCCCACTGTCAAGAAAATGATCTTCCATGGTTTTGCTCTTTTAAACTGAATCCATCACTTTCTGATTTTGCTTCTGTATACAAAATCCAATGGTACTTAATCTAACCTTAAAGTTCACCTCTCACACTTGCTAGCTCTACTTTGATGCTGAGATCACCTTTTTTCTGATTCTCCAACTGTCAGTCAAGAAGCCTTTAATATGCACTTACTATATGCCAGGCATTGTTAGAGTCTCAGCTTCCTATGCTGTCTATGGTAATTCCTTTCTGCTTCTGACACAATTTCTCAGTGAATATCCTCATTCTCCTGTGCGACACACAAATATCTCCTCTCATCCTTCCAGTTGTGGCTGTGATCATTGCCTAGTCAATGCTACATGACTGGATGCGACATCTGTACCTATCCAGAAACAGATGTAAGGAATCAATGATTCTAAGACACCTTATAACCAAGGTGACTGAATAACCATGAAATAAAGCTGATTACTCCTGTGGGTAAAAGGGAGTCCCAACGATGGTTAGAGTAAACTCTCAAGATAATCTGTGGCTCACCTGGATCAGGTTTTCAGGGAACTCAGGAGTTCCAGGGGCATCGTTAAGAAAAAGGATGCATTTGGTTCAGTTATGTTTTCTACATCTCTCCTCTATCCATAGTCTTGGGAAAATGAAAGCTCTGTTATATGCATTTGGGTGGAAATGCCACAAAAAGGTCTATCAGTCCAATAAACTCAACCATTATGAAAACATTGCTGATGATCCAAAAGAAATGCATAATGATTACAATGCTGTAAACGACAACGGCATTAAAAACACTCATATTTTGATGACAATTTCAGGCCTGGAAAATGGATAATGTAAGATACATTCTGCTCTTCTTGGCAAAAGGGGGGAAGTCAGGGGCACAGAATCTGATAGACTGTATTTTGGGGCACAGAATTTGATATACTGCCCTCTGGTAAACAACCAGTCCCATGCAGCAGACAGGCTAGTTGGCTTTTCCTTTGGCAACACATACCTCAGGGTTTACCGTTAGGATCAAGTGAAATAACATATGTAAATTACAAACATTAAAGTGTTATATGTAATCTATTATTTTTATTATTAAATCTTTTTCTATGTAATATGGATGGGTTCAATGGGAATTAGGTTCTAAGGTGAAAGGACTATGATATTAGAAAGAAAAGACAGCAATAATTTTTTTTAAGTTGGTGATGACAATGAAGTTTACATTCTACTAAGTTCCTCAAATCTTTAGAAAGTAAGATGAAATCATAAAACCACTAGGGAAAGAAAGGGCTATAAAGCAATCCTTGGGCCTTTGGAAGGCACAGAGAAACTCTACTAGAGAAACAGAAAGTCTAATTTTCTCACCAAATAGCATCTGAGCCACAGAAAGCATATAAAGATCATCTCAGCTTTAGCCTCTTCTAGATATTTTTTTTTAAGTAAAGAATTATAATCAGATAAATAAATTTCAAAGATTCCATTTAAATTTGCCCAGGTCTTATTTAAATAAAATGGAATACCAATTTAAAAGTCATCACCTTCTCCCTTCTAAATGCGATAATGACCACACAAACACAAATGATTTAATTTCAAAGCTTTTCTATTATTTGAGATGTTCCTGTCAAGAGGTGAGTCCTTAACTGTAACCAACTGTCACTCTGAGCAGCTGGCTGAAACTAAGTGACAAAAGGAAGCTCTCCTGTGGCTAACAAACAACTTACCTGTTCAGATGTGATCTGCCAAAGGCGCTATTGTCTAGTGCTTGGTAAATGGTTTGGATAAAAATCCATATATTGAGTTGAGCAGAAATGAAATAAAGTCTAAGCAGTGACAGAATGTCAATTATGGACTTGGTAAAATAGCCCTTTCATTTCTTTTTAAGCTGTTAACTTTGGCACTTTCTAGATTATAAGAATTTGATTTAAATTTCATATTCCTAGTCATAAGGCCATACTTAAGTGAAAAAGCAAAGGAACAGTTTGTCAGAAAAGAAGAATGATCATTTTATGTTGAATTGTTTGTACTGGGGGAGACTTCTTAATAAAACATTTTTTTTAAGGTACACAGGCAGGAAAACCACTTTCTTGAAAAATGTCACACCATGTTTCTGTCATTTGCACAGTATTAAAATTTTGCATATTGGTAAGCAAGTGGTAAAAAACAATTTTTTTTACGATTTTGTGCAGATGCCCAAGACATGGAAGCATTGGTCACTCCTGTCATAGCTATCTACAATTTGCAGCTGTATTTCATCAAACAACGAAGGCAAGGTAGAGGCCTGGTCAATGGGCCTCTCTGACTCTCTCAGTCACCGCTATAGGGGAAGAACTAAGTTAGCCAGTATCAGATTGACAATCATGCCTCCTTCGAATCCTGTTCCCACTCCTTATTAGTCACAGAACTGGGGGCTGGAAGGAACCACAGAGATTAACTAATTCAACCCCCTCATTTTGACAAATGAACAGGGAACACAAGTGGTAAAGTGACTTAAGAAATGTCATAAAGCTATTATCAGAGCAGAAAGCTGAGCCTATGATTGTTTTTTGGTTTTGTTTTGTTTTTTTACTCCAAATTCACTTGTGTTCTTTGCATTCTATTATGCTGTCTTATTCCCATTTGAGTCTGACTCCCCCTAGATCAAGGCATCTTAAACCCATTTTGTTTCATGAATAACTACGGAAGTCTGCTGTAGCCTACAGATCACTTCTCAGAATCATATTTTTAAATGTGTCAGATAAAATTAATAGAAACAAATTATACTGAAACAGAGATATCAGACTAAAAATAAAAAGTTCTCAGACCCCAGGTTAAAAATCATTGCCCTACCAGGAGTGAAGAACCTGCAGCCTATGAGGTTTGGATTCTGCCAAAGGGCCACACTTGAGGACCTAGTGGGCCATATGTGGCCTCAAGGCTGCAGGTTCCCCACCCCTGCGCCTCCACGGAGTCTCTGCGTGAACTTCAGTGGATGCTTTGAGACTGCCTTACAGTGAGCTATACTGACCTTTCCCTAGAAAAGAACCTCACCTGCTTTCCCTCTTTGCCTTTGGTTGCTCCTCTCTGCCTCTCAATTCCATTGGTGTCCCTTTCATCCCAACAAGGCATTGCCTCGATCCCAGCTGCAAATCTTCTAATTAACCCTTTCCAATCACCAGCGAATTCACAGCCTCACAGCTGAATTATTATTTGGCAGCTGGAGGCCATTACCTCACTGCTCATTGCCTTGGGTGGGCCTACTGTAGTCTGTTCCTGCCGTTTAGGCACAAGCAAGGCAGATCCACAGTTAAGAAGGTGAGATTAGAGGGATAATAAGTGTTTATACATTTTACATATTTATTTACTCTACCTTGTGAGTGCCTGATCTTTCTAGTGGTTAGTATCATCTTCCTACTCAGGTTATTTTGTGTTTTCTGTGTAAATCCTACAAAGCCCTGGTAGAATATAAACTCTTTGAGGGTAGGGACTATCCTTCCTTCAGGGCATAACAGGAGGCTTTGCATATAAAATGTACTTAATAAATGCTGGCTAAATTGAAGATTAGAATAATTCCAATTTACATAGTTTTGCCACCTACTCTAGAAAGGGACAAGAAATAAAGGTCATTTGGCTAGGTGAAATGACAGAAGAGAATAGGGTGTGCCCAAAATCCAAGCTATTTATTTGTATTATTTCTTTAAATTGGATGAAAGTGTTTAAAGATACTAGCAACAAGGTGTGAGTCCTTGTTCCTGGAATTTGGGGATTACATCATTCAACACCAAGGTTTAGCTTTAGAATAAAACAAAAGAACACCGAAAATGACGTTATATAAAGAGAAATACTTTTCCCTGCATATTTCACATAAAGCAAAACAAAGGGGAGGTGGGGTGAGGGAGGGGGAATTTGAGATGAGCAAAATGGAAGAGGACAAATTAAACCTGGAATTACATGGAAAAAAGAATTGGTCATTCCAGGTCCAGGAAATTTCTCTTACTATGAGCAATCTTTACTACTCTACATCTAAAAGAAAATGATGTCAGGGTTAGGTGACTAGAGACATATTTTTAAAAAGTGGGCTCTTACAAGTTGTGATAAAGTAGCATTATAGTCATTTTAAGTTTGTCAACATTTCCAGCTGGTTCATTCAACAAGGCAGAGTAATTTTTGGTAGGAGGAAAACTAACATCACTTAAGGGACCAGTGAAAGAGAGTATGAGCAAGCATGTTTACACATACGTGTCTTTGCATTTTCACAAATGTTGATTTGTTTTTTGAAAATTGGCAAAAGAATGTGAAGAGGGATTTTATTTAGTTGGATTAATTAGCAGGTGCAGTAAGCTATTTCAATTGCCAAGGGGCAGTTAATAGATGCAATTGTCTGTGTGATAGCATTCATAAGTATAGTTAAAGGGATATGTAAGAATGCTTTTCTATAACCTTTACTAATAAAAAATATCATTAATTTAATTTTAGGAAATCCTCACTAATTCTCTCTCTCCCAACCCTCTTCCCAGGCCCTTCTTGATTTGAATGGATATGGCCATCAAGAAGACATTTTTCACTGTGCACTAGTCTCATTAGTACAAAAGAAAAAAAAAGGTTTGAGTTAGGCCCTAAAAGAGACCAAAAGCACAAGGCTCTTTCCTTTCTGTTTCCAGTAAAACAAAAGAAACTCAACGAAGACAATAAACACTGCAAATGTTCTGTTGAAAAGGTTTCTCACAGAAGAAAAATTACCACAGGGTAAGATCTGATTATCTCTTTGAATAACTGCATTATCGGTACAGGCCAATCCATCTAAGTACTATGCAGGTTACTAGTAAAGTCTGAAGAAATACAAACAACATCCTGCTGCTCCCCAGGCTCCCCCCACCAACACACACACACACACACACACACACACACACACACACACACTCTCTCTCTCTTTCTCTCTCTCTCTCTCTCTCTCTCTCTCTCTCTCTCTCTCTCTCACTCACTCCCTACCTCAATCTTCTTTGGCTGTTCAGTTTAGTGAAATCAAATGAAGTTCAAAAGAGGAATTTTGTGAATCTCTTTTCTCTAAAATGTTTCTCCTATGGAAAAATGTCAATCCCTTTATTTCTATAAATTAAAGGTAAATTTCTTATCACTCTGCAATTGAAAAAGCAAGCAGACAAAAACAATTTTAAAAGGTTTGACTTTGAATGTTGGTGCCATCTGGCATTATTTTTTTTTTTACATATGTATAATACTAAGGTATCTGCTACCAAGAGTTAAGATTAAGGCTAACCACTGGGTGTTCCCTGGGTTCCAACCAATAGTTTCTCTAGAGGAAAGGGACCCAGGTTTCCAACTTCCCTCTAAATGGAAATAAACAGCACACAGGGCCAATCAGGAGAATTTAAGCCTCAAATTTAAAAGGGACTTCTCATTTAGCAGAAAAAGAACTACGACTATTCAAGATGAGATGGGGACATTTTAATTGTCTTTGTAGGGTACTGTATGACCTGGCATGAAAGCTAGAACTGTACTCAATAATTAGTGCATTGGTACTGTGAAAAGATTAGGAAAACAATTGTTAAAAATACATGTATGGATATTTCAGCAGGTTCTGCAAGCTGGAAAGATGTGGCAACATCCTGTGTCTATCTATTATTTGGACACCAGCCTAGCCAAGTTCAGAGAGGCTCATCCCCAGAAGGTTGGCTACTAGTTGAAAAATGTTTTTTTGTTTTTTGCCACAGCAACTCATCAGGACTGTCCTTTTTAGGTGTGGAGGGGGTTGTAACCTGTATCAGTGGAAGAAGTGCCCATATCCACTTTTGTCATTGCAATGACCAACCACGATATTCCAGGGGAATGATGATTCATGCTACCTACCTTCTGCCAGAGAAGTGATGGACTAAAGAAATATGCATTGGGCTGGGGGGGGGGATATCTCTGCTTGACAATCTATGTTAATTACAAAGACTTTGCTCACCCCCATACCCCAACTGGGGAGTAGTGAATTGGTGAAATGAAAAGGGGGAGTATATTAAAAGAGAAAAGAGGGTCACTGAAGGATCTTTCTTGAAAATGGAGAGAATGGAACAAAAGGAAGTCCAGAAAGAAGACTGGATAAGCAGACCAGCTTTGAAAGCTACAAGTTGATTTTATTATATCCTTACAAAGAAAAGCAAAGTTTTTCTAGTAGAGAAATGCAGTTTCACATGCAATCTTCTTTTTCTGTTCTGCTATTTACATATATACATAATACCTACTCCATTTGGTGTTAACATTTAGAATAAAAATAAAAATTAATTTTACAAAAATATCAGCTCTGTTACTTTTACTGCCTGGGTGACTTTGGGCCCATCACTTCATATGCCTGGGACTTAGGCTCTTTCTTTTTAAAATGAAAGGGTCAGGCTAAATGATCTCTGAAGTCTCTTTTATCTCTAAAATATACGATCCTATACTTCCTGAACTGCAAAGCTGTGTTACAAGCATATCTGCAAAGGTATGGTTCCTACTAGCAATAGCACTATTTCTTTCTATTGACAGTTTTTCATCAGTCACCAAACTATTCTTAATATTTCCTTTGTAGTACATGTCTTTGTTGGTGACCATTGAGAACCAGCTTTGGGATCCAGAACTTTCTTAGTCTGTGGTAGCTACATGAATGCTGCTCCCAGGAGTAGTGCCAATATGTGATTTTCAGAGACCTGCAAGGATACGGTGAATTGAGGTGATATATTCAGCATCACCTTTACCTACCTACCGGCGCCCTGGCAGGCGACTAAGTTCACAGGACCTGGTAGTTGTTCACACCTATAACCTTCACCTTACAGTTTAGCACTGAAACATATAAGCTAAGCAAATGGAAAAAAGACCTCTTTAGCCCCTGCAGAAACGGAAACATGGACCCTTGTTCCCTGAGTACCTGGGGAGAAGCCTGGCTCTAAAACTACTTAGCATTTGTGACCTAAGTGAGTCAATTAACTTCTCCAGGCTGCCATTTCCTTATTTATAAATTGAGGGGTCAAACAAGCTGATTCCTAATGTTCTAAAATGTTCCCTTAGTATAAATCCTGAGCTTCCAGCTCTGAATGCTATGATTCCGAGATATCACAGAGTCTTAGCTATGAAGGGAGGGCAAATCCATTTAATTCAACCTGTACCTGAACAAGATACCTAAAATATGCCCACCATAGCGAAAGGTTATGAAAAGGAAGAGTTCACTATCTCACAAGGCAGCCCACTGCTAGCTAAAACTTTTTTGCTATTTTAACTTAAAAAAAAAAAACCAACCCCAAATGTTATCTTTTAAGAAATACTAAAACTTAGGGGCAGCATGTCTATTACCATTAAATGATGTATGTTTATTTAAACTGAACACAAATGTACCATGGAGTGAAGAGAAAATGTAGATGAAGTAAGTTTTAGAAAAATTTTCCTTCATATTGCCACAATGAGGCAACTGATAGCTTCGTGCCACCTCCCAGGAATCCCAAAGAATACAATTTCCACAATATGTAAACACATATAAGCCCTTGTATGGCCCCCTGATGTGCAGGGCCCAGGCACAGCTGTCTTTTTCTAGATAAATAAGTATTTATGCGACAGCATCCTTCATCTAAGATACATAATTTCCCCCCTCAAAAGAGAATTTCCAAAGAGATTTGCATAATAGCCCAAAATGAGTCCAAAGGCATGATTAGTGTCAGACTCATAAATAATAATATTTTAACAATTATACACCGTACCAAATGCAATTACTAGCTTTTCATAAACACGAAACTTTAGAAAAATGGCCCAAGTGTTTTTTTTTTTTAATGTGGGGGAGCCGTAGTTGAAGTAGCTGTCAATCATTCCTTTATTTCTCCTTATGTGGGACCACCAGGGTTTTTTAGGTTTGCGTTATTTTGTTGTTGTTGTTGCTGCTGCTGCTGCTGTTCTATTTTGGGTCTTTCTGGAAACTAGATCTGGGAAAGAATTAAAGGGCAGGTAATTGTGAGTAAAAACCATTTATTGAGCCACCCACAGGCTACACAGCAGTTCTGCCTCAGCACTATATGCCAGGTGCAGAGGAAGACAAAACTAGAAGAAACTGAGTTCTAAAATCACAATTCACCTTGGTCTGAATGTGAGCACTACAGTGCAAGGGCAGACATCAATAAATGCCATTGGTTGACTAGAAGTTTATAAAGGGAAGGTAGAGATATGTAATGAAAGGTTTACTGGTCTGAGATCTGACACTGTCCCATCCTAAATTCACTTCGGCACAAGAAGAAGCTGGGGATTCTCTTTGTTGTCTTACTGTACAGCGAGGCGTGTGATTTCATACTGTAGAGAACTCTGGATGTGGAAAATCCCTCTGATACATGAAGCACCTCAACTGTAATTTAAAACCTCAAAAAGTTCCATAGAAACTCTGGGGGGATAAATGACTTGGCATGAGTGAGAGAAAGAAATTGAATGCAGGTCTTTCTATCTGCTACTAAAGAACGCTGCCTCTCAATGTTACTGCATTTCCAATCTCTCGTTTTCTAATCGCTTTGAATTAATTCTGCCTAGTTTTTATATAATCTGAGCTGGACCTCAGTTAAGAACTGAAGGCATAGCATCAGTCTACTCTGGTAGAAAATAAATAGCAAACAAACAAAAAGCACCTTAGAAAAAATAGTATTCATCATCATAAACACTGAGAATCCAACAGAGCATAAAGCATCATATTTGATTATAGACCAGATGAATTCTGCATCATGTTCTAAGAAGCTACTGCACAAGTTATAATAACAAGATAAAAATATGAAGAGAAAGGGAACATCACACACACCTAGACTGACTAGTACTAAATGGAACAAATTCTCAAGCACTGGAAGTCCCACTTAAAGTCTGACAGTTCCCTACTTAATTTTTGGTAGATTCAATGTTGCCTGCCCCCTAACCCACCTCTCCCTCTCCCTCTCCCTCCCTCCCTTCCCCTCTCTCTCCCTCCCTTCCCCTCTCTCTCTCTCTCTCTCTTTCTCTCCCCCTTTCTCTTTCCCTCTGTCTCTCCACCCCCTGTCTGTCTGTGTCTCTCTATTCTATAATCCTGAGATACATAATTATCTTCAATAAATTCCAAGTGAAAATGATAAGTCTTAACAAAAGCTTGACTATTTCATTTCATCTTAGAAACAAACATTTAAAGACAATTTCTCGAAAAAAAGTCACTTGCAGGAAGGAAAAAATATACTTCCTGCAGTAGAAAGCTGAGACTTATGAACCAAAGGTTTAGCTCATCATGAACTTCTTTTCTCACCCATGATAAATTTTTAACATACTGATTTAAGGTCTAATACTAAACTTTTAGGTACTCACTTTAGATGCAGCTCTTTACTATGTGT
The DNA here is from genome assembly GCF_011100635.1 of Trichosurus vulpecula. Taxonomy (NCBI): domain Eukaryota; kingdom Metazoa; phylum Chordata; class Mammalia; order Diprotodontia; family Phalangeridae; genus Trichosurus; species Trichosurus vulpecula. The sequence goes on from NC_050577.1 coordinate 114,134,790, forward strand.
GGTTCTGCTGACTAACCAGAAAAGCAGTGTTGTGGGGCAAAGAAAGACTCTGAGGTTTAGTACTAATTTCCCGTTTGGACGACAAAGAAAGAAAAGAGGAGTTCTGCCACAATTAATTTAAGACTTTGGAGTCTAATAGTTAAAACTAAGCCTTGTTTATATTAAAAGCACTTCTCAAGCACTGACTAGTTAAATTACACAATATCTTGAAATCATATTAATCTAACTTTACCAAAGAAGGTTGTCAAGAAGATCTGAGAAGTCCCTTGACCTGTCACTGAGTGTTAAAAACTACAAGTTGGTATTTAAAAACAATGCTTAAAGATTTCTCAGGAACAAGTATTACAAGTATCCAATATTTTAATGTTCTATGGTGTTAAAAGAACTCAATATACAAGGGAAAATCAATATACAACTCCATAAATTCACAGAAGTTCATTATTACTCTACCATTTTTCCCCACTGCCTTGCCAAAGAGTGTTTAATGATGATGCTGAAACCATTCTAATACACATGGAAGAAGCATAAATATATCCTCTTGTTACTAGTTTGAATGTTTGAGATCTCTGTTCAGATGACTTGTAGAAATAAGCACAAGAAAGATTCTCAGCATATTTCAGAGAATGAACATCATTCCCTGTGGTTATTCGAGATCACAAGCTGTATGGTCATCTGAAATGTCACATTGTGAAAACTGAAGCTGACCTATCAGCCTAAGGCCACAAACTGCATTTCCCTGTTCAATGACAGGGCTTACCACTGGAAAGGCTGAGAGGCTGGGCGTAATCATTAATGCTAATAACGTTAGGCATGGCCTTATGTAATTTTGATTCTTATGATTGGCTTACATAGCTGTTCGATCAGTTTTAACTCAAAATATCTTATAATAAGATAAGAGTCTATATTGGTAGCCCAATCTATTTTTGCTAGAATAAAATTTCTCCAACTCGACCAATCATTAAACCTGAAGTTTAGTCAAGCAGACAGCAGAAGAGGTAGGAGGGTGAGTTCAGCATCTCAGGGTTAGGCAGAAACTGCCCCAAAGCCAATTGCTCTTAGCTATGATACCGATTTCTCTGATTTGGGCCATCTGTCTCTTTCCTCCGCATCTTTGCCCTTCACCCCAATACTTTTTTTTACCAATGACCCTGAGGACTGCCTCATTAATGAGTAGCAGACTGGTAGCAACAAATATATCCATTCATTTGACAGCTTTCATCTAGCAAATTTGTAACATATGAATTCCAAAGTATGTAAATAATTTACCACGATTAATGTAAATGGAGGAGTAACATTTGGCTTATAAATAATCCTCATAAAGAAAGGAATTTTTATTTGCCAAGGGATGAGAATAAAAGCAAATCTGCAAGATGATCAGTGACCTAGGAAAAGGTTAAGAGCAGTTTTAATAATAAATGCTGAAGTCAAATTCAGACTGACAGGAATTCATTTTTCTTGCTATTGCAAACACATGGTGATAATCCAATCTCAAAGCTGAATTTATGTGGTGAGGGCATTAACTCAAAGGCAGCTTGCTTAAAAATGCAACAATTTAGGGCAGTTTTGAGCAGAGATATTACATACCACTTTGCATCTTGAATGGCAGTGAAATTTTACATTGATCTTTACAGAAGACATTTAAAGAACACACTAGTAAAAGAATTAATGGATTATTTTCCCTTTCCCAATGACCTCTAAAACCCCTAAAACTCCAGCTAAATAGTCTAACAGTTATCACCTCTTGCTTATTGCAGCAGTTTTATTATCCCATAGTCCTAACATTTTAATACTGTGCCAGAGATCGGCTGCTGATAAGAACCTGTAATTGCCTAAAGCTAAGTTTAACAATACCTTTTTTCCTACTCTTTTGAAATCTATACATTTTCCCCCAAAATACCTCTATCTGCTGAGTCCTGATTCTAAGGAAAAGAGAAAGGAATTAACATGTCTCTCTCTTTCAGAACTTTGATTTTCCACTGAACCCTGGGTAAAGTCAATGGCGGTAAGAATTTAATGAATCTAGGGCAACTGTCTGAAAATGTGTCGCCAAGGTCACTTGTCTTATTCTAAACTCTTGAATACAAAGTGATTTCTGAATAGGTTTACAAAATGTGATTTTGCTTTGAGAAAAAGAATGGCTTTAAGGCTGCAAAGTTCCCAACGGCACTGTAGTATTACATAAGGGTGAGTTTCTCTCCACTGGAAATGGTAAAATCCTCCTCATCAAGAAAATGTTACATATGGCTGAAGAAAAAAAGTTGTTGGATTGTAGAAGAATGTGGATGGCCAAGGTACCAGAACCCGGGTGGGCTGACATATCCCTCATATCTCTGTAGCAAGACACACATCCTAACAACTGTTTACTCTGGTTCTTGCTTTGAAGGAAAAATGAAACACCCTCACTCCATTCTGGGGCAGCTCGATGGCACAGTGGATAGAATGCCAGGCCTAAAGTCAGGAAGCCTCTTCTTCTTGACTTTAAATCTGACCTCAGACACTATCTGTGTGACCCTGGGCAAGTCACTTAACCCTGTTTGCCTCAGTTTCCTCATCTGTAAAAAATATCTGGAGGAGAAAATGGCAAAACACTCCAGTGTCTTTGCCAAGACAACCCCAAATGGGGTCATGAAGAGTTGGACACAAGTGAACAATAAAACAAAACACCCCCTTTTTCACCGGATCAAAATCAATTATTTTCTCTAATTCACAATTCAATTGTATTTGCTCTGTAGAGTTGCCAACCATCCACAAAACAGTTTAAAATATAGAAAAAAAAGGTTATTAATTGTATTAAGCTGTGTCTATTCGGGTAGCATTATTTCTTCCATCCTAATCAATGAAGTTAGGCAAAGAGACTAAAGATAATGTCCACTTGCTTGCTACCAAAGGGAATAGCAAACTTTTGGAGGAAATCTTCTTCACTATTACTAAAAGGTCATCTGTTAATAAAAATACATAACAAAGATCAGACCCATGTTTTATTTTAGAATCAAATGAATCTTAGGAAACTTAAAATTGACGGGTCTATATGTTGTACCGCAAAAAAAGAAGTAGGTCAGAGATGCCAATTCCCACCTTGGACCAGATGGATGGGCATTTATTAGTGGAAAATGTGAATCCAAATTTAGGAGACAGGATAAATGATAGAGCTATGCCCTAAGCAGAAAGAAGCACATCTTGGGAAGAGTGGCGTGTTTGGTGTCTGAAGACCTGCATTTCAGGGCTGATTCCAACAACAACTCACTCTGGGTTCACGAGCAGGCAACATAATGGACAAAGCACAGAAAGGTCTTTGTTCAAACTCCAGTTCTGCCACCTATTAACACCTACTTATTTGGGGCCTGACTTCCTAGGATCACAAGCTGAGAACTGAAAGAGGCCTCAGAAGTCACTTTGTCCAGCCGCCTCATTTTACAGGTTAAATAACAGGGTCCCACAGGTGGCAGAGCCAAGATTCTAAACTGCTTTTTGACACCAAATCCAGCATTCCTCCCACTGTACCACATGGTCTCCCTGCAGAATGAGATCCTCTAAGGTCTTTTCCAAATTTAAGATTCTGTGATTCTGTGAAGTCACGGCTCCTCTCAGCACCAGTTTCCTCCTCTATAAAGTGGGGACACTAGCTGCTAGCTCCCTTATATAGGTTGTTATAAGAAAAGTGCTTTGTATACCATAGAGCACTATATAAATTAAAGCTATTACTATGCCTTGGATTTTCTGGAATCCTGTAACATTTATCATTCAACAAGTTTGAATTTTTTGAGTCCAAAGGTGGTGAGCTACCAGGAGGCACCACTGCGTGAATGTTGGTGCCACACTGAAATCACAGGATAAATACATAAATCACTAACAATCCTCTAAATGTCAATCTTGCCATACAACGTGATATGACGTAGAACAAGATACAACATAGAACAAGATAAAAATCAGTATCAATAATTTAGCACAAAAGGACCTTCTCAGTTTCAACTTCTATCTCCCTTTGCTTTTGGTTTGTTCTATCTTCATAAATGGATCTCAAATATGCTCCTTCTTCACTCTGACTACAATTCTCCTAGTTTACCTCATCTTTGTAACTGAATACTACAACACCTTCCTAACTGGTTGTCTTGCCTACAGTCTCTCACTCTCCTTTTTTAATCTATATATTCAAGTCCATGTTATTTGGTTAAAAAATGCACAGAACTAGATCACATCACTTCCCTCAACATCCTTCAGTGGCTCCCTTGCCTCCAGGTTAGGACTCAGGTACTTCCACAAAGTAGCTGGAACTGAATCTTACTCTTCTCCACACTCTACATTCCAGCCAAACTGGACTCGCTACCCCCCATTCCCACACTGTTCTGTTCCGTCTCTCTTTTTTTTTTTTGCTCACATCATCCTTTCTGTTTGGTATGTAATTCCTCCCTATCCACCAATCCCACACCTACTGAAATCTCTCCATTCCTTCAAGACTCAATTTTGATACCATCCCTTCCCAGAAACCCTTCCTGGATCTCATGAACTAAAAGTGATCTCTTTATCCTCAAATCGCTCATATATCTCTAATTCCTTCTTTACACTTATAATAGAATATCTATTATTATTTGCACACGTTATTACAATAATATAATAATTATTATATTAGTATATATATTTGTGTATATATATATATATGTATTTATACAGGTCTTATTTCTTCTAAATAGACTGCAACCTGCTTGAGGGAAGAACTATATCTTATTTCAGTTGCAAAGTCTAGAATAACACCTTGCACATGGTAATATTTAATAAATATTTATAGGTTTGAATTGAAGAAAATGGCCATGTCTCCCTCTCTAGAGTCAGAAACCTCTCAGCCTATACTGTTCTGGCAATGTCTGTAACTTTAGAGTGGCACTGTAGTAGCTTTCTGGTTTGGCCTAACCTGAAATCTTCCCTCAGTTCTTCCAAACTTTTAGTTTCTCAGGTTAAATACTCTAGTTACCTGCCACTGCCAGGTATCCAAACCTCCTACACCTTCTTGGCCAAGAAAGTCTATACTCCATGTGGTTTTTCTCCATGTTACCCTTAAATCCCATGTTTCTTGTGGCAAGCAGAAGAGAGCAACACCACCAACAACAACTAAACAAACAAAACCAATAGTTATTCTTTTGTGTTCTCATTCCCGTCATAAAAAGGTACCTCACCTCAACCCTCTCTCCACCCCAAGTTCCCTCCTCCATCACTGTTTAAGCATTCAGGCTTCCCACCTAACCTGTCTGACTTAGCTATTCTGCTAAGATCTCCTTTGAACTATCCTGGCAAGCCTAATCATTAACTACCTGATTCAAGTTTTGGGAAGATCAGCTTTGGGTTTTTTTTTTTTAACAGCTCCCTCCCCCTCATCATTTTAAACCCACTTCAACAAAACAGAACAGTTTTAAAATAAGTTACATAAAGTTTTCTTCCATTTCCTTCCCATTCCCAAGTAGTCATAATGGTATCAAATTATAGATACTCTGAATCACAGAGAAGGCCAAACCCATGGCTTGCTCCCAACAAGAGGCATGATTTGAGGATACCTAGTAGATTCTTGTGCAGAATAATAAAACGGTGAAAAAATAAACCTAGAATCACAAAATCACAGAATTTTAAAAATAGAAAAAAATCAAAGGATGTGGATCCAAAAGGGACCTAAGTAATCATCGCGGTCCACTCCTATTCTTTTTACTGAAGGTTGAAGAACTTGTCCAAGGTCCCAAAGGACTGGTTGCTTTCATGGGGAGGCAGAAGGAACAAAGCTACTTTCAACATAACTCTTTTATGAATTTTGCTGAAATGTTTCGGTCTGTTGTGTTGTCTTACACAATTACTTCTCAACGGTCAAGGATCTTTATCCTTAGAACCTCATTCTAACTGAAACTTACTTTGAAGATCGCATTGTAAGTGCTTCATTTCTCTATATTTTGAAAGCAAAATGGTCTGTGTCAGAACACAGTAGCAAAGTGCAGATTAGATCTGATATCCACTAATGATATCCTTTCCCTTATACAAAGGCTTTACTAATGATTTCCATTATTAAAATTTAAGGGCTTAGGAATTTTGAACAGGTAAACAGAACAAAGAAAAGTGTGCTTTATAATGTTTTCAAGTCACTTTTTAATAAGCCCTTTTGAGCACAAGATAGTTACAAATTGTAAAGAGACCACTGCAGGGAAAATGCACAAAATGAGACTATTGTTGTTTATATTAATGGAAAAAATATAAATAATGCTCCTAGTCTCTCACCTCAAACCAAAGGCTACCCATTAATGGAGCATCAGGGAGAAGGTAGCTTTTGCATTTCTATTTCTCCATTTTCCTCCCTAATTAGAGCCACAGGATAAACATAAGTCAAAAACAGTAAAAAGCAAAAAGAAATGCAGCAAAAACGTATTTCCCAAGTTTCATCTTTATTTTTCTATTTATTTTAAGGAGTTGAAGATTTCTATTTAGTTCTATAAAGTTCTGTTTCAGCCCAAAGATATTTCTTCTCTCAAATATGAATTCAATTTGATCTGAACCACAATTTCTTGCTTTGGTCAAAATTGTTAGACTTTGAGTGCAAAATATTAACATAGTTTGGGTGTATTCCTTCTTGAGATCCTATATATTCAATAGCCAGTAGACTGAGATGATCCAAAAGCAGGGCAAAAATTAGCTTCCTACTGGTCATGTTATAAAAATGAGGGATTTTTGTTTCAGGGTTTTTTTTTTTTTTTGCTTTAAAAATAACACAGCCACAAGCAGATATTAAGGCATATATTAAAATATTCTGACCCTTGTTTTTACATTCACTGTCAATATGTGTGTGTATGGGGGGGGGTGGAGACAGAGATTGAGAGTTATTGAAGCCAAAACATGAAACGTCACAAGACACTTTAAGGAAGCTGATATTTTTACAAAGGGAGAAACCGAGGCAAGAGCCCCACATCTCACCAATGATATAATTCAGATCACTCTAAGTAAATGCCCCGGTCTCTGTCCACCTGTAATTAATGATAAAACACTTCAAAGATAAGTTAGGTATGTAAACGTGTAGTGAGGGAGGGTAGCTAGTCACATCTCTTTGTTGCTGGGTGTGTCTGGAACACTGATAAGGCAGTTGAACCAACACAAAAGCAAAGCTCTCTCTAATACACAAGCAACATCCCCAGTGGGTGCATTTCCTGCAGGATCAAGGGCTCAGATATGACCACATGACTACTGCTGGGCCTAGAACAGGGGCTCCTTTTTGGTATGATGGACCCCTCTGGCAGTGTGGTGAAAGCCTATGGACCCCTTTGCAGAATGTTTTAAAATGAATAAAATAACATAAACAGGATTACAAAGGAAATTCACATGATTACAAACCAATTCTGTTGAATCAGTTTATCAACATCAAGATTATCAAACTTTGATTAAAGTTTACAAAAATTATCAAAATAATTTTTTAAAAACTTATATTCACAGACTTCCAAAAACATTCACAGGTTAAGAATATGCAGTCTAGACTTACACTGGTACCACACTTTCTATCTTCCAGGTAAAATATAAATTCTAGGAGATTCTGGATTATACCCACCTAAATTTATTTAAGATTCTGATAAAAATTGTTTCTCACATTATTATGGAAAATGATGAGATTCTATTAATAAGTCTTAACGAAGCTTCACATGAGTACAATTTAAAGAAATACTTTTTTGAGAATATAATTTTTATATCATCCTACCTAATCTGAATATGACATCTTATTGAAAATGTTTTCCGGGATAGCTAGGTGGCACAGTGAGTAGAGCACCTGCCCTGGAGGACCCGAGTTAAAACCCGGCCTCAGACACCTTGACACGCTAGCTATGTGACCTTGGGAAAGTCACTTAACCCCAATTGCCCTGCCTCCCCCCTCCAAAAACCAAATAAATAAATAAATAAATAATGAAAAACACTATTAAAAAAAAGTTTTCTCTTTCAAACTCCTTCCAGACCTGGGTCCTTTTTATGTCAATGTTAATAATAAAAACTCATATATGAAGCACTTTAGAATGTACAGAGTGGCTTCCTAATATTCCTGGGAAGAAGGTAATAAAAAGGCTATTGTTCATTCACATTTTACGCATAAGGGAACAAGGGCCAAGAGTTCAAGTGACTTGGCCAAGGTAATATAAATAGTAAATATCCAAGCCACAACTGACCTCAAGTCTTCTGACTTCAAATCCAACACACTTTCCAGAAAGACTAAAATTGAACCCTACCTATCCAAGGAGGGTCAACAAAATGACTGTCCTAAAAGGAAAACTTTAATTAGAATTGTAGATAAGGGAGAATAAGAAAGTAGGGGTTGGAGGAGTAGATAATTGTTGGTCAAAAATTCTAAAATTCCTCAGGGGATTATAGACTTAAAGGTGGGTGAGACTTTATAGAGGTTATCTAGTTTGATCCTTTCATTTTAAAGATGGATAAACTGAGGCCAGAAGAAGCAAAGTGATTTGCTCAAGATTACACAAGGTGGTACTCAGAACATCCACCAATATATCCTCCTGCCAACAGTCTATTCCACTTCCAATTCACTGTCATATTAGTTTTCCTAAAACCCAGTTTTTAATGTTACTGCCTTGATCAAATACCTTCAATAGCTCTTTGCTGTCTATAAGATTAATTACAAAGTCCTCAGTCTTACAATCAAGGTAAGAAAAGGTGCAGCTCCTCTCTTCCCCTACACTCCCAGCTCCGAAACTTTGCTTATGTTCCACCTCCCAAAATAATTTAATCCTTTCCTACCTGCCTATCTGAATCTTATCACTGCACACTGGTCACCTATCCTTTCCTTCTCAGTCTTATTACTTATTTTACTAGTTTAGTAGTATTTGCACTACCAAAATTGTGAATTGACTGGATCCCCTGGGAAGGATTTATCAGAGGAACTGGACAAGAATCATTCAGTATGAGAAGGTATGGTAACATGGGAAGGAAGACCTATATCACAGATGTGAAAGTGTGCAGAGCATGGTGATAAGTGCTGGTTAGCAATTGCTTCTTGGGGCTCTTATGAGGAAAGTAATTCATAAACTGCAAAACAATATTAGGATATGAGAGATTATTAACAGTACTATTAGAATGTATGGGTCTTTTCTCCAACAGTATTATTTACTCTGTGAGGGTAGGGGCTGTTTTTATCCCTTACACAGGGTAGAACACAAGAACTTTCACATAATAAGCTTTGTATATTGGCTAATTACCTAATAAAAGCAAAAATACTATACTGATTAATTCGCTATTTTTTATTATGTTTATGGGCATTAACCTTAGTTGTCATTTTTGTGTTGATGTACATATTCTGAGCTACAACTGAAAAAAATAAGGTAATTTATTTAGGTTTATCATTAAATTGTTTTTTTGGGGGGGCGGGGAGGGAAGGCCCTCAACTTATGATTTCATCCATGCAGGGAATTTCCAGTGAGTAAATATCATCTATTAACTCAGATCAGCAACTGTTTTACAACTTAAGTTCTTAGAGAGGTGCCGAGGGCACTGAGAGAAGTCAGTAAATAAAGGCCAAAGGCAAAGGTAGAATGGAACCCATGCCTTCCAGAATCAATCCAGTGCTTTTTTTCACTACTCCTTTCTGTCCATTTAAAAATGGATTTGCTGTACACAGTAATGGCAATACTGTTTGAAGAGTAACTGTGAATGACTAAGTTATTCAGAATATTATAAATACTCAAATCAACTACAAAGGACCTATGAAAGAAGATGCTATCCACCTCCAGGAAAAGAAGTGATAAACAGAAGTATGCAGAGTATGGTGGGTGTGCGTGTGTGTGCGTGTGTGTGTGTGTGTGTGTGTGTGTGAGAAATGGTGGCCTTCTCTAATGTGGGCTGGGAGAAGAGGAAGGGAGGGAGGCAGTTTGGAGTTTAAAATGTAACAAAAAATAAATTGATTTTTAAAAAGTGAATTGGATCATACCATTTGCAAAAATGATAAATATCATTAAATGTTCAAGAATTAGTTAATAACCAGAAATAACCAATAATGCTGATTTGACTATACTGATTTCATTCATTGGTGAAAATCAAAGGTGGTCACCTGTTGTGGATTTCAAGCAATCAATCATTGTCAGGAATCCTTTTTTTTTTTTTTAAAGCACAAAATCTGGAACTATAGAATATGCCAAACAAAATTGCTTGCTAACAAGACAAATAGGTTTCACTGACTTAATCATCAGTGATAACTCCATTTCTTATTTCTTCATGTAAATCTGGACCTAAGAGGATACATACACTGTAAAGTTGCATACAAATGATGACTTACTATAATTTAAATAAATATATGAGAAATTAAATATATATGCAAATATGTGTGTATATGTACGTATATGTGTCTATACATATATGTATATATATGTGTGTGTGTGTGTGTGTGTGGTGTGCATATGTGTATGTGTGTGCACGCATGTATATACCAGATACCAGACAATGAGGTCCTTTCTTGAACTAAACTGCCAAGCATTCAAATTCTACTTCAGAGAGTACAACTCTGATGGGCTGGCCATTTTGTTTGAATGCAAAATATGTGCTTGCCAAAAAGACTCTATCACACATAGCAAGCGTTCACGTGGTGGTCAGAAGAGGTGATACAAAGACACTCTCAAGGTCTCTCTTAAGAACTTTGGAATGGATTGTGTGACATGGGAGAGACTAGCACAGGACTGCTCAGCATGGTGTACCCACATCAGGGAAGGTGCCATGTTCTATGAGCAAAGCAGAGCTGAAGTAGCTCAAAAGAAACATGAGATGCAGAATGCACAAAGTTAGGGAATCCACCCCAAATGTTAACATGGACTATTTGTGCCCAACCTGTGGTAGAACATTCTGAGCTCATATTGGTCTGATCAGTTGGACACACTGTAACTTGACTCTAGCATAGTGATATCATTTTGGTCCTCTCTGAGAAAAGACGACAACCAAACAACCAATATATATATTTATACACACACACACACACACACACACACACACACACAATTGATCAAAAACTAAATGGAACAATTACTAATAAAAACACCACTTTGGAGTAATTCTTTTTTGCCAGACTGAGGGCACTTCTGTATTTCAGAGAGGATCTTCAATAGGTCAATGACTGAAATCTCATCATCAGGCCATTAACTCAGCTTTGGATACTGAGCATCTTCCCAACTCCCTCATGCTCCTCTTCCCTCAGACTGGAAGCATGGAGGGTGGAGCACTAAACTTCTCCCAAAGCTTTCCTTTATAGAGGGTTGGAATTTGCACTTTCCAGTTAACTCTCCACTTTCCACCTATAGCTCTCCTTGGTTTGAACCCCACAGAACATGATGCCCCACTCAGTATAAGTTAATCACCTGAAACCTCATTATCATGCAGTTAACTCGGGTTTGGATACTCAACATTATCTTTCTTTTATGTGTTGTATTCCTTGCTGAGGGCAGGGAAGGACTCTACACAGAGCCTAGAACACAGATGCCTAATAAACGTTTATTGAATTGAATTAAATATGTAAGGCCAGTGGCTTTGCCACCACTTCTCTCTCAAAGAGGTCTTAGAAGTAGATGATAAAAGTGGATGACAGGATCATTTATTCCTGACTGGGCTTTCCAGGAACAAAACAGTGAGTTGAGGTATATAAGTGTACAATTGTTTGGCACAGTTTTAAAATATCATATTAAAGAGCTTCTTAAATCTGTTCCCTTTTGTCAGCCCTCCCTACGTCAGCTGCTGACACTGGAGCTCACTGGTCTTCTTCATTAGTCCATCTTATTTTTCATTTAAGGTCTAGTCTGGCCTCTCTATAGAGTCAAGAGGACACCAAGGCTTTACCCTAGAGCTTCAACATTCTAAGAGGACTTCCATTCTCCCAGAATTACAATTAGGGTGTGAATGCAGGATACTTTCTTTACATGGTGTTTGCTGAGCCCATAAAAGATTACTGAGAAAGAGTGTGTATCCATCTGTAGGTCAGTGCTGCAAGCAGAGAAAGTAGAGGAGGGGAGCAGGGAAGGTAGTTTACTCCTGCCCCTGACAGAGGATACACATATAATGGTCCTTTCTCAGGACTGCCTTCCACCACTACTACATAAGGATAGGTGACTTAGCACCACCTAGCTTAGAAAAGAAGAATATGGAAGATTCGTTGGGAGCTGGATTTCAGGCATTTGGGGGTCACAGTCTCAAAAGGAATCATGGGAAAGCTCTGACCAGAAAGATGGCTTGGTATTCAAGGTCCTGCTCACTGCTTGTGTTCTTGACCCACACACAGACTCTCTGTGCCTGGGTTCATTGCCCAGATGCTTCCTGACTTGATGCCCAAAGTCTCTGTATAACTCTCAGACTACTATCCAGCTACTATCCAGCAGCCCATAGACTACTATACAGTATAGGGAACTAAATTCTTGGCTTAGGTTACCTTCCTGAATTGCAGTTTTACTGCTTCTTCTGACCCTCTGGTGATTACCTGGCTTTTAAAGCCATTAATTGAAGGCTCCCAGTATTGGCTCACTGTTTTATATCCACAATCCCCTGCCACCTATGCCCTAGCACCTAAGAAAAATATACAAATACACATTCTTTAACATTGGCATGAAGGAACAAAGAACCAAGTTTAATAAAAATGATGGTAATAATGATGACAATATCAACTCAGAATTCTTTTGCACTTTAAGGTTGAGTGTTTTTTTTTAATATGAGACTATTATGATTTCTTCCTCCCCATCTTACAGGTGAGGAAACTGAAGATCAGTGAAATTAAATGACTTGCTCAAATGATTAAGCAATTGTAAATCATTCACATATCGCTCCCTCCTCATTTTTTCCTCTTTCTTTCACAGAATATTAAGACTCTAATCCTGTAATTATGTGTACCTGTTGCAACAATCTGCTAGCGGCTGCGGAAGGGGTGTAAGACCCACCAACAACCAGCACACAGAGGGCTGCCAACACAGATTCTTCTGATCTGCTTTACTAAGGAAAGCAAAGTTAAGGGGTTAACAATCTTACTTTAATCCAGCATACAAATATCATTCACTTAGTTCAGGGGGAAAAGCCAGCATCCTGAACTTCTGAGCAAATACAAACAAATTACAAACATTAACAGACAGATCTTGTCTGATTCAAATCTCAATGCATAGTTACCAGGGTTTAACAAAGTCCAAACTTCCGGGTTTACAAGCTGGGGGGCTCTTAACTACAGCTGCCCAGAGTCTCCACATCAACACACCTCCAAGAGTGAGAGCCCCACCCCCCCACCCTGCAAATAGCTCTGCTCTCTCTTTTTATACACTCTTTAGCGATCATCAAGTCATCTGAGTGACCAGAACTTAGGCTCCTACTATTGGCTCTGGTCTTAGCAACTCCCCTTAGGACTCTGAGGGCTTCATGCCCACATAGGCTTGGTACTAGTAGATAGGGGTTTGGGCCTGGGGTTTAACAGCTAGTAAGACTCAATCAAAGACACCCAACTTAATTGATATTATGGTGCAGTGGGCTAACCGATCCCAAAATGAAAAATCAGAAGATTTGCCTATGTTGAAATTCTTCTCTTAACCTAAAATTTTTCTGCTTTGATTGATGGCTCTTCTCCTTCTATGAGCTATATTTAAGTGTATTGGGATTAGCAAAGAATTAAATTAGGTTCTGTCAGGATCCCCAAGCCAAGACCACCCTTCTCTTTTTACTCCAGAGCTACAGCCCAGCAAACAACCTGTGCCCTGAGCTTGCCATAACTACAATCCTTTGTGCTCACCCTCTGGATGAACTCTGCAGCAGCAAAATCCCAGAACTGTTTCACAGCAGCCCCAGGTGATTCCTGAACATGGACAAGTACCTGCAGGAACCATGAATCAGTTATGAAAGCCTGCTATGAATCAAACTTGTTTCATCATTGCTGTTACCCCTTATTGTCACGCCTAAAACTCATGGCGCAGCCACTGCTATATATATCAAGGCTTGCCCTCACTTAAAGCGCGTCTCCTCCTAGAGTAGGACTCGGCACGTGTCTAGTTTCCCTCCTCCAACAGAATAAAGAAAGCTTTTTGCTTATGACCACTGTTCGCTCTTTGGTTTTATTTTATTTCTCAGAGTTACCAGTTGGGGTATTACCTCTGTGAGCTCTTTGTTATTTTTCAGAGTTAATAGTGGTTACATAACCTCTGTGACTCATTGGTCATTTATTTTCAGGGTTTGACAGTTCATATTTGTTTGTTGTGAATGGGGGAATAATTATTTGTAGTTCCTAAAATGGACAACAGCTAAATAAATAAGCTAATAACTGAAACAAAAAGTATCACCACGAGCGGAGTTATCAGATTTCTCAAGACTGATGGACATTAATTAGCTAATTCAGAGACTTTACTCTCCCATCAGAAATTTCATCATGGGGACCAATTTTTTTTTCCTGTTTACTATTCTCCTTTGGACTTGACTTTTATGGATTTTCATACATTAGTCTCTTTCATGACTCACACAAACATTTTTTCTGAGCACACTACTCCTCTTAAGAATTTACATAAATCCATATACAAAGTCAGAAGGTAGCAATGACATAAGTCTCTTTAGATTCGGGGCTCAGACATATCAAGTATACTTTCTGTCACTGTTTTTTTTTTTTTTACCTTCTTTCTTAGATCAAAATTATTTCAATAATTGATAGCATTTTCTAGAGATCACAGCAGAGAAGTTAACATGAATTTGGATACTGCTCAGTCTGTGTAGGATTATTATTGTCATCAATTTATCAATGCTATTGCATGTGCCATAGGTATGGAGGTGGGGGGTTGTCTGCAGATTTTAGAAGCTGGTCAGAAGCCTGAGATTAAGACAGCCAAAACCAAGCTGGGAGGAATGTAAGCAACAGGCACAGGCATGGAATAAACCAAAGGAAGCATCTAGAAACTAGCAGTCAAGGCACAACGTGGGCTATGAAGTCAGCTTGTAGTTAGGGCACAAAAAATAGTGAACATGGAGGAGGCCAAAAATTACTCACTGAGTCACATGTCAGTGAGTACATAAGATTTACGGTAAAGGGCAAGCCAGGAGGCCATGGCAGGCCAGAATCAGTAACCAGTGGGACCAAAACTAAAACTGACTAAAAGGTTGGGCATCCACTGAAATTTTTCAGTGACTCTCCTAGCTATTCATAGAAAGACATAGCTTTTAACATTTAGGGTGTCTGGATAAAGGGTCAAATGTATTCTACAGTGCAGCACGAACCATGTACCTCTTACCTATTTTCAAAGGGCAAAGACATAGGGTTATACCTGAGCCAGCCGTGACAATGGAAAAGGAGAGGAAATTTTAAGAGAGCTCATGCTCTCCAGGGCTGGAGAACCTGAGGCTTCGAGGTCACATGTAGCCCTCTAGGCCCTCAAGTGTGGCCTTTGATGGAATCCTAAAGGCCACATTGAGGACATAGAAGGCCACATGTCACCCCAAGGCCACAGGTTCCCCACCCCCACTCTAGTCCGTCAATGTCACAAAGTCTAATACTAAATGGAAATCTAAGTATCAGGGAATGTAGTTTGATCTTAATCAAAGCAATTGGATATATAAAAAGAAATCAACTTTTGTATATATGGTCTCTGAATTAAAAAAAAATTATGAATGGCTCCTCTGTTCAAGGGACTATGTTAGGTAGGTACCAAATCACTCTGATGATGAGGCACTTCTCTTTAGATGAATTCTTTCTTGAGAACATCCAAACAAGTATCATTTTAGATTTATTCACAGGTTATAATAACAGCAGTGCACCTAGGGAGATGTACCTTAGGTTATTATAACAGCATCAAGGATAAGAAAAGTACACTTCAAGTTGACAAGAGATTCAGAGTTCCTCAAAAGGCAGGGGGTCTTATCAGGATCTGACTGAGCATATTTTTCCCTATAAACATCCCTGAATTGCTTAATACCATGTACTTTTATAAGCCATTCGAAAGTGAACGTGTGTCTTATCGGTGAATTTCAGTTTGTGCATGCCTTCCACAGAAATCCATGAAACACCCTCTACTTTCTGTCTCACTAAATCCATTTCTTTCTTATTTTAGCTTGAGCATTGCAATTCAGCTCTACAGGTAGCAAATTGAAATGTTTAGTGGTCCATTGCAGACAGATTGATTGAATCTGAAAAGAATACAGCAATAAGAATGAAGCAAGGCATCAATATCATACACGAAAGCCCTCACCAATGACAGCGATGATGTAGGGTGAATGATTGAGCATTTGTTAAACTTCTACCATTGTGTGAGCAACCTATTATTTTCCTGGTTGTGCTCTGAAATGCCTCAATCACCAAAAGAACAAGTCAGTGAAAAATTATATAGTTCATTTTCTATTGCTTTTGTTCAACAGGGACATTTTGGCATATTTTATCCCAATCTATGGAATCCCATTAGATCAGCAACATGCTTAATTGGCCCCACCTTTTCCTTCATCTGTTGTTGCTATATTGATAGTTATTACATTTTTTAAAAATCTCAGCTTTTTAAAACGTGTCTTATACGGAATGATATTACAATTCATGATTACTCCATAAAGGAAAGAAATAAAAAGATTGCTACAGCAATGCTAATAGATGAAAGGACTTTAATTATCTGCTACGTGCTAGTATACATGATTTTTGTCTCCCTACTGCTAATTGGGATGTTTCAGGATACTAGCATTTGGCTTCTGACCCTGTGAACTGGTACTTCAACTAGTTTCCATGACTAAATCATTTTGCAACTAACTAATCACCATACAACTGGAAGAAGAGAAGATGACTGGTCCAAAGCTGTGAAAATTATTGGTGACATTTAGCTGTGTGAGCTATGAATATCACTTATATTGACACTGCTAAGCTATCGTTTGGTCTTTTGTCCCAAACATTACTAAGGTTTTATTGTATATATTAACTTATAAGACATCTTGGGCTAGAGACACTCTAAAAGTAATTCTGTTTATGTATAAGACTGATATAAATAGGTGAGACTGCAGAACTGTTGAAGAGAAATATGATGTATCCAATCAGAATTTAAAGTGGAACATGTATTAAATTTGGAGTGAGATGACTTGAACGCTAGCACCAGTTACACAAATCTGAACCAGTCCTATTCACATGTGAAGAACAGTTGATGGCACTGAAGGAGTTTAGCTTAAAAAGGAAGAAAAGTTTATAAAGGCCAAAATCACAATCTTCAAATATTTGGAAGACTGCCACGTGAAAAAGGAGTTATACATGCAACTTGGCTGCAGAGGGCAAAACTAAAACCAATGGCAAACTTCATTGGAAGCCGATTCAGAAGCAATATAAGTAAAAACTTCTGAATGATTAATACTCTAAAAATAGAATAGGATGCCTCATTAAGTAATGAGTTCCCATTACAAAAATTGTTCAAGAAGAGAATGATCACTTGGTGGTGATCTTTTTTTTTTTTTTTGTTTTGTCACAGGCATTTTTATTAACAGACCATTAGAAAAAGAGTCATGGTAGAGACCTTTAGTTCTTTCTTCTAATAAGCCTGTTGATCTGGTCTTCCCTGTTACCAGCATCTCCACCTTCCACAAAATGTGTAGTCTTTTTCTTCATTCCGCCTCATGGAGAAGATAATTTGAAGGAATACAGGAAGTTGTTGGCAGCTTTGAGGTGCTTGCCAACAGTGCAGATCTCATGGATCGAGTCCTCCATGTAGATAATTCCATATTTACCAAAAGATTTTGCAATGAGGGCATTATCTGTCAGGGCAATCCTCTGTTTCTTGATCTTGCCATAACCACGTTTGTAAATCAATACATTCACAGACTTCAGGTTTGGGTAACCCCACGCAATGTATGGTTCCAAGTTTAACAAAAGTGACATTGAAGATTTGGCAAAGTCGAAGAAGTTGCAATACTTTTCGGACCTTTGGGCTAACACCATTGATATCTCTGATTCTGATCACAAAAACTAACTTGGGTTCAGCAGGTACACAGTAGTTGCCAGCTTTGAGTGCCATTCCAGCCAGCCAGATTTCACTTCTGTACATCTGTCTGTACTCCTTATGATAGGCTTTAGCTTTTTGATAGATAACTTTTCTCCATATTTTACGGAGCTTTTTAATAGCCATCTTCTTCTTCAAGCGTTTGGCTTTCAGTATTGCAAAAGCCTTTCACTTTTTCAGAAGGGATTCTGAAATGGATGATAGTTTCTTCTTTTCTTCTACGCCCACCATGATTCCAGCTAGAAAAAGATTTTGGTAGTGATCTTAAAGAACAGATTCATGGTTCATGTAAGGAATGGTCAAATGATGGCTAAGGTCCCTCCCAACAGACCAATTCTGTAATTCTGTGAGTGGGAAGAAGTCATCCATTTATGACTTCCAAAATTTCAACTTACACATGAGAGAGAAGAAAAAAGTAAAACAAAACAATTCTGTTAATTTTTTTTTTAAACCTCCCTTGGAGAAATGAAAAAAGAAAAAACAACTAGTCAGAATCTATCTATATATACATATACACACATACATATACATGAATATGTATATATACACACATATATGTATATTTTTTTTAATTCAAAGGCAAAAATAGTTAACGTTTGGTTATCCCCTTTCAATCTCCTCTGTGTATCTAGCAATGGCTTATCTCACATTTTCTTAGTTCATCACTATTCTAAGTTTATATCTTTGCTTTCATGAACCAGTGCTTTAACTGGAAGGCCTTCAAAACATTTGACAATTAATTATGTGCTAAATGAGTCTCTAGGCCTCAGCTTTTATATTAATAAAGAAGAGGCTGGGGAGAAAGGACATTTAGCATACTATCTAATATTAACAGAGCCTGGCATATTGTAATGCATCCAGTTAAAGCTAAAAGTTTCAAAATGCTGTTTCTTCACATTGCCTATTTTCATGAACATATTAATTGGCCTTAAAAGTTTGCAGTCCATTTGCAATCTCTTTGCAGAAACAAATTACGCAAACTACTCAGAACCTATCCTCTGTACAGCATTAGTCCCCAAACCAACATACGAAGAATGCTAATGGAAAGCTTAGTGGGCTGCAGCAGACATGCCATCTCTGCAGGTTGTCGGCAACTTTTGATTCCGGCACATTTTTCTTCCCCTCTTCCAAAGGGCTCAGCAGGGACTACAGATTTGTGTTGCTTTTATAGCTACCTGAATTTTAGAAAATTCTGTTTCTGTCAGCAAACCAAAAGACCTAATTGAGCGAATTGCTCTGGCAAGCAAGTATTCCTCCGGCATTGGCCATTTCTTCTGATAACCCAGCCATTTGTCCTGCTTTATATTCCTCTTACCCTCTTCGTGGTACAGTAAAAACAAACAAAAACACAAAATGAAACATTGGCCTTGGGGTCAGAAAAATGTGGTTTTGAGTCCCCACTCAAGCACTTATTAAACATGTAACCTTAGACAAGTTATTTAATTTCCCCAAGTATTAGTTTCTTATTATTAGAAGTTTTATAATTATAATAATGAAAATAAATTTATAATTTACAATATAACAATTTTATAATTACGTAATAATAAATATAAAAGTGTTCAAAATTGTAAGGTAGTTATCATGGCAGGGTGATGTATATTACTGGATAAAGCTCTAGATTCATAGTGAATATATAAGGGGATGCCAAAATCGGGGTCAAGTAAAGTACTGTCAGCAGCATCCCCTTAAATAAGTAACTGAACAGCAGTTTTCAAACAATCACTGAAAATTTGTGGCCTTACTCAATGTTCTATAGGTTTTCTGGGCAAATTTTTGCCTTTCTGTATTTGCATTGTTCATATTTAGACTGGAAGTTCCTTAGCGGCAGGGTACGTTGTTGAGGAATTTGATTTGTAGGGTCCAGGGATGCAGATTCTTTTCAGAGCTTAGCAAAGAGGTGGAGCTCACTTGGAGACTCCAAACGTGTCAGGTATTCCAATAATAACAAGTAGAGTAGGGTACATAATAATAATGTGTTAAACTGAATTGAAGTACATACAAGTATTCAAGTGCTATCTACCATATAGCTTCTTGACCAGGGTTCTCTACTCTGGGGTAAGTAGTAAGTATCCAATTAACGAGGAATCAAAGGCCAAGACTAAGGCCACCTGCTTATTCTCTGTCATCTATTCTCTTACATTTTCACCGGCAGAAAAGATTCCTAAAAGGATAGTGTCATTTTTCACATCAAGGCTTAGGAGATCTTAAAGAGGGCCTAGAATCCTGAGATGCATATCCTTGCCCTAATTTTATATTGGGATTGTATCCAAAGCATACCAGTTATTTAGAAGGATGGCTGTATTCCCCTCTTTAGTCCTTACTTCCAACTGGGCACAAATAGAAATCACTATATTCACTAAATAAGAGGTTATATATGTATAAAGACACAATGGAAACTAAGTAGAGGATACCTAACTATATAAAGGATGTTTCTATCTATTTCTACAGAAAGAGATGCAATGATATGTAGGCATCAAATGCAGAAAAACAAATGCACATACAGAAAGAATAATTTCTGAAAATAGAAAAGACAGGCACTTTGGAGGCAAGTGACTATTCCATCAGAGTATACATTAGAGAATAAACAAGCTATGCAATTGTCTAACAGAAATTCTAGATTTGGGAAGAGCAGTTTTCAAAGGGTTCAGAAAAGCAACAACACCACACTTTGAGGATTCAATGGTCTACTGTCTGGCAAGGAAAACTGTCCCAAGAGAGATGAGAACCTTTTACGAATTGAGATTCAAACAGAAATTATCCTGAGGAGGAGCGAAAAAAAGGAAATCTGCCTAAAAGGACCAATATGGATGCACAAATGGAAAGAGGGGCAAGTAACTGAGCATAATTACAAAAGAATGACAGAATCTTATAAGAACTGCATATCAGGAGCACTAACACCCAGAAAGGGCTGAGATTGGCATTGACTGCTATGAACAGACAAATGAAGCTTTTTGTTTTGCTTGTTTTCTTAGCTATTTTTGAAATGATCAAAGGATCAAAGATGAGCTAGAACCATTGCTCTGAATGGATGAGATAATGATGGTCATGGAGGACTCCATTTTCTCTGGTCTGAAAAGTCTAGAACAAAAATTGTTAGCAGGAAACAGAAATCTAAATTGAGGGTGTGTATGGTGGGGCTAGAACTGGAGGTGAAGGAGAGATGTGTATAGAGAGCCAGGATCTAGCTGCTTTTAATGTATTAAAGTCATCAAGACCCAACAAATCACATTCTGCAGAACTGAAATAACCAGTGGATATAACTTCTAAGGAGAAATCAAAGATCTCTGAAGGACTTGAAGAATGGGAGAGGTATCAAAAGACTGGAGAAAAGGAAAATATTATCCCAATTTTAACAAACGACAAGTACAAAGAGAACAGAAGCTCAAAAGTATGTATAAGTAAGATTAGCCTCTATTTCTGTTAAAATTCTACAACACATTTTAAAGGGATGACTTTTGGGGATGCAGACAGTAAAAGCCAACATAATATAACTCTATGAAGAACAGGTCATTCCAGATTAACCTTTTTTTTTTTTTGATGGGATAACTAGGTTGATGGACCAAAGGAACTGCACAGAATCCTCATTACTGGGATAACCTCATTATCTTACATTATCCTGTAAGATCTCATCAGTCTTGGTACTCCACCTCATCACTACTCCTGCCCCTCTGACTGGAGGATGAGAGCAAGAACTCCAGATCTCCATTTAAGGAAAGAGCTCTGTTCAGACATTGCCTCATTTCTCATCTGGTTGAACAAATCTGGAACTTCTCTGACTTAACCCTCCTAGTGGGGATACCTCCACCCCACTGCTTCTTAGTCTCCTTTTGTGTTTTGTCTTTCCCCATTTTATTGTGAGTTCTATGAGGACAGGGGCTGTCCTAGGGACTGTATACATAGTATACTTATACAACAGAAAAGGATTAGAATTGAAAAAGGACTAGACCCAAAGTGTAGTCATTAATGGCTTAATTTCAGCTTTAGAAGAATTCTCTAGTCAAGTGTCCTACAGATCTGTCCTTGGCCTTATACTAGTCAACATTTTTTTCAGTGATTCCAGAAAGGATCACAAGATCATACAGTCAAAGATTTGGGACTGAAAGTGACCATAAAGGTCACCAAACTCAAGCCCCTCATTTTACAGATGAGAAAATGAGATCCAGTCAAATTAAGCAGCCTGTCCAGCATCACAAACCTAGTACCTGTCTGAGGTGCTAATAAAAGCCAGATCTTCCTGACTTCAAGTACAACACTTTATCCTCTGCATCATGCTGCAGAAGAAGCATGCTTGGCAAATGTGCAAATAAATATTGGAAGGATAGATAGTAGATTGTAAGACAAGATAGAAGAATGATCTATAGTGAATAAAATGAAATTTAACTGAGGAAAAATGTAAAGCTCTATAGGTTGGACTAGATGGTCAACTCTGAAATTCTGTGATTCTGAGATTATGTGAAAGGGAAAATGAGCTGTTGCTTCAAAATAAGATGTGAGAAAAACACATCCCACCCAAGCAAAGATTCACCAATCATTTCTTGACTAGGTCTTAATACCTGCCTTAATAGATACTTAATGATGTGCCATGGTAATAAATATTATTACATTATGATTATTGAGCCTTTCTCAAAATCAATGAGATAAGGCACATTCCTTTAAATGTTCTTAATGGCAATGAAGCTTTGGCTCTTGGAAGATGAATTTGATAAATAAGGTACGTGATCAAACAGGGTACCATGACTTGGATTCACAGAAACAAGTTAAGACTACAATGTAATGAGACTAAATTGATTGTGTGGCTTAGAAATATGCTCAAGAGGCATTCTAAAAATGTTTTGAACAATGAATGATAATATTCTTGTGTTGGTATTGTTTCTGAAGATAATTATTTTCTATGTGTAGATTCTGGCATATTTATTTCCAATTTAATATTAATAACATTATAGTCACATTTTCAACACATTCATATGATCAAATTCTACTGTTCATTTTTATTTCATACTCCCATCTCGGAATGATAAAAATCATAAGGCTTTCAGGTTTGGAAAGAACTTTGTAGATTAACTAGTCTATTCCCCTCATTTTACTGATTAGGAAACCTGAAAATCAGAGAGTTTTGTACTTCACCCAATGATAAATTTATTTAATGAGAGAACCCAGCTCTCCTGACTTTTGAGTCCAGAGATTTTTCCACAATATTTTCCTTTCTCTTTTCCATTGACTTTCAAATTCAACAAGTTCTGTTTTCCTATTTGTCCCTTAGTTTCAAATAATTTTGCTCTTTCCTTCTCTATAATGAAATTTAGTCACTACTTCCAAGAAGAAATTTCTAAAAAGTCATTCCCTATTTCCATTATTAGAGGAAAAACCCACTCCTAGTGTGATTGATCATTGTTGTTTTCACATAATCTAATTGGTATATTTTCTCATCTAATTTTGTTCTTCTCCCTTACCAAAACTATTTTCCTCCCATCATTCAACCTCTATATGCTTTATCTTCCAAAAGTCTACAGATTTTCTTTCACCACACTTTTATAACAGATACTCAAATTCATACTTTGCCTCCAAAGAGTAACATTTTAAATTAAATGTTGAATCCTCTTGAAACATATATTGCTAAAACCTACAGTATAAATTCCTATTTTGAGACCACATAGTTCCCCTGTCAAAATAAAAATATCAGTCTCCTTGCCATTTCAAAACTAAAATAATTGACCTCCAAAAGAAAAGGGTCGCAGACAATGAAGTGTCTATATTTACACTGGTATCTATTTATAACAGAACAGTCTATAGAACCCAGAAGAACCCTTTTTTTTGGGGTGTGGGGACATAGGAAGTGAGGCAATGGGATTAAGTGATTTGCCCAGGATCACACAGTTAGGAAGTATCAAATATTTGAGGCTGAATTTGAACTCAGGTCCTCCTGACTCCAGGGCCAGTGCTGAATCCACTTATTTCAAGCAATAACTTGATGACAAAATTCTAACACAACAGAAGAATTTCAGTCAACTCTTGGCGTTTGTTAGAATATGATTTAATTCACAGGACTTGCCTCTCTTCATTAGAAGAGTTACTAGATACAAATTTACTAACCCGACTTTTACTTAAGAGAACATTTTTTTTAAATCTACAGTTTAAGAATTTGCCCAAAGAATTACCTGGGCTCACAGAGCAGGTCAGTAGCAGGACAAGGATTTGAACATGCAACCAAAGTCTTTTCAAAATACTCTTTTACTCAATTGTGTTAAGCTCCTTTTGTTTACTATAACAGGGCTGTCTAAAATACAGCCTGCGGTTACATACAGCCTGCCTGTGGGTTTTAATTTTCAGGAGTGAAAAAATGAAATAATAATTTGCATGCAATGCATATTAGATTTTTTAATTCCATCACTAATAAATAATCTCATTGACGTTGATTTTGGTGTTTTTAAGCAGTATTACGGACAGAATATGTCGCACGGAATTTTTGGTCCATCTGCGGGATGCGTTCTACCTGTACGATGCAGACTAGTCAGTATGCACCTACCTTTATACTGTTGTATTGTCACTTTGTTGTTTTGTGTTCACCTGTCCTATGATGCGCATTTCCCACTTTCTACTAATGTACTGTATTTTTTATTCTGGGTGTGGCCCTTGAATAATTATTTTATTTTAATGCAGCCCTAAGATAACCTAAGGTTGGACAGCCCTGTACTATAACAATCTAGCTTAAACAGGGAATAATATCTATTCCTGTATAATATGCAGGAATGACTGATAAATAGACATCATGCCAGACAAACGAAGTAAGGAGTCCTAAGTGCTGCCTTATCAGCAATGTCTTAAGCCATTTCCTTAGCCTGTGCCTCAGTTTTTCCATCTGTAAAATAAGGGTGACAATATCTGCCTCCCTTTTATTTTGCCATACAAAGGAAACGATTTACTTTAAGCAATTGCTACCACACAGTCCTATAAGAAAGCTTATTAAAGAGAATACGAATTTTTAGGCATATTGTAGAGATGGATGTAACCCCCAAAGTTCTTTTAATGCTGGTAAATTGAGTTTGAAATTAATTATTCAGACTGTAGAATGACTTCCATATTTTCTGACTTTGCCAGCCCTATCACAAACAGTTCCAAGTTTACTTATGAGAGACGGATCAATGGCAGCTCTAGTCACAGAAAAGAAGAATGTGATTTTTTTTTTTAAAGAAATTGAACTGAAGATGAAATGGCCACACAGGAGAAAAGGATATTGTATATTCAAAGCCTAATGGAGCAACCTATCATATTACAGGGAGTGAGCCACACAAAAAGTAATAGTATGATACAATTTCACGAACATAGCTCATTCTTATTTCACTAATACAATTGTTATAATTTCACCATTGCTGGTGTTTATACCATATCTGTCAGTATGAATCTAAAAAAGGAAAACACTGTGGACTGACTTATTGGCTTTAATAATAGTACTGATAATAAAACAAAACTAGAAAACCCTAGAGACAAGTTGCAAGTTCTTGAATGTTGCCCAAAGCAGTAATGAGTATATGGCTTAGGACCATTAGCAAAGTTTATGCCTGGTTGAGTTGTATAGAAAAAGCTAAATAAAACTCAACCAACTGCTTTTAGATAAAGGAGCCTGCCCCAAAGCATAGCCAGAAATCCAAAATCAGAGTCAGCGAAAATACGGTGTGAAGGATCCTCTAGAAAGGCTCAAAGATGAGCTTAACACAACTGGCTAGGGTATGTCTTGAATCAAATGTGGGACAATCGGAACACAAAAAAGGTGGCATTCCCTTTACTAGTAGCATCCATTTCCCTCCTTGAGATAGGAAGGTATAAGCCATGGTTTGCTAACTAATCCATGTTTCGAAAAGGGTTATATACTAGTGCCAATCTATGGAACCCCATACTTTACAGTACTACATAGACTGAGACCTAATTGGAAAAAGTGAGATGATAAAAGTCTCAAGATCTCCAGGTAAGTTTTCTTCGATATTATAGAACATCTTTGTTTGGTGCTTTGGACATTTTTTAAGTAATTTAGATAATAAAATGTAAACACACACCTATAGAAACAACAAATGCACATCTTTTGGCCAAATAGCCAAATTGTGGGCAGGATTTGAACTCAGAGCCTGTGGTGGTTGTTGTTCAGTCATCCAGTCATGTTTGACTCTTTGTCATCTCATGGACCAGAGCACACCAGGCCCTTCTATCTTCCACTATTTTTGAAGTCTGTCCAAACATGTTTCTTGTTTCCATAACATTATCTATCCATCTCACCTTCTACTATCCCTTTTCTTTTTGCCTTCAATCTTTCCCAGCATCAGGGTCGCTTCCAATGAGTCCTATCTTCTCATTATGTGGACAAAGAATTTAAGTTTCAGTTTTAGTATTTGACCTTCCAATGAATAGTCTGAATTAATTTCTTTATATTTACTGAATTTATCTTCTTTCCGTCCAAGGGACTCTCAAAAGTCTTCTCCAGTACCCCTAGGGATTCAAAAGTGTCCATTCTGTGGTGTTCAGCTTTCATTACAATCCAACTCTCAAAGTTGTACATTGCTACTGGAAGAACTATATCTTTTATGGACCTTTGTCAGTAAAGCGATATCTCTGCTTTTTAGTATGCTGTCCAGATTTGTCATAGCTTTCCTTCCAAAGAGCAAGCATCTTTTAAATTCATGGCTGCAGTCACTGTCTGTAGCAATCTTTAAGGCCAGAAATATAAAATCTGACATTGTTTCCATTTCTTCTCCCTCTAATTGCCAGGAAGTAATTGGCCCAGTTGCCAAGATCTTAGTTTTTTTTTTTGATGTTAAGCTTCAAGCCAGCTTTTACACTCTCCTCTTTCACTCTCATCAAGAGACTCCTTAATTCTTTCCCACTTTCTGTCACCAGAGTAGTATTATCTGCATATCTCAAATTGTTGGTGTTTCTCAAGGCAACCTTAATTGTAGCTTTTGATTTGGCCTGGACTTTCACATGATATATACTCTGCATACAAGTTAAATAAGGTGATAATGCACTGCCTCATCTTACTCCTTTTCCAATCTTGAACTGAGCAGTTGTTCCATGTTTGATTCTAACTGTTGTATCTTGAACCATATAGGGGTTCCTCAGGAGACAACTAAGATGATCTGGTAAGAGATCTTCCATCTCTTTGAGGACTTGTGACATTTTGTTGTGATCCACACAAAGGTTTTAGCACAGTCAATGAAGCCGATGTAGATATTTTTCTGGAACTCCATAATCCAGCAAATGTTGGCAATTTGGTCTCTAGATCTTCTGCTTCTTCAAAAACCAGCCTGACAATTCTCAGTTTATATATTGCTAAAGCCTAGCTGGCAGAATCTTCAAGTATCACAGATCTTACATTCTAGGTACTTATGAAATATTGTTCTTTACAGCAGTGGAGTTTCCTTTGATCACCAGACATATCCCCAGCTGAGCTTCTTTTCTGCTCTGGCCCAGCCACTTCATTAGTACTGGAGCTATTTATAGTTGTCCTCCACTCTTCCCCAGTAGTATACTGGACACCTTCCAACCTGAGAGGCTCATCTTCCAATGTCAGCTCTTTAATTATTTTAATACTGTTCATGGGGTTTTCTTGACAAAGACACTGGAGTGGTTTGCCATTTCTTTCTCCAGGGGATCACTTTCTGTCAGAACTCTCTACTATAACCTGTCTGTTTTAGGTAACTCTGCATGGCATAACTCATAGTTCCATAAAGCTTTGCAAGCCCCTCCATCACAACAAGGTAGTGAACCAGAAGGGGAGGGTCTGTGGATAAATGGATAAAAACTGTGTGCTATAAATTTCAAAGACATCTTTCCATTAAAAAGAAGCCCTAGAAATAAAAGGAACTACAGTGCTGTGTAAAAAGACCATCAGTCTGTATTTTAATGAGACAGACCCACAGATTCTACCTTTGAGACCTCCTGTCTCACCTGTATATTCTGTTGAGATTGGCTGGAGACCTCCACTATCTGCTGTCTCACCAAGATGGTCTGATCAGATTAACTATAGGAAAATATCTCCACAAAAAGAGATCAGATCTTTGGCAACTTCTTAGACAAGAACTTTGACAAATTACAACCTCAAGGTTAAGACATTTCTCCCCATCAAATCATTACCTGATATTCAGTGCCTATTACTCAACCTCCCAAATTAGAAAAATGGCCAGCCAAGCACCTTCACTAAGTGGCTCCTTTTTGCAGCATACAATGCTGCCCCTTAAGTTGTTTTAAATTCTATATACCTACTTCTCTTTGTTCTGAAGAGCTTCTATTCACTAGGCTACTGACTTCAGCTGATGCCAATTAAACTTTTAATCTTTCAGCTTGGCCTCTAGATTTATTTACTTCTAATCAAAAGGGATGACATGGGAAGAATTATTCTAGGATTCTAGGACCCCTCTGAGTTGAGGAATTCCCCAACAGACCTATGACCTCAGTAAACATTCTGATTTCAGCATTCTTTCAACTGTACCCCCACAAAAAGAGAAATAAAACTCTTTAAAAAAGAAACCAGAAACTAATTTAGGCAAAAAATAAAGCCTCAATGCAAAATTAAAAACACACACAGATGCACACGCACAAACAGGAAGTTTTCCCTTGGGTTTCTTTCTCAGATTAATACTCAGGTATAACCTAAAAATAAACTTTATTGATTAGTTTGTTTGCCTGTTTGTTGGTAGAGTCAGGGTGAGGGGAGGGTGGGTAATGCAAACAAACAACAAAAATAAGTTTGAGGAAGGGCACTTTGTCACACTACCACTGTCTCCTTGGGTGGCTTTAACAACAGGTGAGGAGGCTTACTGATAAATGGCCTCCACCTGACTGATCCCCAAGGAATTGGTTGCTTGCTTTTTAGTTTCAAAACATCCAGACTGCCATATTAAAGTGAAAAATGTCAACATGGGGCCCACAGGACCATGTCTTGAGAAATAGGAATGGGTCCCGAATTACTGGAATACACCTTCAACTTAAGTAATAAAAAGCAAACTGGATGACTTATGAAGGTTTCTGGGTACTTGGTTTTTCCCCCTTTCTTTCAAAGGCAGGAAAAAAAACCCAACTGAAACCCTATTTTTACCTACCAGAAAGATGGCTCACTAGTTTAAAAAAATATACAACTCAGATCCATATCTCAACCTGTGTTGCTCTCCTTATGGAGACTCTCACTCTGCAGAGAATACTAATGACTAATATAATTGGGCACTGTTTCCTTTCCTATCAGTCCCCAAGGAGCAATAATCATCACTGTACTGTCATTTCTAATGTAAAATAAAACCACGAATCTAGAGGGACTCAAAGCAAAATGCTGCAAGCTGTTGTTTTACTGCTGCCCTCGTTCATCACTCTTTCAAAATGTATTCTCCTCTTGTAGAAGTTTCCATTAGATTTTATTAAACATATGAGCCCTGTACAAAGATAAACTTCATGTGGATGTATGCATAATTTCTGCTTGTGTAGACTTTACAGAGTGTTGAATTCAAATAGCAAGAATTCAGTTCTAAAACCTGCTTTTTCTCAGTAAGTTTTTTTTAGGGTTAATTGTGCTATAAACCTATTGCACTCCCCTTTCAGGCTTGGGTGAAGTGTCTTATAAAATAGCTGAATGACCTCAGGACATTTCTATTTGCATTATAGGGTATCTCAATCATGAGTCTAACTCTGAGTTCAATGGCCTGTAAAGTAATGCTAAGTAGTTCTATTCTAGACAGTTTTGAGATAGCTTCAAGGCAAATGAGGTTGTCCTTTCTATTTTAATCTCTCTGTGTAGATACATATACATAGATTTTACATGTTTATGTATCTCTTCCTCTCCCAACCCCACCAAACAAGATTGTAGAATTTTGAGCTGGAAGATGCCTTACAGATCATTGGACTCCAACCACCTCATTTTTACAGAGGAGGAAACCAAGGTCAAGACAGGCAAAATGAGGAGGCCATTGGATCCAAAGGACTGTATAGGGTTCTATGCTTTATACTGTGTTGTCTCATACATAATAATATTTATGTATATGCAGTTTCTCTTCATGATCAACATCTTTACATTCAAATAAAATTTTAAGATTTAGAAAACACTTTCTTCACAACAGTAAGGCAGAATAATATAAGAATTATTATTATTTCGTTTTACTGTAGAAATCAAGCTTCTGGGGAGGTTAAGAGATTTGCCCATAATCTCACTAACTCCTGACATCTGGCTTCTAACTTCATCAGTCAATTTAAATTGTTCTCTCCATTGCCAGAAATTTTCTCATCAACAAAACTGATGGCCTTTTATCAATCCTCATCCTTTTTAAACTCTCTGGTGCATCTGACACTGGATGACTCCTCTCTGAGCTTTTGTGACACTGCTGTCTACAGTGGTTCTTTTCCTATCTGTCTAACCATTCGCTCTCTGTCGGCTATGCTCCCTGTTTTTCTCTACCCTTGGTTACCTCTTCAAGTTTCAAGGGTTCAGTTATCATTTCTATCTCAAAGATCTCTTAAGTCTAAATATCCACCCCAGATTTAAAACCTCACTGTCATCCTCAACACTTTACTCTGCCTTGACATTTCTGATCAGTTCCATATCTTGTTATTTTTATCTCTAGATCAGAGGGAAAAGTCAGCACCCTGAACTTCAGAGAAAACACAAACAGAAATCATGTAAACAGAGCAAATGACACAAATCAGCACAAAGGGCTTCTAACTGTCTATTCATAGCAATACATACATAGTTACCAGAGAGAGAAGCACCAACATCTGGGTTTTCAAAGACCAAGGGCTCCTTAACAGCTACCCAGAGTCTCATCTGGCCAAGTCACAGGAACACTCTTCCAATGAGTGAGCCCCCAAAGCAAAATGCTAACCTTAGAGTATATATACACTTCTTTAGGGTTGGCCCACAGAAGGCGTCACAACCATGTGACTCAAACTGATGAGGGCACAGTCTCTGGGAACCCCCTTGAATCTGGAATACAGTCTCTGGGAGCCCCCTTGAACTGTCCTTGAATCTTCCAACTAGATCTGGCCTTCACCTAAGGCCACAAGCCTCACATTATCATTAGGCCTAAACCTTGCCCTCTATTGTTAACTATAGATATGCATGCCTTCAGTTACTTCCCAACCTTGATATTATCAGTATCCATGCCTTCAGGAACTTCCTGCCCTTAATTCCATTCTCTTGGTTCCTGGACTCTGACCTCACCTGGTCCTCCTTAGACTCCTCCTCAAGACCCTCCCTAAACCCCTCCTCTAGTCACCCCAGACCATCCCTCAATCCCTCCTACAATCTTTGTGTATATAATCTCCATCTTGCCTTCATGAAGGTGCTCAGATTCAATCTAATTCAGTAGATTGAATCTGGCTGGCTTGTGAAAACAGGTATCACAAAGGGTGGGATTTCTTAAGACAGTCCATTATGGTGAATCCCTAATAAACTTTCTCTTTTCCCTTGGCTGAGAAGGCTTGAGTCGAATTCTTTCGGCAGGACCCGGCATGTAGGTATTTTGGGGTCTCAAGCACCCCTAGAAACCTATGCTTTCCCTTACAATCATCATTTACAATAACCTCTTCAAAACTCCTGTGACTTAGGCTTTCTTGTGATTTAGGCAGGTCATCAAAGACTCTTGATTAATCCAAGATTATTGATTCAAACAAAGGCACTTGATTGCCTTAGTGCTGAGAAGAACTAGAACTCCAAAAGAAAAAAGAGCAAAACAAAAAGTCCCACTTTGCTTGTCATTACAGAGGATAAAGCAAGAAGCCAAAGAACACAGGGTAAGACCACAGAAGGCTGAGCATCCCATCCGAAGTGCAGCAAGAACAGGACTCTGGCCCTGACATAAGGTGTTATTTCAGGAATCAAAATCGAAGAGACGAATAAATCAAAGAAAACACCAACCAGTTGCAAAAATTGCAAATCTAACTCTTTAACAACAGCAGAAACTTCAAGGAAGGGAAAAACAGATTTTCCATAAGGACTAAATGAATATCTAGAAGAAATGAAGCAAGAAACATACATGTGTGTATTTGTGTGTGTGTGTGTGTGTGCGTGCGCGCGCATATGAACAAAAGCTCTTGAGGAAAGAATTAGGAAAAAAGCTTAGAAGAGAAAATGGTTAAATAGAACAAACCAAGTAGAAGTTAATGGTTCCATGAGGCAGCAAAAATTATTAGAACAAAATCAAAAGATTGGGGGAAAAAGTTGTTTTTTAAAGTTGTTATCAAAACAACTAACCTCAAAAATTGGTCAAGGAGAGATCATTTAAGAACCACCATTTCAAAAGACTCCAATTATTCTTAAATTATCTCTCCTAATACTATTTTTCAATAAATCATAAATGAAAATTACCCACATCTACTAGAATCAGAGGGCAAAGTAAAAATCAAAAGCATACACTAATCTCTTCCTGAAAGGAACCCCCAAAGGAAAAGTACTAGGAATGTCATAGGCAAATTCAAAAGTTCCCATGTCAAAGAATAAATACTACAAGCATCCAGAAAGAAGTGGTTCAAAGTAACAAGAAACTACAGATCAGTCCTATCAGCTTCTACTAAAAACAAGAGAACATCTTGGAATATAATATTCCAAAAATCAAAAGATAAAGATCTACAGCCAAAAATTACTTACCCTGAAGAGAAAAAATCGGGGTGGGGGGAATGGATTTTAATGGAATAGAGGACTTTCAAGTATTCCTGATGAAAGGACCACATCTTAGTAGGAACTCTGAAATACAACACAAGAGTTCTGAGAAACCTGTAATGGTATATTTATTGGAGCAAATAGATGGAACTATATGATGATATAATGCATTCTTATGGGGGAGAAGAAAACAGATATCCTTTTAAGTAACAAGGGTGTCTTCAAAGGATATTGAGAGAGTGAAGTAAGAAAAACAGAGATCCTGAGGTATATGGGTTCAGTTGTGATTGTTTTGAGAAGGGAAAAAGAAGGAAGGGTAAAAATAAGAATACATTAGTGTGGTATTGTGTTCAGTTCTAGGCACCAACATTTAAAAAAGCCACTAACAAGTGTACAAAGGGGCAACCAGATTGCTGATGGGTTTTGAGTTCATATGGTGATTAACTAAAGGCAATGTCATGTTTAGTCTGGTGAAGAGAAGCCTAGGAGGTGAAGGACATGACGTATATACATCAGATACACAAGACAGCTGTGTTTAAGTATATGAAGGGCTATCATGTGGAGAAAGGATTATATTTGTTCTTTTTGGGCTCAGAAGGTAGAACAAAGAATGCTGGACACGGGTGGTAAAGAGATCAATCTAGGCTTTATGTAGAAAGGAAAATAATTCCTAACAATTACAGCTGTTCCAAAGTGGAACGGGTCAAAAAGGGATAGATTACTCCTCTGTGGAAGTCTGTGAGCAGAGGATAGACAACCACTTGTAAAATATGTTATAACAATGTATAGATTATATATCAAATTTTTTGCTTTCTCAATGCGGGGGGCGGGGGGAGCAGGGAAGGAGGAAGAGAATTTAGAACTCAAAAAATCTTTAAATGAATATTAAAAATTGTTTTTACATGTAATTGGGGAAAAATAAAGTATTAAACTAACAAAATAAATAGACTGATAGAAAAAACAGCATAAAGGTTGGACTAGATGACCACTTAGGTCCCTTCCAGATACAAATCCTGTGATTCCAACATAAAGCATTTACCAAATACTTACTGTATAATTATGCCAACTGCTGGTGGGGGGGAGGGGAAGGGAAAAAAAGTTAGTTAATGATGTGTGGATAAATATAAGATTGTATCTCAGTTATGGGAATAATTTTTGTCATCTTATGTCACATAAGTTGAAAAATGCACACATATTATTAAGGCAGAACCAGGAACCACAGTGGGTAGGAGTCTAGGACAAAGAGGCAGATTTGCTTAATGTAGAGAAAAAGATTTTTAATAAGAGTTGTACAAAGGTAGAAGGAGAGTAATGAATCTCTCATCCCAGGAGGTGTTCAAGTGAAGGCTCTATGGTCACTTGTAAAACTACTTGAGAGGTTCGAGGTCTTCTCATACATAAATTAGACCGAATGAGCTCTGAGGTCCTTTACCAAGCTGGGATTCTATGCCTCCTTATATAGAAAATTTCATGGGCAGTTTTGCCTAGAAAGGGGAATATGAATATGAATTAAGGAGATACTAAGGTCAGTTGAATGAAGAGTTCACACCAGATCTTTGAAATACCATAAGATGTTTTTCCTTTTATATCTTCCTAGGATAAATTGCTAGTTCTGAGTAAAATTCCCTTTGAACATTCTCTTGAGTATACATCATGATGAGTTTTCTAAATTCCATGGCATCCCTTGGGAAAAGAAAGGGAAAAAAATTTAAATTACGATGATGATGATGTTGCTGTTTTTGTAGTTGTTTTCCCCCCTTGCTTTTCCAATACAGTGGATGTTTAGGCTTTGGGTGGTTAAAAGCTTTCTCCCAAATAAGCATCTTACAAAATGACAGAACAAACTTAGCACAGGAAGATGTTTTTGTACAAGAATGCCTAAAGTATTTGGAGTGGGGGGATGAGGGGAGAGAGTCAAAGTCAGGAGATGAGGCAGGGGATATGCGGGGCTGGCAAAAGAAAGGCGTGTTAGTGAGAATTATTTTTATCTCTTGAGTTATACCACAAAACAATACTCAATTTTTATTTGATTTTTTTTAAACAGAGAAAAATCACTGTGGCTTAGCTGATCAAATTTGCCCACTGCTGGCCTGATCAGAGAGCTTAATATTCACCTAAGGTACTATGCCCTAAGATATGAGTCTACGTTGCATATAAAATCAGTACACCATGATTTAAATTAACAAGTCAGATGTAGCATGAGAAGCAAACTTGATACTGATCAATTATGCCCCTAGCAGAGCAATCAGGGAGTGTTATCCTTGAAAATAAGACTGCTGACCTGGAAGAATATGAAACAACGCTCAGACTGATTTGATTCCCTCTAATCTGTCTGATAACACTAACAAAATGTGGCAGTTGGAAAGAATCATGTAACATAAGCATAATATAAACATATCCAGGAAAGGAGGTGAAGCCTAGCAAAGGAAGAAAGGATAGCACCAAAGAAGAGAAGCACAAAGATGGAGCAAAGGAGGAATTGAGCAAGTACAGCATTCAAAAGAGTGTCAGAAAACTCTGAAAACTAAAAGAAGATCCAGGTGGGAGCACAGGCTTTGCCAACTGCCCTCACACTTTCCTCCCTCCCAAAGAGACCCCGACTGACAAGGAATCCATAAGCTCAGAGCACCAACCTGGTGTAAAGAAACACACCTTGTGTTATCATGTTTATGCTCCTTTCCACAGAATGGAAATCTACACATCACAAAAGTGTACAGAATTGGTCCTTGAGATAAATAAACTATGTGCCTTCATGTCTCAGACCTAAAGGATTCAAGTCACTGCCATGTAGCCCAAGTCTGATATAGTAAGTACCTGCTGCGTCTAATGATAAAAACCAACTTATGTCTGGTATCTGACAAGTACCGGAACTACTAAGAAACACTCTACTTTTAAGAATTTTTGGAAAGGCATTTCCAGAAACTCATTCTGTGCATGTCTCATCCTCCACAATATTAGACACTGCTCTCCACAAAGATGTTAGCATTGAGGCCTGAGGAAGCACTGACTCTATCAGGACTTTTACTTCCCTTTCCTTTGATTGCCCTAAACACCAAGCTAAGATGCAACGGCTTATGGGTCTACATAAGAGACTGCCTCTGCAGAGAGCACAGGACTCTTGTGATGTATGGGAAGTGGTACTGTCAAACATCTTCTTTAAAGTGCTGACTTCACTGCTATTCTGAGCCTTAAGTACATACATAGGGTAGGTAATACTATTGACCTGGAAGAAAGGCTTTAAGAACCAAATGAGATTAAGTAGGTTAAAGTGTTTTACAACTGAAGAACATCACACCAAAGTGTGTGCTATTATTAGGTTTATTCTTTGAGTCCCCATCAAGCTAAAAGACCTGATTAGGGTTTCCAAAAGCCACTAGTCTTCACCAGTCACCACCCAACTCAAATGTGATACACGACTGTTCTCCACACTTAGTGGAAGGGTTTTACACATGAGGAAACTGACACTAAAAGAGGTTAAATAAACCTAGCTAGTATCTGAGGCAGGATTTGAACTCAGGTCTTCCTGATTCCAAGCCCAGCAATCTTATCATTGTACCAACCATGTCACAAACAAATACATATTAACAGCACTGCTCTAAGCAATTATTTCCAAATAAAATATACATAACTGCTCTGACATGATAATGCAGGCTTTATATAACATTAAAGAAGCATACTGCATTCTATGAGAACCAACTGAGGCGAATACCATAGAAAGCATAGTACAGTAGAAAAAAAGCAATGGCTCTGGAGTCAATAGACCTGGGTTCAAATTCTGCCTCTGTGGCTTAACACTTTGGTAACCTTGGGCAAGTCACTTAACTACCCTGGGCCTTAATTTCTCCATCTGTTAAAAGAGGTTAGACTAGATGCCTTCTGAAGTTCCTTCCAGCTCTAAATTTATAACAGCTGTCATTATAAATGGATGCCCTGATAAGAACGAGGATAAAACCTGAATTAGGACCTGAGGAGACAAATAGTTGCTGAAATCATGGGACAGAATAGATGCAGGGAATCATTCTAAGTAGATTAAATATTGTCCTAAGGAAAAATAACAAATTAAGCTTTGATTTTTTTCTGGACAAATCCCCCCAAAATACCCAAATGGACTGGGAAAAATCTCAGAGACAGTTTTTACCATAGCTCTTTAATCCAATCATAAAATTTGCTTAGGAAACATGCTGCGACAGGAAAATAATATCAACCTTTCTTCGATAAAAGTAGTAAATTTATGAAAATCTAATAATTTTCAATTCTTAATATTTTTTGCTAAATTCTAAAAGTATATGGACTTTAAAAATTATTAATAAAAGTATTTTAAACACTTATAATGATACTCAATATTAAATTATTAGAAATATTTATATGCACACACACATGCTTTTTGTATAGATCTACTCCAATCCAAGTGGACAATTTCAACAATGTTTGTGGACTAATCTCACCTGAGCATATCTAGGGTCTGGTAATTTTCTAGGCAAAGGATGGATGCCCTGCATTTGGATGCTCTTGGAAATTGTATCTTAAAGTTGATCCCCATAAGGCAGAACCTGAACACTGTATTTATTGTGACTGCATAGGCATTATTATATTCGTCATTCAGTCTTAGAATAAATATGGTTTTTTAATGGGTAGCTCTAAAGGAATGGTTAGCAAAATATGTATATAGCATATTCAGGCTGGCAACGAAGGCTGGGATCAGAACTGTTAGAACACTTAACAATAAGAGGTTCCTCATTCAAAGCCAGATGCTGCCCTATTAACCATGGTCTGTCTTGTTGGGAGGCAGCAGGGAATGTTGTATACCTGACACCTGAACTCAAGGGTCTTTTCTAATGCTTACTACCCATTTGACCCTGTACACTTCTGTGAATCTCAGTTTCTTTAGCTGAAAATAGGGAGGGAGATTATTATCTCTACCTGCTTCTTGGAGTTGTTGTGAGGAAACACTCTGTAGACCTTAAAGCACTAAAGAAATCTGAGTTACTACAGAACTCATCTGCATTCACAACCATGTTACATTTTTTCCTATTGGAAAACAGTAATAATTACATACAAGGTTTCTTACCTCCATCCATAGCTGTAACATCCTGTGCTATGGCTGGACTAAAAAATCTATGTCACAGGGAGGCAAAAGGCATGGTCACTGGCGGGGGAACCAAGTATAAAAAAAATCACTTAGGCCAAGTCCTCTGCTCCATTAGAACATCAATATCAGGCCCTCAAGCCATTTAAATGGGGACTATTATTTCATAGAAAATTGCAGGAGGAAAAAGTTGGATTCAAACTAGATTTTTTAAAAATTAGACTAAAAATTATGAAAAGCAGTTTATTTTATCTTATATGTAACAAAATTGTTTTTATAATGGTAACTGAGACCAAGGAAAGAACAAAGGATTTGTAGTCCGAGGACCTGAATTCAAAATTCTCCTCTGCAATGACACAGAGTAAAGCAAATGAGAACAATTTGTACAATAACAACTAATTATAAAGACAAATGGCTTGGAAAGATTTAAGAACTCTCATCAATGCAATGCCCAATCACAATTCCAAAGACTAACAATGAACTGGGCTAGATGCCTCCTAAGAGAGGTGATGGGCTCCAGATGCAGAATGAGATTTGGGACCCATGATTTGACTACTGTGTGGGTTGGATAATTGTGAAGACTTCACAGGGTATGTCTAATGGAGAGGTTTTGGGATTTGGCCTTGTAATTTTGGGAAGGCATGCCCTTCCCTCTCTCTCTCAGATGTTAGAAGATAATGAACTTCCTGTGAGCTATTTGTTCTCTGCTCTGGGAAGGGTCTCTCCTTTCCCCATCCCATTTCTCCTCCTAGACTTTCAGACGCCACCCTGGCAGTTGAGTTCTGATAGGGAAAAACCTGGACAAACCGGATCAATCTTGGTCCTCTGTGTAGTTTTCGCGCCTAGATTGTAAGCCCACTCACCCCAGCCAATGGTGAGAAGGGATAGAGGTGGGTGGGAATCTTCTTCATTAAGAGTATAAATTAAGGCAGGTTCTCTTTTACCTTGCCTCCTCCCTTATGGAGGTGTGCCCAAGTCTTGCAAGGTTTGTAGAATAAATTTACTTTGTTTATGTCTCCCATACAAAGGTTTGTACAATAAATTTACTTTGTTTCTCTAAAGATGTCTCTCCTATTATTTTAAAAGTTCTGTCCCATACACTACATATATTCTTTTTTTTTTCCTTTTAAATTGGGAATGGGAGTGAGAAAAAAACAAATGCTTGTTAATTGAAAAATAAAATAAAATGAAAAAAATTCCTTCTCTAACAATGACTACCTGTGTGACTTGCGGCAGATCCCTTAAGCTCTCTGGGGCTCCTTACCTCATCTACAAAACGACTGAGTTGAACTAGATGATGTCTAAGGTCCCTCCTAGCTCTAATGCTTTAATCCCATGGTCCTATGAGCTATATACTAATTTTAAGAATGAGCAAAGAATAAATCAAGTATTGATTTGGGGAGGATGCAATATGACAGCATAATGGGGCATCATTCATTCCAACTTCAACTTTCCAGCACAATAGTAAAGGTCATTGTTAAAAAATATCTGAGGGTTTCACCAGCCTGAAGGAGCAGGGATTATTGAAGAGGCAGGATCTGAACCCATTTTCTATGCCTCCAAATTCAGCATTCTTTCCATATGGTGTAACAAAACAGCTCCTCTGCAGCAAACGACACAAAACATTTTCCTTTAGACTTGTGAAAAGTCTAAGCAAGTTCATGTCATTCACAGATTCACTGCAGAACCGAACTGCCCTTTGCCTCCTCTGTTTACATGGGAATCACGGACAGAGAACAGCTTTCTGCTCCTTGCCATCTAATTTCTCTAAGCCAGGGCCATTGATTCTTTTGTAAGTTTATTTATTCAAAACAACAGCACAAACAATTCTTTTTTCTTGGGTCAGCAGCTTAGTGAATTAACATCAATCATCAAAGGAGACGGGGCTGAAAGGGAGATGGAAGCCCATTTTCTCAGAGATTGATTTTTAAAACCCAAACACAGAGGCATAAGGAAGAGAGAGCATTTACCATCAAAAAGGTTCAAGCTGAAAGGCCCTGCTGAAAATGGGGTGCTAGCAGTGTGACGGGGTCCTCTAAGATCCTGACTAAGGAAAATGTTGGTAAATACCATTTCAAAACAAAATTAATAAGGAATTCAGAGCTACAGGCTGGGTTAGGTTCTTTTAGTATAATAATCTCAACAGTTAGTGAAGACAAGGGGGTGGGCAACAAGGGTTTGAGAAGGGAAGAGACAAAGAGAAAAGGATGTGGATCAATGTCAGTGTTTATTATAATGATTTTCTAATGGCTTTCTCCACTCCCTTTGCTTACTTTAATGTATTTAATGTGTGAAAAGTTCATCAGAGTCCTTAGTGATTAGGTGCTTAAATGTATTTAAGTAAACAGCCTCAGCAGGTTTCAGAGGTGATTTGTTCCATAGGTCCTAACACAATTATTCTTTGAAAGGCCAGATTTGCTTCTGACTAGGAATTCAGCTCAATTATTTTTCCTTGCAGTAAGGGGGTAGAGAGTTCTTGCTTGAAAATGAAGTCAGAAGGGTCAGTATTCCTGAGACTGCTCTAAGAATTGCAAAAAGTAATTGGTTTATGTCCATTTTACATCCTGTCATGTATCAGGGGAATATGTTTCCTTCCTACAGCTTTTCTGGAGATTTATGTAAGGTGTGAACTACTGGCCCCACAATTTCAGTACAATACTTTATATCCTTTACTTTGAAAGTTTAAAAATGTTTGCTTTTCTATTAAATGAATTTTAAGAGAAATATTAGCGTTTGAGGCAAAGGAATGCAAGAAACACATGACAAACTCAGGCAGATGGAGAGTTGGGGTGGCAAATGAAACTAAATCTTCATTACATTTACAATGAATTTAACTCATGATCCTCCTATCTGAGAAGTGATACCATTAATTGGTGGTATCCATTGATATTCATCCACTGATGAGTCGCCACATTCAAAACAAAAATGTTGGCTCTTGCCTACCTCCCAGGAACACTTGAGCGAAAAAGAAGGTTTTGCAGGAAAGACACTATAAAAACCCAGTCAATAAAAACAATAAGCACCCAAAGTCCTTTGGCCTAATTTTGAATAATGATACTGTAATGAATCTTGGTGCTTTTAATTTTTTACCAGCCTAAACCAAGAACTCCATTGTCATACGGTTTCTCACTTCTGAAATCAAGCAGTCTCAGGTATTCTGTTAG
The DNA here is from genome assembly GCF_011100635.1 of Trichosurus vulpecula. Classification (NCBI taxonomy): domain Eukaryota; kingdom Metazoa; phylum Chordata; class Mammalia; order Diprotodontia; family Phalangeridae; genus Trichosurus; species Trichosurus vulpecula. The sequence goes on from NC_050577.1 coordinate 114,175,623, forward strand.
TGTATTAGACTTGTTATTCTCAAGGGTCTTCCTGTAATGTCCAATAACCATAGAAACTGGAGGACAGAACTAGAAAGGCCCTTGAGATCATCTCAATTTCACCAAGATTTGTTGTTGGTACATCTGTAAGACTCCCTCTCAAAACCTAAAGGTAAGAACATGGCAAATCTTCAGGAAAAAATACCTGCCTTGAACAGCAGTACCCCCAAATCAACTTATGATAAGCCACATAGTTAATAAATGCCTGGACCATTCCAAGAAAGTAGGATTGGGGGGAAGGAAGAATTCAAGTTGAGATTCTGAGCTAAAAATCCTACACAGATGTGAGCTCTGGGACAAAAATGGCTGGAAACATGCTAATTCATTTGGCCTCTGGTAGCAGGCCATGGTAAGGGAAATCTCAAAGGTAACCAGAGCTCCAATAATCTTAGGATTTATAGATCAAAATCAGTAATAAAGATGAAAGCTTCAGGATAGCAACTGTTGTCATAAAAATGCTTAGGGGAAAAGGAACTCAATAGAATAGTTGAAACCAAGCGGCAAAAGGTAAAAATGACTTTAAAAAATCTTGAAGACATTAATTTTTCCTAAGATTTTAAAAATTGCTCTAATAATGCTTTTAGCTCAGGGATCATCCCTAAATTTTAAAATGTCAGAGACTGTATCAAGCAAATCATCAGGTTTGTTGGTTGGTTATCTATAGTTAAATATAAATGAGCATAGTTTGAATATGTATACTATATAGTCATCGAGAAGAAAAATTTAAAGATATGGGATGCTCAGGCTGGGGCACACTAAGCTCCAACAAGGGCAGAATGGGAAGAAACTAGGTTCGACCAGCTGTGTCAGAGGCATAAGAGAATGATGCTCACAGAGGGAGACAAAAAACTGGCACAAAGACCAGAAGAACAAACAGAAGGGTGAGATGAGTTGGAGGAGGAGAAGATGAAGAATGAAGTCCTTAGAAGAAGGAAAAGAAGAATAGAAGGTAGTGGAAGATAAGATACTATGCAATGTATGCTATAGCTAAGGTAGAACCCTGGGAAAGGCTGCTTATCTGAAGTCAGAAAGGCCTTCAAGGACAAAGTGAAGAGTGGTGACAAACTTGGGCTTCAAGTGAGGTGCACTTACCTTACCATGAGCATCGGTTTCAGGGAGATGGAACCTTTATTAATGGAAAGAGGTTTCTCTTTGTTGTTTTTTTTTTCATCTAGAAGTGAAAAGACACCCTAGATTCATCCAGCAGAAAAGAGAAGGGGACTCCTAAGCTTAGGGGGGCTGTAGTTGTTAGTGTGTTGATTAAGCTCATGACCTCTGAGAAAACAAAATAATTTCCAAATATAATATTACCTTGAGAAATCAGTTCCTTTAATAAAGGGGTCAGCATGGGGGAAACAGTTGGGAGTAAATTGCATTAAATTATTTCCTTGTGAGCGAACACACAGTGTAATAAGCTGTGAAGAGGGTAATTCGGTACTTACACTGTTTTGCAAGCAAAGTGGGAAATTGAGAATTACTGAACCTTGCTTAAGTTCTCATCCAAATGAGTGTTTCAATTGGTTAACTAAGATTTCCCCATTTTTTTAGTATTGGGTTTAGGCTGTGAACTAATGTAGCCTATCTAGGATGCTTCCAAATGATACAGCAAGCTTGCTCGCAATGAGATTAAATCTAACCAAAAGGAGGGTCTATTTGAGTTTACAACTCACTAACTGTACTATTAGAGAAGACCTAGGTACAGCTTAATTGCATAATTCAATAAATAAGGGAGTAAATAAAGCTTTGTTCAAAGCAGTAAATGAAACTTTGATAAGCAATTATGCTACACTTTAACCAGAAAGCACCATTAACCATATTACTGGACATTTAACAAATAATCTAATTCACTATAAGAGTTGCCTTCACATAATATGTTTATCAGCCAACGAAAGGAATGAAGCCAAAATGAACAAAATACAACCATTAGAAGTGATAAGAATAAATGAAGTCTAGCCTTCTAATACTATTAGGGAAAAGTGAAAGAGAATTAACAGAAAGAGAAAACAATAGGGGAAGAATGAGAAAGAAAGAATCTAGGGAAACAGGAAGAAAGATTAACAAGGATGAAAACTTGGACTCAAGAAAGGTTTTGAAAATGGATTTACAGCTTTTGATTCAAATCACTGGTGTCCTCTCGGACTCTTCACTCCTGATCCCCATCATCCCCAATCAGTTGCCAACTCTAGTTAAGTTTTACTTCCAAAACATTTCCTAACTACATCCCTTTTCTCCACTCATACAGCCACTATCTCTTTAGACCCTCGTTATTTCACACCTGGACCATTGCAATGGCCTTCTAATTGGACCCTCTGTCCCAAGCCTCTCCCCCTCTCCAATCCATCCTTTACACAGCTACCAAATAATTTTTCCTAAAGCACAGACCTTACCAATAAGCCACTTACCTAAAAAAACTTTGCATGACTGACTATCACCTCTAGGATCAAATATAAACGTTTGCATTTAAAGCTTCTTACTTAAAAAAAATCTTTATGATAAGGCATGGCTCTCTGGGAGATAGGGTTATATGTAGGTGGTATAAAAACAAAAACAAGAAAATAATCTTAAAAAATAAAACTCTTTATATCCTGGTCCCTTTCTGCCTTTCTAGTCTTCTTACACATTACTCCCCTGCATGCACTTTAAAGCCCAGTCATTTTTGTTTGTTGTTGTGTCTCCCTTCCCACTGGCATTCCCCCATACCTGGATTGCTTTCCCACTTCACCTCCAACGCTTAGCATCAATTCCTGGCTTCCTTTTAGAATCAGCTCTAGTTACTTCCTGCAGGAGGTCTGTCCTGGTCTCCCCAACTGCTAGTGCCTTCCCCCTACTTTCTATATACCCTGCCTGAATCTTAATAACAGATTGTTATTGTTGTCTCTCTAATTAGAATGTGAGCTCCTGGAAAGGAGGATTGTTTTTGCTTTCTCTCTGTAGCCCCACTATTCAGCACAATGCCCCCTACAAAACTAAGTGCTGAATGTTCAATGATTTGATTGATTAATTAAAGCTGGGGAAATTTAAATTTCATTCTTATTGTTAAAAGCTTAAATAACAGTATTTTTTTTTAAAAAGTACTCAAAATATTAGCCATGAGGGAATGGCTAAACAAATTTTGGTATGTGAATATAATGACATATTACTGGGCCATAAGAAATAATAAATACAGAGAACCATGGAAATATTTAGATCACCTGATACAAAGTGAAGTAATGAGAACCAGGAAAACAATATACACAATGAATATAGCATTGCAAATGGAAAAAACAACGTAGTCAAAATTGAATGATGAAAATGATGCTCAAGGTTGGCCCCAAAGGAGATATGAAAAGATGTTTCTCTCTGCCTTTTCACAAGTGTGGAACCACAGGTGTAGGATTTAAACTTTTTGATAGATTATTTAGTTTGGTGAATTTTTTTCCTTTTTCTTCCTATATTTTATTATAAGGAATGGGAAGAGAATGAGAAATACACTAGATGTAAAAGCAAAAGATAGGGAAAGGAACTAGACATGATTTTAGCTATAAGAAATTCTCAGATAATTTCCTTATCACTGCGGGTCTGTACCTGCCCTGTGACTCACAGCCTCAGAGAACTGCCCAAAACACTAAAAAGTTAAGTGATTTGCCCAGCGCCACACAAATAGTGTGGTAGAATTTGAACCCAGGTCCTTCAGGCTTTGAGGCCAAGTCTCCGTCCTCTATATCAAGTAGCCTCTCCTCCTACTCCAAAAAAGAAAAAAAATAACAAACAAAACTTAATTGAAAACCATCGCTGCCACCAACAAAAACACTAGAGGTGAGATATTCAAGTAGATATATATCCCTTGGGGGTGGGCAGCACATGGCCCTGTCAAAGACTCAGGTGTCTAAATCTGAAATCAAGGAACACATCAAGCAAGCACAGTGAATCCCCAGGATAGAATGACTTGGCCCACAGATTTCATGGGCTGTTACCAACACAGAATGGCAGAAGCATGTGGACCGATCATTTGTTCTTCAGTTCAACAACAATTTCTGAGGACTACAAAGATGCAAACGAGAAACCCTTTTTTATTCATGTGTTTCAAAACTGTAAAATGAGACTGAGCCTAAGGATCGCCAAACCTGCCAATCTCACTCCGATGCCCAGGGGGAAAGGGAGACCAAAACAGACAGAGTAATATGCAAGCTGAGGAAAGCAGATAAATCAGTATAAATCAGTGTGGTTGCCAACAGGAAGGCAAAAGCTATAAGCTTTGGGGATTCAAAGATTTGCTCTCATCATAAAAGAAAAGTAAACTCAATGCCCAGAGTGCCAATTTATTGGAATTTTTGTTAAAGCTTTCAAAAAAAAGTTTGATGAAAAGTTCCTATAGCAAAACAACAACAACAACAACAATAATAATAATAATAATAATAATGATAATAACAAAATCTTGGGCACAGACAACATCAGAGAAATGAAAGTTTGCTAGAAAATAAATGGCCTAGAGGTGAAAGCCAATGATTTGGTAACTACGTAAAGTCTACTGCCAGGAAGCAGTGTTCTACTTTGTTACTAAGAATATTCATTTGGTGCCAGAATGGAAATTGAGATTTGATTTTTTTTCTTTCTTAGAGGAAAGAGTGTTTAAAATAACACTTGAAATACCTTGAGGGATCCCTAAGAATCACAGCAATAAGGCTCGTAGAATTTAAGTCTTAAAGAGACATTAGGGATGTAAGCACAACTCCCGCATTCTCCAGAGGAGGAAAATGTGAACCACAGTGGGGAACTGAGTCACTCAAGAAGCAGATGTGATAGGCAGAAGAACTAGGATTCAAAATCAGGTTCCCTGACTCCAAATCCAGTATTATTTCCATAATATGACACAATCTCCCTTGCTAGTCCCACAGCACTCTGCAAATCTGAAGTATTTTGCTCATTTCTAAGCTTTCTATTTTAAGAACAGACGAGCTAATGAGTATTTGAGAAAGAGTGGCCAGGATGGTGAAGGGCAAGAAGAAAAACATCTCATAGGACAAATGATCACTCTATCTATTTTCCAGGTCAATTGTTTTTGATAGGAAACACCTTGCATTTTCCTCTCTCTCCCTCCCCCAATCTTTTGATTTCGCTTTAATATTTCATGGAGTCATTGCTTTCTGTTTGGCCCGTTCTAATTTTCCAGGAATCCAACCACTGGGCAAGGTTTGCTATCTTCTAAGTTATTAATTTCACCTCATTCTTTTCTTCCAAGGTCTCAATACGTTTAGCATTGTATTTCGAATCTCTTGCTTTATTTCTTGTAGGTTTTGTGGCCAGGTGATTGTTTTCTCAAAGGCTCTACTTGGATTTGCTGAGGAGTCACTCCGTTCTAGTTTTCCCTCTTGGGTTTCTCACACTTTATGGTATCCCTTCTTTGTGTTCTTCTGTTTCCTCCTAGCTCTAAGTTCAGCTTTGGGATTGGGGCTGAGGACCTATCATCCTTTTGAATGGTGTGAACATGTCTTGCTTGGTCTCGGATGAAATGGCTGAGGCCAGATCCCACCCTTTGAAGAAATCCTGGGTGTTGGCTTAGGCTTCTGGCGGCTCCACCTGGGCTTTGGCCCTTTCACTGTTTCCTTTGGCCTACATAGTTCTGAACCAGAGTTACTTCCATCCTTCCCGTGACCTAGACAGGTCCCAAACAATGTGAAGGATTGTGCTGCTAGTTTACTGAATGGCCCAAGGTGCTTTGCTTCCCAGATAACAGAATCTCTGGCCCCTTCTCCTGTTGTGGTTATTGCTGTGACTCAGGCATGGGTTAATAGGGTGCTGGTTAGGCCTTGTCTCCTGCTGTAGTTCAGGGGGTGCAGAGTTGCCTGGGCTTTGAGTTGGCTCTAGGAGCTGCCTGAATAAAGTTCTGGCTATATCTCCTACTGGGGCTCAGTTGTAGGCTACCTGGGCACTGTGCTGCCTAGACACTGGCCTTACATATGCAGTCTCCTGCTATGGCTCTGGAGTGGGCTGCTTGAGTGCTGGTCTGGCTTTGTCAGTTTTCTGGGAGCTTGGGCCAGTAGGCTGTGAACTTCATACCTCTGCTCTAAGAAACAAAATTAGTATATAGTGAAGAATATTTTGGATCAATTTAAGATGAAACTTTCCAACTAATTAAGGCAGTCCAACAATGGAGGATGAACTGAAGTAGGGAAAAACTTGAGGCAAGGAGATCAACCAGAGGGCAACTGCAATAGTCCAGGCATGAGGACAGGAGGGCCTGAACCAAGGTGGTGGCCGTAAAGGAAAAAAAGAAGGGAGTATATCAAAGAGATTTTATGAAGGTAGAAATGACAGGGTTTGACTGGACGCTGGGGGTTGAGAAAGGTGTGAGAGTAAGGAGGGAAGGTTGATACCTAGGTTACAAGCCTGAGTGACTGGAAGGATAGATGCTTACAACAGTAATAGGGAAGTCACAACAATGAATTAGATTTTAGACACATTGAATTCAGTTTATATCACTAAGATTCTATGGACACATGGAATATTAATCTGAAACTGAAAGCAAATATAACACAAAAAATAAACTGACAGTTTTTGACAGGGGTGGTCCATCTTGTCTCTTTGTAACTATCTGGATTACCTGGGGCAGAGGCCTCTATCCCACCATATCATGGTCACAATGAGAGTGCATAAGTGTTTGAGAACTGAATGCTGAACTGAAATGAAACCTGTAGGACCCAATTGTCTTTCTTTACTGTCAGATGGTGAAAGAAGTACATCTACCAGAATAAGATGCAGTGACACATTTCATTTCCCTTTAGCTTGGACAGCTCCTTCACCGTATGCTAAAGACAGCATTCTGGGTTCTCTTGGACGCCAGCGAGTATTAGGAGAAATGTTTTTAGTATTGAAGTGGAATAGAATATACATATATCTGTATAGCCTGGGATAAAGCCAGACCCAGCAACACACTCATTTCACGCACAAATCTCTTCCGTGTTTGATTTCACCAACTTCCTGGGATGGACCTGTTGTCCACTGACCAGAACCTATGCCCCATGGAAGGGGCTGGAATTGGGGCCCAGAGATGCTGAAGATTTGACTAGAGCTTGAAAAGGTCCAGTTTGTCAAAATGGTCTTCAGAAGCAAGGTGTTTACAAAGTTGTTCTCCATTCATTTAGTGTTCCCTAACTTCTTCAGACACGGGCAAACAGCGCATTCAGTGCATTTACAAACCAGGACTGCAGTCTCTTAAAAACTTCTGGTTGTCCAGACTGCTAATTTGAGGTTAATAGGATCTTTCGCTAATGGGATTGTGACTTTTCCCTCTCCCAGTCTCATTACATTCATATGCCAAATATTAAGCACTGGGTTAAGCATTGTAATTCTTCCTTTATTAGATTCAGGTATATAAATGGCATCCTAGGGAGCCCGGAAAATTTTGATCATTATTTCTGCACTCGAGTTGTGTTCCTCTTCCTGCTGAGAAGATGATCACTGAGTTTTCCAACACCCCCATGGGACCCATTATTTATTATATTGCATTTTATAGTGTGGAGTAAATAAATAGCATTAAAGTGCTAAATTCATTCACCAAGATGAACTGTATTCATATACTCAGAGTTCCTGATATCAAGCTTCGTGTTGCTAATAGGCACTCTACAAAAAAAAAAAATACAGAGAACATTCACTGTAATATCGTAGAAATAAAGCAAGACAGCTGGGTTAATGGGCACCAACATTAGAAGTTACCTGCTGTTGGCAGGGCACATAAGCTGGCATATGAGTCATAAGGTTAAGCATCTGCACCTCACTGGGGAATTTATCATCTCTATGTAACAGGGCTGCAAAAAATTCACACCTTAAAAAAAAACAATTAGTACAACAAGGGAATACAAAATACACTGTGTGAGGGATCCACCAACCCTATCAACTTCCTCATATCATGCCTTAATTACTGTGTGTTTTGTCTTAATCGGTTTGTCTTAGGTTGAAAGCCTGTTGGGCAGGGACTGAGTGTCTACGTTTATCTTCTGTAATATGTGTAATCCACTGTCACTTTCATCTGTGCTTTCAGAGATTTTTTGCAGTTGCTTGTGGTTATGAATTTGCCTTCAGTAGTTAGCAAAAAGCTTTTGCAGCACTTGTATTGCAAAGATTTTCTTAGGCATCTGTCCGTTGAGATTTTACCTTCGTCTGCTTCCATAAGAGCTTTACATCATTTAAGACAGTTGTGGGTGATTTTAAAACCTGCTTTCCCCTGTTACCTCACTGCTCTGCCCAAAGTCTCAATGAGTTGGTCTTGAGCTACTTTAACGTATTAGCAGTGCTGAACCTGGATTCAGGATGACCTCAATCAGCAAATATTCATTAAGCTCCTACGAGGCACTGGTAGGTAGCGTGCTAAGTTCTGGGGTTACAAAGAAAGGCAAAAGACAGTCCAGCCCGCAAGGAGCTGATAATCTAATGGAGGAGATAACATGTAAACAAATATATACAAAGCTAGTTATGTACAGTGTATGTACAATATATACTAGTTATATACAGTAGGAAATGATTAACAGAGGGAAGGCACTAGAATTATGAGGACTGTGTAAGACTTCCTTTAGAAGGTGGGATTTTAGCTGAGACTTAAAGGAAGCCAAGAAAGTCAGTAGATGGTGAGAAGAGGGAAGGCATTCTAGCCAGAGAAAATGCCGGAAGCTGAGTTCAAATTTGATCTCAGACTCTTACTAGCTGTGTGACCGTTGGTAAGCTGCTTAACTTGTACCTACGTTTTCGCATCTTTATATAGCAGCACCCACTCCCAAGGTCACTCTGAGGATGAAATGAGATGACATTTGTAAAATGCTTTGGAAATGCACTATAGAAATGCTAGCTCATGTGATTAACTACTATTTGTCTTTATGCAGTATCACACCACTGCTGTGTGAACTACTTGTATGACTGAAAAGCATTTATTAAACACTCAATACTGCCAAACACTGTGCTCAGTGCTGGGGACACAAACACAAAAGCAAGGATCATATATTATTAAAGGAAGAACACACATAAGGGGGTGGCAGCTGGGGTACGATGCTCTAGTTTGGGAAGTCTCAGGAATAGTGAGTGGATCCATTGGGGAAGCAGCTGACAGGTTCTTTACAGAAGCAACAGTGGTACTGATCTGATCGCTTACCCAGAGCATGAGGTGAAAGGGGAGGGGCAGGACATACATGGAGAGGCATAGTAGAAATATGGCCAAATAGCCAGCACTGATGGTCAGAAGGGGCAGGAATCTTGATGTTGGGTAAAGAGTCACGGACCAATGCCTCATATCTATAAATAGGCTAAACCAGGGATGAATTAAGATGCATGGAGTGGAATAAAAAAACATAATCAAAAACATTGGTGACCAGAAATGTTAAGTAGCCAGTATGTAGTGAGAATGAAGCTTAACTAGTGTGACCTGTAGCTCTAGTATGCACAAAATATTAAAGGCATTAGACTGAATGGTTCCTTTATGGTGATGAGAAAGGATGGACAGATGGATGGATGGATGGAAGGAAGGAAGGGAGGAAGAGAGGAACAGAGGAAGGGAGGGAGGAAGGAAGGAAGGAATGAAGGAAAGAAGGAAGGAAAGAAGAGCTTTGGTACTAGTAATAATAGACCTAATGGTTATAATATGTAACAGCGGATAGATCCATACCATATATGTCATGGGTACAAAGAATGTGGGAGTGAGAATGTGTGCGTGGGAGTGGGGGATGAAGGGGGAATGCAGCAGAAGAAAAGGGTAGAGGGAGAGGCATGTGGGGGTGAGGATGTACTTCCAATCAGAAGAACCACTGCCCCAGGCTGGAGGTAGAGGTTAAGGTGCCAAGAACAGTGAAGAGGGGAAGAAGCAAAGGGAATGGCAGCTATAAATCTAGCCCTGGGAACACCTCCTCCCCCTCTATTCCACCAACGATGAACCAGCAAGAAACTCCTCCCATAAATTCATAGGATAATAGATTTAGAGCTATAAGAAATTTCAGGGGCCTTATAGTCCAACTCCTTACTTTTTAAAGATGAAGAAATCAAAGTTAGAGGAGGTCAAGAGACTTGCCCGCAAAAATAGGAATCATCAGAAGTGAAACTATATCCCAGGTCTCTGACTCAAGAGTCACTTTATTCTGTACTTCCCATAAAACTAAGAGGATATTCAATTTCATTATATTAAGTAAGACCTATGTCTGTTTAGACAAAGAAAAGAGGGACAGTATGGAGACTGAAGTAGTAAGTATGACTGATGTATCAGTCCAGGAAGCCCAGCTCCTACCATGAAGGAAATGCCATTAATCCCCGTCTTCCTCCCTATCCAACTTGCTCATCATGCAGCATATTCAGGAATGCCTGGGGTCTACTTGCCTCAGGTTGGTACATTTATTTGTAAAGGCTCCAAGTCTTTCTGCTTATCTCAATATAGTCAGATGTTAATTCAAGCCCCTTCAGACTTCAACATTCTGGGCAGAGCAGAGGCCTAAGAAATATGTCATATGCAGCTTTATTTCCAAGAACTAGAATTAGTATGGAGACCCTGGGTGGCATGTGCAGACTTTGCATTGTTGCTCCACTAAATCCTCTCGTATACTATCAATAAATCTCATCTTTAGGTCAACTGAGTATGGGTCTTTGTCCCTGTCCCCTGAAATCCTGGCCCGGACTTATGTAGTGTAGAAAGAGCTCATATTTACATAGCACTATAAAGTTTCCATACATTATCTTCTAGGTGACTTTCATCTGGTTCAGAGTCATTAGCTCTTCCCACTGGGAACTCCACATGTAAAAATATTCTTGAAAAAATAATAAAAAGATTGTTAAATTTGGATACAAAAAAGTAAGAAATGTGTTAAACTTTTTTCACAATACCGTAAGTTCTCTATGTCTCCTGTTTATAAAATTTATAAATATTTAATTGCAGCATTGATGGGTTATAGGCTCTGGGAGTGCCCTTGAAGTCTCCTTCAATCTTCCCATCTGATGAGGTGTCTGCCTGAGGCCATAAGTCTTTCATTATTGCTAGGCCCGAATCTCTGTCACTCTTAACCTAGCCTAGCCCTCCATTGTCCAGCTACTTCCCACCCTTGATCCTTTCAAAATATCTATGCCCAAATCTGTTACCCTTAAACTAGCCTAGCCCTCCATTATCTGTTCAGCCACTTCCCACCCTTAATCCCATTCCCATCAAGCTCCTCCTTAGGCTCCTCCTCAAGACTCTCCCTAAACCCCTCCTCCTACCACCCCAGGACCATCCCTAGATCCCTCCCACAGTCTTACTGTATATAAGATCCGCCTTGCCTTCATGAAGGTTCTCAGATTCAGTCTAGCTCACAGCAGATTCAATCTGGCTTATGAATACAGTGTCATAAACGCTCAGGCTCCTTAAGTCTACCCAATGTAGCGAATCTTTGATAAACTTTGTTTTTCTCTTTGGCTGTAAGAAGGCTTGAGTCGGATTCATTCGGCAGGACCCTGCGCATTGGTATTTTGGGGTCCCCTAAACCTCAACAGCATGAAGATAACAATTCACATTCACACAAAAATATTAGGTGGCTTGATTAAAGTTTCGGAAGCATTTTGAAAATGGCAAAGAATGGCTGAAAGTACAGACTATCACCACCACCACCACCACCGTCATCATCATCACAATCATGACGATTGATATTAAAAATTATCCATGGTAAATAAATTATGTAATCCTCATAAATTAGTAACTGCAATTAAGGAATTTCCAAGGAAGAGAAGAAATGTAATAGGAGAGGCAGCTGTGACAACTATGGAAAGAGCTCTGGATCTGAAGCCCAAGTCCTAGGTTTGAGTCCCATTTCTGACCTTTATCATCTGTTTAAACTTAGACAAGTCACTTAACCTTACTGAGTGTTTCAGTTTCCTCATTCAGACAATGAATCATTCATACTAAAAGCATAATAGAATAGAGTTTATAAGGAAAACACACTGGAAAGCATGATATGGAGGTAAGATATTATTATTATGATTAAAAGTTATATATTTTTATGATCTGAATATAGGATTGAGGTGTGTTCTTAATATTACAACTTGTTTTTGATACCTCATTTTCTATTTCTATTTCTATTTTTAAAAAAGCAGTAAACAAGAATTTGCAACTATACACTGGGGGTCATGGTTTTTCCCCCAGGTATTTGTTTTGGGGTGTGGTGATAGGACTTTATGATTTCATCAATGTAGGGACCTTCAGGTATGGAAACTTCTCACACCAATGCAGATGAGTAACTTCTCAGCAACTTATATGCCATTTCATATATGTAGAATGCCTCAAAGGGAAGGCCTAAATGTCTTTACTCCTATTAATATTAGAGATAAATGTAGTAAGCAGCTAAGAACACAATCAAAATATAGGCCCCAATATTCCACAAAATGTCCAGCTTCACCTATGACATGGCTATCAATCCATATACCAGTCACCCCAATCCATTCCAGTGAAAAATCATTGCCTCCAATCTAACACACTAAAACAAATTTATAAATGTTAATAAAAATTTTAAAAGGTCAGGTCACTACTTCCTGCAACATATGTCAGGGGGAACCTAATACATCTCAGAATCAGGTCATTGGTGGGACAGCTATGACATTAAAGGATAGAGAAAATAGAATTCTTCTCTTCTAAAATTAGTTAACCAGCACATATGTCTGTTTTTCCCCTTGACTGCCTGGTGTGGAGAAAGCACTGTAACAGGGGAAATTTATTGAAACATACCACTAAATCAATATGGCAGAGCACTCCACTTTATATGGGGCTATAAAAGTGAAGCATGTGGGGCAAGTTGAATGAAATGAATTAGCACTGAAAATAAGAGCAAATGGGTTAAAAAGAAATGGGTTCTTAGAACATGAATTTTGCAGAGTGGAAGGGAAACCTGGAGTCTTGAAATTAGCATTGACAACATGGGGCCCCTCTCCTTTTTAAGCTACAATTAGACATGGCCTGGTGTTTGTTTGGTTTTTTGATTCTTTAAAACTAGGACAAGATTGAAAAGCAACAGTGAGTTTTCTGGCCAGACTATCAGAATCTAGTTTGGAATAGCAATATAGTTAGACTAATGGAAATGGAACATGCCAGTTTTATTCTGTCTCAGATGAGGATGTTACTTTTGTCAATCATCCAGGAGGATTCATGATCCAGGAGGCAATGTGTTGCTAAAGAATATTGCTGGGAAATAATATGTCTTCTGAGTAGCTGAGAAGCAAATATTAAAAATGTAATATGCATAAGTCACATTGACATTCCGAACAGGTACCCCAACACACCAGCCTACCTTAAATTATAACAGTTTGAGGTGTGAATGTTTGGAAATCCCAAAAGCCAAACTGGAACCACAGATTTCCAAGGCAGTTTGGAGCTGGAAAGGCTCTTAGAAATCTTATAGTCTAATTCACCGATTTTACAGATGAGAAAACTGAGGTTCAGGGTCCATGAGCACATGACTTCCTCTGCAGCAGAATCAGAGGCATGAGCTCTGGGCTCCTTACTCCCAGCCTAGCATTACTTTTTATTGGGTGTTGTTTTTAAGAGATACTATTATGATCTTTGAAACTTTTTACAAAGGGTATTCAAATTCCAATGGTGAAGTCAGACATTGAACTTAATCCTCTGACCTATAAAATCAGCCAATAATAAGAAACTGAATATAGTTGTGTCATTGTATAAGTCTGAAGCTGAGGTGGAGCTGTTTGAAGTTACAGACAATGCAACTGAGTCCTGAATTGCCAGACCAGAGAGCTGTCACATTTCCTTTTTGGATGAACTTGAACCTCACAGAGCTCTTACATATCTAAAAGCTGTCAAAAGCTTTCCCGCTAAACGATGCTCTTTCTTACACAAAATGCTGCCTCTAATTATTTGTGTAGCTCTATACAAGCCATACAACATCTTTAATGCCTTAGTTTCATCATCTAAAGAATGATAATATAATATACAACTCCCCACACTTACCATGACTTCTTGTAACAACAGAGTACTTCTGGAAGCCTTTAAGTATCATAGAAATATGAATTCTCATTCTTCTTCTTCTTGTTGTTGTTATTGTGACATGAACAGATCAATAGATAAATCAGGGAAGAGAACTAATATGAAAGGTAAAAGAAAAATGTGCATTATGGAATCAAAAGTTCTAATTAGCCATTTGGGTATCAAAGAACTTGGGTTACTAGGTTTTGTTTTGTTTTATCCTTTGCTCTATCACAAACAATAGCTGAATGTCTCACTGGGAGAAATATTTTGCATAATATTACCTCATTATGAAAAATACACACTTCTCTGCTCTGGTTTTGTGATTGTAAGAGGATTTAATAATTACAAGGTTATGTTTGTTTGTTTTTTTAAGACTCCTAAAGGGGGAAACAATTTAAGGAAGAACACAGGCCACTTTTACATTTCAAAGCCAGGTACTAATGTACCATTTTCCCCTAGTAATGACAAACAGTGCTATTTTACTGTCACATGGTTTCATCAAAACAGCCCTGGAGGAACAAACATTCTAAGTTGCCTCTGTATGTTGTCTAGCAGAATCTATAGTACTTCTACATGCTCAAGATCTAATTCTGGAAACTTTCCCCTGGCTCTGTTCTCTTCAACAAAGAATAGGTTACTGTGGCAATTTACGGGATTAAAAAAAGAAGTTTCATATAGTGAAAATTCACATTTTCCCCAGCCCATAATGGAAAATATACTGGAACATACTAGTGTGTGAGGTAAATAAAATGTGAAGACTTCACAGGGAATATATATGTATAAATATATATCTATGTCTATTCATATCTATACTTAGAAATGTTTAAAAATTAAGAAATAGGGAAATAGGGAAGTGGAAAATTCTGCTGAGGCTGTGAAAGTCTGATGGCTCAGCCTCTGGGAAAGTTTACCCTGAAACTTCTTGTTCTTGCTTCTGGTTCTGGTTTAAAGATTTGCTCAGTAAGGATAGGGTCACTGTGACCTGCTTTCCTTTACCGTAAAAAGTACTGTAGAAGAATGGAGAGGTCTCCCCCTCCCCTTATCCTATTCTCCTTTTTCAGATTTATAGATGTCACCTCAGTTGTAATCATTGATTAAGGGAATGGGAACTGGAGTTTCTGTGCCTTGATTTCCCGGTTCTTTGTCTAGTTTTTCATGCTCAGATTGTAAGCCTGCCTCCCAGCTAATGATGAGAAGGGTCAGAGGTGGGCAGGAATTCTCTTGAGTTAGGTATA